>NC_083868.1:146166811-146791811 GCF_032452875.1 Bos javanicus | reverse complement strand
CCACTGAGAACCCTTAAAGAGGAGAAAACAATGACCAGACATCACAGAGACTTATGAATCTGACAGGGACACGGGTAAGACCCCAGAAGGCAGAAACCCTTACCTGAGTTGGGTTGACAGACTTTTGGAAAAGCTTATCTTTGAAAAGACCATCCGTGGGAGGTGAACATGCTGTCATTCTCAATCAGCAAGTTAAAAATAGAATGTTTGACATTTGGCCTTCAGCATCTTCTCTTAGACACTGTTCATCTTGTCTCTGGTTCTTTAAAATTTTTCTTATTTAAAGTAATTTTAAAAGTTAGTGGCATGACTTCCCTGACAGTTGAGTGGTTAGGACTCTATACGTCCAGTGCAGGGGACCGGGGTTGATCCCTGTTTGAGTAATTGAGATCCTACATGCCGCACAGTACAACCAAAAAGTAAAAAAAAAAAAAAATTAAACTTGGTAGTAGTTATGCATGCATGCTAAGTGGCTTCAGTTGTGTCTGACTCTTTGCAACCCTATGGACCATAGCCTACCAGACTCCTCTGTCCATGGGATTCTCCAGGCAAGAATACTGGTGTGGTGCTGGGGTCCAGCCCCAGTGGATCCAGGGAATCCGAAGCGGGGACAGCGTCGGCAAGGATCAGGAAACAACTGCTTAATTAAACGTTAATTAAGGATATAAAGAGTAATAGACTAAGGATAGCTCAGTAGGAAAATTCAGTGAAGAAAAGAGGCTGAAATAAGGATAGCTCAGTGAGGAAATTCAGTGGAGAAAAGAGGCTGAATAATTCAGCCAGAAGGTGAGAGAAAGAACGACATAGGGAGACCAAGTTTCTGTGAACAAGGCCGGCACTTTGTTTTCCAAAGTAGTTTTTATACCTTAAGTTATGCATAGAGGATAATGGGGGAAGGGGTAGAGTCATGCAGTAAGCCAGGCTTTCTTCCTGCAAACTTATCATATGCAAAAGTTTAGGTGATTTGCATCATCTTCTGGCCCAGAGGCCTGTTAACATTTTAAGACCCTTTCTTCAGAAAACGTACTTTTCTCTAAAGGTGATAAGTCAAGCGCCACCCTCCAAAAGCATTAGATAAAGTTGCATTCCTACAGAGCAAAGGTGTGGTGGGCTATAACAAGAAAAAGAATTAACTCAAGGGTCCCAGGTTACAAACATTAAAGCTACTATTTACACCAATTATATTAATCAATACACTGCCAGGGACACAGCAGGTAAGGGATATGGAGACTTAGCAGCAAACATTGGCCCAACAAGTGAAAAACCCTTCACCAATACAATTTCTAATCAATCTTTTAACTGCTCAAAGGAATCTGTATTTAGACAGTTTAGAACATCTCATGCCTCTCACAGTTGGGAGGCTCTGAGCAATCACATGTGGCCGGAAAAACCTATTCAGGCAGGCTAGAGGATTTCCAAAGGAGTTTGTAGGTTGAAACACTGTCACACCCAGGAATTATTAACTGGAGCTGTAAGCTAACTCTTTTTTCAGAGACAGGTAGTGGGGGACAGCCCCCCATAAAGTCAGAGGTGTAGGTGAAAGCACAAAGCAGAAAGTAGGCAGACTCTGGTTTGGGGGGTAGATGCTCGAGAATTTCCAGGGGAACTCCTAAGGCTTGATCCCGCCTTGATGCCAAACCTCCTTCCTCATGACCTTTGCCACGGGCAGAGCTCGCTCCCAGCAGTGTGGGTTGCCATTTCCTCCTCCAGAGGATCTTCCCAGCCCAGGGATCAAACCCATGTCTTTTGTGTCTCCTGCATTGGCAGGTGGATTCTTTACCATTCATGCCACCTGGGAACCCCCGATGCAAAATGGGAACATCTAAAAGAAAAAGACAGAAATATGATCAATACTTTGCAAGGCCCTTCACCTGCTTCTTTGGCCACAGGAAGTAATCAGACTGGATGAGGAGACACTGGGTTTGTTATGGCTTTGCAAGTGATCTGGACCCAGAGGGGCCCTACTCATAAGTTCCCAGGTCAAGGAGTCTTTTGGAGGAGGTTCTTCAGGAACGATGGGCTCCTGGAACAGAGCTAGACAGGTCACATTCAACATGTTTTGTAGTGATATAGCTTCCCCACCAGGGCTCTGTGGGTGTCTCAGATGGTTGAGAATCTGCCTGCAGTGCAGGAGACCTGGGTTCGATCCCTGGGTTGAGAAGATCCACTGGAGAGGGTATGGCAACCCACTCCAGTATTCTTCCCTGGAGAACCCCATGGACAGAAGAGCCTGGGCTACAATCTGTGGGGCCACAAAGAGTCAGACACGACTGAGTGACTAACAACACTGCCAAAATGATTTAATTTCCATTTCTTCTTGTAATCTCAAAAGGATGTGTGTGTTCCCTATTGGCCTTAGAGAGAAAAAGTGGCTTGTTCAAGGCCTCCCAATCAGTGGAGTGACTTGACTCCCATTCCAGCTCCCTGCTGCTGAGGTCACCAGGCCTTGTGAGACCTCGCCCATTAACCAGGTAAAAAAGCATGCCAATCTTTGCTTTTACCCAACTTTTCATATTTTTGTGCCTTTTCCTATACTTTCTCTTAACAGTTCCAAGAGCTGGGTAGGAAATCTTTCCCAGATGAGCAAACTGTGATTCAGCAAAATTAAATGACTTGCCCAGGGCCAGATCACCTTAAATAGCCTTTGCCCAGTTACCATAAGACCAGTTAAAGAAGGCAGAGGGGCCAGCATAGAAATTATAGACTGAGGATGTGCTGATGGGGAATTGAAAAAGGTATGAGACCTGTCTTCAGGAAACATCTACCAGGACTTCCCTGGTGGTCCAGTGGCTAAGACTCCGAGTTGCCAGTGCGGGGGGCCTGGGGTTCGATCCCTGGTCAGGGAACTAGACACCACATGCTTCAGCTTAGTGTTTGCATGCACAATTAGAAAAAAAAAAAAAAGATTCTGCTTGCCACAATTAAAAAATTCTGTGTGCCACAACTGAAGATTTTGCTTGCAGAAACTAAAGATTGAAGATCCCGTGTGCCAGAACTAAGGCCAGTGCAGACAAATCAATAAACAAATAAATACTTTAAAAAAATAAGCGAAACATCTACCATTGGTTGAGGGTCTCAATACCCATTCTGGACACACTTATGCTCGTCACTCAAGTAAACTGAGTCCCTTCTGAAAGCATTTCAGAAAGGGAGAATGCTATGCCCCTGCAGTCAGGAAATTAAAAGACCCTTGCTCCTTGGAAGAAAAGCTATGACAAACTTAGACAGCCTATTAAAAAGTAGAGACGTCACTTTACTGACAAATGTTCGTATAGTCAAAGCTATGGTTTTTCCAGTAGTCACGTATAGATGTGAGAGCTGGACCATAAAGAAGGCTGAATGTTGAAGAATTTGATGCTTTCAAAACTGTGGTGTTGGAGTAGATGTCTTGAGAGTCCCTTGGACTGCAAGGAGATCAAACCAGTGACTCCTAAAGGAAATCAAGCCTGAATATTCATATGAATATTCTGAATATGAATATTCATATGAATATGCTGAAGCTGAAGTTCCAATACTTTGGCCACCTGATGTGAAAAGCCAAGTCATTGGAAAGATTTCCCTGAAGATGGGCGAAGATTGAGGGCAGGAAGAGAAGAGGGTGACAGAGGATGAGATGGTTGGATGGCATCACTGACTCAGTGAACATGAGTTTGAGCAAGCTCCAGGAGGTGGTGAAGGACAGGGAAGCCTGGCATGCTGCAGTCCTTGAAGTAGCAAAGATGTGGACACAACTGAGCAACTACACAACAGCAGCAGTGTCCCTGTATAATTTTTCAATTATCTTGAAAATTCACTAAAGTAGTTAAATATTTGGGCCTACTGATTGTGATAATTAGTGTTTAATCTAACCCAAAGCTTCCTGCATTGACTTCTGCAGCAATTTTATGATCCTGCCAGAGGAGACCAATATTGACCATGACACCACAGTTCACCTCTGCAGAGCTAAAGCAGTCATTGAGACAAGGCTCTCCTGGAAGTGCCCTGTTGATTACTCTGTTTACTAAATCTCTACTGGCTTCTGTTTTGCATTTGTATTTTCTGCACAACAAAGAATATACTGTTCTTTCCTAAGATCCCTTGATTAAGAACCCAAGTGTTGAGTAATCTTGCTGCTCCCACCCATTCTAAACCCTTTTTCTGGTCCTTGACTCATCTACTCCAGCTACCCTTTCCATACCACTTATGAAGATGGGAATCTGAAATCCTCATCTTTGTGATCTTGCGGTACACACGTGGATCTGTATCAATGCGTGAATGTGTGCTAAGTCACTCCAGGGGCGTCCGACTCTTTGTGACCCCATGGATGGTAGCCTGCCAGGCTCCTCTGTCCATGGAATTCTCCAGGCAAGAGTACTGGAGTGGGTTGCCATTTTCTTCTCCGGGGGTTCTTCCCAACCCAGGGATCGAACTTGCATGTCTTATTCTCCTGCATTGGCAGGCAGGTTCTTTACCACTAGTGCCACCTGGGAAGCCCAGAGACCTCTACATCAGTCTTGTTAAGTTAGTGGTCCCTGCAAGGTAGCACTTCAAATAATACTTGTGTCATCACATTTCAAAAAGTCTCCTCTTTAAAAATGGAAATGGATCTTTAAACATCTCAGAAATACCAAGTAGAACCTCTTGAATAGGAAAGTTGTATCCCTGAAATTTGGGGTGACATTGATAGGTGATCTAACCCGTATGCTCTGCCAGACAGGGCCACCTAAGATGTCTTTGAGAGATGAGATGCTTCCTTTGTCGAGATCACCTGGGCGAGCTCTCACACCCCCTCCATTGCAATCACTGCCATTTCTAGAGATTGTTACTCTTGGAAGCGTTTGACACAGAGGAGGCAAATCTCTGCTGTGTTCATGGAGAGCATTTCTGGGGTCTGGTCCTGATGACACAGTGGGAAGATGTTTCTCCTGAAAGACTACATTCTCAGGGAAGCCCAGGGGCCTCAAAAGATGCATTTATTAGTAAAGATAGAAATCATTTTGTCTATGCAGGCATATTGTGGTTGAAACTGTATATTCATCTCTTACCAGGGAAACTGCTTTTATCTCATTTGATATGACTGAATCAGATAACTGCTGAGAACAGAATCAACATGCCTTGATGGTTTGTACTGAATCTTTCTCCAAAGGAGAAAAAAAAATCATTCTGTTCCTAGAACATGAAAATACAAGAATGAATAGTTAAAAGCTTTTAAATTTATTTTTTGTTTGTTTGTTTTTTTGTTTTTTTAAATTGTGACACCGTGTTATTTGACACCTCTCACGAGGAGATGATCCCCTAGGGCAAACAAACGAACTAACCCAAACTTGGAAACTGTCACCTTCCAGCTCTTCCCACAGTGAGATAGTCATGATTCAGTGGCTTCTTATGAATGCAGGAGACACAAGTTTGATCCCTGGGTTGGGAAGACCCTTGGTAGAAGGCCATGACAACCCACTCCAGTATTCTTGCCTGGAAAATTCTATGGACAGAGGAGACTGGTGGGCTACAGTCCATGGGGTTGCAAAGAGTCAGACACACCTGAGTGACTAACACTTTCACTTTTCTTTGTTGTGAAAGTCATAGCTACACAGGCCGAATGAAGACTGCATGCTGTAGAGAATCTGAGCATTTTACTGCTAAAAGCACCTGGAGATAACAGAGGCCAGGTTCCTCTCTAGACCTGAGGACCAGGGTTCCAGCCCCGCAAGCTCTGGTCCGTGACCCTCCAGTGGGCAAGAAGAGCTCCTTTAATTCTGTGTGCACACAAGCCCAGAGTTACACTTGTACCTCACTGCCCAACTCAGCATTCCTATCTTGTCAGAGATTTCACTTTCCTGGGGCTTCAAGTCCATGGGCCCATGACTCCCAAATATCTTACAAAACGCATGAGAGAAAGCAAACCATTTCCTCACATCTCTTGTCACTGGAAAGTTAGCCTGTCTTGGAGAATCCCTGAGACGCACAGACAATAACACCTGTATCAAGATGCAAAACCATTCAGCAGTCACCCACAAATAACACAGGATGAAACTCCAGGAGAACAGAGAAGAAGGGCATCTTTTGTTCTGCTTTGCCACACTCGGTGCAGCTTCTCTCAGACCCTTTGCTTCTTTCTAAAGATAGCTTCTCCTACCACAGGAGAAACGGGGGCCTTTTTACCCCCATCCTTATTTTTCATCTTAACAACTGGCTTTTGGACTGAATGCAGAGTGGGGATGGGGAGGGAAGCTCTCTGCCTCATACGTGGGACGCTTGGTCACCTGTACACCATGGAGCAAAACCGTAACAAAGCCCTGCATTGACCAGCAGCAGAGGACTCTTTTCCTCCTGCTCCACCCCGTCTCCCCACCCTTTGGCGAGAGCCTCGGTAAATAGGCACATTTGCTGCCAGGACTCAAAGTCAACAAACTCCTGCTTTGTCAGAGGAACCTGGGAATCAAGTCAGAGCACTTCACGGAAATGCCAAACCTCCTTGTTCCCCGGGTGCCGAAGACTAACAATTAGAAGTGAAAGTGTCTCAGGGCAGCCTGCCAAGAACACAGGCAGCAGACGCTTGGTGCTATGGTGTGACACCCATACCGGCCGTCTCAGCTGACCTCAGCCCGTGGGTTTTGTATGGTGAGGCAGACTTCCTATGGCGTGGCCATTACAGATGGCCCCAAACTCATCTGGAACTGGAGAATCCAAAGATGGCCCCGAGGATCCCCAGACCTTGGTGTCCCTGCCCAACGTAACCACCTGGTCCTGGACAGGACCTGTGATATGATGGAATATCACCCCTGTGGTTGGATTACATTAGAAGGCAATGACAAAAGGATTTTGCATGTTTCATCGGACCTTCTTGTCATTTTAACTAGGGACATATCCTCTGTGGGCCTGACTTCATCAGTTGATTGTAATTCCAAAGGAGAGTATTCTGGGTGGGCCTGACCTAATCAGATGAGCCTTTTAAAAAGGGACTGGAGGTCAGGGATAGAAGACGTCAGAGAGACATGAAACAGCAGAGACATTCTTCTATTGGCCGTGAGGCAAACTGGCACCTTAAGGAGAGGGCGTTGTGACTGAAGAACCCACTCTTGTGACTGCAAGGAACCAAATTCTGCCAACAGCCAGTATCTTAGACATGAACCCTGAGCCTCAGAGAAGAGTCATAGCCCCAGCTGACACCTAGATTCCAACCTGTGAAACCCTGAGCCAAGAATCCAGCTATGCTTTGCCTGGACCCTTGATCCGTGGAACCAATGAGACGATAAATGTATGCTGTGTTAAACCCTGCGTGTGTGTGCATGCTTAGTTGCTCAGTCATGTCCAACTCTGTACAACGCTTTGGGCTGTAGCCCACCAGACTCCTCTGTCCATGGAATTTTTCATGCAAGAATGCTGGAATCGGTTACCATTTTCCTTCTCTAGGGGATCTTCCCAGTCCAAGGATTGAACCCACATCTCCTGTGTCTCCTGCCTTGCAGGCAGATTCTCTACCCACTGAGCCATCAGTTAAGCCCTGAAGACTGTGCTAATTGTTAGGTTGCCAAAAGACTAATAGAGCAGGCCCCCCACATCAGTGGGTTCAATCCATGGTTGGTTGAATCTACCGATATGAAACCTTCAGATATGGAGGGACAACTCTACAATGCCTTTTTATGTAAGGAACTTGAGCATCTGAGATTTCCATACCTGTGGGATTTCTGGAACCCATCCCCTGCCCCACTCGTAGATACCAAAAGATGGGTATACATCATCCTAGGAACTGCAGAAAGAGCCTGTGCTCACATTTTCACCATCATTTCTCCATTTCCATGTTTCCTGTTCCCACTTTTCCCTGTCAAGGTGAGTGTTCAAATTCAGGGCTTGTTTTACATGTGAGCAAAGCAGAGTGATGCATGTTGGGGGCTGGGAGGGGGATGGAGAGTGCTCCTCCAGTCTCTACACCTGGCTGCCTGGGTTATTGAAGGTCTGCTGCACCCTGTGGAAGGCATTCTGAGAAAAGGAAACTTATCAGACCCCTTGCGGGGATTAATCTTTCCTTCATATTATAGGAGCATATGATTGCTAAAAAAGAAAAAAGTGAAGTTGCTCAGTCATGTCCAACTCTTTGTGACCCTATGGACTGTTGCCCACCAGGCTCCTCTCTCCATAGGGATTCTCCAGGCAAGAATACTGGAGCGGGTTGCCATTCCCTTCTCCAGGGATCTTCCCGATCCAAGGATCGAACCCAGGTCTCCCACACTGCAGGCAGACTCTTTACCTTCTGAGCCACAAGGGAACCCTGATTGCTAATAGATACTTGCAATTGCTGTGTTCAGTCTCTCAGTCGTGTGCAACTCTTTGTGACCCCATGAACTGTAGCCTGCCAGGCTCCTCTGTCCATGGGATTTTCCAGGCAACAATTCTGGAGCAGACAGCCATTTTCTCCTTTTGGGGATCTTCCTGACCCAGGAATCGAACCCACATCTCCTGCATCGCAGGCAGATTCCTTACCAGCTGAGCTATTTGGGAAGCCAAATGCAATTGCAAGATATTGCTAATTTAGTCAGACCACACAGGTATCTTAAATTTGGGGAATGGCTACACCAGAAAGCAATTGTTCACCAAAAATCCCTATAAAGCAAGAAGCTAAATGGATCTGAACTTGAAACCCAGATTTGGAGCAAAGGCTGTAGGGAGCATGACAGTGGTCTGAGCTGGGAGGCAGTTCCCAAGCATTATAACTGGAACTTAACCGCCTTTCTGGCTCAGGGTTTACAACTCAATAGTTGGAAAAGACCTGGAAGATTATGTCATCCAATCCCTGCCTTTGGCAGATGAGGAAACAGAGGTGCTGGGAGGTTAAATGCCTTTCCCAAAGTCCACATCCAGAAGCAGCAGGGGCAGGACCAAAACTCAGGACTTTCAACAATTTCCCATCTTGTCACCTCTGCTGTAGAGCAAAATGACCATGGTGTTGCCTGTTGGTTAAATCACCATCTCTCTCAAATAGACCCAGCTCTGCCTGCACAAAGGTCCATCTAGTCAAAGCTATGGTTTTTCCAGTGGTCATGTATGGATGCGAGAGTTGGACCGTAAAGAAAGCTGAGCACCGAAGCCTTGATGTTTTTGAACTGTGGTGTTGGAGAAGACTCTTGAGAGTCCCTTGGACTGCAAGAAGATCAAACCAGTGAATTCTATAGGATTCACTATAGGATCCTAAAGGAAATCAGTCCTGAATATTCATTGGAAGGACTGATGCTGAAGCTGAAGCTCCAATATTTTGGCCGTATGATGCAAAGAGGTGACTCATTGGAAAAGACCCTGGGAAAAATTGAAGGCCGAAGGAGAAGGGGACAACAGAAGCTGAGATTGGTGGCATCACCGACTCGATGGACATGAGTGTGAGCAAGATCCAGGAGTTGGTGATGGACAGAGAAGCCTGGAGTGCTGCAGTCCATGGGGTTGCAGAGAGTCGGACACGACTGAACGGCTGAACTGCACTGCACTGTCTGTACCTGGCCCTCTCCCTCAGCTGGGAGAGTGACATCAGCTCTCCTGAGAAGCCCAACTGCCTCTCTGCTTAGCTGTGCCATCAGATTTAGAGTCGCTAAGCCATGACCACATGGCTCAGCCATTCTGAGATCCAAAACTCACCAGGTGGATAGGTTTCCTGTGGCTGTAGTCAGAGTACTGCCGAGTGGGTGGCTTAGAAGAGCGGATGGAAATTTACTCTTACTGCTCTGGAGGCTGAAAATCTGAGATCGAAGTGTGGGCAGAGCCATGCTCCCTCTGAAGGTTTTATGGGGAGACACCTCCTTGCCTCTTCTGGCTTCTGGGGTCTCCAGCTATCTTTGATGACCCCCAGCTTGTTGCAAGCCCTCTACAGCATCTTCCTCCATCTTCACATGGCCTCTTCCCTTTGTGAATGTCTCTGCATCTTCTCCTCTTAAAATAACATTAGCCACTTTGGATTTAGGGCCCTTCCTAATCCAATATGACCTCATCATAATGTAAGTAATTATATCTACAAAGAATCTATTTCCAAGTAAGTTCAAGTTATGAGATCCTGAGTGGACCAGTTTGGAGAGGTCACCATTTAACCACTGGGTGAATAGTATACTGGGCTTCCCTTGTAGCTCAGCTGGTAAAGAATCCATCTGCAATGCAGGAGACTGGGTTCGATTCCTGGGTTGGAAAGATCCCCTGGAGAAGGGAAAGGCTACCCACTCCAGTATTCTGGCCTGGAGGATTCCATGGATTGTATAGTCCATGTGGTTGCAAAGAGTTGGACACCACTGAGCGACTTTCAGTTTCACTTTTCGTGTGGCTGGCTCAGCCAACTGTCCTGAGTGTAGAGCATACACTACTCTATTGAGTATGGACAACCCCCTCCATTCCTTCTACCCCTCACCGCCCACCCCCCAGGACTGTGTAACCCAGGACCCAAACATTGACAATAAATGCTGGAAATAACTTCAGAGAGCATCTGACCTGTGGCTGTTAATCCCTGTTGCATAAGAGAATCTTCCCAAGAGAGCTTTGAAAACGCCAATGTCCAAGCCCAAACCCAGAGATTCTGATTCTGTTGATCTGAGGCATGCTTTAGACATTTATAATGATCAAGGCTAGTCAGTTGATTCTAAAATGCAGTAAAGGTTGAAACCCATCAATCAAGCCCACCACTTAATTTTCAGATGAGAAACTTGAGGCAGACAAACTTCAGCCACTCCCCACTGCTTCCCATTCCCATCCATTCATTGCTACCACCCAGCTTCTGATTCTCTGACTGGAACGTCTCGCTCTATCCAAATGGTACAAGGCCCCCAGAGTTGACAGAACAACGTCACCATGGTGGCCAGCATGCCCCACTCATGATAGTGCATGTGTGCATGCTAAGTCTCTTCAGTCGTGTCAGACTCTTTCTCTTTTTGACCCTATGGACTATAGTCCACCAGACTCCTCTGTCCATGGAATTCTCCAGGCAAGAATACTGGAGTGGGTTGCCATGCCCTCCTCCAAGGGATCTTTCCAAACCAGAAATTGAACTCACATCTCTTTTGTCTCCTGTGATGGCAGGTGGGTTCTTTACCACTAGCGCCACCTGGAAGAGAAGGCAGTAAAGCCCCTCAAGGACCATGAGGCAAGATGGAAGCCACCTTGCTGTGGTCACCATCTCCTCCTCAATTTCCGATGCACACCCATGACCTATGGAACCACAAACTGGCCCAGGCTTTGTAAAGTGCTCCCCAAACGCACTTGGTCACTGTTACATCATTCGTGGTGGCATCGCCTCAGGAACCTGGGAGAGTGTGCACATTGCCCACTCAGCCATTTGGTTCCTATTACACGTGTTCTTAGGCATCTTTCTGGTGCTGTTCTATTTTGTCATTATCACTGCACAGTTTATAAAAGCAAGGCACATTTTTCTTACTTCTTTTTAATTTTTGTGTATTCTGGTATCACACCCAATACAACAAATTCTTTTTTCCCTTGATTTAGTCAGAAAAAAAAAAGCCAAAATATGCACCAAAATGGCCTGCTCAACACCTGAACCACCACCAAATAACCCTTAGATTTTCTTTCAAACAGCACTCTCTTTTGGGACCAGTGAGCTGCAAACAAATAAAAGTTGAACAATTATGATGGAGGCAAGACAGATCCTGTTGCTCTGTCTCTCCTAGAATTCTAGGCGCCTCCCTAATCCATTTCTCTTTCCTCTTGGCTCCAATCTTTAGAGAGCCCAAGATCAGTAGGAAAAGGAACCCCACAAACAGGCCTCTACACCTCCACCTTGTCAAAGGTTTAAAAAACAAGAAGCAAATAACCTTGGTAGAATAACTTGTGTGATTCTTTTGCTTCTTTTAAGTGTAGTCCACACTGTTGGGATATTATGTGCAAGTGTTTCAAAGACTCCTATGTACCGGTCAAATACTTTGGCATATGGTATGACCAGAAACAGGGCTTCCCAGGTGGCGAGAGTGGTAAAGAACCTGCCTGCCAATGCAGGAGACATAAGACATGCAGGTTTGATCCCAGGGTTGGGAAGATCTCCTGGAGGACAGCATGGCAACCCACTCCAGTATCCTTGCCTGGAGAATTCCATAGACAGAGGAGCCTGGCAAGCTGCAGTCCTAGGGTCGCACAGAGTTGGACACAACTGAATCGACTTAGCACACGTGCACACAACCAGAAACAGCCGGATTGGATACCACTGCCCGGGGCTCAGCACAGGTCTGGGCTCTGGGCCTCTCCCCAAGGCCACAAACCTCAACCCTGGGCATTTTGTGTGTGTGAAATTCGCCCAGTCATGTCCGACTCTTTGTGACCCATGGATTGTCGCCTGCCAGGCTCCTGTGTCCATGGAATTCTCCAGGCCAGAATATTAGAGTGGGTTTCCATGCCCTCCTCCAGGGGATCTTCCCAACCCAGGGATCAAGCCCAGGTCTCCTGCATTGCAGGCAGATGCTTTACAGTCTGAGCTACCAGGGAAGCGCTAGCTGCAGCTAAACTCAGTTTTTGTGTCAGTTTCGTGGGCTTCCAGAAAAAATTCAGAACTATAACGTGAACAAACATCCTCTAACTGATCTACCTTAAGCAGCCAGGGTTTTGTGAATTACATGTTCTTAGGATGATGCACACCTTGGTTCTCTTAACTGTAAAAGAAAGATTTTTTTTTTTTTCCAAAGCCTAATAGTGAACCACTGGAGGTGGGGAAGGAGAAATGGGCGGAATGTTGCCAAGAGTGTGTTTCTGGTAAGTGATTGAAGGAGGAGAGGAAGGAGCCTGGACCTCACCTTACAGGTTGTGTGTGTGTGTGTGCACACGCACATATGTGGGGACATGAGTACCGGGTGAGTGTGTGTGACTGTATTGAATGAGTATGCTTGTGTGTGTCTATGGGGATGTGTGTGAATGTGTTAGTGTGTTTGTGTTGCAGGATGGAGGATCCCTTCCAGGGCCTGAGAGTGGGCTCTCGTTTGCATTTCTGAGTCTAACACTCAGAAATGAATTGTCCAAAGAGAACACATGTGCTGACTAAGCACGAGATTTTATTGGGAAGGCGTGCTCCAATGGAGAGCAGCAGGATAGGGGGACCCAGGAAAACTGCTCTGCCACATGACTCACAGTCTTGGATTTTATGGTGATAGGATTAGTTTCTGGGTTGTCTTTGGCCAATCATTCTTACTCAGAGTCCTTGCTCGTGGTGCACACATTGTTCAGCCAAGATGGACGCCAGCAAAAAGGATTCTGGGAGGTGGTCAGACATGTGGTGTCTCCTTTTGACCTTGCCTGAATTCTT
Organism: Bos javanicus; assembly: GCF_032452875.1. Taxonomy (NCBI): domain Eukaryota; kingdom Metazoa; phylum Chordata; class Mammalia; order Artiodactyla; family Bovidae; genus Bos; species Bos javanicus. The sequence continues at coordinate 146,778,565 of NC_083868.1, read as the reverse complement.
CCAATTGGTGGTGGCTTGTTAGTTCTGTGTTCCTCACCAGGACCTCCTGTGATAAAATATCTCAAGCAGATGGTTACTGTGGTACCTGGCCAAGGTGGGCGGTTACAGTCAGTGTTTCTTCTAACATTTGAACATGTGTGAAAGAGTTCTGTGACCATGTTGTCAGTGTGTGTGTGTGTGTGTGTGTGTGTGTGTGAATGTATGTGAGTGTGTATGTGAGTGTGTATGATGTAGAATATGCATTTGTGTCTGTCAGGGCTTGGGCATACACTCAACTTCTGGGGATAGTCCCGTAGTTCACAGGTAACCTGTTGAGACCTCTGGTCTCAGAAGGTTCAGTCCTGGGCTAAATCCTATCATTGCATCCCGGTTTGCTGGACCATGCTCAGAAAGTACACCTTTGTGGCACTCACATTCTTTTTCAGCCTACACTTGGAGATTCTGTGTTCAGAAGTAAAGCTAATTTTTTTCTGAACTGTCCAGTCTCTGATCAGATCAGATCAGTCGCTCAGTCGTGTCCTACTCTTTGCAACCCCATGAATCGCAGCACGTCAGGCCTCCCTGTCCATCACCAACTCCCGGAGTTCACTCAGACTCACGTCCATCAAGTCAGCGATGCCATCCAGCCATCTCATCCTCTGTCGTCCCCTTCTCCTCCTGCCCCCAATCCCTCCCAGCATCAGTCTTTTCCAATGAGTCCAGCCTCTAGGGGAACTAAAAGCAAGAACAGAATCTCCTTAGAGCAAGAACCTTCCCAGGATGACCCTCAAAGGAGGGCTGCTCTCACAACTTGTATTTGCATCCCTAGTGACAGATGGTAGAGTCTGCCTGCGATGCAGAAGACCTGTGTTTGATCCCTGGGTGGGGAAGATCACCTGGAAAAGGGAATTGCAACCCACTCCAGTATTCTTGCCTGGAGAATTCCATGGACAGAGGAGACTGGCAGCCTATAGTCCATGGGGTCACAGAGTTGGACATGACTGAGCGACTAACACACACATATGGTATGTTTGGAAGAACAAATGCATTTTGTTTTAAAAAAAACCATGCCTGGAGAAGACTTTAAGGCAAGTGAACAACCCTGGAATATTTTTCACCTGCCTGCACACGAATAGCTTTTGAGGGGCCTTCGAAGGGGGTGTGGGGGTGGGGTCCCTGAGAGGGGAGAGTGCCAGGAACCAGATTTCCTACAACTATACTTAAAACTGGAGCCATCTGCAAGGCCTATATTTCAGCCACCTGGGCAAGGACAGGTCACTTGTGTTTTTTCAGACCTCTTTAAGGCTCCGTTAAAATGTCTTTGTGGGTCACAATTCTAATACAGATAATTTTTAATTTAACTACTGATAACCAGTCAATCCTAAAGGAAGTCAACCCTGAACATTCATTGGAAGGTCTGATGCTGAAGCTCCAATATTTTGGCCACCTGATTCAAAGATCTGACTCATTGGAAAAGATCCTGATGCTGGAAAAGACTGAGGCAGGAGAAGGAGGGGACGACAGAGGATGAGATGGTTGGATGGCATCATCAACTCAATGGACATGAGCTTGAGCAAGCTCTGGGAGTTGATGGACAGGGGAGCCTGGTGTGCTGCAGCCTGTGGGGTCATAGATTCAGACATGACTTAGTGACTGAACAACAGCACTACTTTCTAGTTTAAAGTTGCTCTTGCAATTTTACTATTATTATTTCTTTGACCGCACTGCCTGAGGGATGCCAGTTGCCCAACCAGGGATGGAATCTGCACTCCCTGCAGTGAAAGCACAGAGTGTTAATCACTGGACCACCAGGAAGTCCCACTCTCATCATTTTAAAGGAAGCCCATTTCCATTCACTTTCTCAGTGGGGGTCCCCCTTCAAAGTTCTGTAAGTATTAACTCCTATTCCATCTTATTATTATTACTTTGGCTGTGCTGTGTCTTTGTTGAGGTGCATGCGCTTCTCCAGTTGTGTCACTCAGGTTCAGTAGTTGTGGTGAGTGGGTCTAGTTGCCTGGCAACTTGTGGGATCTTAGCTTCCCAACCAGGGATCAAACCCCTGTCCCGTCTATTGGAAGGCAGACTCTTAACCACTGGACCAGCAGGGAAATCCCATCTACCTTTTTATTTTAAAGAGAAGTGTAATGTAGGGTTATCCCTAGAATGATGTGGGTCAGGGTCATGTTAGTGGTGTGTGTCCTGGGGCAAATCACATCCTGTGACTTACTCCCCATCTTTTCCCATCAGGCAAAGATCGGGTGAAGCAATACACACACACACACACACACACACACACACACACACACACAGTCTCAGTGGAAGATGCAAAGTAAAATGAAGAAAAATTAAATATATTGGTTCCAGATAAATATTTTCATAATTTGTTTAATTTGTAAGGCACAAAGGGTTTATGTAGATTGTTTTAACCTCTAAAAATACGAACTTGGCACTAATAATGTCAGGTAGTCAATTCATTTACTAAGTTTAATGTAACATGGTAAAACTCATCTTCGGAATCTGACCCCTAAACAGATATGAAACAGGAATCACGGCGAAACATGGCAGATACAACTTCCTAAAATAAATGGCTAACTAAGCAAGTGGAGGGCTGGGGTTTGGCTGCCCCTGGTTAAACCATAACATCCAGTAAGAGGAAAGAGAAAGTGGCCACCCTTTGAAGTGCTTTGCTCCTCTTAGAAGACATCTTTTTCTAAATCCCAGAAATCTCAGAATGTTAATGCATCTTCCTTTTTTTCCAAATGAATCGCCCAGTGAGCAGGTGTATACTTTTTTCCTAACGAGTTTTTAACATCTATCACATGCTGCCTCCAACTCCACAAGCGAGTTTTCTGGAAGGTGTGTGCCAATGTCAAATGGACACCGCCTGGCTGGTGACGCTGGAGCCCTGGGAGTCTAGATGAGCGTGGGGAATCTTCCATTCTGTCCCCCAAGCCTTGAGTAGGAACCCAGCCCCCCCACACAGCTACTGCTGTGAGGCTGGCTCAGGAGTGGGGGAGGGGAAGTCAGATGAACCAGAACACTCTTTTGACTCAGTACTTTCCACTTCCTCCCCAGCTTGCCTATTTACCAGAACTGCCCAAGAGGAGTCACCAAGAATTTAATCTCCCTGGATTTTCCCTGCCTGACCTCAAAATGACGCTAGAGAGAGCAGAGAAACAGCAGGACCCAGGCTACCCCAACACAACATCATGGTGGAAGAGTTGGGTGTGACGCCATCTTAAGAATCGAGATGTGCTTGGTCTATGTTGCAACAGGGGGCAGGGAGGTTCTGAAACACAGATGACGTTCAGAGTCCTCCTGCAGGTGTAGTGTCTGAGAGGGAGGGAGCAAGAGAAGGCCCCCCCAAAAGGAAGCCAGAAGGAGAAACACAGAAAGGCACTCTCCTCCATGCCTTCCCTGGAACCAGGGGCAGAGGCATCATGGAGGCAGGAACACAGCTTCCAGTCGAGCTGCCCGCCCCGCCCCCCACAGTTTCCGGTCCCGCTGGTCTTCGCAGGTCCCTGCGTCTCTGTGGACCCTGAGGTTATCCATCCCTCTGAAACTTGGCTACAAGCGCCCTCTTGAGCTCTGTGGTGCCAAATCTTTTTGTTTTAGGTCCTCTAGGGCTGACCAACAAGGTATTACCAAGGCGGGGACGGTGGGAGGGAGGGGGTCCCTTCACCAGTCCTTGAAAATAAACTAACACAATACCACAGAGGCAGGAAATTATATGTGATTTGAATGCATATGTGTGAAAGAGTCTGAACACTTGGAACATACTCACCAATACATTATCAGCAGTTATCTAAGTGTAGCGAAATTCTAGGTGACTTTTGTCTTTCTTTTTTTATACCTTCTGACTTCGTTTCAAATATTAAAACAAGCGAGTATCACTTTGTAATTATAAAAATAATTTTGTTTTAAAAAAGTTAAACTACCATTTTAGAGCAGAAGGCTATGCATGATTATGAAAACTATCACAGAAAAACACATTTTTTAAAAAGATAAAGGAGGTTAATAATAGATAAGGCTTGAATCCAAGCATTATTTGCTTTGAAACTTAAACTGCAAAACTCATGCCCTAAATATCATGGATTACAAGGTCCTGGAATGCCAAAGATATAAATGAGCATAAACCAGACAATTGGAGTGTATAACAACTGGTATTATTCAGATACACAAGTGAGCTGACAAATTACAAGGCTAGGAATAATTTCCTGTTGAGTGGATCATGCTATGGTATCCACATTACTAAAGTAGGAGCATTATTTTGCAAAGGATGGTTACTGGGAAGGAAAGGCAAAGGAGACACTCTTTCCATAGTCTAGCTCACACAGCTGAGAAAGGAAACAGAAAACAGTCTGGCTTCACTTCATTCTTTTGGCAACATCTGAATATGCGTGTTCAATCTCCTGGTCAGCGGGACATGTGTTTGTGAATTCATCCCGAGCATACGCATTGTTCAAGTACCTCCAGATGCCAGTCATTTCAGAAGGAAATTCAAAATCTCTGTATCTCTTGGCCATGATCTGAAAACGAAGAGGAAACAGTCAGAAAGGGAAAACCCACAAACGTAGGCAGTTACATCAGACAATCCATTCTTCTGAAGCGTGTAATATATTCTTTCTCAAGTTCCCATGTCGTCCTACAGCCATTCAAGCTGCCCAAATTGCAATATGAGTTTGCAGGGGGCATACTGAGCATGGGACTCAAAACAGAGGTGCTACACAACCATGCCCACCCATTCATCACAGATAGTCCTCGTGACCCACTGGCATGAATTTGCTTTATTGTCTAGTCGCTCAGTCATGTCCAGCTCTTTTGTGACCCCGTGGACTGTAGCCCACCTCTGTCCATGAGATTTCCCTGGCAATAATACTGGAGTGGGCCACTATTTCCTTCTTCAGGGGATCTTCTTTACCCAAGGATTGAACCCAAATCTCCTGTGCAGATTCTTTACCATCTGAGCCACCAGGGAAGCCCTGAGCTTGCTCTGTAATCTGGTGGATTTCTCTTCGTCATTCTAGTAGTTTTCTCTCCCTGTGTTCTGCTGCTGGGTTATTTTGTGCCTAAAGATTCAGACGGCTCAGATGGTAAAGAGTCTGCCTGCAATTCAGGAGACCTGGGGTTCAATTCCTGGGTCAGGAAGATCCCCTGGAGAAAGACATGACAACTCACTCCAGTATTCTTGCCTAGAGAATCCCATGAGCAGAGGAGACAATCCATAGGATCCAGGTGTTGGAGAAGACTCTTGAGAGTCCCTTGGACTGCAAGGAGATCCAACCAGTCCATTCTGAAGGAGATCAGCCCTAGGTGTTCTTCAGAAGGAATGATGCTAAAGCTGAAACTCCAGTACTTTGGCTACCTCATGCGAAGAGTTGACTCATTGGAAAAGACTCTGATGCTGGGAGGCATTGGGGGCAGGAGGAGAAGGGGATGACAGAGGATGAGATGGCTGGAGTCGATCACTGACTCGATGGACGTGAGTCTCAGTGAACTCCGGGAGTTGGTGATGGACAGGGAGGCCTGGCATGCTGCGATTCATGGGGTTGCAAAGAGTCGGACATGACTGAGCAACTGATCTGATCTGAAGTGATTAACACTTTCATTTTCAAAGGTTCAGGCTGGATCTTTAGTTTAGATTGTGCCAGGATCACTTTGAAGTGCCCTCTTTTTCCTATTTGCTGAACCTCACCTCCTGAAACCCCAAGTACCTGGGTATGTTACACCTGTGGATTTCCATCATTCTGCCCCTGAAAGGATCATTTCACTGTGGGTCTACCGTGTGCAGAGAGCAGATTCATGAACTGAAAAATCCTTATTCTCAAGGAAACAGTGGATGTCTTCCCAGGTGCCTCAGAGGTTAAAGCATCTGCCTGCAATGTGGGAGACCTGGGTTCGATCCCTGGGTCAGGAAGATCCCCTGGAGAAGGAAATGGCAACCTGCTCCAGTATTCTTGCCTGGAGAATCCCATGGATGGAGGAACCTGGTGGGCTACAGTCCACGGGGTTGCAAAGAGTCGGACATGACTGAGCAACTTCACTTACTTACTTAAGGATGGGGTAGCTAAGAATGGATATCATGAAAACACAGTGGTGTGAGATGTCTCCTCTGGCTGGAGGGTGTCACTGGGAATTCATCACAAAGGAGGGTGTATACTCTTGTAGATGGTATGAGTTCCCTGGGGTTGCCTTAACAAAGCACTACAACTGTGGGTGGCTTGAAACAACAGAAATGTCTTCTCCCACACTCCTGGAGGCCCCAGAATCCAAGATCATGGTGTCAGCAGGGCCGGGCTCCCTCTGAAGCCTCCGGGGAAAGATCCGTTCCAGGTCTCTCCCTGTTTCTGGCTCATGGGAGCACAGCTCCAGTCTCCACCTGGAACTTTCCCTGTGTTGGTGTCTCTGGATCCAAATTCCTTTTTATAAGAACATCTGTCTTGTTGGATTAGGGGCCCATTCAGTTCAGTTCAGTTCAGTCGCTCAGTCATGTCCGACTCTTTGCCACCCCATGACTTGCAGCATGCCAGGCCTCCCTGTCCAACACCAACTCCTGGAGTTCACTCAGACTCATGTCCAGTGAGTCAGTGATGCCATCCAGCCATCTCATCCTCTGTCGTTCCCTTCTCCTCCTGCCCCCAATCCTTCCCAGCATCAGAATCTTTTCCAATGAGTCAACTCTTCGCATGAGGTGGCCAAAGTACTGGAGTTTCAGCTTTAGCATCATTCCTTCCAAAGAAATCCCAGGGCTGATCTCCTTCAGAATGGACTGGTTGGATCTCCTTGCAGTCCAAGGGACTCTCAAGAGTCTTCTCCAACACCACAGTTCAAAAGCATCAATTCTTCACCGCTCAGCCTTCTTCACAGTCCAACTCTCACATCCATACATGACCACTGGAAAAACCATAGCCTTGACTAGACGGACCTTTGTTGGCAAAGTAATGTCTCTGCTTTTGAATATGCTATCTAGGTTGGTCATAACTTTCCTTCCAAGGAGTAAGCGTCTTTTAATTTCATGGCTGCAGTCACCATCTGCAGTGATTTTGGAGCCCCCAAAAATAAAGTGTGACACTGTTTCCACTGTTTCCCCATCTATTTCCCATGAAGTGATGGGACCGGATGCCATGATCTTCGTTTTCTGAATGTTGAGCTTTAAGCCAACTTTTTCACTCTCCTCTTTCACTTTCATCAAGAGGCTTTTTAGTTCCTCTTCACTTTCTGTCATAAGGGTGGTGTTATCTGCATATCTGAGGTTATTGATATTTCTCCCGGCAATCTTGATTCCAGCTTGTGCTTCTTCCAGTCCAGCGTTTCTCATGATGTACTCTTCATATAAGTTAAATAAGCAGGGTGACAATATACAGCCTTGACGAACTCCTTTTCCTATTTGGAACCAGTCTGTTGTTCCATGTCCAGTTCTAACTGTTGCTTCCTGACCTGCATACAGATTTCTCAAGAGGTCAGGTGGTCTGGTATTCCCATCTCTTTCAGAATTTTCCACAGTTTCTTGTGATCCACACAGTCAAAAGCTTTGGCGTAGTCAATAAAACAGAAATAGATGTTTTTTCTGAACTCTCTAGCTTTTTCCATGATCCAGCAGATGTTGGCAATTTGATCTCTGGTTCCTCTGCCTTTTCTAAAACCAGTTTGAACATTGGGAAGTTCATGGTTCACGTATTGCTGAAGCCTGGCTTGGAGAATTTTGAGCATTACTTTACTAGCATGTGAGATGAGTGCAATTGTGTGGTAGTTTGAGCATTCTTTGGCATTGCCTTTCTTTGGGATTAGAATGAAAACTGACCTTTTCCAGTCCTGTGGCCACTGCTGAGTTTTCCAAATTTGCTGGCATATTGAGTGCAGCACTTTCACAGCATCATCTTTCAGGATTTGAAATAGTTCAACTGTAATTCCATCATCTCCACTAGCTTTGTTTGTAGTGATGCTTTCTAAGGCTCACTTGACATCACATTCCAGGATGTCTGGCTCTAGGTGAGTGGTCACACCATCATGATTATCTTGATCATGAAGATCTTTTTTGTACAGTTCTTCTGTGTATTCTTGCCACCTCTTCTTAGTATCTTCTGCTTCTGTTAGGTCCATACCATTTCTGTCCTTTATTGAGCCCATCTTTGCATGAAATGTTCCCTTGGTATCTCTAATTTTCTTGAAGAGATCTCTAGTCTTTCCCATTCTGTTGTTTTCCTCTATTTCTTTGCAATAGAGGAAAATTGGGGCCCGTTATACTGCTCCTAATCAATTAACATGATCTCATCTTGACTAATTACATCTGCAAAAACTCTATTTCCAAATAAGATCAGTTTTGAGATATCGGGAGTTAGGACTCGGGTCTAACTTATATACGAATTTGGGGGGACAAATACTTGGAAAGCTATGACAAACCTAGACAGCTTATTAAAAAGCAAAGACATCACTTTGCCAACAAATATGCATATAGTCAAAGCTATGGTTTTTCCATAAGTCATGTATGGATGTGAGAGTTGGACTGTAAAGAAAGCTGAGTGCCAAAGAACATATGCTTTTGGACTGTGGTGTTGGAGAAGACTCTTGAGAGTCCCTTGGACTGCAAGGAGATTCAATCAGGGAATCCAAAAGGAAATCAATCCTGAATATTCATTGAGAGGACTGATGCTAAAGTTCCAATACTTGGCCAAGTGATGCGAAGAGCTGACTCATTGGACAAGACCCTGATGCTGGGAAAGATTGAAATCAGGAGGAGAAGGGGACGACAGAGGATGAGATGGCTGGATGGCATCACCGACTCAATGGACATGAGTTTGAGTAAACTGCAGGAGACAGTGAAGGACAGGGAAGCCTGGCATGCTGCAGTCCATGGGGTCCCAAAGAGTTGGGCACTACTGAGCAACTGAACAACAATACTTGGAAGGACAGTATTTCCCATTATATTGGCTCCCGGGATGTTTGGACAACATGAACGTTGAATCTGTCACCAATTAGAAGATCTTCGGGACTTATTTCTCAGATTTTGGAAGCCGGGAGCTAATGATGCAGTAAGACAGGATCACATATCTTTTCATAGAGCCTCCTAAATAATTATCTTTTGATTGAATTCAATCTTACTAGAGATTAATGCCAAGACTCCTGCTTTTCTTTTGTTTGCATTTGCCTGCTTTTGCTTTACGCAAACATTCTGAGTAAATTTATTCCATGTGTGCCTCTCATAAATGTAAACTTGTTTTATATCCTATCTTATTAACGTAATACTTTGTTTCCCAACTTCCTGTAAACATTTTTGCATTCATGTATGTGTGTGTTTCCCTCTCTGGTGGTTTGGAAGGTTTATGGTCTGTTTTAGCTCTTGCAGTCGTTGTTGTTGCTTAGTTGCTAAGTTGTGTCTGACTCTTTGTGACTGCATGGACCTGCCAGGCTCCTCTGTTATGGGATTTCCCAGGCAAGAATACTGGAGTGGGTAGTGGTTTCCTATATAACTTTAAATAATAGGAATTCTTTATTTCTTGATTTATCAACTAGTCTTTGATTGACCTCTACTTACTCCTGGTAATAAGCAAGGATATTATTATACTTACACTTGTCTTCATTTCTGATCTATTATCTTCCTTCCAATGGTGTGAAAATCGAAGTTTACTATATCTGATTCAGTCCTGTGGCTCTAATTCCCACTGCTGTTGAGTTTTAGTTCTGGTTTCAGATCTACCACCAATCCTTTTATACCACACACCTTCTCTGTTCCTGGATTCTTATTTTATCATCCTTTTTTATTATGTCATCATATAGAAATTTTATTTTTACATTTGGCTCAGAGTGTTTATTGCATCAAGACCAGAAGCCTAGGTAAAAGCAACAATTTACTTGGATATAAAATTCTTACATCACACATCCTTTCCTATAATCCTTTAACTACTGCCTGTCCTGGGTCTTTGCTGTGGCATGCAGGCTTCTCTAGTTGCAGTGCATGGGCTTAGCTGCCCCAAAGCATGTGGGCTCTGAGTTCCCTGACCAGGCATCGAACCTGCGTCCCCTGCATTGGAAGGTAGATTCTTAATCACTGGGACACCAGGGAAGTTCCCAATCCTTTAACTGTTAAAACACTGTTTTCTGGCTTTTAATGTGATCCTAGAATCCTGCAGAGAAGGGAATGACAACCCACTCCAGTATTCTTTATTTTTTTAATTGAAGGATAATTGCTTTATAGAATTTTGTTGTTTTCTGTCAAACTTCAACATGAACCAGCCACAGGCATACATATATTCCCTCCCTTTTGAACCTCCCTCCCGTCTCCCTCCCCATCCCACTCCTCTCCATTGATACAGAGCCGCTGTTTGAGTTTCCTGGGCCACACAGCAAATTCCCGATGGCCATCTATTTTACATACAGTAATGTAAGTTTCCATGTTACTGTCTCCATACATCTCACCCTCTCCTCCCCTCTCCCTTGTCCATAAGTCTATTCTCTATGTCTGTTTCTCCATTGCTGCCTTGTAAATAAATTCTTCAGTACCATTTTTCTAGATTCTGTATATATGCATTAGAATATGATATTTATCTCTCTTCCTGACTTACTTCACTCTGTATAATAGGTTCTAGGTTCATCCACCTCATTAGAATGACTCAAATGCATTCCTTTTTATGGCTGAGTAATCTTCTATTGTGTGTATGTACCACAACTTCTTTATCCATTCATCTATCGATGGACAGCTAGGTTGCTTCCATGTTCTAGCTATTGTAAATAGTGCTGCAATGAACAATGGGATACATGTGTTTTTTAAAATTTTGGTTTCTTCAGGGTATATGTCTAGGAGTGGGATTGCTGGGTCATATGGTGGTTTTATTCCTAGTTTTTTAAGGAATCTCCTTACCATCTTCCATAGTGGCTGTATCAATTTGAATTCTCACCAACAGTGCAAGAGCGTTCCCTTTTGTCCATACCCTCTCTAGCATTTATTGCTTGTAGACTTTTTGGTGAGGGCCATTCTGACTGGTATGAGGTGATATCTTATTGTGGTTTTGATTTGCATTTCTCTAATAATGAGCGATGCTGAGCATCTTTTCATATTTTTGTTAGCCATCTGTATGTCTTCTTTGGAGAAATCTCTGTTTAGGTATTTTTCCCACTTTTTGACTGGGTTGTTTGTTTTTCTGGCATTGAGTTGTATGAGCTGCTTGTGTATTTTGGACATTAATCCTTTGTCAGTTGTTTCATTTGCTATTATTTTCTCCCATTCTGAGGGCTGTCTTTTCACCTTGCTTTTAGTTTCCTTTGCTGTGCAAAAGCTTTTAAGTTTAATCGGGTCCCACTTGTTTACTTTTGTTTTTATTTCTGATACTCTAGGAGGTGGGTCATAGAGGATCTTGCTTTGATTTATGTCATCACCATGCCAGTATTCTTGCCTGGAGAATTCAATGGACATGGGAGCCTGGCAGGCTATAGTCCAGGGGGTTGCAAAGAGTCAAACATGACCGAGCAACCAACACTTTCACCTCACTATAGAGACATATGAGGCTAGTCTAATTTCTCTGTTGTGTAGACGGCCTTACCTTTTATTATTATTACGATTATCATTATCATTGGGCATGCAAAGGGTTCTTTTTTATTGTCAAAGTTCAGTAATTTACCAGTTATATCATACATAGTGTATTGACTGTTCAGGACAATATTTTTCTAAACATGGATTGCTATTTAAAGTAATAGCAGATCATCATCCTTTAGTTCATTCAGATCATCCTTTAGTTCAAAACACTTTACCTTTGACTCTGCTTTTTCCTCTTTTTTTCTTTCTGGTTCTCTTGTTCCTGATTATGTGCACCTGGATTCTCTCTAATCACCTTTACCTCTTGCTTCTTCTCCATTCAATTTGAGAGAATTTCCTCAGGTTGTCCTAAAAATCCTTGATGAATTTCTGGAAAGTCATTTTCCACCTCTTGCTACTCCTAATACAACTTATAAACAATTTCTGAAATTGCTTTGTTTTTAAGTTTTATTTTTTTTCAGTTCTACCAGTTTCATTTTCATCCTCTTTGTGAGATTATATTTTTTGACACTTTGTGACTTGTCTTTGAGCCCTTTCTCCAAAGGTTTGTTTGCTATGCTGAGTAGCTCAGTCATGTCCAACTCTTTTGAGATCCCATGGACTATAGCCCACCAGGCTCCTCTGTCCATGGGATTTTTCACCCAAGAATACTGGAGTCGGTTGCTATTTCCTACTTCAGGGCATCTTCCCAACAAGGGATCAAACCCATGTGTCCTGTGTCTTCTGCCTTGCAGGTGGGTTTTTTACCCACTAAGCCATCAGGGAAGGAATCATGTTCTCTTTCATTTTTTTGAGGCTGTAGAGAAGCATCTGTCTGAAAAGTTCTTTGGTTTACTGGACCAATCTTAACCAGAGAGGTGTTTCTCATCTGCCTTTTTCTCTTTTGTTCTATTGAACCCTTCCCCTTCTTCTCTGTGATCATCTCTATCCACATAGAGGTCCCACTTGGATTCCTTTTGGTTACTAAACATCTTTTAATGGGCAGACCCGTTGGACTTACTATTTGCTTAAAAACAAGGTGGAGAGCATTGGGAGTAAGGCCAGGCAGCAGGAAGACCAATTTGGATATTTATTCTCAAACACCTGCTCATCAAGGGCCTTCCCTGGTGGCTCAAATGGTAAAGAATCTTCCTGCAATGCAGAAGACCCAGGTTCAACCCCTGGTCAGGAAGATCCCCTGGAGAAGGAAATGACAGCCCACTCTAGTATTCTTGCCTGGAGAATTCCATGAATGGAGGAGCCTGGTGGGCTAGAGTCCATGGGTCACAGAGTCAGACACAATTGAGTGACTAACCCTTTAACTTTTCCACCTGCTAATCAAACACTGCTCTATACTCTGCCCCAGGGACACATGAGAGTCAAGGTCAAAGTCAGGGTTAGTGCCTCCTCCACTCTGAGGATTAGGAGGAGGTCGCTGTGGCTAAAAGTGATGCTGAGGTCATCTACAGTCTCTCTTCTGAGTGATTCCAAGCTTATTTCTTTTCTCTGCTCAGCAGTCACAAAGCAGAATGCCTCTTTCCTTCTCTCCTCCCCTCCACCTCCCCTCCCTGTTCCTTTGGGTCAGAGGACAGTGGCAGAACACACAGGTGGCACCTCTGAACAGTTTCACCTTCAGCTCTGCCTCCACAGTGATCTCATCTCTGTAAAGCTGGTCCCTGCCTCTCTTGGCCCACTCCACGCTCTGTCCTCAAACAAAGAAGCCTGGCATGCTGCAGTCCATGGGGTCACAAAGAGTTGGACACAACCCAGTGACTGAACTGAACTAAAATGCTAAATAAATGCATTATTAGAACAAAAGGTCCTTGACTTGTATTTCCCTATGTCTTCTCTCCCATCACCCTATCCTTATACCAAGGACATAGTTCTGGACCTGGTATGATCTGAATAATAAGGATGCCTCCAAACAAGGGTTGGGCTTCTTCCTGGGGAATCTAGGGACACTGAGGACCAAAGGCATACCAACAGTGATAATGATACAACAACTAATAGCTGTGAGGGCCAGCCAGACTGGGGCACTTCAGAGAGCAGCCATAACTAAGGAGTCCAAGGGTGGGGCCATCTGCTTCTGAATTTCAGAGTCACCCCCAGAAATTCTGATTATATACATCAGGGGCTGGATTGAGGGGTTTACATTTCTAACACGGCTTCCCTGGTGGCTCAGCAATAAAGAAGCCATCTGCATTGCAGGAGATGTGGATTCAATCCCTGGGTCAGGAAAATCCCCTTGAGGAGGGCATGGTAACTCACTCCAGTAACCTTGTTGGGAAAATCCCATGGACAGGAGTCTGGGGAGCTGTAGTCCATGGGGTCGCAAAGAATCAGAGATGACTGGAGCCCCTGAGCAGGCACATTTTCTAAATTAGTAGGCACAATTCTTATGCCTACTAATGTTGTAGAACCACTGGCCTAGGGAATCTTTAAACCCTAATTATACATGGCCAGCGACTTTTATTTCATGTTTGATTACCTGGGAAAACAGGCTGCCATACATGGTCCAGCCGAGGAGCTGTGAGCTGCTCACCAGCTCTAAGGGTTCTGTGTTAAGAGCCAACCTCCTCCCTTATCCCAGGGTTAGGCTCACTCTTCCCATCACCAACAATTGACTCAATTCACTTTTTTCCCCCCAAGGTTGGCTCAGTTTTTCTGGTTGTTGTTTTTGTTTTTGGACTGCACTGCTCAGCTTGCAGGATCTTGGTTGCCCACCCAGGGATTGAACCCAGGCCACCCCAGCAAAAGCGCTGAGTCCCAACCATGGGACCACCACCAGGGAATTTCCCAAGTTCACATTTTAATCCTCGCAGATTCCAAACACCATCTCCCAGCCTGGAGTGTGAAACACCAGCTATAATCAATGTATTCCCTCAAGTTGCTTTCACATAGCTTGTCTTTAGGCTGTGGCAGTTAAGACTGGAAAAGAGAAGCTGTGAGGATGGAGGGATGGGAGCCAAGCTCTCATATACTTTATGAGAACCTCCAAGGAACATCTGAGAATAGCACCCACAGATCTCAAACTTGGGGCTTGGCTGCCGCAAACAGAAATGAGCTAGACTTTTAAATTCAAGAAACCCTGTTTTAGATTGTCTTGGCAAAAAAAAAAAAAACACAAGTCAAAACAAAATGAAACAAAGCCCCATTCATGTATTCAGCACCCGAGGTACAAGGAAGGACAAACCTTAATAATGTGGAGCTTGGGTAAGAGATTGCAGTCAGCCAGCATGAGCTCATTGCCATCCAGGAACTTCCTTCCAGAAACAGCAGCTTCCTCGGTGCTGTGGGCATCTACCTCATCCAGCAGGGGGCTGTTCAGATAGCTATCCAGCTTCTTCAGGCCTTTAACAGGTTCCTTTCATAAACTAAAATGGGAAAGCAGAAAACAACGAAGATGAGCCATGGAAGTCCACGTCTCCTCTGTCTTTGTTACTGTTCAGTCGCTCAGTTGTGTCTGACTCTTTATGACCCCGTGGACTGCAGCACACCAGGCTTCCCTGTCCTTCCCCATCTCCCAGAACTTGCTCAAACTCATGTCCATTGGGTCGATGATGCCATCCAATCATCTCATCCTCTGTCATCCCCTTCTCCTCCTGCCCTCCTCTCTCTAGATATCAAAAAAAAAAAAAAAAAGGAATTTGTCCCTTCCCTCCTGAGACATGGCCAGTGAGTGTTAAGAGAGTCAGGAAGGAGACAGGTGGGTTTATGAGATCTAAATAAAAGATTCACTTCTCCTTGGAAAATAATTCTGTCTACACAACACTGCTGCTTCTAGAACTCATTCATTTATTCAAAAATCCATATGGAGAAACTTTCATGGTGGGCATCACCGACTCAATGGACATGAGTTTGGGTAAACTCAGGAGTTGGTGGTGGACAGGGAGGCCTGGCGTGCTGCAGCCCATGGGGTCGCAAAGAGTCAGATGTGACTGAGTGACTGAACCGAACTGAATGGTTAAGACTTGTGCTTTCCAGGTGGGATGGGGTGGGAGGTGGGAGGGAGGCTCAAGAGGGAGGGTCGGGTGTAACCTATGGCTGATTCATGTTGATGTATGGCAAAAACCAACACAATATGGTAAAGCAATTATATTCCACTAAAAATAAATAAACTAAAAAAGGTTTTGCATTTCCAATTCAGAGTCAGGGAACTTAGATCCCACATGCCACACAATGTAACCAAAATTTTTTTTAATTAAAAATTAAAAAAAAATCTTTGTGAAAATCACATAATGAAGGAAGCACCAACAGAAGGTTCATTCACCCTGAATTCCATGGGAGAGCAAGGAATCACTGGTGGTGATGATTTTCTCCTAAAAATGTCCTTTTCTGGACAATCTCTAGAAAAGCACTCAGTCCCTGAAACCCATGTGCAGGCTCAGAGTGGGAGGTACTTTTTCCTTATTTCTATACACAGGTCCCTCCCCACTGTGCAGTGAGGCAGAATTCCCCACATCTCATAAGAAACCACACCAGAGGCGGAATGGAGGTCCATGGAGAAAACAGGAAGATGGGAGGGACTCTCTCGTTTGCATCCTTCTTGGTGTTTTTTATAAATGTTGAGAACTTGGCAAACACGTCATTTCTGGCAGAGTTAGATTCAGGGTGTTGGGTCCCCAGCTTAGGGTACCTTGAAAAGTTCAAAGTGAGAGTATCACAGATCAGCAATGTTTGAGTTGGGAGAATACAAAGCGGGAAGGGAAGAAATGACTTTCTCTGAGCAGATATAAAAATGAAAACTGCTCCTTAAATGTTTTCCTAATCTTTCCATCTTGAAAGTTGGGAGCAACACCATCCAGGAGTAAAGCACTGGATGGACCGTTTTCTTCCTGGGACGGAGGGCCCCCTAGCCTTGCTGGTCTTTGTTCTCTTCCTCCTGAAATAAAGATGATGAACTAGAGGGTTCCCTTAAGGCCCACCCTGCTGCAATGCTGTGTGTAACATATGCTCCCAACAGGCCAGCAGAAACAGGCCACCCACTTGACATCGGCCCACTTCCTCCCCACTTCCTGCCATCAAACCCTAATTGCCAAATGGCAGGTGCAGAGCAGCGAAATCCCAGCCACCTAGACTCAGGGCTTCTAATCTCACTGCGTTTCCTGTGGCACACCACAGGTACAGCTCAGGAGGTAAGCGCCATGGCCACAGAAAGCCAACACACAGTGTTGGAGCTTTAGAACTGTCTGTGAACGGGGAAAAGTGACAACCAAGTTGCCAACACTGGTTTTGACGAGGCCCACCTCGGGGGAGCCAGTTTCTCCTCTAAGAACTCCTCGATCTTACTCACGTCTGTCTTGACTTTACCATCAAGAGTCATGAAAGGTGGGTTGGTGCCAGGAGCCAAGTTCTGCAGGTCCGTGGGCTTCCTGGGCAGCGGGGGAGGGCAGTGCCAGGGTTGGGATCATTGCCAAGGCTTAACCACGTGCCCCCACCCATCCACACATACACACACCAGGGGAAGAGAAACCACCCTTGAGAATTTCAAAGGCAACTGGGAGTTTACAAACTGTCCTACTAGCAAGGAAAGTGTGGCCCTTTATCTGGAGACAGGGCTGAAAAGTTAACCCTCCCCAGCGTTATCAGCCAGGAGCGGGGCTCAGGCAGGCTCTGCAGGGGGTCACGGCTGACCAGTCACTGGGCGGGCAGCCTCCTCCCAGTTCCCCTCCTCCTCCTCCTTCCGGGTTACCTCTGACCCCATCCTGTAATGACTTCGTGGCCCACGTATGCCCTCTCCAATCCAGGGTCCTGACCCAGGGTGGACATGCCCAGGACAGGGCCCATGGGTCCTAGGAGTGTGCATCGTGTGCCTGTGTGTTTCTGTCTCTGTGTCTCCATCTGTGCGTGTCTATGTTTGTGTTTGTATGTCTGTGTGTATGAGCGTCTCCATTTCTGTGTGTGTGTGTGTGCATGTGCGCATGCCTATGTGTCTGTGTTGCTGTGTGTGTCTGTCTCTGTGTGTCTCTGTCTGAGTGTGTCTATGTGTGTGTCTGTGTCTGTATTTTGGGTCTATGTATGCACCTGTGTCTGTGTGTCTGTGTGTGTGTGTCTCCATCTCTGTGTGTAGGCGTGTGTGTGTGTGTACACACGCGCCTGTGTGTCTGTGTCTCTCAGTGCCTCTGTGCGTGTCTGCCTCTATGTGTCTCTGTCTGTGTGTGTGTATGTGTGTATGTCTGTGTATGCACCTGTGTCTGTATGTCTATGTGTATGGGTGTCTCCATCTCTGTGTGTGTGTGCGTGCGCCTGTGTGTCTGTGTCTCTCTGTGCCTCTGTGCATGTCTGTCTGAGTGTGTGTATGTGTGTGTCTGTGTCTGCATTTGGGTCTATGTATGCGCCTGTGTCTGTATGTCTGTGTGTATGCATGTCTCCATCTGTGTGTGTGTGTCCGCGTGTACACACGCCTGTGTCTGTGTGTCTGTGTGCCTCTGTGCCTATGTGTGTGTATGTGTGTGTCTGTGTGTTTGTGTCTGTGTTTGGGTCTGTGTATGCACCTGTGTCTGTATGTCTGTGTCTGTGTGTCTGTGTGCCTCTGTGCTGTCTGTCTCTGTGTGTCTCTGAGTGTGTGTATGTGTGTGTCTGTGTGTTTGTGTCTGTGTGTGTCTGTGTGTCTGTGTGTTTGTGTCTGTGTGTTTGTGTTTGTGTATGCACTGTGTCTGTATGTCTGTGTCTGTGTGTCTGTGTGCCTCTGTGTGTCTCTGAGTGTGTGTATGTGTGTGTCTGTGTCTGTCTGTGTGTTTGTGTCTGTGTTTGGGTCTGTGTATGCACCTGTGTCTGTATGTCTGTGTCTGTGTGTCTGTGTGCCTCTGTGCTGTCTGTCTCTCTGTGTCTCTGAGTGTGTGTATGTGTGTGTCTGTGTGTTTGTGTCTGTGTATGCACTGTGTCTGTATGTCTGTGTGTATGCATGTCTCCATCTGTGTGTGTGTGTCCGCGTGTACACACGCCTGTGTCTGTGTGTCTGTGTGCCTCTGTGCCTATGTGTGTGTATGTGTGTGTCTGTGTGTTTGTGTCTGTGTTTGGGTATCAGAGCCAGCCTCACAATTACAAATGCCAGAGTCCACTCTGCACGCACACAAAATCATGGTGAATGTATGTTAACAGTGACGATGCTGTAAGTAGCCTTCTGAGGTCCCTTCCCCCAGCCTCCAAGTGGGAGGTGTGGGCGGGGAGGACACACGCACTCGCTGAGCTTTCTGCCTTCCTTCCATCTCCTCACCACTTCCTGCCATTTGGGGCCTCTGAATAGCAGTTCTCAGAGGGAAAGAGCAGCCAGAGGGAACCCCCTTAAAGGTAAAAAAGAAAGACATACTCTTCCCCTCCCTCCATCTTTTGATCCTCGTTAGAAGAGACACACCTCTCTTGCCAGGATGATTATTTGTAAAAAAAAAAAAAAGACCAGCAGGCTCTCCCACCGGGACATGATCCCCAGCATTCGCTACTGTTTCCATCTCTGGAATGAGGGCTGGTTCCTATGAGTCCTAGGACCTTGGAACACTATAAAATGTTTAGGTCCCCTCCTCCATGGGGGAGCACTTGTACTTAGACAGCAGATTGTTCACAGTTGATATGGAAGGTAGGAAGACAGGTGGAAACAATGTCTCCCTGATGACCCGAGCAGGTTACATCCACACACGTGTCCCCAGACAGAGGCACAGAACACTGAGCAGACATCCTCCCTACCAGGGCTTCCAGGAGAAAAGAAAGGCAGATGTTAGAGAAGAGAGGGGAGCCGTAGACTTCATCCTCCTGGGGCAGTTCCCAAACTCTTCTTTCTCTTCCCATCTTTGTCCACCCAACAAGGTTATACTGCTAACGAAATGCTGCCGGAAAGACCAGGGGAGTCAGCTGGGCTCCGATGACAGAAATGGCCGTATTTAGCCCAGGAAGCCCATTTATGGCATCTGCAGTTCAAAAGGAGTTGAGAGGATGCCTCAAGAGGGTTGGACATCTTAAGAAATTCTTCAGAGGGGGTTCTCTGGCATGAAGTTCTTAAGTCACCTGGAGAGGCTGTTCATAACAAGCTGTTCCTACAAATGAAGAGTCGATAAGAGACCCCAAACTCAGTTTTAGAAAAGACTAGATCAGCCTCTTCACAAAGACGAAGCCCAGATGTCCAACAAGCACGTGAAAGGGTTCTTAACATCATTAGCCAGCAGGGCAATGCAAGTTACAACCACAAATAGATTTGACCACACACCTACCAGAATGGCTAAAATGAAAAGCTCAGACAATGTCAACTATGGACAGGAACATGAAGCAGCGGACTCCCCAACCACTGCTGGTGAGAGTGCAAATTGGTGCAACTACTCTGGAAAACTGTTTGGCAGTTATTTACCCAAACTAAATATGCATTTATGCTATGACATAGCAATTCCACTCCCAAGAGAAATGAGTGTTAGGGGCACAAAAAGCACTTAAATGAATATTCTTATCAGCTTTAGTGTCATAGCCAAAATCTGGAAACAACTCAGACACCACCAAGAGTAAATAAATGGTAGTATACTCATATACGGGCTTCCCAGATGTCACTAGTGGTGAAGAATCTACCTGCCAACGCAAGAGACTTAGGAGACGAGGCTTCGATCCCTGGGTTTGGAAGATCCCCTGGAGAAGGGCACGGCAACCCACTCCAGTCTTCTTGCCTGGAGAATCTCATGGACAGAAGAGCCTGGCGGGCTACAGTCCATGGGGTCACAAAGGGTCAGACATGACTGAAGCAACTTAGCATGCATACTCATATACTACCCCACACTACACCATATACACTACACCATACACTCACAAGCTACACCATACACTCATACCACAGTAGGAAAAAAAATAGCTATTACTACAAACCACAGTGTGGATGGATCTCACACATGTACTGTGGAGGGAAAGAAACCAGAATCAAAAGAGTCCTTTAGGAGAGTCCAATGTAGGTGAAGTTCAAACACAGGAGAACTGTGTGACGGGAATCAGAAGAGGAGTTGCTTTTGGAAGCTGGGCATTGTCTAGAAAGGGTGGAAGAAGCCCTTAGGGTGGTGGAAATATTCTATAGCTTGAGTTGGGTGGTGGCTACATGGTGGGTATATTCACTTTGACAAAGTCTTAATTAAGGTTTGTTTCCTTTACTGCATGTTTTACTCCAATTAAAAAAAAAAAAGAAGCAAAAGTATTAATTTAAAAAATAGAGTCAGATTCAGTGAGTCTTGTATGAGGTCCAGAGATCTGAATTTTTAACGAGTTTCCCAAGGTACTATCATGCTGGCAGTCCAGGGCTTCAGCCCTACCTTGGACAAGTTATAAGGCAGACCCAGTGTTATGGTCAATGCATAAGACAGAATGGTTTGAACCACACCCCAGTGGACGATCTGTTGATAACAACTTTCTTGCAAGAACTTCTAGCTGATAAATCCAGCTGCATAAGTATCAAGATAATGGGTGAATTTAAAATACATGAGGAGGCACCAATAGACTCAGATAAGTGACTTCAGAGTCCCCTAAGCTCAGAGCACTGGCTTCACCCCCTCCAACTCCTCCAGTTCTCCCTCCCCCCTCTAGCATTTATGAGCAGGTCCACCTGGTATTTCCAATAGTCATGCACTGATGTGAGAGTTGGACCATAAAGAAGGCTGAGCACTGAATAATTGATGCTTTAAAACTGTAGTGCTAGAGAAGATGCTTGAGAGTCCCTTGGACAGCAAGGAGATCCAATCAGTCCATCCTAAAGGAGATCAACCCTGAATAGTCACTGGAAGTACTGATACTGAAGCTGAAGCTGCAATACATTGGCCACCTGATGTGAAGAACTGACTCATTGGAAAAGGGCCTGATGCTGGGAAAGACTTAAGGTGGGAGGAGAAAGGGACAACAGAGGATGAGATGATTGGATGGCATCACCGACTCACTGGACATGAGTTTGAGCAAATTCCAGGAGATGGTGAAGGACAGAGAAGCCTGGCGTGCTGCAGTCCTTGGAGTGGCAAAGAGTCAGACATGACTGGGATCTGTGACAGATTAAGGACACTTAGGACCCCTGCAGATGGCTCTCTGGTTGCCTGAGGCCACACCCCACCTGGGGACCCATAGCCTCATGGCCATTTTGAAGGCTGCCATGAAATTAAAAGACGCTTACTCCTTGGAAGGAAAGTTATGACCAACCTAGATAGCATATTAAGAAGCAGAGACATTACTTTGCCAACAAAGATCCGTCTAGTCAAGGCTATGGTTTTTACAGTGGTCATGTATGGATGTGAGAGTTGGACTGTGAAGAAAGCTGAGTGCCAAAGAATTGATGCTTTTGAACTGTGGTGTTGGAGAAGACTCTTGAGAGTCCCTTGGACTGCAAGGAGATCCAAACAGTCCATTCTGAAGGAGATCAGCCCTGGGATTTCTTTGGAAGGAATGATGCTAAAGCTGAAACTCGAATACTTTGGCCACCTCATGTGAAGAGTTGACTCATTGGAAAAGACTCTGATGCTGGGAGGGATTGGGGGCAGGAGGAGAAGGGGACAAATGAGGATGAAATGGCTGGATGGCATCACCAACTCAACGGACATGAGTTTGAGTAAACTCCAGGAGTTGGTGATGAACAAGGAGGCCTGGCATGCTGCAATTCATGGGGTCGCAAAGAGTCGGACACGACTGAGCAAATGAACTGAACCGAACTGAGTCTCCTCTTGGCTGTGTCCTGAAGCGAGCATCAGCACAGAGCTCAGTTACATAAAACTCTGAGTGACTTGTTGCTGGGGATCCCTCCTAAATCATGGTGCTGTCTTAACCACTGCAGGTTTGGGCAGAGTCACACCAAAAAAGGGGGCGAAGGAGGAGATCAACATTCAGGGACACAAAAGCACGTATTTTGGCCAGTCCCGACTTGTTCCACAGCTTCTAAACCTCTTATTTTTATAGTGGTTACACTAAGCTCAGTCAAGCCTGAGATAAGTTCTGCAGAGTCAGGCCATTGTGTTTCTCCTTCTCTCTTGTGTCTCTAACCTTGGGAATCCTCTTATAACTCTATGCTGAATGGGGCAAGAGCCGTTGCACTTTGACCAAGAGCCCCGTGCCTAGAATGCGCCACTTTCTACCTTGGCGTCTGGAGAACAGCTACCCTTCACGGGTCTCTCTCCCTCACTGCTCTGTCTCTTTCATGGTCTCAAACTCAAGCCAGTGTTTTCCCTTGAAATTGTTCTCAGCTTTTCCTGAACCCTGGCAGCTCCTTCTTAAGGAGAAACAAAAAGGAAGGGAGGAGCAACTCATCTTTTAAAACCGAAAAATGGCCTGTGTCATCCAGCCAGGTAAAAACTTCACCTTCTTAAAAGGTTCCTTCCCAGAATTGGAACTGGGACTTTACAGGACCTGGAAGGTGGAATGATGGTCCACAAGGCACAATGCCCACAGCCCAGAAGGCAGTGACGAAGCCGTCTTTGTACATTTCCCACCTATGTGATCGTTAAACAGAATTGTTCCGACCGAGGCACTGGTCTGAAGGCTGTTAGGCATTTTAGAAGAAGAATCAACCAGCTGCCTCGACTGCCCATAAAAGAGGACTTACATATCCAGTGTTGCCTAATCTTAAATTGCTCCAAAAAAAAAAAAATTTTTTTTTTCTGTCTCGGTCTGTTGTAAATGAGGGGGGTTACGGGAACATGGTGGGTGTGACTAGGACGCCTTGCTGCCTGATTTTATTACTTTAATGTGCTTCAATGCCAGGATGTGCCAGCAAAAATAAAGGCAAAGATACACCATCTCCACCGCCCATTATTGGGCAACACCGAGGGAGTATCGCCCTGGTCACGGTCATTACCAGATGAGATGATGGGATAAACACACAGGCATTAGGGGTGAATAACTGACACCGTTGCCATAATTAGGACCTTTTATCATATGCAGTTTTATTTTCCGATGCTGATAATTCTCTCAGGCTAATTACATTCTGGGCTAAGTTTTCTCAGCAGAGTTCTCAGCCTACGGGGAAACTTTTGTATGTATAAATTTCTGATAAAATCAAATTAGGCAGTTTGAGAGATCAGAGTGTCTTTTCGTTTCCAGTGAAGACCCAAGCACTTGAATAAGCCAGATTCATAGGTCCGCCTTTTGAAATGCAACGTTTCTAAGTGCTTACTAGGATGGTCCTTCTCAAAAGAAAAGCAGTGGTGACTCTGACATGTTCTGAGAAATTTCGTCTGCCCCGGAGCCTGTCTGCAGCATTGGAGGATGTTGGTAATTCTGCTGAGTCCTGGCCTGGGCCTACTTCCCACCTCACAGCCTGAGGTGTAAAGGTCCAAATGTCACACAAAGGTCAGCAGGTCTTCAGACCGGAACCTACTCCCACCTACTCTTTGCACACTTAACTCCATTTAGAAAATTTGCAGAGGAGCATTTTGTTAAATTTCCTTTCAGCGCTTTCTGCTTCCGGCCAACGACCTTTCCAAGGCTGGGCTGGAGGAACATGTAAGGAGCACCACCCACCCCCACCTGCCACTAAAGTCACTCCTACTCCCCACGGCCTTTGAGGGACTACACCCCCCAAACCTACCTGACAAATGGATGATGACCCTCCCACCAGAACAGGTCATGCACCCACCACCTGAATCCCTACCTTTGGGGGTCTCTACCCTCTTTCTAGAAAATTCTGTGAGGGCCTAAAGGGTAAACACATTCTGCAAAGGAAGCATATTTCCTTACTCCATGTAAAGGTCATGAAAAAACAATGGGGGAGGGGGACTTCTCTGGTGGGACAATGGATGAGAATCCACCTGCCAATGCTGGGGACAGGGGTTCGATCCCTGGTCCAGGAAGATCCCACATGCTTCAGAGCAACTAAGCTCGTGTGCTACAGCTACTGAGCCCAGGTGCTGCAGCTACTGAAGCCCATGCGCCTAGGACTGTGCTCCACAACAAAGAGTAGCCCCACTCGCTGCACCTAGAGAAAACCTGCACACAGCAATGAAGACCTAGTGCAGCCAAAATAAATTAATCATTAAAAAAAAAAACACAAAACAGTTCTAGGGTGGAGGGAAGATAAAGGAAGAGGCAATAAACTGGAGGTACTCTGTCGCCTATCTGACAACTGGCTTTCAACCAAGGAGATGAGAGTGAAAGTGTTAGTTGCTCGATCATGTCTGACTCTCTGTGACCCCATGGACAGTAGAGCCCACCTGGTTCCTCTGTCCATGGAGTTCTCCGGGCAAGAATAGAATTTTCATCTTGTGTGCAGGAAAGTCCCTGTAGAAACGCGGGAGGTATCCAGAGGGCAAACAGTTAATGTGGTCAACTCCATCCCAGGGATCCAGAGAAAATCAGTGAGTAATGATGGACAGTGTTTCCATCATTCTGGGGAGGACTTGCTGCCGTTTAGTTGCTCAGTCATGTCCCACTCTTTGCGACCCTGGGGACTATAGCCCACCAGGCAGAATAAAAAGAGTTGCTAATCTGAGGAGGCAAGAGTCAGAAGACAGTTTGATGTGGGAGGCCATGGGCAGCCTCTAAGAACAGTGCTCCCCGAGAAGAACAATGTGGTCAAAGGGCTGGTCTGGTCTCTCCTCTGTTGGCAGCTGGCCCCACAGAAGGCTGGAGACAACACAGCCAGAGAGGAACAGGCTGCAGCCAGTCAGATGGGAGCCGACTCTCCGCTCCAAGACCCGCCTGCACACTCCCATGGACTCCTTCAGGGTCCTCTAGGAAGCCCGATGGCCTCACGTGCTTTGAGGCCCCGCGATCAAACCTGCCTTGCATGGCCAAGGGCAGAGATCCCGCCTCGGAGCTGCGCAGGGAGCCCCATCATGTCCACTCACACACCGTCTTATGACTGGCACCAGGGATGGCTGAGCACCCCTCTTGGAAGGTGGGAGCTATAAACTCAACCCCAGGAGGATGCGAGGGTGACTACTATGAGCTTGAGGCGCTGGTAAAGAGAAATGTGGGTGCAGTGTCTGCAGTGCACCCCTAGACCCCAGCCTGAACCCACCTGAACCTGAACCCACTTGAATCCACCATGTCCACCTGCTGGGAGATGCTCCTCCTAGGTCTTTTCTTGCTCCCAGGGAAGCAGGTGGGAGCACCAGGATCTCCCTAACCATCCACACTGCCAGTGTCTGGAGTCAGGGACCCATCTTCCTTCAGCCGAGGGTCCCACAGGGCATGGCGGAGTTCCACGCCCACAGTGAACACTCCATGCATGAAACACTAAGGGCATGAATATCATGGCTCCAGGCAGAAATGGATGATGACCCTCTGAAACGGAAGACCTTGTGTACTCAAGAATCTTCATAGCTTCCTAAGGGACGTATTTTCTTTTTAGGAATGGAGGAAAATTCTCCCATTTTTAAGCCATTCTTTCATGTCAATTCTACAAAACTGCATGTAACTTTATATATCTAAAAGACACAGTTTTGTAAATATTTATATATTTACATATATTACAAATATTCTGCTTGTTTGATTTTGAATTTTAGATATCTAGTATTCTGTTTTGGGGGGTTATGTTTTATTGTACTTTGTTAAAAAAGGAAAAATTGTACATTTTTAGAATGTTTGTATGAGTAAATTTAATGTACTGGAAATAAAAATTAAAAAAAGGAAAAGAAGCTCACAGTGTCTCACGACTAAGAGATCACCCAAGGAGAGCAGCAGGCATTCAACATGAGTGGAAGAGAAGAAAAGGTGAGGAGGGAGGGGTGGGGGATAAAAAAGGAAAAGGTGGGGGAGGGGAGTGGGAGGGGATCAGAATCGGAAGCACTCAAGTCCTGGGCAGCAAAGTCTTCCCAAAGCCTCTTGGATGTGAGGTTTGACTTAAAATGCAAAATTTAAATCAATCTGAAACTTCCTGGTTTTGAATGATCTGTACATTTGAAAAAATGTGTATACGATTCTTCCTGTTTGCCAGACACCTTGAAGTTTCTGTTTTCAGCAACATGCCTCTCTCTGAGAGGCAACGTGGTCCGGGAGGATGGGTATGGGGCCAGGGGTGCCGGTATGAACTTGGGCCCCATTCCTTACTAATCCAGTGGCCTTGGGCAAACCATTTGTTCTCTCCAAGCCTCATTTTCTCCATTTAAAAGCCAGGTATGAGAATCCCTATGCCTCGGAGGATCTCTGGGTGATACACACTGGAGTCTCCTGGGCACCCAATAAAGGCGGCTATTAGTGTCATTAGCATCATCATTCCTCTTCTAAATCTGCACAGCCCAGAACAGACAATTAGGGAATTTAGGGTACTTTTTAACAAGGCTCAATTAGTGTGATTTTCATGCCAAACTGTATAGGCCTTAAAGTAGTACTGATTTTTTGTGTGTGCCCCCAAAACCTAACGCCTCCTATATCTATTCCAAGTGAAAATTAACAACTGAAATCGTTTTCTTAATTGCAAAGGCAAACAAATCCTCAGCCAGGAGGCAAAACGGCAGAGCCCCAGCCTGGCATTCATGTCTGGGAGTTACCCCAGCCTCTTGGGGAAAAGTCCAGAGGAAAGGGCATCTGGAGAGCTGGGGGCACCTGACCAACAGCAGGGCTGAAGAACCCAGGGCAACTGCTTCCATTTCAAGAAATGATGCTGCAGGCCTCGGTCATTTGTCCACCATCATCTAGGCTTCCCTGGTGGCTCAGAGGGTAAAGAATCAGCCTGCCATACAGGAGACCTGGGTTCAAGTCCCTGGGTCCAGAAGATCCCCAGGAGAAGGAAATGGCAACCCACTCCAGTATTCTTGCTGGAGAATTTCATGGACAGAGGAACCATGGTGGGCTACAGTCCATGGGTCGCAAAGAGTTGGACACGACTAAGCAACTAACACTTTTAACTGAGGGAGGGTGAGTTTCATGTAACAAGGGAAGAAGGCAATCCCTGTCCCATCAGGACTTGGTATTCAACACGCTGAAACTGCAGATCTAAGTGGAGAAAGGCTATTTTAACCAAGCAGAGGAGAAACAAGGAAGCCCATCTCTTCCTTGTCAAACTAGAATGTTTTGGAAGCAAAAAGTAAGTAAGTAAGAGAGTCCCTTGGACTGCAAGGAGATCCAACCAGTCCATTCTGAAGGACATCGGCCCTGGGATTTCTTTGGAAGGAATGATGCTAAAGCTGAAACTCCAGTACTTTGGCCACCTCATGCGAAGAGTTGACTCATTGGAAAAGACTCTGATGCTGGGAGGGATTGGGGGCAAGAGGAGAAGGGGACAACAGAGGATGAGATGGCTGGATGGCATCACTGACTGGATGGACGTGAGTCTGAATGAACTCCGGGAATTGGTGATGGACAGGGAGGCCTGGCGTGCTGCGATTCATGGGATCGCAGAGTTGGACACGACTGAGTGACTGATCTGATCTGAAGTAAGTAAAGCCGCTCAGTCGTGTCTGACTCTTTGCGACCCCATGGACTGTAGCCTACCAGGTTTCTCTGTCCATGGGATTTTCCAGGCAAGAATACTGGAATGGATTGCCATTTCTTCTCCAGGGGATCTTCCCAACCCAGGGATTGAACCCAGGTCTCCAGCATTGTAGGCAGACACTTTACCATCTGAGCCACCAGGGGAAGCCCTTTGGAAGCAAATGTCCACCCAGATCAGCAATTTTGAAGTTGATCTCTAAAACGTAACACTTCTTAAAGCCCTATTCTGATTTTAAATCCTTGCAAACTATAGACATGGGCTTCAATCCTCTCAATGGAAACAGTGACAGATTTTATTTTCTTGGGCTCTAAAATCACTGTGGGTGGTGACTGCAGCCATGAAATTAGAAGATGTTTGCTCCTTGGAAGAAAAGCTATGACAAACCTAGACAAGCGTATTAAAAAGCAGAGTTGTCACTCTGCGGACAAAGGTCCATCTAGTCAAAGCTATGGTTTTTCCAGTAGTCATGTATGGATGTACGTGTTGGACCATAAAGAAGGCTGAGCACCAAAAAACTGATGCTTTCCAACTGTGGTGCTGGAGAAGACTCTTGAGAGTCCCTTGGACTGCAAGATCAAATCAGTCAATGCTGAAGGAAATCTGTTCATTGGAAGGACTGATGGTGAAGCTGAAGCTCCAATACTTTGGCCACCTGATACAAGGGCTGACTCATTAGAAAAGACCCTGATGCTGGGAAACATTGAGGGCAAAAGGAGAAGAGGATGACAGAGGATGAGATGCTTGAATGGCATCACTGACTCTATGGACATGAGTTTGAGCAAATTCCAAGAGATGGTGAAGGACAGGGAAGCCTGGCATGCTGCAGTCCATGGGGTCACAAAGAGTCAGACAGGACTGAGTAACTGAACAACAACAGATCCTCTCAAACTCCTGTAAGATGTCCTATTTCTACACCCATTTCACAGATGAAGAAACTGAGGCAAAGGGGGACTAATAAACAACCTGCCCGAAGACCCAAACACGATTAAGTGAATAAAGATCATTCACGTTCTTGTAAACTGGATCCAGTTAATGATCCCAACTCCTCTCCAAGCCCTCAAGATGGAAACCAGACCCCCCACCACCACCCTTTTCCTGAACATCACTCGGACCCCAACATTTTCCTTTGAAATCCTTTTTGCCCAGGTCTCCTAGCCTCCCTCCCAGATTCCTGCAGCAGTCTCCAGCTGGGTCTCTCCTTCCTGGGATTTCTAGCCCCTCTGATATTTCCTGTATCCTGGACAAGACGAACCCAGATAAAATGCCACCGTCTGAGCTCAATTCTGCCGGAATGTTCCCCAAGTGCAGATTCCAATTATGTTGCTCTCAGTAGTGTGTGACATGGGCAGAGTACCTGACCTCCCAGTGCAGCTCTTTGCTCATTTACAACAGAAGGTTAATTGCGCCTGCCCCTCCATGTCGGGTGAGAATGAATGAGATGTTATACAGAATACACAGGACGGTGCCGGGCATGAGGGAACACTCGATAATCTGTTACATCTTCCCTCCTTTCCTCCTTCACCTTCCTCCTCTCTTCCTTCCTCCTCTCCGTGGTCTAACAGATGCCGGCCCACAGAGCCAATCACTCCCTTTAAATGCTGTCCTTCAATATCCCACATCACCTTCCTGTCCACCCCGCTACCACCTCACTCCCACTTAAGTCAGGTCGGTAAGTGGACCCTTTTCCCAAGCTCTGGACCCTTTTCTGTGACTCTCTGGTCAGCATTTGCTTTTGCCTTTTCTGAAGCCTGCTGACCATACAGTCCTTGGCTTTGCCTGGTGTTGCACCAAACTGTTTCTTGATTATTTCCTATTGGTTCCATTCTTTTCAGGGAAAATCATGCCAGACTCTGCAGAACCAATGATTAACGACAGTGCCTGGGACAGGTTCTTCTCACCTGCCACTGACAGCATCCTCCACACACAGCCAGGCTATGGAACCATTCCAGGAAAACTCACATTGAGGAGCCAGTGATCACTGTGCTCAGAAGTTCTAGGAAGCTCCTTATCACAAGGAGTTCCTTGAAATACAGGGGAACCAGTCTCACCCCCAAAAATGGTTATCAGCAAGTCCAGCCTCATCGCCCCCAGTTCTCTCCCCAGGCCGTCTGTCCTGGGGCTCCTTTCTCCTCCCACCCAAAAGGACAAGGGCTGGGTGATCTGGTTTGTTTGGGACTGTGATGATTTAGAGTTGGAAATCCCTCATCAGCCCCTCACTAAGTCTCAGGTGTGCTAGGGAGGCTGGTCCCTGTATTGACCACTCAGATAACAGCTTTTTTTTTTTTTTTTGAGAGGGTCAAAAAAAAAAATATTAACAACTTTCGAGTAACCTAGAAGGAGGAAAAGGAAGAGATGGGGATGACATAAGATGAGATGGTTGGAGAGTATCACTGACTCGATGGATATGAGTTTGAGCAAACTCTGGGAGTTGGTGATGGGAAGGGAAGCCTAGTGTGCTGCAGCCCATGGGGTCGCAAAGAGTCAGATACAACTGAACTGAATAACCTAGAAGTGGGGCTTTTCTCCTCCCGAACCAGAAAAACATCAGCACAGGTGAACATAACCCATTGATCAGATTAGGTAGTGGATCCTTGAAAGCTGAGGAGCCAGGACTACAGGTTCCTGGAAGGGAGAACAGACGAACAGAGATTGAAGTCCATTAGGGGTGGGGAAAAGAGCTGAGAATTTAAGACAACCCTGGCAAACTCTTCAGTAGCTCGGGGTCAGCTATTAAAAAAATGACCTTCCTCCTCCCGGGTGTCAGACCACCTTAAGGAAAGAGAAGCAGTTAAACATCAATAGTGCAGTGCAGATAACAAATGTTCCCAAGAACTGCCCATCTCTGAATGTGATCAGTGCAGAAACACTAACTAGAAAAAGATATATGCACCCCCATGTTCATAACCAAGATATGGAGACAACCAAGTGTCCATTGGCAGATGAATGGATAAAGTAATGTGATATTTATCTATTGTGTTCAGTTGTGTCCAACTCTTTGCAACCCCATGACTCCAGATACATTCCCTTCTCCAGCTGCATATATCTTCAGGTGTGTGTGTATATCTAGAGAATATCTCTAGGTGTGTATATCTAGAGAAGGGAATGGCAACCCACTCCAGTATTCTTGCCTGGAAAAGCCCATGGACAGAGGAGCCTGGTGGGCTACATACAATCCATGGGGTCACAATAGTCGGACACGACTGAATGACTAAACCACCACTACTATATATATACACACAATTAAATATTATTAATCTATAAAAAAGATTGAAATCTTTCCATTAGTGACAATGGAGACACTTGCCATTAGAGACAAAGGAGAGACCTTGAGGGCATTTGCAGACACGAGAAGACAAACATCATAAGATCTAATTTCTACGTGGGCTCTAAAAAAGAAAAACTTCATAGGTACAGAGAACAGATTGGTGGCTGCCAGAGATGGGGAGGGAGGGAGGTGAAATGGGTGAAGGAGGTCGAAAGGTACAAACTTCCATGTATTAAATAAGTCATGGGAATGTAATGAACAGCATGGCAATTATGGTTAATGATACTGTATCGAATATCTGAAAGTTGTTAAGAGAGTAGATCTTAAAAGTTCTCACCACAATAAAGAAAAGAATGTTGTAACTGTGTGTAATGATTTATGTTAACTACACTTATTGGGGTGATCACTTCAAAACATACAGAAATATTGTATCATGATGCTGTATACCTGAAGCTATATAATGTATGTCAATTACATCTTAATTTTTAAAAATTTAAGAAATAAAACTAAAAAGTAATTAAATCAACAGATCATTGAAAAAACTGCCCTCCATCATGGACACCCTAGATACTGAGTTAAACCACAGCCCCTGGAAGAGTTGTTCGTTCAGCATTTCAGTCAAGATCTTCCAGACTCTCAGGTTTAGCCTCTGAAGTTCCAGGTAACTGAGGAAAAAAGCAAACTGAAATGAAATCCGAGCACACCCACACAGGGATGCTAAGACTCACCTTTCCACAGCATGACATATTACTATGTGTCAACCTCCTATTTCCTTCTAATGGCGCTTGGTTCAGAAAACTGAGGGGAACTTCCCTGGTAGTCCAGTGATTAACACTCAGTGCTTCAGCTTCAGGGGTTGTGGGTTCGACCCCTGGCTGATAGAGGAAGACCCTGCATGCCACTCAATGGGGCCAAAAATAATAAAAAATTATTTTTAAAAACGTGCCAGCAGGTCTTGGACCTAGTGAAGAACTTAAAGGAAGAAGAAAACTGAGGGGGGTCTGAGAGAGTGGACACCAGCAAAAGGTGAGACCGAGTAGGTACTGTCCCTTCCTCTTAAATTAGAGGATGAAAACCTTGAATTAGTTTCAATATTCTTGCTTAATTGAGGGCTTATTTCTTTTCTTTTTTTTTTTTCTTATAAGATGACCTACCTTATTTGAGTATCGTCAGTAAAAAACTGAGATTTTAAAATAACTGTAGTGCGGATATATGTATATTTGCATAGTGGTTTCTTAAGATTAACAATCATAACCACCAGGTGCACAAAGAGAGGGAAGTGGGTGGAATATCACTGAGATCTAAGAAATAAAATAATGAAAACCATTTTAAACAGGCGGTGCAGTTTAGGTGGCAAACCCACCCCAGAATAGCCCATCTCTGGGTGTGACAGATGCTCCAGACCAAAGGGCACCACACAGAGAAGCCAGAAACCATCACCCGCTCATCCTTAAATCCTTAAATTGAGCTCAGCAAAGGCCACGATTTCTCTTTGATCCTCCATATGACCCTTTGGGTCAAAAAGAACAGCAAAAACTTGTGTCCCAAGCAGGAAAGTCTTCCAGGTACCCCCTCAAGTCAGCAGCTGGAAGACACCCTGGCAAACCTGAGTGTCCACCTCCCCTGGGAGTTTGGGGCTGAAGCGTCTGTCACTCAGTTGTGTCTGACTCTTTGTGACCCCCTGGTCTGTCCAGGGGATTCTGCAGGCAAGATACTGTAGTGGGTTGGCATTCCCTTCTCCGGGGAATCTTCCCAACTGAGGGATCAAACCTGGGTCTATTGCATTGCAGACAGATTATTTACCTTCTGAGTTACCAGGGAAGCCCCTGGGGCTGAAAAGATCAGTGTAATTAGTAAGTGGCAGCTTGGAATTCAGCTCCCATCTCTCATTGTAAAAAAGAAGACATATAAGTAGAGGCTTCTTCTCAAAATAGTTCATCCAAGGCCCTAAGAGCTCCACAGATTCCCAATCTGTCTTTTACCAATGTCATTACAAACAAAATAGCTGTGACGATGTTGATGGTGATGACGGTGGTGTGATAAGACAGTGGTGATGGTGATTGCAATGATGACAGCAGCTAACACAGAGCCTTTACTCCCTGCAAGTCCTAGTTCTAAACACCCTACTGATATTAACTCAATACATCCTGACAGCAACTCTATTAGATGCATCACTATTACTACCTCCATTTGCTGGTGTGAAAACTGAGATACAGAGAGGTTAGCGTAACCTGTCCAAGGTCACACAGCAGGCCTTGAACCCAAAAGTCATCTACAGTCCATCCTCTTCATTCCATTCTGGCCTCTTCATTCCATTCTGGACACTGGCTCATGTCCAAATGGAGAGCCTCTAGCTCCCTCTGTCAGCAAGATCCCCTGGAGAAGGAAATGACAACCCACCCCAGTATTCCTGCCTGGAGAATCCCATGGACAGAGGAGACTGGTGGGCTACGGTCCAGGGAGTCGTAAAGAGTTGGACACAACTGAGCAACTAACACTTTCACTTTCTTTCCAGTTTTTTCTTTCCAGCTCCAGCAAGACCCCTCCTCAGGATTAACACCTCTAGGGCCCTGGCTGGGTTACCTGCTAGTTTATCTTACCCCACCTCCTTTCAGTAAGGTGATTTGCAGGAACCTGTCATGAAACACACAGCAGAGGGCTTCCCTGGTGGCTCTTGGTACCTGCCTGCCAATGCAGGAATTAGATCCCTGGTCTGGGAAGATCCCATATGCCTCAGGGCAACTAAGCCCACGCACCACAACTACTGAGCCCGAGCTCTAGAACCCAGGAGGGGACCTCAGCTGAGCCCAGGGGCCACAGTTACTGAAACCCTCACGCCCTAGAGCCCATGCTCCACAAGAGAAGCCACTGCAAAGAGAAGCCCAGGGACCACAACCAGAGAAAAAGCCTGTGTGACAACAAAGACCCAGCACAGCCAAAAGTTAAGTAAATACACAAAAATGTAAAAACACACAGCAGAAGCAAGTGAAAAGTGCAAAGGCCAAACAGTGTTGGGACACTGGACAGCCCTGGGGGGACAACTTTGGTGGCCAAGTGGGCTGGGGTATAGGAGAAACCTCTGGCTGTGTGCTACATATACTGTTCCCTCTCTAGGAAACTTCTGCAAGAGGTCAATGTGACAATGGGTTTGACACTGCGTGCCCCCTGCCCCACACGTGGAGTGCAAACCGTCTTTCTGCCTGATGAATGACAGAGGTCTCCTTCCTTGGACACACACAGCCATGCAGGGCTGGCATCGACCTGTGAAAACTGAGAAGTCAAGTCCTGCAAAGCTGTGCTGCAAAGCCCTTCTTCCAGCAGGGCAGGCAGAGCCAAGGTGTTCCTTGAAAGACCCTAGTCCAATCAACTCTAATCCAGCTCATCACCGTCCCTGCAGCATGTTTCATGTCCAGAAAAGTTTGGGTCTGGGATTTTTAAGGCAAAACAAAATGCCTATTCTTGGCCATAAATAGCTTTCAATAAACACACTAGTCCATCCTAAAGGAGATCAGTCCTGAGTATTCATTGGAAGAACTGATGTTGAAATTGAAATTCCAATATTTTGACCCCCTGATGCATAGAACTGACTCACTGGAAAAGACCCTGGTGCTGGGAAAGATTGAAGGCAGGAGGAAAAGGGGACGACAGAGGATGAGATGGTTGGATGGCATCACCGACTCAATGGACATGAGTTTGGGTAAACTCCAGAAGTTGGTGATGGACAGGGAGGCCTGGTGTGCTGTGGTCTATGGGGTTGCAAACAGTCGGACACGACTGACTGAACTGAACTGAAACACACCAGGAAATGTTGAACACAAAGCATGACCACTGCCTACTGTAGAAAAAGGATTTTTTTAGACTTGCCTTTCTCATGTCAGATTCCAAGAAGGCACTGGTTAAGAACCAGTGGGCAATTGCAGAAAAAGGCAGGAAAATAACCAATTGACTTTCCAAGTAGGTCTTTTGCTGTTGTGGTTATTGTTGTTTAATCACAAAGTCGTGTCCAACTCTTTTGCAGCCCCATGGACTGTAGTTTGCTAGGCTCCTCCGTCCACAGGATTTCCCAGGCAAGAATACTGGAGTGGGTTGTCATTTCCTTCTCCAGGGGATCTTCCCAGTTCAGGGATTGAGCCTGTGTCTCTTGCATTGGCAGGCGGATTCTTTACCACTGAGCCACAAGGGAAGCCCAAGTAGGTCTATAATTGACCACAAGTCATCCCAGCCATGGCCTGTGGTGACAACGATGGAATGTGAAAGAACAAATTTAAAGACCATTTGCTGCTCCAGTAAGCTGGATGTTCTCAAAGATGTCCACATCCTGAACTGGTGAATGGCAGCAAGGTTATGAATTTGCAATGGGGAGGTTACCCTGAGCTGTCAGGTAGGTGGGCCCACTCTGATCACACCCATCCTTAAAAGTGAGAACCTTTTCCAGCTGTGGTCAGGGAAGACTTGACTAGGAAACAGTGGTCAGAGAGATGAACCTTGCTGGCTTTGAAGACAGAGGAAGGCGGCCGTAAGTCCAGGAAGGCTGGTGACCTGCAGAAACTGGAAAAAGTACAGATGTGGATTCTCCCCTGAGCCTCCAGAAAGGAGGTCCAGAAGGCACCACCGGTGCCTTAGTTTTAGCCCAGGGAGACGTGTGTCAAACTTCTGACCAATGGAGCTGTCAAATAATACATCTGAGTTGATTAAAGCCATCTAGTGTGTGGTCATTTGTCACAGCAGCAATAGGAAACTAACACAGCTGATGATTCCATACAGGAATCCTGAACCTTTTCCAAAGACACTTCAGTGGATCAAGGCCAGTCACGCCAGTCACGCAGAAGGACCCTGAAGCAGGCAGCATGCGGCCTATTTCTGGAAACTTCCTGCATGAGCCTCTCCTCACTGCCAAGGATTTGCAAGGTTGACAAACAGCCAGGCTAAGACCACAGCCCCTCTGTGTGGCCTTGCGGATACAATGACCCCTTTGACCTAAAATATGGGGAGGCTTGCTCATTCCTTCTCACCACCCTTTAGGGCCACACGGTCTAGCAGACCAGCTTCTCATACAGCTTTCTCCTTGACTCAGCAGGCTATATACTTTGCTCTAATTTCTTAATCTGGCAAAACCGATCTGAGGATCCATCTGGCAAAAACCTAACAAGGCATAGTCCCAGATCATCCTCTCAAGGGAATGAAGAGGTCCGCTGTGATACTCTGCTCCTTTTATTCTTGTTTCCTCCCAGTGGTTTTTCTAGAATCTGCCTTCTCAAAAAAGCTTTATGGCTTCAAGTTGTGGAATGTGATCAAGGGAGTTGGCGCTCCCTAGTGGTCTTGAGATGCACTTTCTGGCTCATCATCTTCCCTTTAAACACACCCATACAGTCTATCCTAAAGGAAATCAGTCCTGAATATTCATTGGAAGGACTGATGCTGAAGCTGAAACTCCAATCCTTTGGCCACCTGATGCGAAGAACTGACTCAGTGAAATAGACCCTGATGCTGGGCAAGATTGAAGGCAGGAGGAGAAGGGGACAACTGAACTGAACTGAATTGACTGAAATACAGCTGTGACCTGAACAGTAGTGGCTTTACTGATGCATCTCAAGTTGAGATCAGCAGCTGACGTGTGCACACTTTGCCCATGATAGGAAAGTAGCAACTGAAGATTTGTAAACTACTTAGGAGAGAGGAAGCATGAAGAATGGAAGAGTAGGGTCACCCCACATGCTAGGCAGAACCAATCATGAAAAAGAAATTCTGGTTTTCTCTGAAAGTATTCGGATTTGATTTGTTCAGAAGTCTCTAACTCTTTTGCATAATTATTTAGGAACAAGGGCTTCCCCAGTGGCTCAGTGGTAAGGACTCCGCCTGCCAATGTAGGAGACATGAGTTCAACCCCTGGGTCGAAGATCCCCTGGAGGAGGAAATGGCAACCCACTCCAGTATTCTTGCCTGGGAAATCCCATGGACAGAGGAGCCTGGTAGGTGACATACCGTTGTATGGGGTCACAAGAGTCAGACAGAACTTGGCCACCACACAACAACAACTTAGAAACACACAGCCTCCTGGGGAGGGGAAAAAAAAAAAAACTCCCTCTCTATTTTTCTTTGTGATGTCTGTAAGTTTTAAAGAGGCCAAAGGTCTGAAACTACCTATTTACAAAGATGACAGTCTACTGCCTTAAAGACACATTTGTTTTGATGACCAACTTATGAAAGTTGTTTGAATCGGAGTCAGGAAGGGAGGGGACTGGCAATTTCATATTTTTTGTTCTAACTGAAACTAGTCAGTTAATCAGAAACATCTTAAAGGTTACTGAGAGAATTCTTATAACCAAGATTTTAGAATGTGTTCCCTTTAATGCTTAAAGATGGCAGAAATCAGAGGCTTTATGCTTAATGTTTTCAGGTAGAAAGGAGGAATCACCTGTGGGGTATGAAACGTGAGTTCTGGAAGAACCCACATGTCTAAAAATGCCCACACCAGCCTTCTATGAAAGCCTGAATCTCAGAGAATTGTCTAGAAAAAGCCACTGTCTATTAAGAAGTGCCAGTGGTTACTCTTATCTTCCCCAGGCCTAACCCAGGAAAAGACACCAGTCCCAGAAACCTCTAACCTTTCCCCAAGCTGACACTGTTTGTCCATTTGCTTATACACAGCATGAAAGGGTCCATTTTGGTGACATTTTCTACACCTTCTTACAGGTGTTTGATGAAGTGGCAAAGCCATTAAATTTCTTTTGTAAAGGTATGCTTGTCAGATCTTGTTCTAAAAGATTTAAGGCACTTTTGAGAAGCCACGTTAATTATTACAGCTGGTCATCATCTTGATGAAAGATATTCAAAATATAAAACTAAATCCTGAAGACTTTGAATAGCCAAGTCAATCTTGAGAAAGAAGATCAACATTGGAAACTCATGCTTCCTGATTTCAAACTACATTACAAAGATAAAGTAATCAAATAGTATGGTATTGGCATAAAAATAGACACATAGATCAATGGAACAAAAGAGAGAGCCCAGAAATAAACCCAGGCATGATTTATAGTCGATTAACTCACAACAGAGGAGCCAAGAATATACAGTGGGGGAAAGGACAGTCTCTTCAATAAATGGTGTTTCTTAAACTGGACAGCAACATACAAAAGGATGAAACCAGACCACTATTACATTATACAAAAAATTTATCCAAAATGGATTAAAGACTTGAATGCAAGACCTGAAACCACAAAACTCCTAGAAGAAAATGTATACAGTGAGCTCCTTGACAGCTGTTTTGGTGACAACTTTTTTTCTACTTGACACCAAAAGGCAACAAATGCAAAAATAAACAAGTAGGATTACATCAAACTGAATAGCTTTTGCCCAGTGAAGGAAACCATCACCAAAATAAAGAAACAATTTACTGAATGGCAGAAAATATTTGCTAATCATATATGTGATAAGGGACTAATATCCAAAACGCATTAAAAAACATGTACAAACTAACAGCAAAAACCCAACAATCTGATTTTTAAATGAGCAGAGGTTCTGAACAGACATTTTTCCAAAGAAGGCATATAGATGGCCAACAGGCACGTGAAAAGATGCTCAACATCCTTCATCAGAGACACACAAGATCAAAACCACCATGAGATACCGCCTCACACCTATTTTAGAATAGCTATTATCAAAAAGGGCTTCCCAGGTGGCACACCTGTCAATGCATGAGACTCGAGACACAGGTTCAATCCCTGGGTCAGGAAGATCCCCTGGAGTAGGAAATAGTAACCCACTCCAGTATACTTGCCTGGAAAAGTCCATGGACAGAGGAGCCTGGCAGGCTACAGTCCAAGGGGTCACCAAGAGTCAGACACCACTGAGCAACTGAGCCCATAAGTCACATTATCAAAACGACAAAAATATAACAAGTGTTGTAAAGGATGTGGAGAAAAGGGAACCCTAGTGCACTGTATTCCCTAGTGGCTCAGTGGTTAAAGCATCTGCCTGCAATGCAGGAGACCTGGGTTCGATCCCTGGGTCAGGAAGATCCCCTGGAGGAGGAAATGGCAACCCACTCCAGTATTCTTGCTTGGAGAATCCCATGGGCGGAGGAGCCTGGTGGGCTACAGTCTGTGGGGTCGCAAAGAGTCGGACACGACTGAGCGAATTCAGCCAGCCAGTCACCCAGTGCACTGTAGGTGAGAATGTATGATGGAGCAGCAGCCCTGTGGAAAACAGTACTAAAGTTCCTCAAAAAATTAAAAATAGAACTACCATTAGATCCAGCAATTCCATTCCTGGTTATTTATCCAAAGAAAATGAAAAAGACTATCTTCTGCTTACAGGTCAAAGACCAGTGGTTCCAGTTATACCATACAGGTCTTCTTCTCTTCTTTAACTTTTCTGCAGGGCAGAGGGAGTGCTAATAAGACAGGAAATGACC
The DNA here is from genome assembly GCF_032452875.1 of Bos javanicus. NCBI lineage: Eukaryota > Metazoa > Chordata > Mammalia > Artiodactyla > Bovidae > Bos > Bos javanicus. The sequence continues at coordinate 146,739,036 of NC_083868.1, read as the reverse complement.
CAGTTGGTCCCCTGGACGTTGGTCCCTTCTCGTCCCTTTCTGCCCTCTAGTGGAGCAACAGAACAGGACCGTGAGGACAGTAACAACTAACAAAACACCTGCTGCCAGAAACAAAATTTTTCTTTAAAGAAATAAATGCCTGCACAGTTGACAGCACTTTCTAGATGACTTTGTCTGTACACCCAACCAGTGGCTCGAGTCATCTGTCCCCAGTAGAGGGGAAGGCTTTGCTCATGGTCTGGCTGCATGTTATCAGCAAAATGTGTTCATTAGGGTCCTTGATCCACGTATCAAGGAGATTGTGCTCTATCTTAAAGCATGGTCCTCCCTCCTCCATAATCCTAGAAAGTAGGGAAGGTTTCATTCCACTTCACACCTAGATTCTAAGGAATACAGTTTAGATTCTAAGACTTTAAAAGAGATCTGAACCCTAAATGAATCCCCAAGTATCAGTTCAGGATTTCCCTGAGGCAACACGAGAAGTTCCCTGCGGCCCCTGTCGCCACCCAAGAAGAACCCCGAGCTCCCCGCTGCAACTCGAGAAAAACCACAAGATTCCCGCACCAATGCAAGATGAGGCCCGATTCCCCTGCAGCGCCTCGAGAGCAATCTCGAGTTCACTCTCCCAACTTGAAAGGAGGCTTGTCTTCCTTTATGCAACTCCAGAGGATACCCGAGATACACGTCGCAACTCGAGAGAAACCCTGAGTTTCCCGCCGCAACTGGAGAGAGCCTCGTGTTCCATACCTCATCTCAAGATGAGGGCCAATTCCCCTGCTTTGACTCAAGAGGAATCCCAACTTTCCCCTCAGTCCTCAAAAGGAAGCTTGTCTCACCTATTGCAACTCGAAAGGAACCCCAAGATTCCAGCTACAAGTTGAAAGGACTTAGAGTCCCCCTCAACTTGAGATAAGGCCTGAATCCCCTGCAGGGACTCGAATGGAACCCCAAGTTTCCCCTCACAACACGAAGGGAGGTCTGACTCCCCTGTTGCACCTCTAGAAAAAGCTCGAGTTCCCCACCTCAACTCGACAGGAGGCCTGAAACCCCTTTTAAAACTCGAGAGGAAAGTGGAGTTCCATGCCTCAAGACAAGACGAAGCCTGACTCTCCTGTTGAAACTCAATAGGAACCCTGAGATCCCTGTCGCAACTGGAGAGGTACCCTGAGTTTCCCTTCTCAACTTGAGATGAAGCCCTATTCCACTGCAGCGACTCGAGAGGAACCCCGAGTTTCCTGCCACAACTCAAGAAGTACCCCGTGTTCCCCATCTCATTTCGAGATGAAGGCTGATTCCCCTGTTTCATCTCTAGAGGAAACAGAGTCCCCTCACACCTCAAGAGGAGGCCTCTCTCACCTATTGCAACTTGAGAGGATCCCCAAGGTTCCTGACACAAGTCAAAAGGACGAGTTCCTCCTCAACTCGAGATAAGGCCTGATTCACCTGCAGTGACTCAAATGGAACCCCGAGTTTCCCCTCACAAAATGAAGGGAGGTCTGACTCCCCTGTTGATCCTCTAGAAAAAGCCCAAGTTCCCCACCTCAACATGACAGGAGGCTTGACACTCTTTTACAACCCGAGAGGAAAGCGGGGTTCCGTGACAAAACACGAGACGAGGCCTGACTCCACTTTTGAAACTCGATAGGAGCCCTAAGATCCCTGTTGCAGCTGGAGAGGAATGCTGAGTTCCCTGCCTCAACTGGAGATGAGGCCCTCTTCCCCTGCAGTGACTCGTAAGGAATACCGAGGTGCCCCTCGAAACTCGAAAGCGGGCTTGTCTCTCTTTATGCAACTCCAAAGGTCCACCGAGTTACCTGTCACAACTGGAGGGAACCCCAAGGTTCCCATCACAACTCTAGAAGAGCCCCATGTTCCCCACCTCATTTCAAAATGAGGGCCGATTCCTCTGTTGCTGGGGTCCAGCCCCAGCTGATCCAGGGTATTCGAAGGAGAGACGGCGTAGGCGAACATCAGGAAACAATTGCTTAATTAAACATTAATTAAGGATATAAAGAGTAATAGAATGAGGATAGCTCAGTGAGGAAATTTAGTGGAGAAAAGCGGCTGAAATAAGGATAGCTCAGTAGGAAAATTCAGTGAAGAAAAGAGGCTGAATAAAATTCCAAAGCAGGGAATTAACGTCACCTACGAAGGCCGCAGGCGTCCTCCTGTTCTCCCGAAGGAGAGGAGACACTAAGGCCTCCCCGGTCCGATCTTAGAAGCCCAGGCAAAATTAGTAGGCTTGACGAGCTTCCCCGCCTCAGAGGAAAAATTCAGCCAGAAGGTGAAAGAAAGAATCACATGGGGAGACCAAATTTCGGTGAACAAAAAAGGGGTGTACTTTATTTTTCAAAGTAGTTTATACCTTAAGTTGTGCATAAAGGATAATGGGGGAAGGGGTGGAGTCATGCAAGGACAGCAGTTCCTGGTTCTAATCGAAGCCAGGCTTTCAAACTTATCATATGCAAAAGTTCAGGTGATTTACATCATCTTCTGGCCAGGAGGCCTGTTAACATTTTAAGAAACTTATTTTTCTCTAAAGGTGATTATTCCAAAGTCAGGCGATTATTCTAAAGTCAGGCGCCAGCCTCCAAAAAGCACTGGATAGAGTTGCATTCCTATAGGGCAAAGGTGAGGTGGGCTCAATCAAGAAAAGAATTAACTCAAGCGTCCAAGGTTACAAACATTGAGGCTACTACTTACATTTCTATACACCCATTATATCAATCAATATACTGCCAAGGACACAGTAGGTAAGAGGTATGGAGACTTAGCAGCAAACATTGGCCCAACAAGTGAAAAACCCTTCACCAATACAATTTCTAATCAATCTTTTAACTACTCAAAAGAATCTGTGTTTAGACAGTTTAGAACATCTCCTGCCTCTCACAGTTGGGAGGCTCTGAACAATCACATGTGGCCGGAAAAACCTATTCAGGCAGGCTAGAGGATTTCCAAAGGAGTTTGTAGGTTGAAACACTGTCACACCCAAGAATTATTAACTGGAACTGTAAGCTAACTCTTTTTTCAGAGAGAGGTAGTGGGGGACAGCCCCTTGTAAAGTCAGAGGTGTAGGTGAGAGCACAAAGCAGAAAGTAGGCAGACTCTGGTTTGGGGGGTAGATGCTCGAGAATTTCCAGGGGGACTCCTGAGGCTCGATCCCGCCTTTGGGTGTGCCAAGCCTCCTTCCTCATGACCTTTGCCATGGGCGGAGCTCGCTCCCCGCACTCTGCTTCGACTCAAGAGGAATCCCGACTTTCCCACACAGCTCAAGAGGAGGCCTCTCTTACCTACTGCAATTTTAGAGGAACTCTGAGGTTCCTGCCGCAGTTTGAAAGGATACCGTGTTTCCCCTCAACTCAAGATAAGGCCTGATTCCCCTGCAGCAACTCGAATGGAACCCTGAGTTTCCCTTCACATGAAGGGAGGTCTGACTCCCCTGTTGCTCCTCTAGAAAAAGCCCAAGTTCCCCACCTCAACATGACAGGTGGCTTGACACTCTCTTACAACCTGAGAGGAAAGCGGTGTTCCATGCCAAAGCACGAGACGAGGCCTGACTCCACTTTTGAAATTCGATAGAACACCGAGATGCCTGTGGCAACTGGAGAGGAACGTCAAGTTTCCTGCCTCAACCCAAGATGAGGCCCTATTCCCCTGCAGCGACTAGAGAGGAATCCCTAGGTGCTTCGTGCAACTCGAAAGGAGGCCTCACTCCACTGTGGCAACACGAGAGATTCCCTGGGGTCCCCACAGCACCTCGAAAGGAACCCCGAGCTTCCCACCACAACTCAAGAAAAACCATGAGATTCCCCCCTCAAGGTGGGATGAGACCTGATTCCCCTGAAGTGCCTCGAGTGCAATCCCGATTTCCCTCTCACAACTTGAAAGAAGGCTTGACTCCCATTATGCAACTCCAGATGTTCCCCGAGATTCCCAACGCCACTCGAAAGGAACCCTGAGTTTCTCCCCACAAGAAGAACACCATGTTCCACACTTCATTTCAAGATGAGGGCCGATTCTGCTGATTCGACTGGAAATGAATCCCAACTTTCCCCTTGGATCTGATGAGGAGGCCCTTCTCACCTATTGCAACTCGAAAGGAACCCCGAGGTTATTTCTGCAAGTAGGAAGGAACTCGAGATAAGGCCTGATTCCCCCTAAACTCGAGATAAGGCCTGATTCCCCTGGAGCGACTTGAATGGATCCCTGAGTTTTCCCTCATAACAAGAATGGAGGTCTGACTCCCCTGTTGCACCTCTAGAAAAAGCCCGAGTTCCCCGCCTCAACTCAATAAGACATCTGACACCCCTTTTACAACTTGAGAGGAAAACGGATTTCCATGCCTCAACACAAGACAAGGTTTGACTCCTCTGTTGCAACTCGAGAGGAACCCAGAGATCCCTATTGCAACTGGAGATGAACCCCGAGTTTCCTGCCTCAACTCGAGATGAGGTCCTATTCCCCTGCAATGATGTGAGAGGAATCCCGAGGTACTCCTGGGTACTCGAAAGGAGGCCTGACTTCCCTGAGGCAACACGAGAAGTTCCCTGAGGTCCCTGTCACAACTCGAGAGGAACCCCAAGCTTCCGGCCACAACTTGAGAATAACCAAGAGATTCCCCCTCTAGGAGAGATGAGGCCTGATTCCCCTGCAGCGCCTCGAGAGCAATCTCGATTCTCTCACCCAATTTGAAAGGAGGCTTGACTCCCTTTATGAAACGTCAGTGGTTCCCCATGATACCCATCGCAACTCGAGAAGAGCCTCGTGTACGCCACCTCATCTCGAGATGAGGGCCAATCCCCCTGCTTCGACTCAAGAGGAATCCAGACTGTCCACTCGAAACTCAAGAGGAGGCCTGTCTCACCTATTGCAACTCCAAAGGAGCCCCGAGTTTCCTCTGCAAGTCAAAAGGACATTGAGTTCACCTTCAACTCGAGATAAGGCCTGATTCCCCTGCAGTGATTCGATTGGAACCCCGACTTTCCCCTCACAACATGAAGGGAGGTCTGACTCCCCTGTTGCATCTCTAGAAAAAGCTTGAGTTCCCCACCTCAACTCGACAGGAGGCCTGAAACCCCTTTTAAAACTCGAGAGGAAAGTGGAGTTCCATGCCTCAACACGAAGTGAGGCCTACTCCCCTGTTGAAACTCGATAGGAACCTCGAGATCCCTGTCCCAACTGGAGAGGAACACCGAGTTTCCCGCCTCAACTCGAGATGAGGCACTATTCCCCTGCAGTGACTGGAAAGGAATCCTGAGGTGCCCCTTGCAACTCGAAAGGAGGTCTGACTCCACTGTGGCAACACGAGAGGTTCCCTGAGGTCCCCGATGCAACTTGAGAGGAACCCTAAGCTTCTGGCAGCAACTCAAGAAAAACCAGGAGATTCTCCCCTCAACACGAGATGAGGCTCGATTCCCCTGCAGTGACCCGAGAGCACTCCCACATTTACCCTCACAACTTGAATGAGGCTTGACTCCCTTTAGCACCTCCAGAGGTTCCCTGAAAAAAACCCACAACTCAAGAAGAGCCCCATGTTACCCACCTCATTTCAAGATGAGGGCCGATTCCCCTGCTTTAACTTGGGGGAATCCTGACTTTCCCCTCACACCTCAAGAGGAGACCTTTCTCACCTATTCCAACTGCTGAGGAACCTCAGATTCCTGCTGCAAGTCAAAAGAACACCGACTTTTCCCTCAACTCGAGATAAGGCCTGATTCCACTGCAGAGACTTGAATGGAACCCCGAGTTTCCCCTCACAACATGAAGGGAGGTCTGACTCCCCTGTTCCACCACTAGAAAAAGCCCGAGTTCTCCGCCTCAACTCGATAGGAGGCCTGACACCTTTTACAACTCAAGAGGAAAGCGAAATTCCAAGCCTCAACAAGAGATGAGGCCTGACTCCCCTGTTGAAACTCTATAGGAACCCTGAGATCCCTGTCGCAACTGGAGATGAACCCCGAGTTCCCAGCCTCAACACAAGATGAGGCCCTATTCCCCTGCAGTGACTGGACAGGAAACCTGAAGTGACCCTTGCAATTGGAAAGGAAGCCTGACTTCCCTGAGGCAACACGACAGGTTCCCTGAGGTCCCTGTCACAACTCGAGAAAACCCACGAGATTCCCCCTCAACACGAGATGAGACCTCATTCACCTGCAGTGACTCGAGAGCAGTCCCGTGTTCCCCCTCACAACTTGAAAGGAGGCTTGACTTTTATGCAACTCCAGAGGTTTCCTGAGATACCAGTTGCAACCAGAGAGGAACCCCGAGTTTCCATCCTCAACTCAAGATGAGGTCCTATTCCCCTGCAGCGACTTGAGAGGAATCCAGAGGTGTCCCTTGCAACTCTAAAGGAGGTCTGACTTCCCTGAGGTAACACGAGAGGTTCCCTGGGGTCCCCATCCCAGCTCCAGAGGAACTCCGAGCTTCCCACAACTCGAGAAAAACCACGAGATTCCCCCCTCAACGTGACATGAGGCCCAATTCCCCTGCAGTGACTCGTGAGTAATCCCTTGTTCCACCTCGCAACTCGAAAGGAGGCTAGACTCCCTTTATGCAACTGCAGAGGTTCCCCCAAGATACCCGTCACAACTTGAGAGGAACCCTGAGTTTCCCACCTCAACTCGATAGGAGGCCTGACTACTCTGTTGCAACTCGAGAGGAACACCTAGATCCCCATGGCAACTTGAGAGGAACACCAGTTTCCTGCTGCTACTCGAGAATAACCCCGATTTCTAGCCTCCATTATAGATGAGGCCTGAATCCCTTGCAACTGAAACCTGAGTTCCCCATCACAACTCAAGAGGAAACCCAAGTTTCCCTTCACAACTCAAGAGGAACCCTGAGTTTTCCACCACAACTTGCAAGAAATCTGAAGTTTTCTGCCACATCTCGAGAGAAACACCAAGTTCCCAACTGCAACTCAAGTTGAGGTTCCATTGCCCTGTATCATCTTGAGAAGATCCCCAGCTTCCCCCTCACAACTGAAGAGGAAGACTGACTCCCCTGTTGCAACTCAAGAGGAACCCCGAGATTCCCATCACAATTAGAGAGGAACCCCGAGTTTCCCCTTGAAACTCGAGAGAAGGCCTGATTCACCTGTTGCAACTCAAGAGGAATCCTGAGATCCCCATCATAACTCGAGAGGAACATCAAGTTTCCCACCACAACACAAGAGGAACTCCGAGTTGCCTGCTGCAAGTTGAGAGGAGATAAAACTCACCAGCTGCAACTCGAGGGGCACTCCAAATTCCCCCAAGCACCATCAGAGTATGCCCTAATACTCTGTGACAACTCAAGAGGAACACTGAGATCTCCGATGCAACTTGAGATTAAACCCAAGTTTTGCACTGCAACTTTAGAATAAACCCAGGTTCCCTGTCTCAACTCAAGATGAGGCCCGATTCACATGCAGTGACTGGAGAGGAACCTTGAGCTTCCCGTCACAACTCGACAGGAACCCCGAGGTTCCTGCCTCGGCTCAGGTATAACCCTGAATCTCATGCTGCATCTCGAGGGGAACACTGAATTCCTGCTGCACCTTGATAAGAGCTCTGAGTCCCCTGCTGCAAATCGAAAGTAATCCTGTTTCCCACTGCAACTCAAGGTGAACCCCAAGTTCCCACCTGCAACTCGAGAGAAGGCCTGACTCTCCTGTTGCAACTCGACAGGAACTCAGAGTGTAACCTCCCAACTCGAGAGGAGGTTTGACTCCCCTGTTGAAACTAAGGAGGAAATCCGAGTTCCCTGCCTCAACTTGAGAGGAGGACTGACTCCCCTGTTGCAACTCAAGAGGAACATTGAGATTCCCATTGGTACTCGAAAGGAACCACGAGTTGCCTGCTGAAACTAGAGAGGTGGCCTGGCTTCCCTGTTGCAACTCGAGAGGAACCTCAAGTTCCCCCTTGGAACATCAGAGGAAGCCCTCTTCCCCTGTTGCAACTCGAGAAGAAACCCGAGTTTCCCACCTAAACTCGAGAAGAATATCGAGTTTCCCACCGCAACTCTAGAGGGACCCCAAATTTTTTATTTTTTTATTTTTATTTATTTATTTTTTTATTTTTTATTTTTTATTGTTCTTCCAATTTTATTTTATTTTTAAACTTTACATAATTGTATTAGTTTTGCCAAATATCAAAATGAATCCGCCACAGGTATACATGTGTTCCCCATCCCGAACCCTCCTCCCTCCTCCCTCCCCATACCATCCCTCTGGGCCGTCCCAGTGCACCAGCCCCAAGCATCCAGCATCATGCATCGAACCTGGACTGGCAACTCGTTTCCTACATGATATTTTACATGTTTCATTGCCATTCTCCCAAATCTTCCCACCCTCTCCCTCTCCCACAGAGTCCATAAGACTGTTCTATACATCAGTGTCTCTTTTGCTGTCTCGTACACCGGGTTATTGTTACCATCTTTCTAAATTCCATATATATGCGTTAGTATACTGTATTTATGTTTTTCCTTCTGGCTTACTTCACTCTGTATAATAGGCTCCAGTTTCATCCACCTCATTAGAACTGATTCAAATGTATTCTTTTTAATGGCTGAGTAATACTCCATTGTGTATATGTACCATAGCTTTCTTATCCATTCATCTGCTGATGGACATCTAGGTTGCTTCCATGTCTTGGCTATTATAAACAGTGCTGCGATGAACATTGGGGTACACGTGTCTCTTTCCCTTCTGGTTTCCTCAGTGTGTATGCCCAGCAGTGGGGTTGCTGGATCATAAGGCAGTTCTATTTCCAGTTTTTTAAGGAATCTCCACACTGTTCTCCATAGTGGCTGTACTAGTTTGCATTCCCACCAACAGTGTAAGAGGGTTCCCTTTTCTCCACACCCTCTCCAGCATTTATTATTTGTAGACTTTTGGATCGCAGCCATTCTGACTGGTGTGAAATGGTACCTCATAGTGGTTTTGATTTGCATTTCTCTGATAATGAGTGATGTTGAGCATCTTTTCATGTGTTTGTTAGCCATCTGTATGTCTTTTTTGGAGAAATGTCTATTTAGTTCTTTGGCCCATTTTTTGATTGGGTCGTTTATTTTTCTGGAGTTGAGCTGTAGGAGTTGCTTGTATATTTTTTAGATTAGTTGTTTGTCGGTTGCTTCATTTGCTATTATTTTCTCCCATTCTGAAGGCTGTCTTTTCACCTTGCTAATAGTTTCCTTTGATGTGCAGAAGCTTTTAAGGTTAATTAGGTCCCATTTGTTTATTTTTGCTTTTATTTCCAATATTCTGGGAGGTGGGTCATAGAGGATCCTGCTGTGATGTATGTCGGAGAGTGTTTTGCCTATGTTCTCCTCTAGGAGTTTTATAGTTTCCGGTCTTACGTTTAGATCTTTAATCCATTTTGAGTTTATTTTTGTGTATGGTGTTAGAAAGTGGTCCAGTTTCATTCTTTTACAAGTGGTTGACCAGATTTCCCAGCACCACTTGTTAAAGAGGTTGTCTTTAATCCATTGTATATTCTTGCCTCCTTTGTCGAAGATAAGGTGTCCATATGTGCGTGGATTTATCTCTGGGCTTTCTATTTTATTCCATTGATCAATATTTCTGTCTTTGTGCCAGTACCATACTGTCTTGATAACTGTGGCTTTGTAGTAGAGCCTGAAGTCAGGTAGGTTGATTCCTCCAGTTCCATTCTTCTTTCTCAAGATCGCTTTGGCTATTCGAGGTTTTTTGTATTTCCATACAAATTGTGAAATTATTTGTTTTAGCTCTGTGAAGAATACTGTTGGTAGCTTGATAGGGATTGCGTTGAATCTATAAATTGCTTTGGGTAGTATACTCATTTTCACTATATTGATTCTTTCAATCCATGAACATGGTATATTTCTCCATCTATTAGTGTCCTCTTTGATTTCTTTCACCAGTGTTTTATAGTTTTCTATATATAGGTCTTTAGTTTCTTTAGGTAGATATATTCCTAAGTATTTTATTCTTTCCGTTGCAATGGTGAATGGAATTGTTTCCTTAATTTTTCTTTGTTTTCTCATTATTAGTGTATAGGAATGCAAGGGATTTCTGTGTGTTGATTTTATATCCTGCAACTTTACTGTAGTCATTGATTATTTCTAGTAATTTTCTGGTGGACTCTTTAGGGTTTTCTATGTAGAGGATCATGTCATCTGCAAATAGTGAGAGTTTTACTTCTTCTTTTCCAATTTGGATTCCTTTTATTTCTTTTTCTGCTCTGATTGCTGTGGCCAAAACTTCCAAAACTATGTTGAATAGTAATGGTGAAAGTGGGCACCCTTGTCTTGTTCCTGACTTTAGAGGAAATGCTTTCAACTTTTCACCATTGAGGATAATGTTTGCTGTGGGTTTGTCATATATAGCTTTTATTATGTTGAGGTATGTTCCTTCTATTCCTGCTTTCTGGAGAGTTTTTATCATAAATGGATGTTGAATTTTGTCAAAGGCTTTCTCTGCATCTATTGAGATAATCATATGGTTTTTATTTTTCAATTTGTTAATGTGGTGTATTACATTGATTGATTTGCGGATATTGAAGAATCCTTGCATCCCTGGGATAAAGCCCACTTGATCATGGTGTATGATCTTTTTAATGTGTTGTTGGATTCTGATTGCTAGAATTTTGTTAAGGATTTTTGCATCTATGTTCATCAGTGATATTGGCCTGTAGTTTTCTTTTTTTTGTGGGATCTTTGTCAGGTTTTGGTATTAGGGTGATGGTGGCCTCATAGAATGAGTTTGGAAGTTTACCTTCCTCTGCAATTTTCTGGAAGAGTTTGAGCAGGATAGGTGTTAGCTCTTCTCTAAATTTTTGGTAGAATTCAGCTGTGAAGCCGTCTGGACCGGGGCTTTTGTTTGCTGGAAGATTTTTGATTACAGTTTCAATTTCCATGCTTGTGATGGGTCTGTTAAGATTTTCTATTTCTTCCTGGTCCAGTTTTGGAAAGTTGTACTTTTCTAAGAATTTGTCCATTTCTTCCACGTTGTCCATTTTATTGGCATATAATTGTTGATAGTAGTCTCTTATGATCCTTTGTATTTCTGTGTTGTCTGTTGTGATCTCTCCAGTTTCGTTTCTAATTTTGTTGATTTGATTTTTCTCCCTTTGTTTCTTGATGAGTCTGGCTAATGGTTTGTCAATTTTATTTATCCTTTCAAAGAACCAGCTTTTGGTTTTGTTGATTTTTGCTATGGTCTCTTTTGTTTCTTTTGCATTTATTTCTGCTCTAATTTTTAAGATTTCTTTCCTTCTACTAACCCTGGGGTTCTTCATTTCTTCCTTTTCTAGTTGCTTTAGGTGTAGAGTTAGGTTATTTATTTGACTTTTTTCTTGTTTCTTGAGGTGTGCCTGTATTGCTATGAACTTTCCCCTTAGGACTGCTTTTACCGTGTCCCACAGGTTTTGGGTTGTTGTGTTTTCATTTTCATTCGTTTCTATGCAAATTTTGATTTCTTTTTTGATTTCTTCTGTGATTTGTTGGTTATTCAGCAGCGTGTTGTTCAGCCTCCATATGTTGGAATTTTTAATAGTTTTTCTCCTGTAATTGAGATCTAATCTTACTGCATTGTGGTCAGAAAAAATGCTTGGAATGATTTCTATTTTTTTGAATTTATCAAGGCCAGCTTTATGGCCCAGGATGTGATCTATCCTGGAGAAGGTTCCATGTGCGCTTGAGAAAAAGGTGAAAAGGTGAAATTCATTGTTTTGGGATGAAATGACCTATAGATATCAATTAGGTCTAACTGGTCTATTGTATCGTTTAAAGTTTGTGTTTCCTTGTTAATTTTCTGTTTAGTTGATCTATCCATAGGTGTAAGTGGGGTATTAAAGTCTCCCACTATTATTGTGTTATTGTTAATTTCTCCTTTCATACTTGTTAGCATTTGTCTTACGTACTGTGGTGCTCCCGTGTTGGGTGCATATATATTTATAATTGTTATATCTTCTTATTGGATTGATCCTTTGATCATTATGTAGTGACCTTCTTTGTCTCTTTTCACAGCCTTTGTTTTAAAGTCTATTTTATCTGATATGAGTATTGCTACTCCTGCTTTCTTTTGGTCCCTATTTGCATGGAAAATCTTTTTCCAGCCCTCCACTTTCAGTCTGTATGTGTCCCCTGTTTTGAGGTGGGTCTCTTGTAGACAACATATGTAGGGGTCTTGTTTTTGTATCCATTCAGCCAGTCTTTGTCTTTTGGTTGGGGCATTCAACCCATTTACGTTTAAGGTAATTACTGATAAGTATGTTCCCGTTGCCATTTACTTTATTGTTTTGGGTTCGAGTTTATACACCGTTTTTGTGTTTCCTGTCTAGAGAATATCCTTTAGTATTTGTTGGAGAGCTGGTTTGGTGGTGCAGAATTCTCTCAGCTTTTGCTTGTCTGAAAAGCTTTTGATTTCTCCTTCATACTTGAATGAGATCCTTGCTGGGTACAATAATCTGGGCTGTAGGTTATTTTCTTGCATCATTTTAAGTATGTCTTGCCATTCCCTCCTGGCTTGAAGAGTTTCTATTGAAAGATCAGCTGTTATCCTTATGGGAATTCCCTTGTGTGTTATTTGTTGTTTTTCCCTTGCTGCTTTTAATATTTGTTCTTTGTGTTTGATCTTTGTTAATTTGATTAATATGTGTCTTGGGGTGTTTCTCCTTGGGTTTATCCTGTTTGGTACTCTCTGGGTTTCTTGGACTTGGGTGATTATTTCCTTCCCCATTTTAGGGAAGTTTTCCACTATTATCTCCTCAAGTATTTTCTCATGGTCTTTCTTTTTGTCTTCTTCTTCTGGAACCCCTATGATTCGAATGTTGTAGCGTTTAATATTGTCCTGGAGGTCTCTGAGATTGTCCTCATTTCTTTTAATTCGTTTTTCTTTTATCCTCTCTGATTCATTTATTTCTACCATTCTATCTTCTAATTCACTAATCCTGTCTTCTGCCTCTGTTATTCTACTATTTGTTGCCTCCAGAGTGTTTTTAATTTCACTTATTGCATTATTCATTATATATTGACTCTTTTTTATTTCTTCTAGGTCCTTGTTAAACCTTTCTTGCATCTTCTCAATCCTTGTCTCCAGGCTATTTATCTGTGATTCCATTTTAGTTTCAAGATTTTGGATCAATTTCACTATCATTATTCGGAATTCTTTATCAGGTAGATTCCCTATCTCTTCCTCTTTTGTTTGGTTTGGTGGGCATTTATCCTGTTCCTTTATCTGCTGAGTATTCCTCTGTCTCTTCATCTTGTTTAAATTGCTGAGTTTAGGGTGTCCTTTCTGTATTCTGGCAGTTTGTGGAGTTCTCTTTATTATGGCATTTCCTCACTGTGTGTGGGTTTGTACAGGTGGCTTGTCAAGGTTTCCTGGTTAGGGAAGCTTGTGTCGGTGTTCTGGTGGGTGGAGCTGTATTTCTTCTCTCTGGAGTGCAATGAAATGTCCAGTAATGAGTTATGAGATGTCTATAGTTTTGGGGTGACTTTGGGCAGCCTATATCTTGAAGCTCAGGGCTGTGTTCCTTTGTTGCTGGAGAATTTGCTTGGTATGTCTTGCCCTGGAACTTATTGCCCCTTGTGTGGTGCTTGGTTTCAGTGTCGGTATGGAGGCAATTGATGAGCTCCTGTCAATGAATGTTCCTTGGAGTCAGGAGTTCCCTGGAGTCAGGGTTTGGACTTAAGTCTCCTGCTTCCGATTATCGGTCTTATTTTTACAGTAGTTTCAAAACTTCTCCTTCTATACAGCACCATTGATAAAACATCTACATTAAAGATGATAAGTTTCTCTACTGTGAGGGTCACTCAGAGAGGTTCACAGGGTTACATGGAGAAGAGAAGAGGGAGGAGGGAGTTAGAGGTGACCCAAATGAGATGAGGTGAATCAATAGTGGAGAGAGTGGGCTAGCCAGTAGTCACTTCCTTATGTGCACTCCACAACTGGACCACTCAGAGATGTTCACGGGGTTATACAGAGAAGAGAAGAAGGAGGAAGGTAACAGAGGTGGCCAGAAGGATAAAAGGGGGAATGAAAAGGAGGGAGACAGATCCAGCCCGTAATCAGTTCCCTAAGTGTTCTCCACCGTCTGGAACACACAGAAATTCACAGAGTTGGGTAGAGTAGAGAGGGGTTAGGAAGGAGACACAGGCGACCTGGTGGAGAAAAAGGAGGGTCCAAAGGGAGAGAGAGCAGTCAAGCCAGTAATCTCACTCCCTAGTGAAAAATGGGTCCTGAAGATTGGGTCCTTAAAGGTACAAAATTGGTAACAAATACATAAAAGCAAAAATTAAAAATCTAGAGTAGAGTTTGGAATTTCAAAAATACAATGTTAAAGAAAAGAAGAAGGAAAAGAAAGAGAGAAAGAACAAACAAACAAAAACAAACAAGGTCGCGAAAATTATAAAGAAAGTACAGGTACAAAATTGATAACTAATACCAGAAAGCGAAAATTAAAAATCTAGAGTAGAGTTTGGAATTTCAAAAATACGATGTTAAAGAAAAGAAGAAGGAAAAGAAAGAGAGAAAAAACGAACAAACAAAAACAAACAAGGTCGCGAAAATTATAAAGAAAGTACAGGTACAAAATTGATAACTAATACCAGAAAGCAAAAATTAAAAATCTAGAGTAGAGTTTGGAATTTCAAAAATACAATGTTAAAAAAAAAAAAAGAAGAAGAAAAATAAAGAGAGAAAACAAACAAACAAATACGAACAATGTCACAAAAATTATAAAGAAAATACAGGTACAAAATTGATATCAAATACCAAAAAGCATAAATTAAAAATCTAGAGTAAAGTTTGGAATTTCAGATATACAATGTTATATAAAAGAAGAAGAGAAAGAAACAGAGAAGAAGAAAAAAAAAAAGTCACAGAAATTATATAAAAAAAAAACTATAGGTACAAAATTGATAACATATACCAAAAAGCGAAAATTAAAAATCTAGAGTAGAGTTTGAAATTTCAAAAATACAGTGTTAAAGAAAAGAAGAAAAAAACAAAAACAAACAAACAAACAAACAAAAAAAAAACAAGGTCAAAAAATTATAAAATATATATATATGAAGTTTGCTGAAGAAGAAAAAAATAGGGTCTTTTTTTTTTTTTTTGCAAAGTAATAGGTTATAAAAGTGAAAATTAAAGGAACAATAGAGGACGTAAAAATTTTTTTTTTTAATTAAAAAAAAAAAGAAAGAATGATCGTAAAAATAATAAAAATATATCTAGGGCTTTTTTGGTTTTTTTTTTTTTGTGGGTGTTGTGGGTTCAGTTCATTTTTGGCTAGTTCCTTGGTCAGATTTGTATTTCTCAAGATCTATAGGCCCCTTCCTATGTAGTCCGTAGTAACCACAGGGTTTTGATCTATTGCCTGTAGCTTCCAAGGCGTTTCCCTCTGTTATATCTTCTTCTGTTTGCTAGTCTCTTCAGTATCTGGTTTCCGCCCTGACACAAAGGGCACGGTGGAGGACACTTTTTTTTTTTTTTTAGGCTTACTTGTTCAGTCGCGCTGTGGGGAGGGAGGGAGGGATGCTGCAAACAAATAACACTGGCGTGGGCTCGCAGTGCCTCAGCCACCCTGGGTCTGCCCCCGCTCACGGCGCGTGTAGCCTCCCTGTCCACACTGCTCGGACTCTAGGTTGTTCCGCCGGGAACAATCCGAGGCTGGCCCTGGGCTGCATGCACCTCCCAGGTCCAAGCCACTCAGGTTCAGGCACTCGGGTAGTCCTCAGAGGCGCAAACTCAGTTGGGCCTGCGTTTTGTGCTCTTCCCAGGTCCGAGCGCCAATTTGCTCTTCCCAGGCGAGCGCCAATGCTGCGACTTATCGCCTCCCCGCCACTCGGTTATCTGGATGTAAAACCGGCGCACCTTCTCAGGCAGATGTTGACCGTCCAGACCCCCAAGAAGTTTTAGTTAGCAAAGAAGCCTGCTTACAGTTTTATAGATAATGTCTCTCTGGGGCTGCGATTGCCCCCTTCCGGCTCTGGCTGCCTGTCACCGGAGGGGGAAGGTCTGCAGCCGGCTATCTCTGTTCAGTCCTTTGTTCCGTGCGCGGGCCTGGCGGTCTTAGGTTAGGGCTGGCTTTTCGCGTGGTAGGTATCCCACAGTCTGGTTTGCTAGCCCAAATTATTTCGCTCAGATAGTGCTCAGGGTATTCAGGCCAGATTCTTACTCTCAGCGATGCAGCCCACGCCGCGCCTCCCTGCCCAGCCCCAGTTTGCTAATGGCGGATGCAGGCGTCTGCGCTGCTTCTCTGCTGGGGGAGTTACCATAGGGCTCGCAATCTGCGAGTTTTAAATTGTTTATTTATTTTTTCTCCCTGTTATATTGCCCTCTGTGCTTCCAAAGCTCGGCGCAGATTCGGCAGTGAGAAGGTTTCCTGATGTTTGGAAACTTCTCTCTTTTTAAGATTCCCTTCCCGGGACGGAACTCCGTCCCTCCCTCTTTTGTCTCTTTTTTTGTTTGTTTTTAATATTTTTTCCTACCTCCTTTCGAAGAGTTGGGTTGCTTTTCTGGGTGCCTGATGTCCTCTGCCGGCATTCAGAAGTTGTTTTGTGGAATTTACTCGACGTTTAAATGCTCTTTTGATGAATTTGTGGGGGAGAAAGTGTTCTCCCCGTCCTACTCCTCCGCCATCTTGGCTCCTCCCCTGAGGGACCCCAATTTACCCCCTTCAACTCGAAGGAGGCTCAACTCCCCTTTGGCAACTTGAGAGGAAACCCAAGTTCCCTATCTCAAATCGAGAGGAGGCCTGACGACCCTGTCGCAACTTGAGAGGAACACCGATTTTCCCACCACAACTAGAGAAAAATCCCAATTTTCCCACCTCCATTCTAGAATGGCCTGATTCCCCTGCAGCAACGTGAGATGAATCCAGAGTTCCCCATCACAACTCAAGAGGAATTCCGAGTTCCCCATTGCAATTCAAGAGGAACACCAAGTTTCCCATCGCTACTTGAAAGAGACCCATTTCCTGCTGCATCATGAGAGAAACCCCGAGTTCCACACTGCAACTCGAGATGAGGGTCAATTCCCCTGTAGCGTCTTGGGAGGACCCCAGAGTTCCCTCTTGCAACTTGAGAGGAGGCCCGATTCCCCTGTTTCAACTCGAGAGGAACCCCAATATCCCCGTTGCATTTGAGAGGAACCCCGAATTTTCTACCATTACACAATAGAAGGCCTGACTCACCTGTTTCAACTCAAGAGGAACCCCGAGATCCCTGTCATAACTCGAGAGGAACCCCGAGTTGCCTGCTGCAAGTTGAGAGGAGATATAACTCATCAGCTGCAACTCGAGAAGCACTCCAAGTTCTCCCTCGCACCATCAGAGGAGGCCCTACTACCCTGTAGCAACTCAAGAGGAACACTGAGATTACTGGAGCAACTTGAGAGGAACCCCAAGTTTCCCACTGCAACTTTAGAATAAACCCAGGTTTCCTGCCTCAACTCGAAATGAGGCCCGATTTGCATGCAGCAACTCAAGAGGACCCTTGAGTTCCCCGTCACAACTTGACAGGAACCCCGAGTTTCCCGCTATGGCTGGAGTATAACCCTGAGTCCCACACTGCATCTTGAGGGGAACACTGAGTTCCTGCTGCAATTCAATAGGAGTTTTGAGTCCCCTGCTGCAAATCGAGAGAAATCCTGTGTTTCCCACTGCAACTTGAGAGGAACTACGAGTTTCCACCTGCAACTCGAGAGGAGGCCCGACTCCCCTGTGGCAACTCAAGAGGAAACCCTAGATCCCCGTCTCAACTATACATGAGGTGCAATTTGCCTGCAGAGAATCAAGAGGTATCCCGAGTTCCCTGTCACAACTAGAGAGGAACCCCGAGTTTCCTGCCACAACTCGAGAGAAACACGGAGTTCTCTGCCTCAACTCAAGATGATGCCCATTTCCCCTGCAGCCAGTTGAGAGGAGCCCCGAGGCCCCACTCACAACATGAAAGGAAGGCCTACTCCCCTGTTGCAACTCGAGAGGGAACCCAAGATCCCCATCACCACCTGAGAAGAAGCCCGAGTTTCCCAGTGCAACTTGAGAGAAGGCCTGACTCCCCTGTTGCAACTAGAGAGGAACACCAAGATTCCTGTTGCAACTTGAGAGGAACCATGAGTTCCCCACCAAAACTCTACAAGTACCCCCCAGGTTCCCTGCCTCAACTAGGAATGAGGTCTGATTCACATGCAGTGATTCTAGAGGAACCCCATTGAAAGTCAGGAAGAGCCCCAAGCCCCCAATTCCAAAGGATTCCCAAGAGGAGCATGCTGCTGCTGCTGCTAAGTCACTTCAGTCGTGTCCAACTCTGTGCGACCCCATAGACGGCAGCCCAGCAGGCTCCCCCGTCCCTGGGATTCTCCAGGCAAGAACACTGGAGTGGGTTGCCATTTCCTTCTCCAATGCATACATCACCACAATTCGAGAGAACTCTACCACAACAAGAGTGGAAGTCCCATACCATAACTAAAGAGGAGGCCCCGCCTTCCTCAACTGGAGAGTATTCTCCTGCATGCCACTACTTGAAAAACTGTGAATTCTCATCAAAACCAGAGAAGCATCATGCCCATCACAGTTTGAGAAGAGCAATCTACTGCAACTAAATAGGACGGCATAAGCACAAGTAAAGTGGATCCCACTACTACATCTAGAGAGGAGTCTGCAAACGACAACTAGCTGGGAGCAGACCTATGGCAAATAGAGTGGTCCCTCAGTGCAATTAGAGTGGAGCCCCATGTTGCAACTAGAGAGAAGCCTCCCGCACATTGCAACAAGACAGGGTCAGCCTGCAGATCGCTACTATAGAGCATCTTCCCCACTCCAGCTAGAGAGGAGGCTCCACAACAGTTCCAAAGAAACCTCAATTCACCTGCTGCAACTCAAGAGGCACTGCGAGTTTGCCACTACAATTTGACAGGAGCGCTAGGCAGTAACAAGAAAAGGCTCCAAAGGACAAAATGACAGAGAGGTTTCTCGGCCAAAACTGAAGTGGATTCCCCAGGCACAATGGAAGTGGAGGCCCCCAAGATATCACACCTAGAGAGAAGCCCTTCACCCACAAATAGAGACGAGCTCCCTGAAGTAAGTCATGTGGAGGCCCTCACAACTAGAGAGAAGCAATCCCTCTGATATTAGTGAGGAATTCTTAATGCCAAAAGTAGAGAGGACCTCTGCCATAGAACCACCCACACCCCAACCTGAGAGGACACAGCCCTGCACTTCGAGAAGAGTCCTCCACCACAACTCGAGAGGAGCCCACTGGACATCACACATAGAGAGGAGATGCTCTGCTGCTAACAGAGATGAACCTCACATCACAAGGAGAGATGAGATTGCACACCACCACTAGAGAGAATTGAACCCACCACAACTACAAAGTTGAATCCGACCACAAAGATAGAGAAGTCACATGCCAAAAGAAGTGAGTAGACTCACAACATTGCAACAAGACAGGAGCCACCCTGAACATCCCTGCTAGAGACGAGTCGTCCCAAGACAACTCAAGAGGAGGCCCTACCACAAGTCCAGAAGAACATTGGGTACCACCCCAACTAGAGAGGAACCCTGAGATCCCCATGGCAACTAGTGTGGAAGCCCGAGATTCCAGCCACAACTCGAGAAGAATCTCGAGTTCCCCACTGCAACTTGAGAGGAAGCCCGAGTTCCCACCTTTACCTTGAGAAGAGGCCCGACTCCCCTGTTGGCAAATCGAGAGGAAACCCAAGTTCCCTAACTCAAATCAATAAGAGGCCCAACTACCCTGTTTCAACTCGAGAGGAAACCCTAGATCCCCATCGCAACCTGAGAGGCACACTAAGCTTCCCGTCTCAACTCTAAAACAACCCTGAGTTTCCTGCCTCAGCTCTAGATGAGCCCCGATTCCCCTTGAGCGACATGAGATGAATCCCGAGTTCCAAGTCACAACTCAAGAGGAATCCCGAGTTTCCTGCCCCAATTAAAGAAAAACACCATGTCTCCACCTCATTTTGAGATGAGGCCCGATCCCCCTGCAGCCACTCAAGAGAAACATCGAGGTTCCCCTCATAACTTGAGAGGAGGCCCAACTCACCTGTTGAAAGTCAATCGGAGACCCGAGATACCTGTCACCTCTTGAGAGGAAGGCCAAGTTTCCTGCCGCAACTCAAGAGGAGGTCTGACTCCCCTGTTGCAAATTGAGAGAAACACAGATATCCCTGTAGCAACTCGAGAGGATCCCAGTTTCCTGCCCCAACTCTAGAGGAACTCCGACTTACCTGCTGCAACTTGAAAGGAGGCCCGATCCCCCTGCTGCTACTCGAGAGGAACCCCGATTTACTCTCTGCAACTAGGAGGAGGCCCAACTCCCCTGTGGCAAATCGAGAGGAAACCTGAGTTCCCCACCTCAACTTGAGAGAAGGCCTGACGACCCTGTTGCAACTTGAGAGGAATATGTAGGTCCCCATCGCAACCAGAGAGAAACTCTGAGTTTCCCGCCACAACTCAAGAATAACCCCGATTTTCCCACCTCCATTTGGATGAGGCCTGATTCCCCTGTAGCAACATGAGATGAATCCCGAGTTCCCTGTCGCAACTCAAGAGGAACCCAGAGGTTCCCATCACAGCTTAAAAGAAACTCTGTGTTTCCCACCGCATCACGAAATACCGAGTTCCACGCTGCAACTCCAGATGAGACACGATTCCCCTGTAGCGTCTCGAAAGGACCCCCAAGTTTCCCAATGCAACTCAAAAGGAGGCCCAACTCCCCTGTTTTAACTTGAGAGGAACACCAAGTTTCCCACTGCAATTGGAGAAGAACTCCAAGTTCCCCACTGAAACACAAGATGAGCCACAAGCCTTCTGATGCAACTAAAGAGGATTCCCAAGAGGAGACTCCCCCACCACAATTCGAGAGGAGAACTCTACCACAACGAAAGAGGAAACCCCATACCACAACTAAAGAGGAGGCCCCCATTCCACAACTAGAGAGTGTCCTCCTGCACATCACCACTAGAAAAAGCAGCCCTTCTCATCACAACCAGACAGGAATCACACCATCACAATTTGAGAAGAGCACCCTAACCCAACTAAAGAGGAACCCATCTACCACAAGTAAAGAGGCACACCATTGCCGCAGCTAGAGAGGAGTCTGCAAATGACAACTAGAGGGGAGCCAATGCACAAAAAATAAAGGGTGGACCCTCACAGCAATTAGAGTGGAGCCCCATGCTGCAGCTAGACAATAGCCTCCTGCACATTGTAACTGGACAGGGGCAACCTGCAGATCGCCACTACAGAGGATCTGCCCAGCTGCAGCTTGAGAGGAGGCTCCATAACAACTCTAAAGAAACCCTGAGTCACATGCTGCAACTCAAGAGGCACCCTGAGTTCACCACTGCAATCTGACAGGAGCCCTAGGCTGGAAGAAGAAAAGGCACCACTGGCCAAAATGACAGAGGGGCATACCAGCCAAAACTGAAGCAGATTCCCCAGGCGCAACTAGAGTGGAGGACCCTAGGATATCACAATTAGAGAGAAGCCCTTCTGCCACACATAGAGATGGTCTCCCTGCAGTAAGTTGAGTGGAGTCCCTCACTACTAGAGAGAAGCAATACCACAAATTTTAGTGAGGAACCGCTAGAGCCAAAAGTAGAAAGGACCTCCCCCATAGAGCCACTCATACACCAACCAGAGAGGATGCAGCCCCACACTTCGAGAGTAGCCCTCCACCTCAACTCCAGAGGATCCCACCAGACATCAAACATTGAGAGGAGCCCCTCTGCTGCTATTAGAGATGAACCTCACACGACAAATAGAAAGAGATTGCATACCACCACTAGAGAGAATCAAACACCCCACAACTACAGTGTTGAAACCAACCACAAAGTTAGAGAAGTCGCATGCCAAAACTAGCAAGTAGCCTCCAGACATTGCAACAAGACAGGAGCTACACTGCACATCTCTGCTAGAGATGAGTTGTCCCAAGAAAACTCAAGACGAGGCCCAACACCCCTGTTGAAACTTGAGAGGATCCACTAGATCCCCATTGCCTCTTGAGAGGAAGCCCCAGATTCCCACCACAGCTTGAGAGGAAGCCTGACTGCCCTGTTGCAATGCCAGAGGAACCCCGAGCTCCCACCTGCAACTTCAGAGAAGACCCTACTCCCCTGGGGCAACTTGAAAGGAAACCCGAGTTCCCTGTTGCAACTGGAGAGGAACAGCAACTTTCCCTCCGCAGCTCAAGAAGAATACCACGTTCTCTGCCTCAACCCGAGAAGAGGCCCGACTCCCCTCTTGCAACTCTAGAGGAAACCCGAGATCCCTGTTGCCTCTTGAGAGGAAGACTGAGTTCCCCTTCTCTACTCTATATGAGGCCCAATTCCCCTGAAGTCACTCTAGAGGAACCCTGAGGTCCCCCTTGCAACTCGAGAGGAACCTCAAGTTTCCCGCCTCAATGCAGGAGGAACCCTGAGTTCCCCACCACGGTCTACAGTCGAACCCTGAGTCCTGCCCTACAACTCTAAGGGAATCCTGAGACCCCACGGAAATTCAAGAGGAGCTCTGAGTCCCCTCTTGAAACTCGAGGAGATCCCTGAGTTTCCCACCACAACTAGAGAGGAACCCCAAGTTCCCCACTGCAACTCGAGCGGAGGCCAGACTCTCCTGTTGCAACTTGAGAGAAATATCGAGTTCAATCTCCCAACTCTAGAGGAGGCCCTTCTCCATTGTTGCAACTCGTGAGAAAGCCCAAGACCCCCATCTCAACTCGAGTGGAAGACTGATTTCCTGCCACAACTCGAGAGGAACCCTGAGTTCCCTGCTGCAACTTGAGAAGGGGCCAGACTCCCCTGCTGCAACTCGAGAGGCAGGCCAAGTTCCCACCTGCAAGTTGAGGGGAAGCCTGACTCCCCTGTGATAACACGAGAAGAAACACAAGCTCCCCACATCAACTCGAGAGGAGGTCTGACTCCCCTGTGGCAACTCTAGAGGAAACCTGAGTTCCCAACTCAACTAGAGAGGAGACCAGACTAACCTGTTGCAACTCGAGAGGAAAGCCTAGATCCCCATCACATCTCTAGAGGAACACAGAATTTCCCACCACAACACGAGAGGAACCCTGAGTTACCTGCCTCCACTCTAGATAAGGCCTGATTCCCCTACAGCGACATTAGATGAATAGCAAGTTTCCCACCACAACTCGAGAGGAATGCCGAGTCTCCTGTCACAACTCTAGAGGAACACATAGTTCCCCACTGCAACTCAAGAGGCGGCCAAATTCCTCTGATGCAACTCCACAGGATTCCCAAGGGGAGCATACCCCACCATAATTCGAGAGGAGACCTCTACCAGAACAAGAGAGGAAGCCCATACGACAACTAAATTCCAGAGTCAGGGCCATGTGTCTCCCTGCACTTTCCGATCCTTGCAAAGACATTCCTAGGTCATACCAGTACTGCCCATGAGGACGCAGGATGCAAGAGTGTGTCTGAGAGTGCTGGGTGCCATACTGCGGTCACCGCATTGAGGTGATATTCTACTGCAAAAGGGCCTGAGGTGAGGAGGTGCGAGCCACCCACTTGCTTCAGAAATCGCATAGGGTGGAGCAAAGCTAGCTCTGTCAGAAGTAAGAAAACAGCAACTGGGTGGATTTTCAAGCAGTTGCTAGGCTGTATTGTGCTTGGTCCCCAGAGTAAAAATTTGATTTTTTCCCCCTAGTTCCGGTATTCAGGTTCACACACAGGGAGTGTCATCGCAGGATCCAAGAATGCTCCAGACAGACCTAGATTCACTAGACCTCTCCAACAGAGGAAATGTGATGGAACAGACGTTTGGATGTTGCTTTGACTCTGCCTGTGATTGTGGGACCCATCTCTATGGTCACGGCCTCTGGGGACTTTGCTCCTGAAAAATGACCTCCAAGCCAGTGTCTTAAACCTGTGTGTGACTCTCAGCCCGCAGGATGCTGGGAAAGATATCTTCCCTCGAGGAAGGAAAGGCATCCAGACTGAGTGTGTTTTCAGACCTCTACTTGCAGGAACTGTTTCGATTCTAAGATGTGAGACCACCAGTTCTGCACCAAGGTCCTAAAATCCAGAGTCAGGGTCGTGTGTCTCCCTTCACTTTCTGTCCTTCCAAACACATTCCTTGTTCATATCAGTACTGCCCATAAAGATTCAGGCTGCGGGAATGTGTCTGAGAGAGCTGGGTGGCATACTGTCGTCACCTCATCGAGGTGACATTAAACTTCTTATGGGATCAAGGTGAGGAGTTGCTAGTTACCAGATTGCTTCAAAAATCCCAAAGGGTGGAGCAAAGCAGTTCTTTCAGAAGTAAGAAAACAGCAATTGGATGGATTTTCAAGCAGTTGCTAGGCCACACCACTTTTGTGCTCCCCGAGAGAAAAAGGTGAATTTTGCCCCCTAGTCCTGGAATCTAGGTTGACACACAAGGTGTGTCCCCCCCAGGATCCAAGAATGTTCCAGACAGACCTAGGTTCACTAGATCTCTCCTAAAAAGAAAACGTGATAGAACAGATGTTTATATGTTACTTTGAATTTAGCTGTGAGTGTGGGAATCCTCCCGATGGTCACGGAGTCATGGGACCTTGCCACTGAAAAATGGCATCCAAGCAAGCGCTTTCAAGCAGTGTGTGACTCTCAGCACACAGGAGGCTGGTAAAGCTATCTTCCTTCAAGGAAGGAAAGGCATCCAGAGAGAGTATGACTTCAGGCCTCTATCTTGCAGGAACTGTTTGACTTAAAAGATGTGAAACTTCCAGGCCTGCTCCAAAGGCCTAAATTCCAGAGTCAGGTTCATGTGACTTCCTGCACTTTCCGAGACTTGCAAACACGTTTCTTGGTCATTACAGTACTGCCCAAGAGGAAGCAGGCTGCAGGAGTGTGTCTGAGAGTGTTGGGTGCCATTGTGTGGTCACTGCATCGATGTGACATTTCCTGCAAATGTGCCCAAGACGCGGTGTTGTGATCTGCCTGCTTGCTTCAGAATTAACCAAAGGGTGGAGGAAAGATAGCTCTGTCAGAAGTAAGAAATCAGCAACTGGATGTATTTTCAAGCAATTGCTAGGCCACACTGTTTTAGGGCCCCCAGAGACAAAAATGCAAATTTTGCCCCTTAGGTACAGTATCCAGATTGACACACAGTTTGTGTCCCTGCAGGATCCAAGAATGTTCCAGACAGACCTCATTAGATCTCTCCTACAAAGGAAGGTGATGGAACAGACATTTGGATGTTGCTTTGATTATCCCTCTGAGTGTGGGACCCTACCGTGGTTCACAGCCTCAGGGGACATTGCTCCTGAAAAATTACCTCAAACCAAGTGTTTTCAAACAGTGTGTGACTCTCAGCATGCAGGACACTAGGAAAGACATCTTTCTTCGAGGAAGGAAAGGCATCCAGACTGAGTGTGTTTTCAGACCTCTACTTGCAGGAACTGTTGCAGTTCTAAGATGTGAGAACACTAGGGCTGGACTGAGGGCCTAAATTCCAGAGTCAGGGCTGTGTGTCTCTCTGCACTTTCTGAGCCTTTCAAACACATTCCAAGATCATACCAGTACTGCCCATGAAGATTCAGGCTGTGGGAGAGTGTCTGAGAGTTCTGGGCGCCATACTGTGGTCACCTCGTTGAGGTGACATTAAACTTTTTATGAGCTCAAGGCGAGGAGTTGCGATCTGCCCGCTTGCCTCAGGAATCCCAAAGAGTAGAGCATCAGAAGTTAAAAAAAAAAAAAACACAGCAATTGGAAGGATTTTCAAGCAGTTGCTAGGCCGCACCAACTTAGGGCCCTCTGAGAGAAAAATGTGAATTTTGCCCCCTAGTGTGTCCCCGCAGGATCCAAGAATGTTCCAGACAGACCTAGATCACTAGATCTCACCTACAGAGAAAACATGATGGAACAGATGTTTGGATGCTGCTTTAAATTCGCCTGTGTGTGGGAACCCTCCTGATGGTCATGGACTCAAGGGAACTTGCCACTGAAAAATGACCTACAAGCAAGCACCTTCAAGCAGTGTGTGACTCTAAGCATGCAGGATGCCTGGAAAGCTATCTCCCATCATGGAAGGAAAGGCATCCAGGGAGAGTATACGTTTAAGCCTCTATCTTGCAGGAACCATATCGCTTAAAAAACGTGAAACTTCCAGGCCTGCTCCAAGGGCCTAAATTCCAGAGTCAGGTTCATGTGACTCCCTGCACTTTCTGAGACTTCCAAACACATTCCTTGTTCATACCGGTACTGCCCAAGAGGAAGCAGGCTGCAGGAGCGTGTCTGAGAGTGCTGGGTGCCACTGTGTGGTCACCTCGTCAATGTGACACTTCAGTGCAAATGGGCCCAAGACGAGGAGTTGTGAGCCGCCTGCTTACTTCAGAAATCCCAAAGGGTGGAGCAAAGCTAGCTGTGTCAGAAGTAAGAAAACAACAATTGGATAGATTTTTAAGCAGTCTGTGACTTATCATGCAGGATGCTGAGCAAGCTAACTTTCCTCTAAGGAAGGAAAAGCATATGCTCAAAGTGTGTTTTCAAGCCTCTATCTTGAAGGAAATGTTTTGCTTCTAAGACGTGAGATCTCCTGTTCTGTTCTGAGGGCCTAATCACCAGTCACTGCCGTGTGTCTCCCTGTACTTTCCGAGCCTTGCAAACACATTCCTAGGTCATACCGGTACTACCCATGATGAAGCAGGCTATGGGAGTGTGTCTGAGAGTGCTGGGTGCCATACTGTGGTCAGCCCTGCGAGATGACATTCCACTGCAAATGGGCCTAAGGCAAGGAGTTGCGAGCTGACTGCTTTTCTCAAAAATCACAAAGGATGGAACAAAGCTAGCTCTGTCACAAGTAAGAAAACAGAGACTGGATGGACTTTCAAGCAATTGCTTGCCGAGCAGCTCTAGGGACCCCCGAGAGAAAATTATGAATTTTGCTCCCTAGGCCCGGTATCCAGGTTGATACACAGGATTTGTTCCCTGCAGGATCCAAGAATACTCCAGACAGACTTGGGCTCACTTGATCTCTCCTACAGAGGAAACATGATGGAACAGACGTTTGGATGCTTCTTTTAATTTCCCCGTGAGTGTGGGAAACCGGACCATGGGCACGGCCTCAGGGGAACTTGCCACTGAAAAATGACCTCCAAGGAACAGCCTTCAAGCAGTGTGTGACTCTCAGCACGCAGGGTGTGGGGAAAGCTATCTTCGTCCTAGGAAGGAAAGGCATCCACATAGACTGTGTTTTCAGGACTCTATCTTGCAGGGAATGTTTCATTTCTAAGACGTGAGAACACCAGGCCAGTTCTGAGGGCTTAAATTCCAGAGTCAGGGCCGTGTGTCTCCCTGCACCTGATGAGCCCTGCCAACACATTCCTAGGTCATACAGGACTGCCTATTAGGAAGAAGGATTGGGGAGTGTGTCAGAGAGTTCTGAGTGCCATACTGTGGTCACCTCATTGAAGTGATCTTTCACTGCAAATTGTCCCGAGGGGAGGAGTTGCGAGCCATCCGCTTACTTCAGAAATATCAAAGAGTGGAGAAATCTATTTCTGTCAGAAGTAATAAAAGAGTAATTGGACAGGTTTTCAAGCTCTTCCTAGGCTGTACTGCATTTGGGTACTCTGACAGAAAATTTCAAATTTTGGACCTAGGATCGTTGTCCAGGTTAACACACAGGTTGTATTCCCACAGGATCCAGGAATGTTTCAGACAGACCTAGGCTCACTAATCTCCCCTACAGAGAAAACATGATATAACAGGCTTTTGGATGTTGCTTTGATTTTCTCTGTGAGTGTGAGGTCCTTCCCAAAGTCCATGGCCTCAGGTGACCTTACCACTGAAAAATGACCTCCAAGGAAGCACTTTCAAGCAGTGTGTGACTCTCAGCACACAGGACGCTGGGAAAGCTATCTTCATTCGAGGAAGGAAAGACATCCACAGAGAGTGTGATTTCAATCCTCTATCTTGCAGGAAATCTTTTGTTTCTGAGACGTGAGACCTCCAGGCCTGTTCCGAGGGTGCAGATTCCAGAGTCAGCGCCGTGTGTCTCCCAGCACTTTCTGAGTCTTGGGAACACGTCCTAGGCCATACAGGTACTGCCCATGAGGAAGCAGGCTGCAGAAGTGTGTCTGAGAGTTCTGGGTGCCATACCTTGGTCACCTCAATGAGGTGACATTCCACTGCAAATGGGCCTGAGGTGAGGAGTTGCAAACCACTCGCTTGCTTCAGAAATCTCAAAGGGTGGAGAAAACCTAGCTGTCAGAAGTAAGAAAACAGTAATTGGATGGGTTTTCAAGCACTTACTAGGCTGTACCACTTTAGGGTTCCCTGAGAGAAAAATTCTAATGTTGCCCCCAAGGATCATTATCCAGGTTGACATACAGGGTGTGTTCCTGCATGATCAAGGAACGTTCCAGACAGTCCTAGGCTCACTAGATCTCTCCTACAGATAAAACACAATGGAACAGATGTTTGGATGTTGCTTTGACTTTCCCTGTGAGTGTGGCACACTCTCTCATTGTTCATGGCCTGAGGGGACCTTGCCACTGCGAAATGACCTACAAGTAAGAGATTTCAAGTAGTGTGTGAATATTAGCACGCAGAATGCTGGGAAAGCTATCTTCCTTTGAGGAAGGAAAGGCATCCACAGAAAATGTGTCTTCGGGCCTCTCTCTTGCAGGAACTGTTTCGCTTCTAAGATGTGAGACCTCCAGGACTGCTCCAAGGGCCAAATTCCAGAGTCAGGGCCTTGTGTCTCCCTGTACTTTCCAAGCCTTACAAACACATTCCTATGTCATAGTCATACTGCCCATGAGGAAGCAGCCTGCAAGAGTGCGTCTGAGAGTGCTGGATGCCATACTGTGGTCAACTCATGGAAGTGACATTACACAGCAAATAGGCTCGATGCAAGGAGTTCGGAGCTGCCTGCTTGCTTCAGAAATCCCAAAGGTTGGAGCAAATGTAGCTCTTTCAGGAATAAGAAAATAGCAATTGGATGGATATTCAAGAAGTTGCCCAGCCACACCAATTTATGGCCCAACTAGAGCATTCTACGAATTTTGTCCCCAGGCCTGGTATCCAGGTTGACACACAGGGTGTGTCCCTGCAGGATCCAAGAATTTTCCAGACAAACCTAGGTTCACTAGATCTTTCCTACAGAGAAAATGTGATGGATAGACTTTTACATGTTGCTTTGACTTTCCCTGTGTGTGTGGGACCCCTCCCAAAGGTCCCAAACTCAGGGGAACTTGCCACTGAAAAATGACCTCCAAGCAAGCACTTTCAATCAGTGTATGACTCTCAGCCCTCAGGATACTGGGAAAGCTATCCTCCATCGAGGAAGAAAAGGCATCCTCATAGAGTGTGTTTTCAGGCCTCTATCTTGCAGGAAATGTTTTCTTCTAAGACGTGAGACGTCCAGGCCTGCTCCGAGGGCCTAAATTCCAGAGTCAGGGTCTTTTATCTCCCTGCACTTTCTGAGCCTTGCACACACATCCCTGGGTTATGGCAGTACTGCCCATGAGGAAGCAGGCTGCCGGAGTGTGTATAAGAATGCTGGGTGCCATACTGTGATCACCTCTTCGAGGTGACATTCCACTGCAAATGGGCCTGAGGCGAGTACTTGCGAGCTGCCCCCTTGCTTCAGAAATGCCAAAGGGTGGAGCAAAGCCAGGTTTGACGAAACTAAGAAAACAGAAATTGGATGGATTTTCAAGCAGTTGCTAGTCCTCACCGCATTAGGGCCGCCTGAGAGAAAAAGGCGAATTTTCCCCCCTAGGCCCACTATCCAGTTTGACACACAGGATGTATCCCCGCAGGATACAGGAATGTTACAGACAGACCTAGGCTCACTAGATCTCTCCTGCAACAAAACGTGATGGAGGAGCCGTTTGGATGTTGCTTTTACTTCCTCTGTAGGTTGGGAACCCTCCTGACGGTAACAGCCCTAGAGGACTCTGCCAACTAAAAATGACCTCCAAGAAAGAGCTTTCCACAGTGGGAGTGCGGGAGCCCTCCCTGGGCTCAGGACCTTAGGTCCATTACCACTGAAAAGTGACTTCCAAGCAAGCACTGGCAAGCCGTGTGCGACTCTCCACATGCAGGAGGCTGGACAAGTTCTCTTCCTTGGAGCAAGGAAAGGCAGACCGAAAGAGTGTGTTTTCAGGCCTCTATCTTGCAGCAAATATTTGGCTTCTCAGACGTCAGACCTCCAGGTCTCCTCTGAGGGCCTCAAATCCAGAGTCACGGCCATGTGTTTCCCTGCACTTTCTGAGCCTTGCAAACATATTCCTAGGACAGCGCGGTCCTGCCCAAGGGGATGCAGGCTGCTGGAGTGTGTCTGAGGGTGCTGGTGCCATTCTGGAGTCACCTGGTCGAGGGCACCTTGCACCTCCAATAGGCCCCAGGCAAGGAGTGGCGGGCTGGCCCCTGGCTTCAGAAATCCATGGCGGGGAGCAAAGCTCCCTCTGTCAGAAGGAAGAAAACACCAACAGGATGCATTTCAAGCAGTTGCTGGGTTGCCCCGTGTTCGGGCTCCTCGGAAGAAAAATGCGAAATTTGGCCCCTAGGCCCAATATCCACATGGGCGCACAGGGTGTTTCCCCTGCAGGATCTGAGAACATTCCAGACAGACCCAGGCTCACGAGCTCTCTCCTGCAGAGGAAAGGTGACGGAACAGCTATTTGGACCTTGCTTTGACTTTCCCTGAGACAGTGGGAGCCCTCTCTGGGCACAGGGCCTCAGGGGCCATTGCCACTGAAAAATGACCTCCAAGCAAGCACTTTCCAGCCGTGTGTGACTCTCAGCTCTCAGGAGGCTGGGAAAGCTATCTTCCTTGGAGGAAGGAAAGGCAGCCACAGAGAGTGTTTTCAGGCCTCTATCTTGCAGCAAGTGTTTCGCTTCTCAGACGTCAGACCTCCAGGCCTACTCCAAGGGCCTCAATTCCAGAGTTGGGGCCGTGTGTCTCCCTGCACTTTCCGAGCCTTGCAAACACAATCCTAGATCAGAGCGGTCCTGCCCATGAGGAAGCAGGCTGCGGGAGTGTGTCTGAGGGAGCTGGGTGCCATACTGTGGTCACCCGGTCAAGGGCTCCTTGCACCTCCAATGGGCCCCAGGCGAGGAGTGGCGGGCCGCCCCCTGGCTTCAGAAATCCCAAAGCGGGGAGCAAAGCTCGCTCTGTCAGAAGGAAGAAAACAGCAATGGGATGCATTTTCAAGCAGTTGCTGGGCATCCCCGTGTTCAGGCTCCTCGGAAGAAAAATGCAAATTTTGGCCCCTAGTCCCAGTATCCAGTTGGGAGCACAGGGTCTTTTCCCCACAGGATCTGAGAAACACACTCTTTATGGATGCCTTTCCTTCCTCCCACACTCCCAGAGACTTCTGAATCAAGGGGGCGGCCCACTGCTCCTCGCCTGTGGCCTTTTGGAGGTGCAAGGTGATGCCCACATGACCACAGCATGGCACCCGGCCCCCTCACACAGACTCCTGCAGCCTGCTTCCTCTCGGGCAGGACTGCGCTGACCTAGGAATGTGTTTGCAAGGCTCAGAAAGTACAGGGAGACACACGGCCCTGACTCTGGAATTGAGGCCCTCTGAGCAGAACTAGAGACATCTGAGAATCCAAACACTTGCTGCCAGGTAGAGGCCTGAAAACATACTTTCTGTGGATGCCTTTCCTTCGAGGAAGATAACTTTTCCAGCCTCCTGCGTGCTGAAAGTTGCACACGGCTTGCCAGTGCTAGCTTGGAAGTCATTTTTCAGTGGCAATGGTCCTGAGGTCCTGAGTCCAGGGAGGGCTCCCACACCCTCAGGGAAAGTCAAAGCAACCTCCAAATGGCTGTTTCATCATGTTTTCTCTGCAGGAGAGAGCTAGTGAGCCTAGGTCTGTCTGGAACGTTCTCGGATCCTGTGGGGACACACCCTGTGCATCCACCTGGATACCGGGCCTAGGGGGCAAAATACGCATTGTTCTCTTGGGTGATCCTAAACCAGTGTGGCCTAGAAACTGCTAGAAAGTCCATTAAGTCAGTCTTTTCTCACTTCTGACAGCGAGACCTTTCGTGCACCCTTTGGGGTTTCTCAAGCATGTAGACTGCTTGCAAATGCTTGTTGTTGGCCCATTTACAGTTAAATGTCACCTCTTCTGGGTAACCACAGTATGGCAAGCAGCACTCTCAGACTCACTCCCAGAGTCTGTTTCCTCCTGGGCAGTCCAGATACGACATGGGAATGTATTACAAGGCTCAGAAAATGTGGTGAAACACAGTGCCCTGACTCTGGAAGTTAGGTCCTCTGGACAAACCTGGAAGAATTACATCTTAGAAGTTAGACCGTCCTTAATAGATAGAGGCATGATAAAACACTGTTCCTTGATGCCTTACTTTTCTCGCAGCAGCATACCTTTCCCAGAATTCTGTGTGTTGACAGTCACACACTGCTTCAAAACGCTTGCACAGAGGTCATTTTTCAGTAGCAATTCCCCCTGACTGTGTGACCATAGGGAAGGCCCCCACACTCACAGGGAAAGTGAAACCAACATTGAAACATCCAGTCCATCACGCTTTCTCTCTAGGAGTGATCCAGTGAGCCTAGATGTTTTTGGAAAAATTTTGTGTACTGAGGGGACACATCCTGAATCTGAAGTTGGATACCATACCTTGGTGTCAAAATTCAGATTTTTCTCTCAGTTGGCCACCTCATGTGAAGAGTTGACTCATTGGAAAAGACTCTGATGTTGGGAGGGATTAGGGGCAGGAGAAGAAGGGGATGATAGAGGATGAGATGGCTGGATGGCATCACTGATTTGTTGGACATGAGTCTGAGTGAACTCTGGGAGTTGGTGATGGACAGGGAGGCCTGGCATGCTGCAATTCATGAGGTCGCAGAGTCGAACACGACTGAGTGACTGAACTGAACTGGCCTTTAATAGGTGAGGACTAGCAACTGCCTGAAAAATCATCCAAGAGCTGTTTTCTTCCTTTGGACAGCAAGAACTCTGGGCCACTCTTTGGGATTTCTGAATCAAGCAGGCGGCTCACAACTCCTAGCCAATGGCTCATTTCCAGTTGAATGTCACCTCTTCTGGGTAAGCACAGCATGGCAACCGACACTCTCCTGCACACCCCCACAGCCTGTTTCCTCGTGGTCAGTCCTGGCATGCCATAGGAATGTGCTTACAAGGCTCAGAAAGTCCAGGCAAACACACTGCTTGACTTTGGAATTTAGGTTCTCTGGGCTATCCTGGAGGACTCACATCTTAGAATTCAGACAGTTCTTGATAGATAGAGGCCTGAAAGCACACTCTCTGTGGATAACTTACCTTTCTTTAAGGAACATAGCTTTCAAAGCGTCATGTGTGGGGAGGGTCACACACTGCTTGAAAACTCTTGCTTCAAGGTCAATTTTCAGTAGCAATTTCCCCTGACAGTGTGGCCGTAGGGAAGGCCCCCACAATTATAGGGTAAGTAAACGAACATCTAAATGTCTGTTCCATCAAGTTTTCTTTGTAGGAGACATCCTGTGTGACTAGGGCTGTCTGAAAAATACTTGGATACTGTGGAGACACATCCTGAGTGTGAAGTTTGTTAACGGACCTTGTTGGCAAGATTTGCATTTTTCTGTTAGCCCTAAAATGGGCTTCCCTTGTGGCTCAGCTGGTAAAGAATGTGCCAGCAATATGGATGACCTTGGTGTGATTCCTCTGTTTGGAAGAACCACTGAAGAAGGAAAGGGTATCCACTCAAATATTTTGGCCTGGCAAATTTAATGGACTGTATATTCCATGGGGTCATAAAGAGTCAGACACGACTGAGTGACTTGCACAGCAATAGCCCTAAAATGGTGTGGCCTAGCAGCTGCTTGAAAATCTATCCAATAGCTGTTCCTTCTGACACCGAGAGTTTGGGGCCACCCTTTGGAATTTCTAAAGCAAGTAGGCGGCTCGCAACTACCAGCTGCTGGCCTATGTACAGTTGGATGTCACTTCATCAGGGTAACCACAGTATGGCAACCAGTGCTCTCAGACACTTCTGCAACCTGTTTCTTCATGGGCAGCTCTGGTACACCATAGGAATGTGTTAATGAGGCTCAGAAAGTGCAAGAAACAAACTGCCCTCTGACTCTTGAAGTTAGATCCACTGGTCAAACATGGAGGTCTCACATTATAGCATCTAGAAAATTCTTGATAGATAGAGACCTGAAAACACACTCTCTGTTGATGCGTACCTTCCTCGAAGAAGCATACCTTTCCCAGAATGCTGTGTGTTGAGAGTCACACACTGCTTGGAATGCCTACTTGGAGGTTATTTTTCAGTAGCAATTTCCCCTCATGATGTGACCATTGGGAAGGCCCCCACACTCAGAAGGAAGGCAAAACCAACATGCAAACGTTTGTTCTACCAAGTTTTCTCTATAGGAGAGATCCTGTATGCTTAAGTGTATTTGCAAAATTATTGGATAATGTGAGGAACACCTTGAATGTGAAGTTGGATACCTGACCTTCTTGCAAACTTTGCAATTTTGTCTCAGTATGCCCTAAAATGGTACGGCCTTTAGAATGCATGAAAATCCATCCAATAGCTGTTATCTTACTTCTGACATTGAGAGTTTGGTCCACGCTTTGGGTTTTCTGAAGCAAGCAAGCAGATCACAACTGCTATCCACTGACCCATTTATAGTTGAATGTCTCCTCGTCTGGGTAACCACAGTATGGCAACCAGCACTCTCAGAAGCACTCCTTTCAACTGTTTCCTCTTTGACAGTCCCAGTATGCCATAAGAATGTGTTTACGAGGCCCAGAACGTGCAAGGAAACACACAGCCCACACTCTGGAATTTAGGTCCTGTGGACAAATCAGGAAGTCTCACATCTTAGAATTAAGACAGATCTTTATACACAGAGACCGAAAACACACTCTCCATTGATGCCTTACCTTTCTCGATGGAACATAGCATTCCCTGCATTCTGGGTGCTGAGTGTCCCACACTGCTTGAAAATGCTTGCTTGGAAGTCATTGCTCATTGGCAATTTCACGTGATGCTGTGACCATCGGGAAGTTCCCCACACTCACACTGAAAGACAAGCCAACATCCTGAAGTCCATTCATCACCTTTTCTCTGTAGGAGAGATGCAGCAAGCCTAGGTTTTTCTGGATAATTCTTGGATACTGCAGTGAAACCTCTTAGAGTGTGATGTTGAATACGGTACCTTGGTTTCAAAATTTGCATTGTTCTCTCGGTTGTCCCTGAAACACTTCCGCCTAGCACCTGCTTGAATATCCACTCAATAGCTGTTTTCTTACATCAGACAGCAAGAGCTTTGGTCCACCCTTTGGATTTTCTGAAACAAGTAGGCGGCTTGCAGGCCCTAGATGCTGGCCCATTTACAGTTGAATGCCACCTCTTCTGGGTAAACACAGTATGGCAATCAGCATTCTCAGACAAAGTCCTACAGCCTGTTTCCTCATAGGCCTTCCTGAAGAAACATAAGAATTTGTTTTCAAGGTGCAGAAATTGGAGGGAAACACACTGCCCTGAGGCTGGATGTTAGGTCCTTGGGGCAAACCTGGAGGTTTGCCTGGAGGTCTCACATCTTAGAATCTAGACAGTTCTTGATCAATAGAATCCTGAATACACAGTCTCCATTAAGGCCTTTCCTTCCTCAAGGAACATAGCTTTCCCACCATTCTGTGGGCTAAGGATCACACACTTACTGAGAATGCTTGCTTGAAGGTCGTTTTTCAGTAGCAATTTCCCCGGAAGGTGTGACCATAGGGAAGTCTCCCAAATGTACAGGGAAAGTAAAACCAACATCCAAACTTAGGTTCCATCACATTGTCTCTGTAGAAATCCAGTGAGCCTAGGTCTTTTTGGAAAATTCTTGGACACTGTGGAGACACATCCTGAGTGTGAAGTTCAGCACCGGACCTTGCCGGCAAAATTTGCATTTTTCTCTCAGTTGCCCATAAAATGGTGCACCCTAGTAACTCCTTGAAAATCCATCCAGTACCTCCTTTGTTGGTTCTGACAGCAAGAGCTTTGTTCCACCCTTTGGGATTTCTGATGCATGCAGGTCGCTCACAACTCCTAGCTGCTGGCACTTTTCCTGTTCTTATTCACCTCATCTGGTAATCACTGTATGGCAACCAGCATGCTCAGACACACTTGCACAGCCAGTTTCCTCAGTGGAAGTCCTGGTATGTTATAGGAATGTGATTACAAGTCTCAGAAAGTACAGGGAAGCACACTGCCCTGACTCTGGGAGTTAGGTCCTCTGGGCAACCCTGGAGATTTCACATCTTAGAATCTAGAGAGTTCTTGATAGATAGAGGCCTAAAAACACGTTCTACGTTGATGCTCTAACTTCCTCGAAGGAACAAAAGTTCCCCAGCGTTCTGTGTGATGAGGGTCACACATGACTTAAAACTGCTTGCTTGGAGGTCATTTTTCAATAGCAAAATCCCCTGATGGTGTGACCCTAGGGAAAGCCCCCACATGCATACAGAAAGTTAAATCAACATGCAAATGTCTGCTGCATTGCGTTTTCTAGGCAGGAGAGATCCAGTGAGCCTAGGTCTTTTTGGAAATTTCTAGAATATTGTAGGGAAACTTCCTGAATGTGAAGTTGGATATCGGATGTTGGGGGTAAGATTCACATTTTTCTCTCAGTTAGTCCTAAAATGGGCTTCCCTTGTGGCTCAGCTGGTAAAGAATCTGCCTGCAATGCGGGAGACCAGGGTGTGATTTCTGGGTTTGGAAGATCAACTGGACAATTAAAGAGTAGCTACTGAAGTATTTTGGCCCCCACACTCACAGGGAAAGCAAAACCATCATCCAAGTTCTGATCCATCTCGTTTTCTCTGTAGCACAGATCCCAGAGTGCCTAGGTCTTTTTAGCAAATTGTTGGTTTCTGTGGGAATATATACTTAGTGTGAATTTGGATACCGGACCTTTGTGGCAAATTCATATTTTCACTCGGTTGGCCCTAAAGTGGTGTGGCCTAGCAACTCCTTGACACTCCATCCAATAGCTCTTTTCTTACTTCTGACAGTGAGAGCATTGTTCCACCCTTTGGGATTTCTGAAGCAAACAGGCAGCTCATAATGGCTAGCTGCTGGCTCATTTCCAGTTGAAGGTCACATCTTCTGGGTCACCACAGTATGGCAATCAGCACTTCCAGACATGCTCCTGCAGCCTGTTTCTTCACAGGCATTCCAGGTACAACATGGGAATGTTTTTTCAAGCCACAGAAAGCGTAGGGAAACACAATGCCACGACTCGGGAAGTTAGGTCCTCAAGACAACCCTGGGGGTCTGACCTCTTAGAATCTAGAGAGTTCTTGATAGATAGAGGCTTGAAAACAGACTTTCTGTTGATGTAATATTTCCTCTAAGGAATGTATCTTTCTCGGACTTATGTGTGTTGAGTGTCACATACTGCTTGAAAAGGCTTGCTTGGAGGTCTTTTTTCAGTAGCAATTTCCCTTGATGGTGTGAGCAGAGGGAAGGCCCCAACACTCACAGAGACAGCAAAACCACCATCCAAACATCCAATCCATCACTTTTTATCTGTGGCAGAAATCCAGTGTGCCTAGGTCACTTTAGGAAATACTTGGTTTCAGGGGGAATATATACTGAGTGTGAATTTGGATATCAGGCTTTGGTGGCAAATTCCTATTTTCACTCTGTGGTCCCTAAAAAGGTGCGGCCTAGCAACAGCTTGAAACACCATCCAATAGCTGCTTTCTTACTTCTGACAATGAGAGCTTTGTTCCATCCTTTGGGATTTCTCAAACAAGCAGGCGACTCGCAATGACCATCTCCCGGCTCAATTCCAGTTGAATGTAACCTCTTCTGTGTAACTACAGTAAGGCAATCAGCACTTTCAGACACACTCCCACAGCCTGTTTCCACAAGGGCATTCCCAGTACGACATAGGAATGTGTTTTCAAGCCACAGAAAGTGTAGGGAAACACACTGCCCTGACTCTCGATGTTAGGTCCTCAGGGTAAACCTGGAGATCTCACCTCTTAGAATCTAGAGAGTTCTTGATAGATAGAGGCCTGAAAACACACTCTCCATTGATGCCTTACCTTCCTTGAAAGAATATAGCTTTCTCTGCATTCTGTGTGCTTAGACACATACTGCTTGAAAAGACTTGGAGGTCATTTTTCTGTATCAATATTCCCTGTTGGTGTGAGCATAGGGAAGGCGCCACACTCACAGGGAAAGTAAAATCATCATCCAAATGTCTGATCCATCT
The DNA here is from genome assembly GCF_032452875.1 of Bos javanicus. Classification (NCBI taxonomy): domain Eukaryota; kingdom Metazoa; phylum Chordata; class Mammalia; order Artiodactyla; family Bovidae; genus Bos; species Bos javanicus. The sequence continues at coordinate 146,700,840 of NC_083868.1, read as the reverse complement.
CGTTTTCCCTGTGGCACAGATCCAGAGTGCCTAGGTCTTTTAAGAAAATTCTTGGTTTCTATGGGAATATATGCTTAGTGTGAATTTGGATACCGGACCTTGGTTGCAAATTCGCATTTTCCCTCGGTTGGCCCTAAAACGGTGTGGCCTAGCAACTGCTTGAACTCCATCCAGTCACGGTTTTCTTTCTTCTGACAGCGAGAGCTTTATTCCAACATTTGGGATTTCTGAAGCAAGCAGGTGGCTGGCTCATTTCCAGTTGAATGTCACCTCTTCTGGATAACCATGGTATGACAATAAGCACTTTCAAACAACTCCCATAGCCTCTTCCCTCATGGGCATACCTGGTACAAGGTGGGAATCTGTTTTCAAGTCACAGAAAGTGTAAGGAAACACAATGCCATGACTCGGGAAGTTAGGTCCTCAGGGCAACCCCAGAGGTTTCACCTCTTAGAATTATTGATAGAGAGAGTTCTTGATAGAGAGAGGCATCAACACACTCTCCACGGATGCCTTACCTTCCTCAAAAGAACATAGCTTTCTCTGCATTTTGTGTGCTCAGAGTCAAATACTGCTTGAGAAGCCTTGCTTGGAGGTAATTTTTCAGTAGCAATTTCTCCTGACGTGATCATAGGTAAGGCCCCCACACTCACAGATAGCAAAACCACCATCCAAACGTCAGGTTCATCATGTTTTCTCTGTAGCAGAGATCAGGTGTGCCTAGGTCTTTTTTGCAAATTCTGGCTTCGGTGGAAATATATACTGAGTGTGAATTTGGATACCAGACCTTGGTGGCAAATTTGCGTTTTCATTCCGTGGGCCCTAAAATGGTGTGGCATATCAACTGCTTGAAACTCCATCCAATTGCTGTTTTCTTACTTCTGACAGTGAGAGCTTTGTTCCACCCTTGGGAATTTCTGAAGCAAGCAGGCAGCTTGCAATGGCTAGCTGCTGGCTCATTTCCAGTTGAATGTCACCTCTTCTGGGTAACCACAGTATGGCAATCAGAACTTCCAGACACACTCCTGCAGCCTGTTTCTCCATGGGTATTCCTGGTACAATGTGGGAATGTGTTTCCAAGCCACAGAAAGTGTAGGGAAACACAATGCCACAACTTGGGAAGTTAGGTCCTTGGGGCAATCCTGAAGGTCTCACCTCTTAGAATCTAGAGAGTTCTTGATAGTTAGAAGCCTGAAAACACACTTTCCATTTATGTCTTACCTTCCTCGAAGGAACATAGCTTTTTCTGTGTTTTGAATGCTGAGTGTCAGATACTGCTTGAAAGGCTTGCTTGGAGGACATTTTTCAGTATCAATCTACCCTGATGGTGTGAGTGTAGGGAAGGCCTCCACACTCACAGGGAAAGCAAAACCACCTTCCAAACATCTGATCCATCATGTTTTCTCTGTAGCAGAGATCCAGGGTGCCTAGGTCTTTTTACCAAATTCCTGGTTTCTGTGGGAACATATACTGAAAGCGAATTACTCGATTGGTCCTAAAACGGTGCAGCCTAACAACTGCTTAAAACTCCATCCAATAGCTGTTTTCTTACTTCTGACAGCAAGAGCTTTGCTCCACCCTTTGGGATTTCTGGAGCAAGCAGGCAGCTCGCAAGGGCTAGCTGCTGGCTCATGTCCAGTGGAATGTCACCTCTACTGGGTAACTACAGTATGGCAAGCTGCACTTTCAGACACCTTCTTGCAGCCTGTTTCCTCATGGGTACTCCAGGTATGACATAGGAATGTGTTTTCAAGCCACAGAAAGTGTAGGGAAGCACCTTGCCCTGACTTTCGAAGTTAGGTCCTCGGTGAAAACCTCCAGGTCTCACCTCTTAGAATCTAGAGAGTTGTGAAAGACAGTGGCCAGAAAACAGACTCCATTGATGCCTTGCCTTCCTCAAAGGAAAATAGCTTTCTGTGCGTTATGTGTGCTGAGAGTCACATAGTGCTTCATAACGCTTGCTTGGAGGTCATTTCTCAGTAGCCGTTTCCCCTGATGGTGTGAGCGTAGGGAAGGCACCCACACTCACAGGGAAAGCAAAACCAACGTCCAAACGTCCTATCCAGCTCGCTTTCCTGTAGGAGAGATCCAGTGTATCTAGCTATTTTTGGAAAATTTTTCCATTCTTCATATACACATACTTAGCGTGAATTTGGACATTGGACTTTGGTGACAAAATACACATTTTTCTCTCCATTAGGCCTAAAACAGTGCGGCCTAGCAACTGCTTGAAACTCCATCCAATAACTGTTTTCTTACTTCTGACAGTGAGAGCTTTGTTCCACACTTTTGATTTCTGAAGCAAACAGGCAGCTCACAGCATCAAGTTGCTGGTTCATTTCCATTTGAATGTCACCTTTTCTTAGTAAGGGGCTTCCCTGGTGGCTCAGAGGATAAAGCATCTGCCTGCAATGCAGGAGACCCAGGTTCGATCCCTGGGTTGGAAAGATCCCCTGGAGAAGGAAATGGCAACCCACTCCAGTATTCTTGCCAGGAGAATCCCATGGACAGAGGAGCCTGGCGGGCTACAGTCCACGGGGTTGCAAAGAGTCGGACACGATTGAGCGACTTCACTTTCACTTTCACTTTTCTTAGCAACAACAGCATGGCAATCAGCAATTTCAGATACACTGCCACAGCCTGTTTCCACATGGGCATTTCCGGTATGACATAGGAATGTGTTTTCAAGCCACAAAAACTGCAGTGAAACACATTGCCATGACACTCAAAGCTAGGTCCTTCATGCAAACACGGAGGTCTCACCTCATTGAATCTAGAGAGTTTTGATAGAGGCCTGAAAACACTCTCCATTGATGCCTTATCTTCCTCAATGGAACATAGCTTTCTCTGCGTTCTGTGTGCTGAGAGCCACATAAGCTTGAAAAGGCTTGCTTGGAGATCATTTTTCAGTAGCAATTTCTCCTGATGGTGGTCCCATAAGAAAGCCCCCACACCTACAGGGAAAGCAAAAACACCTTCCACACGTCCAATCCACCACGTTTTCTCAGTAGCAGAGTTCCAGTGAGCCTCGGTGTTTTTAGCAAATTCTTGGTTTCTGTGGGAACATATACTGAGTGTGAATTTGGATACCGGACCTTGGTGGCAAATTCGGATTTTCACTCGGTTGGCCCTAAAATGGTGTGGCGTAGCAACTGCTTGAAACTCCATCCAATAGCTGCTTTCTTTACTTATGTCAGCAAGAGCTTTGTTCCACCCTTTAGGACTCCTGGAGCATGCAGACGGCTCACAATGGCTAGCTGCTGATTCATTTCTAGTTGAATGTCACCTCTTCTGGGTTACCACAGGATGGCAATCAGCACTTTCAGACACACTTCCACAGCCTGTTTCCTCATGGTCATTCCCAGTATGACATAGGAATGTGTTTTCAAGCCACAGAAAGTGTAGGGAAACACATTGTCCTTATTCTCGAAGTTAGGTCCTTGGGGCGAACCTGAAGGTCTCACCTCTTAGCATCTAGAGAGTTTTTGATAAATAGAGGCCTGAAAATACTCTCCATTAATGCCTTACCTTCCTCGAAGGAACTTAGCTTTCTCTGCATACTGTGAGCTGAGAGTCACATACTGCATGCAAAGGTTTGCTTGGAGGTCATTTTCCACTATCGTTTTACCCTGACAGTGTGAGCATGGGGAAGGTCCTGACACTCACAGGGAAAGCCAGACGAACATTCAAACGTGTGATCCATCTCGTTTTCTCTAGGAGAGATCCAGTGTGCCTGGCTATTTTGGAAAAATTTTCCATACTGCAGATACACATACTGAGTGTGAATTTGGATAACAGACATTGGTGACAAAATTCGCATTTTTCTCTCTATTAGCCCTAAAACAATTCGGCCTAGCAACTGCTTCAAACTCCATCAAATACTTGTTTTCTTACTTCTCACTCCTAGCATTTCGGTCCACCCTTTGGGATTTCTGAAGCAAGCAGGCGGCTCTCAACAGCTAGCTGCTGCCTCATTTCCAGTTGAATGTCACCTCTTCTGGGTAACCACAGGATGGCAGTCTGCACTTTTAGACACACTCCCACAGCCTGTTTCCTCATGGGCATTCCAGGTACAACATAGAAATGTGTTTTCAAGCCTCAGAAAGTGTGGGGAAACACATTGCCCTTGCTCTCAAAGTTAGGTCCTGGGGCAAACCTGGAGTCTCACCTCTTAGAATCTAGAGAGTTCTTGATAGATAGAAGCCTGAAAACACATTCTCCATGCTAGCCTTACCTTCCTCAAAGGAACATAGCTTTCCCTGCCTTCTGAAGCTGAGAGTCACATACTGCTGGAAAATGCTTGCTTGAAGGTCATTTTTCAGTATCAATTTCCCCTGACAGGGTGAGCAGAGGGAAGGGCCACACAGTCACAGGGAAAACAAAACTGCTTTCCCAACGTCTGGTCCATCACGTTTTCTGTATAAGAGACCTAGTGTGCCTAGGTCTTCTTAGAAAATTCTTGGTTTTAGTGGGGGCATACAGTAAAGTTGAATACTGGACAGTGGTGACAAAATTAACATTTTCACTCAATTGCACCTAAACGGTGCAGCCAAGCAACAGCTTGAAACTCCATCCAAGAGCTGTTTTCTTACTTCTGAGAGCGTTAGTTCCACCCTTTGGGATTTCTAAAGCAAGCAGGAGGCTCCCTGCTTGCGGCCAACCCATTTCCAGATAAATGTCACCTCTTCCGGGTAAGCACAGTATGGCGATCAGCACTCTCAGACACAGTCGCACAGCCTGTTTCCTCATGGGCATTCCTGGTACAACATTGGAATGTGTTTTCAAGCTGCAGAAAGTGTAGGGAAACACATTGACCTGTCGCTGAATCTTAGGTCCTTGGGACAAAACTGGAGGTCTCACATCTTAGAATCAAGACAGTTCTTGACAGATAGAGGCCTGAAATCACACTCTTTGGTGATGCCTTACCTTCTTCGAAGGAACAGAGCTTTCCCAGTGTCTGTGTGCTGAGAGTCACACACTGCTTGAAAACACTTGTGTGCAGGTCATTTTTCAGTAGCAATTTCCCCTGATGCTGTGACTGTAGGGAAGGCATCCACACTTGAAGGGAAAGAAAACCGACATCCAAACGTCTGATCCATCATGTTTTCTCTTTAGGAGGGATCCGGTGTGCCTAGTTCCTATTGGAACATTCTTGGACAGTGCAGGACACATAGTGAGTGTCAAGTTGGATACTGGACCTTGGACGCAAAATTCGCATTTTCACTTGGTTGGTCCTAAAAAGATGTGGCCTAGAAACTGCTTGAAACTCCATCCAATAGCAGTTTTCTTACTTCTGACAAAGAGAGCTTTGTTCCATACTTTGGTATTGCTGAGGCAAGCAGGCGGCTCTCAATGGCTAGCTGCTGGCCCATTTCCAGTTGAATGTCACCTCTTCTGGTAACTGCAGTATGGCAATCAGCACTTTCAGATACACTTCTGCAGGCCTCCCTGTCCATCACCAACTCCCGGAGTTTACCCAAACTCATGTGCATTGAGTCAGTGATATCATCCAACCGTCTCATCCTCTGTCGTCCCCTTTCCTCCTGCCTTCAATCTTTCCCAGCATCAGGGTCTTTTCAAATGACTCAGCTCTTTGCATCAGGTGGCCAAAGTATTGAAGTTTCAACTTCAACATCAGTCCTTCCAATGAATACTTAGGACTGATTTCCTTTAGGATGAACTGGTTGGATCTCCTTTCTGTCCAAGGGACTCTCAAGAGTCTTGTCCAACACCACAGTTCAAAAGCATCAATTCTTTGGCGCTCAGCTTTCTTCACAATCCAACTCTCACATCCATACATGACCCTGGAAAAACCATAGCCTTGACTAGACGGACCTTTGTTGGCAAAGTAATGTCTCTGCTTTTCAATATGCTGTCTAGGTTGGTCATAACTTTTCCTCCAAGGAGTAAGCGTCTTTTAATTTAATGGCTGCAGTCACCATCTGCATTTTGGAGCCCAATAAGATAAAGTCTGCCACTGTTTCCACTGTTTCCCCATCTATTTCCCAGGAAGTGATGGGACCAGATGCCATGATCTTCATTTTCTGGATGTTGAGCTTTAAGCCAACTTTTTCACTCTCTTCTTTCACTTTCAACAAGAGGCTTTTTAGTTCCTCTTCACTTTCTGCCATAAGGGTGGTGTCATCTGCATATCTGAGGTTATTGATATTTCTCCCAGCAATCTTGATTCCAGCTTGTGCTTCTTCCAGCCCAGCATTTCTCATGATGTACTCTAAATATAAGCTAAATAAGCAGGGTAACAATATACAGCCTTGATGTACTCCTTTTCCTATCTGGAACCAGTCTGCTGTTCCATGTCCGGTTCTAGCTGTTGCTTCCTGACCTGCATACAGATTTCTCGATAAACAAGTCAGGTGGTCTGATATTTCCATCTCTTTCAGAATTTTCCACAGTTCATTGTGATCCACACAGTCAAAGGCTTTGGCATAGTCAGTAAATCAGAAATAGACGTTTTTCTGGAACTCTCTTGCTTTTCTTATGATCCAGCAGATGTTGGCAATTTGATCTGTGGTTTCTCTACCTTTTCTAAACCAGCTTGAACATCTGGAAGTTCACAGTTCACATATTGTTGAACCCTGACTTGGAGAATTTTGAGCATTACTTTGCTAGCATGTGAGATGAGTGCAATTGTGCAGTAGTTTGAACATTCTTTCGCACTGCCTTTCTTAGGGATTGGAATGAAAACTGACCTTTTCCAGTCCTGTGGCCACTGCTGAGTTTTCCAAATTTGCTGGCATATTGAGTGCAGCACTTTCACAGCATCATCTTTCAGGATTTGAAATAGCTCAACTGGAATTCCATCACCTCCACTAGCTTTGTTCGTAGTGATGCTTCCTAAGACATCACTGTAAGACTAGTGAGTGGGGGCATTCTCCATCCCCTTTCTGAGGTCTGTATCAAAAGCTTTATCTGTCCCTCTTCACTGTAATAAAACTTCAGCCACACAAGAGCCCTGAGTGGTCAAGCCTGGTCTCTGGTCCTGAAGCGAAGTCTTTTTCAGAGATCATGAATCCGACATCTTTCACCATAAGCTATCACCCTGACACTATTCCTCCCTTTATGCCTTGACACTGCTTCTAACTAAGCCTAAAGACTTTCCTCTCTCTATTCCCTGACACTGCCTCTCACTATTCCCTGAAGCCTTTCCTCTCTGTATGTCCCAACATTGCCTCTCACTACATCATGTGGCTTTCCCCCTCTCCATGCCTTGACACTGCCTGTCACTCAGTCCTGCAGGGAAAGCATCAGGGACTAGTGAGAGACATTTCAGGTCGTAGAGAGAGAAAAGGTGTCTGGGTTGAGTGAGAGGCAGTTTCACAGCAAGGAGTAGAGAAAAGGCATCAGGAACAGTGAGAAGCAGGGTATGGAATAGAGAAAGAAAAGCTGTAAGAGAATAGTGACAGTCAGCGTCAGAGCACAGAGAGGGGGCAGGCATCAGGGAACAGAGGGAGGCAGCATCCAGACATCATCAAGAGAGGAAAGGCAGCACGGAATAGTGAGAGGCAGTGCCAGGGCATGGAGAGTGGACAGGCATAGGGTGCAGTGAGAGGCAGTGTCAGGGCATGGAGAGTAGACAGGCACAGGGTGAAGTGAGAGGCAGTGTCAAGCTAATAAGAGAAGAAAGGAGTCAAGGTGAGTGAGAGGAATGTCAGTGCATAGAGGAAAAGTGACAGGGCAGAGTTAGATGTGGTGTCAGCACATAGAGAGAAGAAGCATCAAGGCAAAGGCAGTGTCAGGGCATCAAGAGAGGGAAGGCTTTAGGGTGCAGTGAGAGGCCAGTATCAGGACACAGAGGGAGGAAAGTCATCAGGGCATAGTGAGAGGCAGTGTCACAACTGCCTTGAATCAATGCATTTGAACTGTGCTGTTGGACAATACTCATGAGAGTCCCTTGGACTGCAAGGAAACCAAACCAGACATTCCTAAAGGAAATGTACCCTGAATAGTCAATGAAGTTGAAGCTCCAATACTTTGGCCACCTGATGCGAAAAGCCAACTCATTGGAAAAGACCCTGGTGTTGGAAAAGATAGAAGGCAGAAGGAGAAAGGATGGCATCACTGACTCAATGAACATGAGTTTGAGCAAGCTCCAAGAGACGGTGAAAGACAGGGAACCCTGGCATGCTGCAGTCCATGGGGTCACAAAGTCAGACACAACTGAGCAACTGAACAACAGCAATATGTCAGATAAGATTCATCCACATCTTTTTGTTGTAGGGAGTAACCCAGTTCTGACTCCATGTTAGAAAATGTTTCTTTGACTTGCTTTTATTATTATAATCATATTCACTGGTTTGCCTCAGAGAATCCTGCCCCTCTGCCAGACTATTAAAATAAAGTACCTTTTTCCACCTGTAGATGGCAGGAAGGAAGAAATGAACACCTCCCCTGCCTGAGGCTTGCCATTCTAGGAGATGTTTGTAAGATAAATGGCCTTTTAAACTTTGCCTCCTCACCTCCCCACTATCTCTGATCTATAAAAGAACCTGGCATCCAGACTCCATTAACAGCGTTGTTTTGAGGCACTAGCCTGTCATCTTCATGGTCTGCCATCTCCCCTATTAAAGTCTTTTGCTTGCCTCAACACCTCACCTCTGAATTCACTGGCCTATGGTGTGGTGAGCAGAGTGAGCTTGGACTCCGTAATAATTTGGCTTAGCCAGCCAGGAGCCTTGCTGCTGCAACTGCCAGGACCATTTTTTGTCCTCAGGTTCTTTCCTTCAAGATTCCCTGAAGTGGCCCGGCTGCCCCCAGTGCTTGGCAGTTGAGACAGGGAACTGACAAAATTGTAGAGTTGACTAACTGAATTTCATAAGTCTACTCAATTCGATAGCTGGTTCAGCCAGTTCACTTGCTTTGTGTATCATTTTGTGTTAAGAGCCGACAGGCTTGATTTAGGAGGGTAAGTCGCTCTGGTGTGCACACTGGGAATATTTTTCCCCCTCAATCTGAGCCTTTCCTTTATAGGACTAGCCAATTTGGTTGGATAGCCTTTTGGAGAGGGGAGGTGTTATTGGACTCTACCCTGAGCGGGTTCACTGGGGCTCAGTCCTCGTGGAGCAAGCTTACCTTAGTTGGAATTAGCTCATTTGTAGGGTAAATTTATTTACCTGATTTGGGAACTAGTCCAGTTGGAACCGGTTCATTTGGGAGCTAGTTTTTCAGGAGTGGGTAACCTAGTTGGAATTACTTCATTTGTTTTCAAGGGTAAATTTACCCTATCTGGGAATTGGTTCATCTGGGTGCATCGATGCTGGAATCTGCGCCGTTGTTGTTGGAATTTGCATCTATTGTGTTTGGTATTATACAGCTTACAAAAGTGGGAGATATTTCATCTATCCTGAAGGAAAGATCTTTGGGGTGCACATTAGATGTGTTAAGATCAGAAGAACAACGGCCCCTGAATGACTCACCATTAAGCAATCTGGCACTTAAGGAGCGCGTTACAAAACACTAATAAGCATTCTGGGGCTGGGGTGGCGGGAGGGCTCCCTTGGACTTGAGGCATCCAATTCTAATTTCCCCTACAGGAGCCCCAGGTAATTTTGACAGTGGAGAACATGTTGATTGACTGTCTGTAGATACTACTGTCCTTTGTAAAATAAACACCCAAATAACCTTTTTACCCAGAACAGCTTGACATCAGGGTGCAATGGTGGCCTTTTTGACCTTGTACAAGCTGGGGAGCTTTGGCTCCCATCTGGAGAGCTATAGCTCCAATTTTGAGTATTCTTCCTGTGAAGAGAAACTCCCTTTGTAAGGCACTTTGAAGAAAGGTCACCAGTCTAATGGGATTGGGAACCCACGGTAATGTGACTTTCTGACTGGTTAGGTTTTGATTTATTCTGATTACTAAGGGCACATATCTGGTACTGCTTCCTCTATGGTTTTCTCCTTGTTTCCTTCTCCTCATACTCTGTGCAAACAGACCAGTGGCTATGGAAGTAACTGAGGAACTTTAGCCAGGTTTAACCTCTGGTGTGTTACAATGGCCTCTCCTCTCACTGGGCCCCAGTGGGTGAGGATCTCTCCTTTTGATTCCTTTCTGAGGACCAGGCCAGTGCATTACAGGGACCATTCCTCAGTCTTTCCTATTTTTCCTGTTACATTAGCCTCTTTCTTGTGGGAGCCTGGATGTTGCCCCTGGGCCCTCCAGAGAGACTTTCTCCCTTAGGCTAGAGGAGGAAGAAGATTTCCAATGTGGATGGATGGATGTGTCAGTCCTTATTGGAGAGGCCACCCAATTCTTTTGGGAAAGGAGGGAAAAACAAAACTGTCATTGGTCTACAAATGTAGTCTTTACAGGACCAGAAGGATCTTTCCAAAAATCTTTTCACCTCTCTCAAAACCTTCCCTGTTCAACTTGTGAAGCTTGTAAATACTAAACAGAGGGGAAATAAAATCATCCTAGGAGGAACTTGCCTGTATCTTTGAGATGCATATATCCTCTCTGGTCTTCCTTGGAACCTTATTTCTGCTGTCTTTTTGAAGTGCAAATGTTAGAGTTGCTGTACCTGACTCAGAACTGAAATCTTTAAGAACTGAGGCCTCACAATTTGTGGGATATATATATATATATATATATATATATATATATATATATATTTAAATAACATTGGCACGCTTGATGTAAAAGGAGCTCTATTTAACTGGCTTGCTGCTGCTGAGTCACTTCAGTCGTGTCCGACTCTGTGTGACCCCATAGACGGCAGCCCACCAGGCTCCCCCGCCCCTGGGATTCTCCAGGCAAGAACACTGGAGTGGGTTGCCATTTCCTTCTCCAATGCATGAAAGTGAAAAGTGAAAGTGAAGTCGCTCAGTCGTGTCCAACCCTCAGTGACCCCATAGACTGCAGCCTTCCAGGCTCCTCCATCCATGGGATTCTCAAGGCAAGAGTACTGGAGTGGGGTGCCACTGCCAGTTATATAACTGGCTTAAATAACAAAAATAAGTGCTTACAAACCAAACAATATTAAATATAAGAAAAACTAAGTTAAATGAGTGCCAGGTTCATGTGAACTGGGAGATATTTAATATTAACTTAGTACCTTGTATTAGAGAACAAGATGGCAGGGGAGTAGGTGGACATGGAGTACATCTCTCTCCATGGATACATCAGGAATACACCTTCAGACACAGAAGTGCATGCAGAACACCAGCTGAGAGCGGACAGGAGGACCTGACCAGTGGAAAGTAATATATAGAACCACGCAAAATTTGGTAGGATGAAGGAACTAGGGGGAAAAACAGGAGTATTAGTAGGACTGGACCTACCCTTGGCGGGTGGGGGAACTGAAGCAGGGGTCCAATCCCCACAGCGGGGCAATTGTCTGAGTCAGAGGAGAAACATTTAAGACTGAGAGTGAAACAGCTGATCTGTGGCAACCTAAGTGGAATGAGAATCAGACAGTCCTTGCCACAGTCATACATATGCCGGTCAGGAATGCGGGTCTCCTGGAAGGGGCAGTGGCTGGGAGCTGGAGTTTAGGGATTGTAGAGCAATCCCAGTGTGAGGGCTGCTGTTGACTGTGGAGAGACAGATCGAGGGGAGATGAAGGAGGAGACTGTGGGGGGAATGCCTGTGGAGGAAAGCCAGGCAGCCATGGAAGCAAGGCAATACTGCTGAGTCATGCGTAAGGGGTGGAGCCATCACCATAGCCTCTTTCTCTCCACACATCAGCGTTGGCAGCTGAACAATAGAGAGGCTGGTCCATCAAACACCTGACGCACTGAACTACAGAGTAGGACCCCACCCAGGGTGCTCCTTTAAGTGCCTGATATGCTGATCTACAGAGTAGGACCCCAGTCAGGGGGGCACCTTTATGTGCCTGACGCACTAAACAACAGAGAAGGACCCCAGGCAAAGGATCCCTCTAAGTGCCTGAATGGGTGGAGCTACGGAGAAAGATTGGCCAAAGAGGCCTTCTAATGGCCAGCTACAAGAGGCTTGAAAAGACTCTGATAGGATCATAACTCTTGCCATGGAGGCAATTTGCGTCCCTGAAAACTTGGGGCCTCAGGGTTCCTGCAAGCCAAGCAGCTGCACCACCTTCATGCTCAATTCTCACTGGGGCAGAGCTGCCACAGGCATAAAAAAGAAAAAAATGTCTTGTGTTTATGCAAACAGTGTCACTTCCATCCTGTCCGACTCTTTGCTACCCCGTAGACTGTGACCTGCCAGGCTTCTTTGTCAGAGGGGTTCTCCAGGCAAGCGTACTAGAGTGTATTGGCCAGTACTGGTTGCCATACCCTTCTAGAGCACTATATTTCCTGCTGCCCTAGCCGCCAACCACCCCCCCCCCCCGCCCCCGAGTACCTGGTGCTGCCAGAATCCCTGCAACCCAAGCAGCTGCACCACTTCCACACCTGGCCCTCACAGGGGCAAACCTAAGCCCTCCAGGGCAACCTCAGGAGCTAAACCCTAGCAGATGACCACAACTGAAACCCAGGAGCAGTGTGGCTAAGGAAGAAGACCCAAAACCTTCCCACCAGCTGTACAAGCTGCAGGTTAAATCCACACAATCAGCTAAGCAGACTCTATCTATGGAGTATATAAAAGGCCATTGAGAGCTCCCACAAAAGAAAATGCACTAGTTTTGATAGCTGTGGACATTGGAGGCAAGAACACACAGGAGTAGGACCAGATTAGAATCTGAGCTGTCCCCACAGCAGGTCCAGAGATCAGTACAGTGTTGGAGAGCATCCTAGAGAGGTAAGTGGACTGTGATTCCCAGCGCGGGAAAGGACTCTGACAGCAGAGACTCAAGAAAACATTTCTTTTTTTTTTTTTGACTTGTTCTATAGATTTGAGCATTTTCTTTTTCTGTTTCCTCAGTGACATTTTTTATTGTTCTCATAAACCTCTGCCTCTACAATGGACTTCTGCCGTTCTGTGGCATTTTCTTTTTTTATTTTCTTTTCTCTTTTTTTAATTTTTTAAACCTATTATTATTTTTTCTACATTTATTCCTTTGTTTGCTTTTCCTAGTGTTCTTTTCCCCTTGCAGTTAATCTCTAATGTATGTAAGTCATCTTTATCTACCTCTATTTAACTTTGCATATCTATTATTTCTTTTCTTTCTCTCCTTTCCACTCAACATATTTGTTAGTCTTATTTTCATTGCTTTATTCCCTAATTGACATCTTGCTTTTGTTTTGTTTTCCAGTTTGTGATTCAATTAGTTTTGTTCTGGTAGGTATAATATTTGATTTCCTTCGTTCACCAGGTCAATCTACTGTACTTAATTTTTGTTGGACTGTCTTGATTTTGCTATGGGTGTATATGTATATGTGTATATTCAGTCACACTTTCTATTGTTGTTATAAACCTCTGCCTCTACATTGGGCCTTTGCAGTTTTGTGGAGTTTTCCTCTCCCCACCGCCCTGCCCGCCCCCACCCACACAGACACTTTTTTCCTTCTTCTTCCATTTTCTCTTTTCTCTCTTTTTTTAATTTTAATTTTTAATTTTTTAAACCTATTATATTTTTTTCTACATTTATTCCTTCATTTGCCTTTCCTACTGTTCTTTTCCCATTGCAGTTAATCTTTATATAAATCTTCTACATTTACCTCTATTTAACTTTGCATATCTATCCTTTCTTCCTTTTTTTTCTTTCCTTTACTCTCAGCATATTTGTTAGTTTTGTTTTCATTGCTTTATTCCCCACTTGGCATTTTGCTTTAGTTTTGTTTTCCAGTTTGTGCTTAAGTTAGTTTTGTTCTTAACTGATAAATATAATTTTTTATTTCCTTTGTTCCCCAGATCAATCTACTGTACTTTACTATTGTTGGACTGTTTTCACTTTACTCATGGGGGTATATGTATATGTGTATATTTTATTATTTTAATTATTATTTGCCTGATTTTGTAACTGCCATTTGTCTGGGTTTCATCTTTGGTTTCTTATTTTTGGATATTTGTTTTACTCTCCCTTAATGCCATGATAAATCACTTGTGTAATCTTTGTTCCTGACCAGAGATCAAACCCTGAGCCTTTGGAGTGGGAGCACTGACTTCAAGACCCTAGACTACCAGAGAACTAACCCTAGGGAGTGTCAAATAGTGAGAACTCATACAAAGGAAACCACTTGAATACAAGACCCGGCATCACTCAACCACCAATAGCATCCCACGCAGGACACCTCATCTAAACAACAAACAAAACAAAAATACAAACCTAATCATCAGCAGTCAGGAGTATCACCTCACTCAGCCTTGCCCATCAGAGGAAAAACAAACAGACAAACAAAAACTCAGAACAAATCTCATCCTATACAAAGCCCACACAAACCACTGGACCAACCTTAGGAGGGCAGAAATGAAAAGGAAGAAAGAATTCAACCTTCTTCAAGGAAAGAATTCAACTTTCCTTGAAGCCTGGGAAAAGGAGACCTCAAACACAATAACTTTAAAAAAAAAGAAAAGGCAGTGAAATACTGCACAAATGAAGGAACAAACTAGAAACATAGAAATCCAAATAAATGATGAGGAAATAGGAAAATTACTTTAAGAGAATTCAGAATAATGATAGTAAAGATGATCAAAAACCTTGAAAACAAAATGAAGAAAATGCAAGAATCCATTAACAAAGAACTAGAAGAGTTAAAGAATAAGTATACAGAGACAAACAACACAATAACTGAAATTAAAAACACTCTGCTGCTAAGTCGCTTCAATTGTGTCCAACTCTGTGCGACCCCAGAGACAGCAGCCCACCAGGTTCTGCTGTCCCTGGGATTCTCCAGGCAAGAACATTGGAGTGGGTTGCCATTTCCTTCTCCAAAAAAACACTCTAGAGGAAATCAATAGCAGAGTATCTGAAGCAGAAGAACGAATCCATGAGCTAGAAGATGAAATGCTGGAAATAACTTTTGAAAAACAGGATAAAGTAAAAAGAATGAAAAGAGCTGAGGACAGTCTCAGAGATCTCTGGGACCATTTCAAACACACCAACATTTGAATTCTAGGGGTCCTGGTGGCTGAGAGGTTAAAGTGTTCGCCTGCAATGCAGGAAACCCAGGTTCAATTCCTGGGAGGGGATGATCCCCTGGAGAAGGAAATGGCAACCCACTCCAGTATTCTTGTCTGGAGAATCCCATGGAGGGAGGAGCCTGGTAGGCTACAGTCCATGGGGTTGCAAAGAGTCAGACAACTGAGCTACTTCACTTCACCTCAGAAGAAGAGAAAGCAAAAGTGTATGAAAAAATTCTTGAAGAGATTATAGTTGAAAATTTCCCCAACATGGAAAAAGAAATAGCCAATCAAGTCCAAGAAGCACAAAGAGTCCCATACAGGATAAACCCAAGGATAAACAGGCTAAGACACATATTAATCAAACCAACAAAGACTGACAAAGACTAAACACAAAGAAAGAAAATTAAAAGCAGCAAGGGAGAAGCAGCAAGTAAAATACAAGGGAAACCCCATATGCTTAACAGATCTTTCAGCAGAAACTCTGCAGGCCAGAAGGGAATGGAAGAATATATTTAAAGTACTGAAAAGGAAAAATCTACAACCAAGATTACTGTACCCAGTAAGGCTCTCTCTCAAAATTGATGGAGAAATAAAAAGCTTTTCAGACAAGCAAAAGCTAACAAAATTCAGTACCACCAAACCAGCTTTACAACAAATGTTCAGTTCATTTCAGTCACTCAGTTGTGTCCGACTCTTTGCAACCCCATGAATCACAGCACGCCAGGCCTCCCTGTCCATCACCAACTCCTGGAGTTCACTCAGACTCATGTCCATCGAGTCAGTGATGCCATCCAGCCATCTCATCCTCTGTCGTCCCCTTCTCCTCCTGCCCCCAATGCCTCCCAGCATCAGAGTCTTTTCCAATGAGTCAACTCTTCGCATGAGGTGGCCAAAGTACTGGAGTTTCAGTTTTAGCATCATTCCTTCCAAAGAAATCCCAGGGCTGATCTCCTTCAGAATGGACTGGTTGGATCTCCTTGCAGTCCAAGGGACTCTCAAGAGTCTTCTCCAACACCACAGTTCAAAAGCATTAATTCTTTGGCTCTCAGCTTTCTTCACAGTCCAACTCTCACATCCATACATGACCACAGGAAAAACCATAGCCTTGACTAGACGGATCTTTGTTGGCAAAGTAATGTCTCTGCTTTTGAATATGCTATCTAGGTTGGTCATAACTTTTCTTCCAAAGAGTAAGCGTCTTTTAATTTAATGGCTGCAGTCACCATCTGCAGTGATTTTGGAGCCCCAAAAAATAAAGTCAGCCACTGTTTCCCCATCTATTTCCCATGAAGTGATGGGACCAGATGCCATCATCTTCGTTTTCTGAATGTTGAGTTTTAAGCCAACTTTTTCACTCTCCTCTTTCACCTTCATTAAGAAGCTTTTTTTTTCCTTTTTTTAAATTTAATTTAATTTTATTTTTTAGTTTTATTTTATTTTTAAACTTTACAATATTGTATTGGTTTTGCCAAATATCGAAATGAATCTGCCACAGGTATACATGTGTTCCCCATCATGAACCCTCCTCCCTCCTCCCTCCCCATACCATCCCTCTGGGTTGTCCCAATGCACCAGCCCCAAGCATCCAGTATCGTGCATCGAACCTGGACTGGCGACTCATTTCATACATGTTTCAATGCCATTCTCCCAAATCTTCCCACCCTCTCCCTCTCCCAGAGTCCATAAAACTGTTCTATACATCAGTGTCTCTTTTGCTGTCTCGTACACAGGGTTATTGTTACCATCTTTCTAAATTCCATATCTATGCGTTAGTATACTGTATTGGTGTTTTTCTTTCTGGCTTACTTCACTCTGTATAATAGGCTCCAGTTTCATCCACCTCATTAGAACTGATTCAAATGTATTCCTTTTAATGGCTGAGTAATACTCCATTGTGTATATGTACCATAGCTTTCTTATCCATTCATCTGCTGATGGACATCTAGGTTGCTTCCATGTCCTGGCTATTATAAACAGTGCTGCGATGAACATTGGGGTACACATGTCTCTTTCCCTTCTGGTTTCCTCAGTGTGTATGCCCAGCAGTGGGACTGCTGGATCATAAGGCAGTTCTATTTCCAGTTTTTTAAGGAATCTCCACGCTGTTCTCCATAGTGGTTGTACTAGTTTGCATTCCCACCAACAGTGTAAGAGGGTGCTCTTTTCTCCACACCCTCTCCAGCATTTATTCCTTGTAGACTTTTATCAAGACAGTATGGTACTGGCACAAAGACAAAAATATAGATCAATGGAACAAAATAGAAAGCCCATAGATAAGAGGCTTTTTAGTTCCTCTTCACTTTCTGCCGTAAGAGTAGTGTCATCTGCATATCTGAGGTTATTGATATTTCTCCTGGCAATCTTGATTCCAGCTTGTGCTTCTTCCAGTCCAGCGTTTCTCATGATGTACTCTGCATAGAAGTTAAATAAGCAGGGTGACAATATACAGCCTTGACGTACTCCTTTTCCTATTTGGAACCAGTCTGTTATTCCATGCCCTGTTCTAACTGTTGCTTCCTGACCTGCATACAAATTTCTCAAGAGGCAGGTCAGATGGTCTGGTGTTCCCATCTCTTTCAGGATTTCCCACAGTTTATTGTGATCCACACAGTCAAAGGCTTTGGCATAGTCAATAAAGCAGAAATAGATGTTTTTCTGAACTCTCTAGCTTTTTCCATGATCCAGCAGATGTTGGCAATTTGATCTCTGGTTCCTCTGCCTTTTCTAAAACCAGCTTGAACATTGGGAAGTTCATGGTTCATGTATTGCTGAAGCCTGGCTTGGAGAATTTTGAGCATTACTTTACTAGCATGTGAGATGAGTGCAATTGTGCTGTAGTTTGAGCATTCTTTAGCATTGCCTTTCTTTGGGATTGGAATGAAAACTGACCTTTTCCAGTCCTGTGGCCACTGCTGAGTTTTCCAAATTTGCTGGCATACTGAGTGCAGCACTTTCACAGCATCATCTTTCAGGATTTGAAATAGCTCAACTGGAATTCCATCACCTCCACTAGCTTTGTTCATAGTGATGCTTTCTAAGGCCCACTTGACTTAACATTCCAAGATGTCTGGCTCTAGGTGAGTGATCACACCATCGTAATTATCTGGGTCGTAAAGATCTTTTTTGTACAGTTGTTCTGTGTATTCTTGCCACCTCTTCTTAATATCTTCTGCTCCTGTTAGGTCCATACCATTTCTGTCCTTTATCAAGCTCATCTTTGCATGAAATGTTCCCTTGGTATCTCTAATTTTCCTGAAGAGATCTCTAGTCTTTCCCATTCTGTTGTTTTCCTATATTTCTTTGCATTGATCACTCAGGAAGACTTTCTTATCTCTTCTTAAATGGACCTATATAATCAAGAAATACAACAGAAGAAAAAAGATCTACAAACTCAACCCCAAACAATTATAAAATGGCAATAAGAACATATATATCAATAATTACTTTAAATGTAAATGGATTTAATGCTCCAACCAAAAGACAGAGACTGGCTGAATGGATAAAAAAAACAAGACCTACATATATGCTGTCTACAAGAAACCCACTTCAGATCTCAAGACACATACAGACTGAAAGTGAGAGGATAGAAAAATATATTCCATGCAAATGGGAAGCAAAAGAAAGCTGTAGTAGCAATCTTCATATCAGACAAAATAGACCTTAAAATAAAGGTGACTACAAGAGATAAGGAAGGACACTACATAATGATCAAGGAATCCATCCAAGAGGAAGACATAACAATCGTAAACATCTATGCACCCAACATAGGGGCACCTCAATATATAAGAGAAACACTAACAGACATAAAAGGAGAAATGGACAGTAACATAATAACAGTAGGAGACTTTAATACCTCACTCACACCAATGGACAGATCATCAAAATAGAAAATTAATAAGGAAACACAAGTCTTAAATGATACATTAGATGAGATGGATCTCATGGATACCTTTGGGACATTCCATCCAAATGCAGAAGGATACACCTTCTTCTCAAGTGCACATGAAACATTCTCCAGGATGTAGACCACGTCCTGGGTCACAAATCAAACCTCAATAAATTTAAGAAAATTGAAATCATATCAAGCATCTTCTCCAACTACAATGCTGTGAGACTAGATACCAATTACAAGAAAAAAAAAGTAAGAAACACAAACACATGGAGATTAAACAACATGTTTCTAAGTAACCAACAGGTTACTGAAGAAATCAAAAGGGAAATTTAAAAATTTCTAGAAACAAATGACAATGGAAACATGACAACTCAAAACCTATGGGATGCACCAAAAGCAGTTCTAAGAGGGAAGTTTATAGCAATACAATCCTACCTGAAGAAACAAGAAAAACATCAAATAGACAACCTAACTTTACACCTAAAGCAACTGGAAAAAGAAGAAGAAGAAGAAAAAAAGAAACTAGTAGAAGGAAAGAAATCATAAAGATCTGAACAGAAATAAATGAAAAAGAAATGAAAGAAACAATAGTAAAGATAAATAAAACTAAAAGCTGGTTCTTTGGGAAGATAAACAAAATTGACAAACTCTTAGCCAGACTCATCAAAAAAAAAAAAAAAAGAGAGAGAGAGAAGAATCAAATCAACAAAATTAGAAATGAAAAAGGAGCGGTTACAACAGACAATGCAGAAATACAAAGGATTATAAGAAACTATTATGAACAGTTATATGGCAATAAAATAGATAACCTTGAAGAAATGGAAAGATTCTTAGGAAAGTTCAATCTTCCAAGACTAAACCAGGAAGAAATTATGAACAACCCAATTACAAGCACTGAAATTGAAGCTATGATCAAAAATCTCCCCAAAAGCAAAAGCCCAAGACCAGATGGCTTCACAGGAGAATTCTATTGAACATTTAGAGAAGAGCTAATGCCTGTCCGAAAACTCTTTCAAAAAACTGCAGAGGAAGGAACACTTCCAAACTCATTCTACGAGGCCACCATCACCCTGATACCAAATCCAGACAAAGACAACACAAAAAAGAAAACTATTGGCTAATATCACTGATGAACATAGATGCAAAAATCCTCAACAAAATTTTAACAAGCAGAATTAAGCAACACATCAAAAAGCTCATACACCATAATCAAGTTGGGTTTATTCCAGGGATGCAAGGATTCTTCAATATATGCAAATCAATCAATGTGATACACCATATTAACAAACTGAAAGGTTAAAACCAAATGATCATCTCAATAGATGCAGAAAAAGCCTTGACAAAATCCAACACCTATTTATGATTAAAATTCTTTTAAAAATGGGCATAGAAGGAGACTACCTCAACATAGTAAAGGCCATATATAAGCCTACAGCAAGCATTATTCTCAATGGTGAAAAACTGAAAGCACTCCCCCAAAGATCAGGAACAAGACAAAGGTATCCATTTTTGTCACTATTATTCAACATAGTTCTGGAAGTCCTAGCTGCAGCAATCAGAGAAGAAAAAGAAATAAAAGGAATCCAGATCAGAAAAGAAGTAAAGCCCTCACTGTTTCCAGATGACATGACACTGTACATAGAAAACCCTAGAGATACTATCAGAAAAATACTAGAGCTAATCAGTGAATTTAGCAAAGTTGCAGGATACAAAATCAATACACATAAATCACTTGCATTTCTATATACTAACAATGAAAAATCAGAAAGAGCAATTAAGGAATCAATCCCATTTACTTTTGAAACAAAAAGAATTAAAAATCTAGGAATAAACTTATGTAAGGAAACAAAAGAACTGTACACAGAAAATTATAAGACACTAATGAAAGAAATCAAAGATGACATAAACAGATGGAAAGATATTCCATTTTCCTGGGTAGGAAAAATCAATATTGTGAAAATGACTATACTACCAAATGCAATCTACAGATTTAATGCAATCCCTATCAAATTACCAGTGGCATTTTTCAAAGAACTAGAACAAAAAATTTCACAATTCATACGGAAACACAAAAGACCCCCAATAGCCAAAGCAGTCTTGAGAAAGAAGAACGGAGCTGGAGGAATCAACCTTCCTGACTTCAGATTATACTACAAAGCTACAGTCATTGAGACAGTACCATGGTACTGGCACAAAAACAGAAATATAGACAAATGAAACAAGATAAAAAGCCCAGAAATAAACCCATGCACCTATGGGTACCTTATTCTTGACAAAGGAGGCAAGAATATACAATGAGGCAAAGTTAGCCTCTACAATAAATGGTGCTGGGAAAACTGGGTAGCTATATGTAAAAGAATGAAATTAGAACACTTCCAACAACATACACAAAGATAAACTCAAAATGGATTAAAGACCTAAGTGTAAGACCAGAAACTATAAAACTCTTAGAGAAAAACATAGGCAGAACACTAGATGACATAAATCAAAGCAAGATCCTCTATTACCCACCTCCTAGAGTAATGGAAATAAAAACAAAAGTAAACAAGTGGAACCTGATTAAACTTAAAAGCTTTTGCACAGCAAAGAAGACTATAAGCAAGGTGAAAAGACAACCATCAGAATGGGAGAAAATAATAGCAAATGAAACAACTGACAAAGGATTTATCTCTGAAATATACAAGCAGCTCATACAACTCAATACCAGAAAAACAAACAACCCAATAAAAAAGTGGGGAAAAGACATAAACAGACATTTCTCCAAAGAAGACATATAGATGGCTAACAAACACATGAAAAGATGCTCAACATTGCTCATTATTAGAGAAATACAAATCAAAACTACAATGAGATATCACCCCACACCAGTCAGAATAAAGTGAAGTGAAGTCACTCAGTGTGTCCAACTCTTTTTGACCCCATGGACCTTAGTATAACCATGAGGGGATATATTTGTAGGAGAACAATGAGCTTTGTCTACATATTCAGTTCAGTTCTTTTCAGTCGCTCAGTTGTACTTGACTCTTTGCGACCCCATGGACTGCAGCACTCCAAGCCTCCCTGTCCATCACCAACTCCCAGAGTTTACCCAAACTCATGTGCATTGAGTCGATGATGCCATCCAACCAACTCATCCTCTGTTTTCCCCTTCTCCTGCCTTCAATCTTTCCCAGCATCAGGGTCTTTACAAATGAGCCAACTCTTCACATCAGGTGGCCAAAGTATTGGAGTTTCAACTTCAACATCAGTCCTTCCAATGAACACTCGGGACTGATTTCCTTTACGATGGACTGGTTGGACCTCCTTGTTGTCCAAGGGACTCTAAAGAGTCTTCTCCAACACCACAGTTCAAAAGCATCAATTCTTCGATGCTCAGCTTTCTTCATAGTCCAACTCTCACATCCATACATGACCACTGGGAAAACCATAGCCTTGACTAGACGGACCTTTATTGGCAAAGTATAATGTCTCTGCTTTTTAATATGCTGTCTAGGTTGGTCATAACTTTTCTTCCAAGGAGTAAGTGTCTTCTTATTTCATGGCTGTAATCACCATCTGAAGTGATTTTGGGGCCCCCCACCCCCTCCAAATAAAGTCTGCCCCTGTTTCCACTGTTTCCCCATCTATTTGCCATGAAGTGATGGGACCGGATGTCATTATCTTCGTTTTCTGAATGTTGAGCTTTAAGCCAACTTTTTCACTCTCCACTTTCTCTTTCATCAAGAGGCTTTTGAGTTCCTCTTCACTTTCTGCCATAAGGGTGGTGTCATCTGCATATCTGAGGTTATTGATATTTCTCCAGGCAATTTTGATTCCAGCTTGTGCTTCTTCCAGTCCAGCATTTCTCATGATGTACTCTGCATAGAAGTTAAATAAGCAGAGTGACAATATACAGCCTTGACATACTCCTTTTCCTATTCGAAACCAGTCTGTTGTTCCATTCCCAATTCTAACTGTTGCTTCCTGACCTGCATATAGGTTTCTCAAGAGGCAGGTCAGGTGGTCTGGTATTCCCATGTCTTTCAGAATTTTCCACAGTTTATTGTGATCCACAGAGTCAAAGGCTTTGGCATAGTCAATAAAGCAGAAATAGATGTTTTTCTGGAACTCTCTTGCTTTATCGATGATCCAGCATATACCATACATGTCTACATGTACCATAATGATAAATAATTCTTATTTAATTTAATTTCAGTTCAGTCGCTCAGTCGTGTCCGACTCTTTGAGACCCCATGAATCACAGCACGCCAGGCCTCCCTGTCCATCACCATCTCCGGAGTTCACTCAGATTCAGGTCCATCGAGTCAGTGATGCCATCTAACCATCTCATTCTCTGTTGTCCCCTTCTCCTCCTGCCCCCAATCCCTCCCAGCATCAGAGTCTTTTCCAATGAGTCAACTCTTCACATGAGGTGGCCAAAGTACTGGAGTTTCAGCTTTAGCATCATTCCTTCCAAAGAAATCCCAGGGCTGATCTCCTTCAGAATGGACTGGTTGGATCTCCTTGCAGTCCAAGGGACTCTCAAGAGTCTTCTCCAATACCACAGTTCAAAAGCATCAATTCTTTGGCTCTCAGCTTTCTTCACAGTCCAACTCTCACATCCATACATGACCACAGGAAAAACCATAGCCTTGACTAGACGGACCTTTGTTGGCAAAGTAATGTCTCTGCTTTTGAATATGCTATCTAGGTTGGTCATAACTTTCCTTCCAAGGAGTAAGGGTCTTTTAATTTCATTTACCAAAGTAAAAAAGATTTTAAAAACAAATGTAAATCACTTAAAGGCAAAGAAATTCTTAATCTGTTATCAAAAGCTGCATTCTAAGAAAACTTTGTTCTCTTAACTTAGAGAATAGACTAAATTCCAGACTGGTACCAGTTTACCAGATAACAAACAAAAAAAATTTATTTATTGGTTAACCTTAGAAAAGTCTTTTCCATAAATCTTGAAGTAGCATTATTATTGAAAGACATCAGAGTGAAACCATAGAAAGCATGTTTAACATCTGATTAAATTGCAATTGACAAAATAACCTGATCATTGTGGTAACACTTTAACATGATAACTAGAATTATCACTGACAGCATTTCACCAGGACATATTAGATTTTCATGAATTTCACATAATTTCTAGGATATCCATATTAGTAACATCAACCATACAATATAACCTGAAAAGATTTATCACTCCTTCTAACAATGTTTCCCATGTAATTTAACATGTCAGATGAACTCAGGTTGTTTAATATTTCTCTTTGGGATGTCTCAGGGGCCCTCTGTAGCATCCCAAAGTTAGCTAGAAGTCAGTTACTTAGGAAGGTTTATTGATAAATTGTCAAAAGTGTTTGCAACAGTCAGGTAGGATCACAGTGAAACAATCCACTTAGCCAAAGTTAACAAAAGATTTCAAAGGTCAACATAGAACAGATCACTTCAGAAAGAAAAAAAAAAAAACCTTAAAGTCCATTAGCAAAGGCAGTTCAACATCTCAAGAAAACTTGTATTAGGCACAAAACTCTTTACTGGGGGTCCACTTTGCATAAAACATCCTTATCCCATAGTGTACCCATTCCTTTGCTTCTCCCATCCTGAAACTGCCACCTGTAAGTCAGAACTACTTCTTCTTCCCTTCATAAAATGCAATTTTATTCTTCATATCTTCTGTAATAATAAGACATACATCCTATTTTCCTTAAGCAACAAAGAACTGACCTTTATATTAGCATTCTATAATTGGTGAATATAAGTACCAGTGATAATATCTTAAAAAAAAAAAAAAAGCTTTCTTGTAGAGAACATCTCGGGATGGCACCAGTCACTATTCATGAATAGTCAAAAATCTCTTTCGTTTCTGGAGTTTAGTTTAGTAAGCAGAAGGTCCTATCAAGTAGTGAATGTTTCAGAACCTTATTTTATTTGGAAACAACCTAGCTATTCAGTAAACTTTCATCACTTAGTTTAGCACTATGATAGAAATTCAGGTAACAAAAATCTGGAGAGACTATTGTAAGTTCAGTTCAGTCGCTCAGTCATGTCCAACTCTTTGCAACCCCATGTACTGCAGCACACCAGGCTTCCCTGTCATCACTAACTCCCAGAGTTTGCTCAGACTCATGTCCATCAAGTCGGTGATGCCATCCAACCATCTCATCCTCTGTCATCCCCTTCTCCTTCTGCCTTCAATCGAGACTATTATAGACAGACATTTCTAAAGTATAATTATTTTTAATAGTTTATCTAAAAGCTCATATCACATTTACATTTTAGGAGTTTTTTTTTCCCTTGAGGTACTTTCCTTGTTGACAAACTTGCAACAGATATAAAAATACAGCAATATTTAACTTATAGTAAACCTAGACACAATGAAAATTTTATGCTTAATGTTAATGACTCTTAGATATGTCTATATTAGAGTAGCAAACAAACATGAATACTAGATATTTAATATTGACTATTTCCCAGTTCACGTGAATCTGAAATTCATTTAGGTTAATTTTTTCTTGTATTTAGAACTATTTGATTTGTTAAGTTCTTCCTTTTCTTTAGGTCAATTAATTAAGAATTCACTTAAAATTCATCAATATTATCAAAAAACAGAAGATACACAATGAGACACACATAAATCCAGACAGAGATCTCCTAGTTTTCTGCCAAGATTTAAAATATCTCTTTGACCCACTCCCCCCCGCCCTTTTTTTTTTGGTTTGAATTTCTCATTTGCCCAAGGCTGAGGTCTCAGGCAAAGTAGGCAGTGTTTTTCAAGGCCATGGAAAGGGCTAACTTCAAGCTTGCCCCTAGGCAGGCCTTTTTAACAAGCTGCTGCTGCTGCTAAGTCGTGTCAGTAGTGTCCGACTCTGTGCGACCCCATAGACGGCAGCCCACCAGGCTCCACCATCCCTGGGATTCTCCAGGCAAGAACACTGGAGTGGGTTGCCATTTCCTTCTCCAATGCATACAAGTGAAGAGTGAAAGTGAAGTCGCTCAGTCATGTCTGACTCTTCTCGACCCCATGGACTGCAACCTACCAGGCTCCTCCGTCCGTGGGTTTTTCCAGACAAGAATACTGGAGTCGGGTGCCATTGACTTCGCTGTTTAACAAGGTAGTTGTTTTTAATTCAGTTCCGTTCAGTCGCTCAGTCATGTCTGACTCTTTGCGACCCCATGAATTGCAGCACGCCAGGCCACCCTGTCCATCACCAACTCCCGGAATTCACTCAAACTCATGTCCATCGAGTCAGTGATGCCATCCAGCCATCTCATCCTCCGTCGTCCCCTTCTCCTGCCCTCAATCCCTCCCAGCATCAGAGTCTTTTCCAATGTGTCAACTCTTCGCATGAGGTGGCCAAAGTACTGGAGTTTCAGCTTTAGCATCAGTCGTCCAAAGAACACCCAGGACTGATCTCCTTTAGAATGGACTGGCTGGATCTCCTTGCTGTCCAAGGGACTCTCAAGAGTCTTCTCCAACACCACAGTTCAAAAATATCAATTCTTCGGTGCTCAGCCCTCTTAAAAAAGAACCAGCTTTACAGTTTCCAGGAAAAAAGAATTTTATTTTAACCAGTTTTCTCTGGTTCTACAGAATATCATGGTCATCCTGTGTCAAGTCATCTTTCCTTTCTGTAGTCATAGTTTTATCCCTAAATTATAGACCAAATAGTGTTCAAATTGACTTGGATATCAGGGCAGATCAGCTAATAATAAAAAAGCTTGAATTGTCTCCGTAGGGTGGCTTTGCTCGATATTGGCTTTGTTTCACCTGGCCAAAGTAGGGAGGCCTGTGAGCCTCTCCAGGAAGTGGCCTGCACACCTCTCTCCGAAGTGGGCATAGGAGCAGAGCGAACCTGGCCTGTGTCACGGGCAGAGCGCACCTGGGGAGCGCTTGTGCGCCTCCTCCCAGCTCCTAGCCAGTGGGTCCCAGGCGAGCTCTCAGGGGTCTCCATTGTGGCTGGGAACACCCATTTCATGAGCTCCTGGGTCCCCATCGATCAGCATCCAGTGAGCAGAGTGGAAGGGGGCGTACCACAGGTAAGGGAGCTGGGGCTCAGTGGCGCAAGGTGGAACAGGGGACCACGTATTACGCCCTCTCTCTTGGCACAGTCTCAGAACCCCCTAACCTGGCGGTCACAGAAAGGCCTCGCCTTTGGGGTAAAGGCTTTGAGGACTTTTCTGAACCTTTACCCCTTTGCATAAAGCTCAGTCCCACTCGGTTTTCCCAAGCAGCCTGGTGCCCCCAGTGAGGTCCTCAGAAAGTCCACGAGATTTATCCTGCCTGGTGATTTCACCTGCTGGGACCCCACAACCCCCACTCTGGCCGGCCGGCCCAGCCCCGCTGCCTGCACTTTTGCAGCCCAGCGGGCCCTTGACCACCTGCTGGGATGGGAAAGGTTAGGGTCTTGGAATTGCACCCTAGAAATTTAGTAGGGTACATGGATTTAAAAACCTGGTGGCCGCCCAGGCAGAAAAGAAGGGGGGAGGGCACCTTGCTGCCCTTTCATGGTGGAATCCGTGGCTGTCCTGCTGAGAGGGGCCTTTCCATGGGGACCCTGTGCAATGAGTTTGGTGTCTTGGAACTGAATAATTAGACAAAAATTTTAAATTATTGTGGTGGTTTGTTGGGGGCCAGAGTGAGGTACTCCGCCCATGGCAAAGGTCATGAGGAAGGAGGCTCGACATACGCAAAGGCGGGATCGAACCTCAGGAGTCCCCCTGGAACTCCTCGAGCATCTACCCCCATTACCAGAGCCTGCCTACTTTACTACTTTGTGCTCACCTACACCTCTGACTTTACGGGGGGCTGTCCCCCACCACCTCTTTTGGAGAAGGAGTTAACTTAGAGCTCCAGTTTATAATAATTCCTGGGCGTGATAAGAGTGTTTTAACCTACAAACTCCTCTGAAGGTTCTCTGGCCTGCCTGACAGGCTTGTCCGGCCACATGTGATCGCTCACAGCACAAGATGCTTTAAACCTTCTATAAACAGGTTCCTTAGAAAAGTTAGAAAACTATTAGTATAAGTATAATGGGCTAATTAGAGATTGTGTTGGTGAAGGGTTTTTCATTTGTTGAGCCAATGTTTGTTGCTAAGTCTCCACATCCCCTGCCCTTACACACATTAATGAATATATAGAAGAAATAAGTATTAACCTTTGATATTAATCACGTTAGACCTTAGGCTAAGTAAATTCTTTCCTTAACTAAAACCCACTACACCCTCACCCTGTAGGAATGTAACTTTATTTGGGTGGCGTCTGTTTTGAGAATAATCAGCCCTGGAGAAATAAGTGTCCTGATTGACTGACCGCTGTCACAAGGAGAGGGTCGTAAATTGTCAGCAGGCCCCCCTGGCCAGAAGATGATGTAACACCCCTAAGACCTCTGTATACATTTGTATGAAGCACCTGACTTTGATAAAAGTCAGGACTGCTGACCCCGCGTGACTTTTGCATAACATCTCAGTGTATAAAAGTAGACCATGGAAAATAAAGAATTGGGATCAGTTTCTCGAAATACTGGTCTCCCCATGTCGCTCTCTCTCTCACTCTGGTTGAGTCTCCATCTGGAGCGCGGAACCCACCATGCTTACTAATTATGCCTGGGCTTCTAAGATCCGACCGAGGACGCCTCAGTGTCTCCTCTCCTTCGGGAGAACAGAAGGACGCCTGCGGCCTACGTAAGTGGTGCAAACTTCTTGTCTTGAAGTTTTATTGGTCTCCCGCGTAAACCAAGCTACTCAGCCTCTTTTCTCCACTGAATTTTCCTACTGAGCTATCCTCATCCTATTACTCTTTATATCTTTGATAAAATATTTAAATAAATAAATAGGTCGCCGACGCCGTCCCCGCTTCGAATACCCTGAATCAGCCGGGGCAGGACCCCGGCAGTGGTTTAATTTGAAAAAAAAAAAAAAAACAAAAAAACAAAACCCTAGACCCTCTAGTTCAATTCAGTTCAGTCCCTCAGTCGTGTCTGACTCTTTAAGTTTTTTGCAAATTGAGGTCTGAAAATTGAAGGTCTATTTTCCTTCCACTGTGGCATTCTATGAAGAAATGTGCATTTTTTTAGAAAAGAGTCAGAAAAGTGAAGGAAACTGAAAACCCAGAGGTGCCTCTGTAGTTTGGTGAAGGCCTTAGGAGGTCACTTGTAAATGCTGTTGGCTGATAGGCACAGAGCTCTGCAGGTTATCTTTTGCATGGATACTCATTTGTGGTAATCCAGTTCAGAGCCATCTCCTGATGTGTAAGAATTTTCCAGACTAGACCCCTAGGCAAATCCTGCAGGGCCAGGGTTTCTTTGTATTTGTCTGTTTGACTGAAAACCAGCAATGACGTATTTTTCTTTAAATCTGGTCTATCATCCAGGGTTAAGAGTAGGGCTGGGTGATATTTCCCCTCCCCCTCAATAGACTTGGGTTCCAGGAATGAATTACAGTAAGTTGTCCATGTTTTTACAGATGAGGAAACTGAGACCCAGAGAGGGTGGAGGACTGTCCAAGGGAGAATGGGATATCCTTCCAGGAACCCTGGCTCCTGGGTTTTTAATGAGCTTCCTACCCAGCATGGTCATTAACTGGCAGGTGCTGATGTTGATGATAAACTATGGTGGAAATGTACAAGGCTTTTTTAAAGAATGTGCCTATCAGCTGTGCATCTTATGGAGTATTCTCACTGTATTCCCCAACGCTGGGAAGGTGTTGGGCACAGGGAAGGTGCTTCAACATTTTTACTGAATAAGTTCAATTTCACATAATTATATCCATAGTGTCAGCAATGCTATGAGGTACATTGAAACAGTGGTCTTCACAGTTGGTCCTTCACAGATCAGTAAAGAAAGAAAACTGTTTTCCTTAGGAAGACTGTAACAGAATTGCTAAGTTTTAAGTTTATCCCACAAGGATATTTTTTTTAAATGAAACAAATCTCTCCTATCATCACCAAGGCTACTGGAGGTCTGTTGAGGACCCCATGCAAGGGAAGCTCTATCTCTTTTAGGACACCCCCGCCTCAGTATCTCCCTAAGCCAGCAACCTGGGACAGCTAAGTGCACTTGAAGTTCCTTCCTTGACCTCGGGAGTTTTTGTGGAAGACAATTTTCTGACGGACAGGGGTAGGGGGACATTTTGGAATGATTCAAGTGCAGTACGTTTATTGTTCACTCTATTTCTATTTCTATGGTCTTCCCTGGTGGCTCAGTCAGTAAAGAGTCTTGCCTGCAATGAGGGAGACCCAGGTTCAATCCCTGGGTCAGAAGGATCTCCTGGAGAAGGAAATGACAACCCATTCTATTATTCTTGCCTGAAGAATTCAATGGACTGAGGAGCCTGGTGGGCTACAGTCCATAGGGTTGTGAAGAGTTGGACACGACTGAGTGACTAACACTTATTTCTGTTATTATTACATCAGCTTCATCTCAGATCATCTGAGGCATCCACCTCAGATCCTAGAGCTTGGGGTCCCCTGCTTTAGTTCCCTCTTTCATCTTCTACACAGTTCCAGCCTGCTTTCTCTTCCTCTTCCACCTGCAGAACTACCTGCTGGGCTCCCCTGAATGTGATATGAGCCTCCTTCCCTCACTTCCCTTCCTGATCCTGAGTCCCTTCTCTTAACTGGGTTTCCCTGATCTCCATCTAGACACCTTTGCCCCAGGTGGCACTAGGGGTAAAGAACCTACCTGCCAATGCAGGAATTCGATCCCTGGGTTGGGATGATCCCCTGGAGGAGGGCACAGCAACCCACTCCACTATTCTTGCCTGGAAAATTCCCATGGACAGAGGAGCCTGGTGGGCTATGATCCATAGGGTTGCAAACAGTCAGACATGACTGAAGCGACTTAGCACCGCATACCAGAGGACCTTTGAACTGAAGACTCATGTGATTGTTTTGGCTCTTTGGAGTCCCTTGTCATTCCACGTTTATGTTAAGGTCAGCTTGTGTATGACCAAATTGCCCAAATGACATTCTGTTTTCCTGCTGATGCCTACCTTCTCAAAGCTACAAGACCACCAGATTCCAGACCTCCAGTCACGTGAGCACAGGACTCAACTACAGGCTAAAAATTAACCATCCCTTCAGAGAATTTTTCATTGGTGGAGTATAAGAAAGAGCCCATCAGAAAAGGAAGACATCGGTTCTCCTTAAGGGCCAGTCACCCTCTCATTTCCCTCTAATAAATTTCCCTTTTCTTGCCTGGGTGCCCAGCTTGCTCTCTTTTTCTCTGCACTCGCCTTACATTCTGGTGCCAGAACCTGGGAGGGAAGAGCCACACAACTGGGTGGCCTCCTCTCATGAGCCCATCTCCTCCCATCCCCTCCCTTGGACCTTGCCAAGAAACTGAGACGAGCCCCAGGACGGGACTCTCCACTTGCCTTGCTGGACTGACATCCACACACCTGCCCACAGTTCATCCATCGTTCACAAGGGTGAGTGAAATCCCATTCTCTCAGATCCTCTCTCTCTTGCCTGCTTCCCAAGTCCTAGAGCTAGTCAGGAGGATCTCCAAGGCCTCGGGCCTTTGTTCAGCCTTGTGCCCCATCTGACTTTGAAATAGTGGATGCCTATTTCAAAGCAGACTTATTACTCACTGAGAAAGTCAGGAGAACAGGAACACCTTTTCTCTCAGACCTTTCTCCTTGCTTTCTCTTGCCCTTTTCTCACCTCCCTATTTGGCCGCAATGGGAAATTCTCAATCCCAGCCCTCAAAACCTACTCCCCTAGGATGTCTTCTCTGAAACCAAAAAGCCTTGGGCTTCCAAGGAGAGAAAAGACCAAAAAGACTTATTTACTATTCTAACATTCTCTGGTCGCAATACAGACTTGATAATAGATCCCAATGGCCTGAAAATAGAACTCTCGATTATAATACTCCACAATCAGTTCACTTCAGTCACTCAGTCGTATCCTACTCTTTGCAGCTCCATGAATCACAGCACACCAGGCCTCCCTGTCCATCACCAACTCCCTGAGTGCACCCAAACCCATGTCCATTGTGTCGGTGATGCCATCCAACCATCTCATCCTCTGTCGTCCCCTTCTCCTCCTGTCCTCAATCTTTCCCAGCATCAGGGTCTTTTCAAACGAGTCAGCTCTCCACATCAGGTGGCCAAAGTATTGGAGTTTCAGCTTCAACATCAGCCCCTCCAATGAACTCCCAGGACTGATCTCCTTTAGGATGGACTGGTTGGATCTCCTTGCAGTCCAAGGGGCTCTCAAGAGTCTTCTCCAACACCACAGTTCAAAAGCATCAATTTTTCAGTGCTCAGCTTTCTTTATAGTCCAACTCTCACATCCATACAGGACTACAGGAAAAACCATAGCCTGACTAGATGGACCTTTGTTGGCAAAGTAATGTCTCTGCTTTTTAATGCTTTCTACTCCACAGGACCTCGATAAATTCTGCCATCACAACAGCAAGTGGTTAGAAATCCCTTATGTTCAGGCTTTCTTCGCTCTTGACCTTCTCCTTGTGAATCCTGCTCTACTTTTGAAATGTTCTTAGCCAGCTCTGGGCCACATCCTCCTGATACAATGTCTCCTGATCCCTGTTCATACTTTTCTTCTTCCTTCAACCCTTCCAACTACAGCCTATTTAACTCTATGGCTGCCAATCCCATTGTAGCCACTCCAGATCCAGTTCCACAACCTCTACCTTATGCCCCCTCCTCCCTCCCTCCTTCTCAACCACAGGCCACCGCCTCAACTCCCAATCTCCCTCCCCTGCCTGTTCCAGAGGCAAGCTCTGAAACCTTAGCCCCACCCTCTACCTTGAGGGTCCCATGGTTTTACCCATACTTCCCTAGATCCCATCCCCATACCCGATCCTGAACAACTTTAAAACAGGAAACTTGACAGCAGGAGCCCGCTCCTTTCCCTGCTCCACTCCTCCCTTTACGGGAAGCAGCTGGAGCAGAAGGTTCCCCCATGAATCGCAGCACGCCAGGCCTCCCTGTCCATCACCAACTCCTGGAGTCCACCCAAAACCATGTCCATTGTGTCGGTGATGCCATCCAACCATCTCATCCTCTGTCATCCCCTTCTCCTCCGGCCCTCAATCTTTCCCAGCATCAGGGTCTTTTCAAATGAGTCAGCTCTCTGCATCAGGTGGAGAGGTTCAGGTTCATGTCCCAGTATCCCTCACCGGTTTATCTCAGATTGAAAAGCAGCTTGACTCTTTCTCTTCAAATCCTGATAATTATCTAAAAGAATTCAAGTATCTTACTCAGTCTTATTACTTAACCTGGCATGATATTCACATCACACTTTCCTCCACTCTTCTCCCAGAAGAGAAGGAACAATATAGAAAGCCTCTCAGGTGCATGCTGATGAGGTACACAGGACAGAGGACACTAAGCCCGTAGGGGACATGGCCATCCCCCGAGATGATCCCAACTGGGATTATCAGGCAAGGAGACCTGCACAAGCAACCTGAAAACATATGGTTGCTTGCCTCATTGTGGGCCTTCAAAAGGCAGGGCATAAAGCCGTCAACATTGAAAAGCTCCAGAAAATAAAGACTAGATGAAAATCCAGCACAATTTAACAGAAGCCCTACAAAATTATGCAACATTAGACCCCACTTCAGCAAAGGTTACCATTGTCCCTTCAGATGACACCCATTTTATCTCCCAGTCATCCCCAGATATCCAATAGAAACTAAAAAAGGCAGAAGGCCCTCAAGCCCCTCGATGAGACCTTTTAAGTTAGTTTTTAAGATTTTCAATAACCAGGAAGGACAGGCAAAGCTAGAGAAAGCCCAGGGAGATCAGGCCAAATACCACCTTTGAGCCACTGCCCTACATAGCTCCAAGCCTCCACCAACAAAGAAGGAAGCCCCCTGGGTCCTGCTTCAAATGCGGCAAAGAAGATCACTGGGCTGCTCATGCCTAAACTAAGACCCCCTCCAGGTCCGTGTCCCAGCTGTGGCATAGAGGGACATTGGAAGGTCCACTGCTCCAATCCCCCTCCAGGGATCCAGACATCCCCTCCAGGGATCCGGACATCCCCTCCTGGTCCCGAGCAGGCGTCCTCTGACCCAGCTCTACCCAGCCTCCTCAGCCTCACCGCTGAGGACTAAAGGTGCCCAGGGCCCCAGACCCTGACTCTCATCACCTCTATGGAGACCGGAGTAACTCTTACAGTGGCAGGTAAGCCAATTTCCTTTCTTGTTGGCACAGGGGTCACTTACTCTGCTATGCCTGCCTACTCCAGAAAAACCAAGGTCTCTCAGGTCTTTGTTATGGGGGTTGGCGGTTTAATATCTACACCATGAATAACCGAGCCTCTACCTTGCACACTTCAAGATACCCCATTTTCCCATTCTTTTCTCATACTCCCCAAATGCCCCATTCCTATTCTTGAGAGAGACCTTCTTTCAAAATTCAAAGCATCTGTTACTATCCCAAGCCCACCCTCTGATCTAGCCTGTCTACTGCTCCTCAACCCCACCTCCTCGCCCCCATTGTATTGCCCTCCTCATCAATAAACTCCATAGTTTGGGATATAAATAACCCTTCTGTTGCCTCTCACCATGCTCCAATTCATATCGGTCTCAAAGACCCCTCTAAATTTCCCAATCAACCACAATATCCCATTTCCCAAAAACATCAACAAGGGTTAAAGCCTATTGTCACTAAACTCCTATGTCAGGGCCTTTTGCACCCAACTTACTCTCCCTATAACAGCCCATCCTACCTGTCAAAAAGCCAAATGGCTCCTATCACCTGGTCCAGGACCTGAGACTTATCAATGCAGCTGTTAGCCCCATACACCCAATAGTTCCAAATCCCTATTCTCTTCTCTCTCTCTCTTTCCCTCTTCCACTACCCACTTCGCTGTTCTGGACGTCAAAGATGCCTTCTTTACTATCCCTTTATACCCAAACTCTCAAGACCTCTTTGCCTTTACCTGGACTGATCCAGACAATCATTGCTCCCAACAGCTGACATGAATAGTCCTCCAACAAGGCTTTCGTGATAGCCCTCATTTCTTTGGCCAGGCTCTAGCATCAGACCTAACCTCTCTTGATCTTACTCCAAATACTGTCCTCCAATATGTGGATGATCTCCTCCCTGGTAATCCTTCATGCATGTGCTCTCAACAACACACTATATCAGTTAGTTCAGTTCAGTCGCTCAGTCGTGTCTGACTTTGCGACCCCATGAATTGCAGCACGCCAGGCCTCCCTGTCTATCACCAACTCCTGGAGTTCACTCAGATTCATGTCCATCGAGGCAGTGATGCCATCCAGCCATCTCATCCTCTGTCGTCCCCTTCTCCTCCTGTCCCCAATCCCTCCCAGCATCAGAGTCTTTCCCAATGAGTCAACTCTTCGCATGAGGTGGCCAAAGTACCGGAGTTTCAGCTTTAGCATCATTCCTTCCAAAGAAATCCCAGGGCTGATCTCCTTTAGAATGGACTGGTGGGATCTCCTTGCAATCCAAGGGCCTCTCAAGAGTCTTCTCCAACACCACAGTTCAAAAGCATCAATTCTTCAGCTCTCAGCTTTCTTCACAGTCCAACTCTCACATCCATACATGACCACAGGAAAAACCATAGCCTTGACTAGACAGACCTTTGTTGGCAAAGTAATGTCTCTGCTTTTCAATATGCTATCTGGGTTGGTCATAACTTTTCTTCCAAGGAGTAAGCGTCTTTTGATTCCATGGCTGCAGTCACCATCTGCAGTGATTTGGGAGCCCCAAAAATAAAGTCTGACACTGTTTCCACTGTTTCTCCATCTATTTTCCATGAAGTGATGGGACCAGATGCCATCATCTTCGTTTTCTGAATGTTGAGTTTTAAGCCAATTTTTTCACTTTCCTCTTTCACTCTCATCAAGAGGCTTTTTAGCTCCTCTTCGCTTTCTGCCATAAGGGTGGTGTCATCTGCATATCTGAGGTTATTGATATTTCTCCCAGCAATCTTGATTCCAGCTTGTGCTGCCTCTTGAGAAACCTATATGCAGGTCAGGAAGCAACAGTTGGAATTGGACATGGAACAACAGACTGGTTCCAAATAGGAAAAGGAGTACGTCAAGGCTGTATATTGTCACCCTGCTTATTTAACTTCTATGCAGAGTACATCATGAGAAACGCTGGGCTGGAAGAAGCACAAGCTGGAATCAAGATTGCCAGGAGAAATATCAATAACCTCAGATATGCAGATGACAACACACTATACAACTCCTCAATTTTCTAGCCAATGGAGGCTATCAAGTATCTCCCATCAAGGTTCAGCTCTCTCTTCCTAGAGTCACCTATCTTGGAGTCCTTTTAACACCAACAAAAAGATATATTACTACCAATAGAAAGTCCCTTATATCTACCCTACCACTCCCTACATCAAAAGCAGAGATCCTGTCCTTCTTGGGGTTAGCTGGATATCTATGCCTCTGGCTTCCTAATTTCACTTTCTTGGCACAACCCCTGTATCAAGCCACCCAAGGAGATCTTTCAGAACCCCTAGAGCTAAAATCAAATATCCGTTCAGCCTTTAAGACCCTTAAGCAAGCCATTCTCTCAGCCCCAGCTTTCACACTTTCTGACCTTTCTTGCCCCTTATACTCTACTGAGAGACATAAGATTGCCTGAGGGGTTTTGGGCCCTGCTTCATCCCTGTCATTTATCTATCAAAGCAATTAGATCCCACAGTTCAAGGATGGACAGCCTGCCTGTGTTCTCTGGCAGCACCTGCACTCATCACTCAGGAAAGTGAAAAGCTGATTTTTGGAGCATCCACTGTCATTTGTTCACCACATGGCTCTAAGGACTTACTTTCTCACAAATCCATGACCGTTCTGTCTCCTTCACCCATTCAGCTAATTCATGTCACCCTTCTCGAAGCTCCTAATTTCTCCTTTGAACACTGTCCTACTCTCAACCCCGCCACCCTTGTCCCTAATTCTTTTTAGCCCCCCATCCATACTTGCAAAAAGGCATTCATTAGAAGACCTGACATCCCATTTCTCCCACATTTCCTCAACCCCTTTAAATAACCCTGACTTTCCTTGGTATATTGATGGCAGCTTCTCTACGACATCAGAAGGAAAAATGTAGCTGGATATGCAATTGTCTCTGACAACGAAATTATTGAATCCCAACCTCTCCCCTCAGGAACCTCTTCCCAAAAGGCAGAACTTATTGTGCTAACTAGAGGCCTTACCCTTGCAGCTAACAAGAGAGCAAACATATACACTGATTCTAAATATACTTTCCACATCATGCACTCACATGCTGCCATTTGGAAGGAACGAGGGCTCCTATCTACTAAAGGCTGTCCCATAACTAACACCCCACTTATACTCCAACTTTTAAAAGCAGCTAACATTCCAACTGAAGTAGGCATCGTACATTGCTGAGGTCACCAGGTGGCCTCAGATCCCATTTCATGGGGCAACCATGCCACAGACAGACATAAAACAAGCCTCACTCTGATCATCAGCTCAATAACTTATGGTAATCCCCAACATAAAGCCCTTTACCTCCCTGAAGAAAAAACACAATTAGTACAAGAGGGAGCACAACCACAAGGTGACTGGTTACAAAAACAGGGCCTCTATGTCCTTCCCCAATCTCAGGCCACACAGATTCTTACAGACATTCATCAGGCCCTACAGGTAGGCACTAAACCTCTTTATCATCTCTTAAGACCGCTTATCACCTAGCCTAACCTTCTTTCACTCCTACAACAAATCACTCACTCTTGCACTATCTGGCCCTCAGTCTCACTGCAGGGAGCCCTAAAGCCTATTCCCTCACCCCAGTACATCAGAGGAGGACATATCCCAGGAGAGGACTGGCCAATTGACTTCACTCACATGCCTCCAACATGAAAAATAAAACCTATGCTCACTCTAGCAGACATCTTTTCAGGATGGATTGAGGCTTTTCCTATGAGATCAGAAATAGTTTCTCATACGAGAAATCATCTGTCGCTTTGGCCTCCCACTCTCTCTCTCTCCAGTTCGATAATGGGCCAGCTTTCATCTCCCAAATCACTCAACAAATAGCCCAGTCCCTTGGCATAACCTGGAAATTACATATTCCTTACAGACCCAAATCCTCGGGAAAAGTAGAGGATTCTCAAAACTCAGCTAACCAAACTCTTTCTAGAACTACAAAGGCTGTGAACTGAACTCCTTCCCATGGCTTTGGCTTGCATTAGGGCTACTCCACGGACCCCATCTTTCCTCCATCCCTTTGAGCTCCTGTACTTGAAGAGGAAAAGAGCAGGCTGCTATGACTAAACTGACTCCATTTTGAAAGAAAGGAAATTCCATTTTGAACTCTCAGCGAACTTTGGTCGATATATCTGGTAGCCATGGAAATGACATATCAGAATGACCAAATGAGCCTCCCTACTGGACAAATGGACCAGGCTAATCTCACACCTAGGCTCCCTGGAGCCAAGAAGAATGGTTTACTGCATAATCAATCACCTTCTATAATCTAGCAATTCCCATTGGTGTGGGCTGTACTGCATGAGTAGTTGGCCTTTAGATTGTGAATCTTGACTATAACCTGATTGTATCTCCTTCTAATGTTTTCCTTAGCTAACTTGAGAAATCTGGGGATGTGGGTTAGGGCACATACACTTAAGGTATATAAGGTTGTCACAAAAGTCAGTTGGGGTCCCTGGCTAAAGGAGGAAACTCTGCCTCAGACCTGCCGGTATGATAAACTGCACTCCACTATTCACGCTGTTCTTCTGAGTGAGTTTGTCTCCCAGAACACTTGGCTATACCATTTGGTGCATTGGCCGGGAAACTCCTCACTTTGAGGAGACAAGTCCCATTTGGGTCTACTCCATGGCCTTGCAACTGGGATCTCCTAGACGGGGGAAGGCACCTCACCCTTCTGGAGAGATTCTGCTTCTCAATGCCTGGACCTTTCACATTAGTGGGTAGTGAACAGCAACAGGGGAACTGAGTGCTCAGGTAAGGAAGATTCCCACCCAGGGTGCAAGAGGGGGCCTGATCAACCCCCTGGGAGGAAATAGGAGCATGCTGACCATGAATGTCAAAAAGGAGGCAGTATCTGCACTGTCCTGGTGTAGATTATTACCAGGTGATTACGAGAGGGCTTTTTGGGGAACGCTTGGTTGTGAATGTCACAAAGGAGGTGGTATCTGCGCCGTCTTGGGGTAAACTATTACCAGGCAATTGTGAGAGGGCTTTTGGGGAAAGAAACTTGGTCGTTGTATGCTCATATTCTACCCTCCCTGAGGAGGTGCACCTTCTGCTGTGAAATTCTTAATCCCCTCAAGCTTGTCAGGATAGAAGGAAGGAGATACGTGAGTGAATATGGATTGGCCTTTCTGGAGACAGCCTGGGACGTGGGGCATATAATTCATCTGTGTTTTCATCTGCACCTGATCAAGCCCACCAAGGCAGAACAGACTCTTAAAGTCAGAGGAGAAACAACCTTGGACAACGTGGTATTTTGGTTCAACCATACCGACCAGCAGGTGAAATCACACCAATCCCCCCTTTCCCTTTGGGATCTAGCAGGTAAGGCTTTTCTCTCCCCAGTTTGGAAAGAGGTGGAATGGCAGTTCAAGTGTTTCACTGAGTGGAAATATCAGAAGTACTTAGGATGGATACCGGGAACTTCGTAGACAGAACGAAAAGGAGAAAGAGAAGATCTGAGTAGGTAAGCACGATGGGAGGAAGTGAGTCCAAGGCAACTTTACTGGAATGCATGATTAAGAGGAGAAGGCAATGGCAACCCACTCCAGTACTCTTGCCTGGAAAATCCCATGGACGGAGGAGCCTGGTAGGCTGCAGTCTGTGGGGTCACTAGGAGTCCGACACGACTGAGCGACTTCACTTTCAGTTTTCACTTTCATGCATTGGAGAAGGAAATGGCAACCCACTCCAGTGTCCTTCCCTGGAGAATCCCAGGGCCCAGGGATGGGGGAGCCTGGTGGGCTTCCGTCTATGGGGTTGCACAGAGTCAAACACGACTGAAGCGACTTAGCAGCAGCAGCAGCATAATTAAGAATTTTAAGAAAAGATTTGGAGGAGATTATGGGGTGAGGTGGCAATGGCATCCCACTCCAGTAACTCTTGCCTGGAAAATCCCATGGATGGAGGAGCCTGGTAGGCTGCAGTCCATGGGGTCGCACAGAGTCGGACACGACTGAAGCGACTTAGCAGCAGCTGCAGCAGCATGGGGTGAGGATGATGCCTAACTAACTCTGCTCACTCTGTGAGGTGGAATTGCCCTCTATGGGAGTTGGATGGCCACCAGAGGGCACCATGGACTTAAATATAGTAAAAGCAGTCTATGCAATAGTCAGAAGAGAGCAGACACCTGGATCAATTCCCATATATTGACTCATGGCTAGGATTGGCTCAAGACCCTCCCCCGCAGGTGAGATTCTATATTTAGAAGGGAAAAGGAAAAATATTAATGGCACAAAAATTGACTGATGATAAAATAGAGATCCTGCAGAAGCCGGAAGGGGATGAACTGCCTCCTCCCCTATACTAGATGATGTGCCCGCTACCTAATGCTCCACTGGGACCGGAGGCTGCTTTGATGCCCGATCCTGAGCCTGCTGAGGCTTCGGCAGCCACTTCCCCGCCAGCTTCCGCAGAGGTCGTGGAGCCACCACCTCGGCAGGCTCGGCTCGGATCCCGGCGGCAGAAGCCTCTGGCCAACCCTTTCAGGATCCAGCTCCAGCCGAACTGCCCAAGCCATACCCGCCTCTCCTGGTACGTACTGATGGGAAAGGGCAAGGAGACACCAGAATCAGTAGCGGTGCTCCGCTAGAGGAGCCAGAGGAAAGGGCCCTGCTACAAATGCCTCTCAGAGAGTTACAGCAGCCTCTGGTTCAGAGGGTAGACGGCCACTACCACCACCCTCCTGAAGCCTATTGTTACCAGCTGTTCTCTATGGATATATTAAATTGGCAAAGACATACTCCACCATACTCAGGGGAACCACAAGCCATGATTAGACTAATGGAGAGTATTTTTCAAACCCACCACCCTATGTGAGATGACATAATCCAACTACGAGTCTCCCTTTTCAACACTGAAGAAAGACACAGGATCCTAACTGCGGCTAGAAAATGGCTAGGAGAAATGGCATCTGAGGGTTCCATAAACCCACAGTGGTGGGCAGAACTAGCCACCCCTGATGAGAGGCCCAACTGGGACAGAGGGAAGAAGGGGCCACTTGGAGAGATTTGGGGCGGCTATTTTACAAGGCCCCAATAGGGGGGCCCAAAAACTTATAAATATGACAAAAACCTCCGAGTGATTCAAAGGGTGATCGACTCACCCTCTGAGCTCTAGAATGACTGTGTGAGGCCAGTAGATCCAGAGGCCGCTGCATCTCAGATGGTGATAAATGCACCCTTTGTATCTCAAGCCTGCTCCGATATCAGATGCAAGCTTCAAAATGGCCATGACTGGCTTACAAATAATTGAGATCGCTGATAAGGTATTCAGGAATAGAGACATGGAGACAAAAAGGGAA
Organism: Bos javanicus; assembly: GCF_032452875.1. Classification (NCBI taxonomy): domain Eukaryota; kingdom Metazoa; phylum Chordata; class Mammalia; order Artiodactyla; family Bovidae; genus Bos; species Bos javanicus. Next base: position 146,659,474 of record NC_083868.1, on the reverse strand, counting down.
GTTGAAAAAAGGCAGAGAGAAGATATTAAAAGGGCAGACCAGAAGGTCACAGTACTGGCCACAGCCCTCGGAGGATCCCTCTCTGGACCACTCCAGCCCTCTCTGAACCAGAACCAGCCTCATGGCAGGCCCTCTACAAGAAGGCCCAGGGCCGCCCTACAACCAAATCAATGTGCCCAATGCTGGGGCTTTGGCCACTGGAAAAATAAATGTCCCCAAAATAGCAGGGGAAAGGATTTAGCATCGGCTGTTATAGGGCTGCCAGACTAGAGACTGAATAGGGGTGCTGGGGCTCAGAGACACAAGGTCTCTGAGAGCTCATGGTAAAATTAAAAGTGGGGGACCCAATTATTGACTTTATGGTGAACACTGGAGCAGAAATGTCAGTGGAGACTGAACGGTGGCACCCTTCTCAACAAAGGCCACTGCTATAGCAGGAGTAACTGGGGAAGAGCTGATTAGGCTGTTCTGCATACCCCAAAAGTGTCAGATGCAGGGACACCAAGTGACTCATGAATTGCGATACATCGCTGAATGCCCAGTACCTTTGTTGGGAGGAGACTTGCTGTCTAAACTGGGGGCACAAGTGACCTTCCCCACCTCCACGAAAGACCCACTCTTCGAGTGGCTTCAAGCGCCTATTTACTATCCCTCTCGGTGACCCCTCAAGATGAATGGAGGTAACATGATCCTCCGGGAGGGAAGCCAGAGGGATTAAGCAATCAAGTTCAGTTCATTTTAGTTCAGTCACTCAGTCATGTCCGACTCTTTGCGACCCCATGAATCACAGCACGCCAGGCCACCCTGTCCATCACCAACTCCCGAAATTCACTCAAACTCATGTCCATCGAGCCGGTGATGCCATCCAACCATCTCATCCACTGTTGTCCCCCTCTCTTCCTGCCCCAAATCCCTCCCAGAATCAGGGTCTTTTCCAATGAGTCAGCTCTTCGCATGAGGTGGCCAAAGTATTGGAGTTTCAGCTTTAGCATCAGTCCTTCCAATGAACACCCAGGACTGATCTCCTTTAGAATGGACTGGTTGGATCTCATTGCAGTCCAAGGGACTCTCAAGAGTCTTCTCCAACACCACAGTTCAAAAGCATCAATTCTTTGGCACTCAGCTTTCTTCACAGTCCAACTCTCACATCCATACATGACCACAGGAAAAACCATAGCCTTGACTAGATGGACCTTTGTTGGCAAAGTAATGTCTCTACTTTTGAATATGCGATCTAGGTTGGTCATAACTTTCCTTCCAAGGAGTAAGCATCTTTTAATTTCATGGCTACAATCACCATCTGCAGTGACTTTGGAGCCCAAGAGAGAGAGCTAATCCAGCAATTCCCCGGGGTTTGGGCAAAAGACAAGCCCCCTCCCCACCTGGCTTGCCAAACATCATGCTCTGGTGGTAACAAAATTCAAACCTGGTGCCACACCAGTCAGGAAATGTCAGTACCGGCTACCGCTGGAGGCCCGAGTTGGCATTTTGCCACATATAAACAGGCTATGACAGGCGAGCATCCTAATTGAATGCCAGGCGGCCTGGAACACATCAGTTCTGCCAGTTAAGAAAGAAGGGGGACAAGACTATAGACCTGTACAGGACCTCAACTGGTCAAACAAGCAACCATAACTCTACACCCCACTGTTCCTAACCCCTATATCTTGCTCAGCCTCCTCCCACTGAGAGCTAAGATATAGACTTGCTTTGATCTCAAGGACACATTCTTTTGCATCCTCCTTGCCCAGGTATCCCAACCCATTTTTGCCTTTGAGTGGGAAGATCCAGCAGGGGGCACCAAATAACAACTCACTTGGACTTGCCTCCCACAAGGATTGAAAAACTCCCAAACCTTCTTCTGAGAAGCCTTGGCTTCCAACCTGGACTTGTTCCAGCTGGAGAGGTTTAGGTGCTGGCTGTTACAATATGTGGATGACTTGCCATTGGCTGCTGAGAACAAAGAAGATGGCTGGAAAGGGACCAAGGCTTTGCTAGAACTGCGGAGGAAAGCGGGCTACCGGGTTTCAAAGAAAAAGGTGCAGGTCTGCAAGGAGGAGGTAAGATATATAGGGTTTGTTCTGAGAGAGGACATAAGCCTGATAGACCAGTCCGGGAAAGAAGTCACTTTTAGAATCTCACAACCAAAAACTCGATGACAAGTCTGAGAGTTTTGGGGAGCCACTGAGTTGCAGGAGGGCCTAGAGGAGCTATCCGATGTTGAAGGTCAGGAAGGGCGGCAGTGAGGAGATAACCCTCGTCCAAGGTAAGGAGCAGCGGCTGTATTTTGCTGGAGCAGCCATGAAGAGATACTCCATGCCCAAGGTAAGAGAAGCCCAAGTAAGACAGTAGCTGTTGCAAGAGGGCATCAGAGGGCAGACACACTGAAACCATAATCACAGAAAACTAGTCAATCTAATCACACTAGGACCACAGCCTTGTCTAACTCAATGAAACTAAGCCATGCCCTTGGGGCAACCCAAGACGGGAGGGTCATGGTGGAGAGAGCTGACAGAATGTGGTCCACTGGAGAAGGGAATGGCAAACCACTTCAGTATTCTTGCCTTGAGACCCCATGAACAGTATGAAAAGACAAAATGATAGGACACTGAAAGAGGAACTCCCCAGGTCAGTAGGTGCCCAATATGCTACTGGAGATCAGTGAAGAAATAACTCCAGAAAGAATGAAGGGATGGAGCCAAAGCAAAAAGACTTCCCACTGTGGATGTGACTGGTGAGAGAAGCAAGGTCCGATGCTGTAAAGAGCAATATTGCATCAGATAAGATCAGATCAGTCGCTCAGTCGTGTCTAACTCTGCGACCCCATGAATTGCAGCACACCAAGCCTCCCTGTCCATCACCAACTCCCTGAGTTCACCCAGACTCACATCCATAGAGTCAGTGATGCCATCCAGCCATTGCATCCTCTGTCGTCCCCTTCTCCTCCTGCCCCCAATCCCTCCCAGCATCAGAGTCTTTTCCAATGAGTCAACTCTTTGCATTAGGTGGCCAAAGTACTGGAGTTTCAGCTTTAGCATCATTCCTTCCAAAGAAATCCCAGGGCTGATCTCCTTCGGAATGGACTGGTGGGATCTCCTTGCAGACCGAGGGATTCTCAAGAGTCTTCTCCAACACCACAGTTTAAAGCATCAATTCTTCGGCGCTCAGCCTTCTTCACAGTCCAACTCTCACATCCATACATGACCCTGGAAAAACCATAGCCTTGACTAGACGAACCTTTGTTGGCAAAGTAATGTCTCTGCTTTTGAATATGCTATCTAGGTTGGTCATAACTTCCCTTCCAAGGAGTAAGTGTCTTTTAATTTCATGGCTGCAGTCACCATCTTCAGTGATTTTGGAGCCCAGAAAAATAAAGTCTGACACTGTTTTCACAGTTTCCCCATCTATTTCCCATGAAGTGATGGGACCGGATGCCATGAGCTTCGTTTTCTGAATGTTGAGCTTTAAGCCAACTTTGTCACTCTCCACTTTCACTTTCATCAAGAGGCTTTTGAGTTCCTCTTCACTTTCTGTCATAAGGGTGGTGTCATCTGCATATCTGAGGTTATTAACATTTCTCCTGGCAATTTTGATTCCAGCTTGTGTTTCTTCCAGTCCAGCGTTTCTCATGATGTACTCTGCATATAAGTTAAATAAACAGGGTGACAATATACAGCCTTGAAGTACTCCTTTTCCTATTTGGAACCAGTCTGTTGTTCCATGTCCAGTTCTAACTGTTGCTTCCTGACCTGCATACAAATTTCTCAAGAGGCAGGTCAGGTAGTCTGGTATTCCCATCTCTTTCAGAATTTTCCACAGTTTCTTGTGATCCACACAGTCAAAGGCTTTGACATAGTCAATAAAGCAGAAATAGATGTTTTCTGGAACTCTATTGCTTTTTCCATGATCCAGCAGATGTTGGCAATTAGATCTCTGGTTCCTCTGCCTTTTCTAAAACCACCTTGAACCTGGAATGTCAGGTCCATGAATCAAGGCAAATTGGAAGTGGTCAGACAAGAGATGGCAAGAGTGAATGTCGACATTCTAGGAATCAGCGAACTAAAATGGACTGGAATGGGTGAATTTAACTCAGATGGCCATTATATCTACTACTGCGGGCAGGAATCCCTCAGAAGAAATAGAGTAGCCATCATGGTCAACAGAAGAGTCTGAAAGGCAGTATTGGATGCCATCTCAAAAACGATGAGACAAACCACTCAATATCACAATAATCCAAGTCTATGCCCCAACCAGTAATGCTGATGAAGCTGAAGTTGAACGGTTCTATGAAGACCTACAAAACCTTTTAGAACTAACACCCAAAAAAGATGTCTTTTTCATTATAGGGGACTGGAATGCAAAAGTAGGAAGTCAAGAAACACCTGGAGTAACAGGCAAATTTGGCCTTGGGATACATAATGAAGCAGGGCAAAGACTAATAGAGTTTTGCCAAGAAAATGCACTGGTCATTAGCAAACACCCCCTTCCAACAACACAAGAGAAGACTCTACACATGGACATCACCAGATGGTCAACACCGAAATCAAACTGATTATATTCTTTGCAGCCAAAGATGGAGAAGCTCTATACAGTCAACAAAAACAAGACCAGGAGCTGACTGTGGCTCAGATCATGAACTCTTTATTGCCAAATTCAAACTTAAATTGAAGAAAGTAGGGAAAACCACTAGACTATTCATGTATGACCTAAATCAAATCCTTTATGATTATACAGTGGAAGTGAGAAATAGATTTAAGGTCCTAGATCTGATAGATAGAGTGCCTGATGAACTATGGAATGAAGTTCATGACATTGTACAGAAGACAGGGATCAAGACCATCCCCATGGAAAAGAAATGCAAAAAAGCAAAATGGCTGTCTGGGGAGGCTTTACAAATAGCTGTGAAAAGAAGAGAATGAAAAGCAAAAGAGAAATGGAAAGATATAAGCATCTGAATGCAGAGTTCCAAAGAATAGCAAGAAGAGATAAGGAAGCCTTCCTTAGGGATCAGTGCAAAGAAATAGAGGAAAACAACAGAATGGCAAAGACTAGAGATCTCTTCAATAAAATTAGAGATACCAAGGGGACATTTCATGCAAAGATGGGCTTGATAAAGGACAGTATGGTATGGAACTAACAGAAGCAGAAGCTAGTAAGAAGAGGTGGCAAGAATACACAGAACTGTACAAAAAAGATCTTCACGACCCATATAATCACGATGGTGTGATCACTGACTTAGAGCCAGACATCCTGGAATGTGAAGTCAAGTGGGCCTTAGAAAGCATCACTACGAACAAAGCTAGTGGAGGTGATGGAATTCCAGTTGAGCCATTTCAAATCCTGAAAGATGATGCAGTGAAAGTGCTGCACTCAATATGCCAGCAAATTTGGAAAACTCAGCAGTGGCCACAGGACTGGAAAGTTTTTTGTCTAATCCCAAAGAAAGGCAATGCCAAAGAATGCTCAAACTACCACACAATTGCACTCATCTCACATGCTAGTAAAGTAATGCTCAAAATTCTCCAAGCCAGGCTTCAGCAATATGTGAACCGTGAACCTCATGATGTTCAAGCTGGTTTTAGAAAAGGCAGAGGAACCAGAGACCAAGTTGTCCACATCCGCTGGATCATGGAAAAAGCGAGAGTGCCAGAAAAACACCCATTTCTGCTTTATTGACTATGCCAAAGCCTTTGACTGTGTGGATCACAAGAAACTGTGGAAAATTCTGAAAGGGATGGGAATACCAGACCACCTGACCTGCCTCTTGAGAAATTTGTATGCAGGTCAGGAAGCAACAGTTAGAACTGGACATGGAACAACAGACTGGTTCCAAATAGGAAAAGGAGTACTTCAAGGCTGTATATTGTCACCCTGTTTATTTAACTTATATGCAGAGTACTTCATGAGAAATGCTGGGCTGGAAGAAAACAAGCTGGAATCAAAATTGCCAGGAGAAATATTAATAATTTCAGATATGCAGATGACACCACCCTTATGGCAGAAAGTGAAGAGGAACTAAAGAGCCTCTTGATGAAGGTGAAAGAGGAGATTGAAAAAGTTGGCTTAAAACTCAACATTCAGAAAACAAAGATCATGGCATCTGGTCCCATCACTTCATGGGAGATAGATGGGGAAACTGTGAAAACAGTGTCAGACTCTATTTTTTCGGGCTCCAAAATCACTGAAGATGGTGACTGCAGTCATGAAATTAAAAGACGCTTACTCCTTGGAAGGAAAGTTATGACCAACCTAGACAGCGTATTCAAAAGCAGAGACATTACTTTGCCAAAAAAGGTCTGTCTAGTCAAGGCTATGGTTTTTCCAGGGTCATGTATGGATGTGAGAGTTGAACTGTGAGAAAGGCTGAGCACCGAAGAATTGATGCTTTAAACTGTGGTGTTGGAGAAGACTCTTGAGAGTCCCTTGGACTGCAAGGAGATCCAACCAGTCCATTCTGAAGGAGATCAGCCCTGGGATTTCTTTGGAAGGAATGATGTTAAAGCTGAAACTCCAGTACTTTGACCACCTCATGCGAAGAGTTGACTCATTGGAAAAGACTCTGATGCTGGGAGGGATTGGGGGCAGGAGGAGAAGGGGACGACAGAGGATGAGATGGCTGGATGGCATCCCCGACTCAATGGACGTGAGGCTGGGTGAACTCCGGGAGTTGGTGATGAACTGGGAGGCCTGGCGTGCTGCGATTCATGGGGTCACAAAGAATCGGACACGACTGAGCGACTGAACTGAACTGAGTTTTGTAGGATTTGCATCCCAGGATATTCTCAGATGGCCCAGCCTTTATATGAACTCCAACAGGGCCAGAAGGGGATTCATTAAATTGGACTGAAAGACAGCAGCAGTCCTGTGAACAACTAACGTTAGCACTTATATCGGCACCACCTTGGGCCTGCCAGACCTTACTAAGCCATTTACTCTTTCTGTAACTGAAAAGGATAAAGTGGCTATGGGTGTACTAACCCAGAATGGGAAATGGGACAGACCGGTGGCCTATCTCTCCAAACGACTGGACAGTCTTGCCACCAGATGGCCTACATGTTTACGGGCAATTGCTACAGTTGCCTTACTGGCTCAGGAGGCAACCAAGCTGACTTCAGGCTGAGACTTAACCTTAAAAGTCCCCCCATGAGGTCAACGCTCTCCTCCGAGGAGACCCCAACAAGTGGCTGTCAACGTCTCGGATTACACAATACCAGGAGACTTTATGTGAGAACCCCCATGTCACTATTGAGCCTTGCCAGGCCTTAAACCCAGCTACACTCCTTCCTGTGGGAGAAGGTGAACATTCACATACTTGTAAAGAGATCTTGGAAGAAGTTTATGCTAGCAGGCCTGACCTGAGGGACCAGCCAATCCCAGACCCAGACTGGGTCCTATACACCAATGGCATCAGCCTGGTGAAACAAGGACAATGGCTGTTGGGACATGCGGTAGTCACAGAGGAAACCATCACTGAAGCTGGTTCCCTGCCATCCCACTGGTCTGCTTAGCAAGCCAAATTATATGCACTAATTCAGGCTCTCCAGCTATCAAAAGGTAAGAAGACAAACATTTACACTGACTCTAGCTAGGTATGCTCTCATTGTGTTGCACGTGCATGGGGCCCTACAAGGAGAGAAGTCTCTTGACAGCTAACAGAAAGGACATTCAAAACAAGGAGAAGATCTTGAGCCTACTAGATGCTGTATGGGAACGTGAAAAAGAGGCAGTGATGCACTGCCGGGGTCACCAAAATGAGGATACCCCACAGGTGCGAGGAAACTGACTGGCAGATAAAATCGCAAAGGTGGCAGCTAAGGAACTTGGGGCTGGTGGGGGTGGCTTATTAGAACTTTTGTACTCTGGAAAGTGCCTGAGTTTACTTCAACTCTCCCACAGTATACCCCAGCCCAAGATCAATTGACTAAAACAGAAAGGGCCACCAAAAATGAAAAGTGTTTGTGGGACTGCCAGATGGCAGGTTGCTGGTTTCCAAGACTCTGGCCCCTCGCTAGTGTCTCAAATTCAACAGACAACCCATGTGAGGCATGACAAAATGGAAATATTGATTCGGAAAATTTCTTAATTCCACGGCTTTCTTCCCTATGTAGAATGGAATCCCAGAATTGTTCTGCTTGCTCACAGATCAACGCTGCCCCCAAACTTAAACAAAGGTCTCTAGGAATACAGTTAAAGGGCACTCTGCCCTTTGAGCATTTAGAGGTGAACTTTACTGAGATGAAACCCTACCGGCATTATCGTTACTTACTAGTCATAGTATGTACCTTCTCCAGTTGGGCGGAGGCCTTCCCCACCCGAACTGAAAAAGCAACTGAAGTAGCTCACTGTCTGATTCGAGAAATAATTCCCAGATTTGGGTTCCCAACCAGTATAGCATGAGACAAAGGCCCTGCCTTTGTAGCCGACTTCATTCAACAGTATGTAAAGCTCTAAATATTAAGTGGAAATTACATACAGCATATAGGCCCCAGAGTTCTGGGATGTGGAAAGAACCAACCAAACTCTTGAAGAGACACTTTCAAAATGGATCATAGAGATTGACTGTTCAGGGATGTACTTGCTTCCGGCAGCCTTACTCATATTAAGGGTAACCCCGCAATCCCACGGTTATTCTCCTTATGAAATTGTCTATGGGAGACCCCCTCCCATAGTGAGGCAGGTGTTAGCATACTTGCCACAGGTAAGGGGATGGGATTTCGCAGCATACGGAACATTTAGGTAAGGTAATAAACCAAGTAACTAAGTTTGTACAAGAAAGAGTACCGTTTCCCCTTGGGGAACAGATTCACGAATTTGTGCTCGGTGATCGGGTGTGGGTCAAAGACTGGAAACACAATTCCTTGGCCCGACATTGGAAAGGTCCTTATACTGTTGTTTTAGCCACCCTATGGCAGTTAAAGTTGCAGGTGTCACTCCCCGGATCCACCACATGAGCGTGAAGAAGGCGTACCAATGCGGACCCGGAGGATGCCGAGTGGACTACACAGAAGGACCCTGCTGATCCTCATGAAACCAAGGTCATCTTAAAACAGAAGAAGAAGAAATGAAGCTCTATAATCAACTACTACTACCCGGGCTCGTCGGTATTATCCTGGGTCTAGCCATAGTTTCAGCACAAGATAACGTTTTCGTTTCATGGACACATTCCTATGCCGACTTCCATAAGAAATCTAATTGCTGGGTGTGTGGCGCTATGCCCAGGTCCGTCATGGATGGTCTCTCATGGTGGCTGTCATCCCTACGGACGTGTGACATGCCCAGTTTATGTGACTTCCTGCTTCATAGAAAGCCACAAAAACCAAGTGCAGAAACTGTAATTACAACACCCACCAACGACTGGTGTGATAGAAAGGCTGATAGTCTGGCAGAAAGTCAGAAGATTCTTTTTAATTATACTCTTAGCTTAGAAAATGCTTATCAATATTATGTGACAGCCAGTAATTCCAAACAATCAAAAGCTAATAGATATTTTGACCAAATCTACCAAGTATGGGATGATTACATGTGGGTTACTCCAGAAAAAGGGCAGCCTGTTATGATAGCTGACATTTGCTGGGAGCAGGATATACACACTATATACACTATATAATAACCAGACGATAGACAAAAAGGATTTGAAACTGATGGGCTTTCTATGAAGAGAACAGTGCTATAAAACTTATAAAGTTACTTATGACCCCAATCAAACCCCCCAATGGCCTTGAACAGACTGGAAATTCAACCCTGGAGTCAGGTGGATTGCCGTTAAAGGCACCGGCTGGCTATGTGGGACCAGTTTGTGGCCATGGCTACCTCCAGGATGGGTAGGAAGATGGAAACATGAGGCCAACAATACAAGAGCCCGTAAATTTGCCCTCACTACAGGCCAGATAGTCACAGTCAGTTTTCCATTGGTATGATGATTTGACTGCTATAGTTGTTCCTTTGTTGGACACCACAGATAAAATGATTAGGGTCGAGGCCCTCACTAATTTCACCCAGAGAGCCCTAAACGATAGCCTGAGGGCAATTCAAGCATTAAATACTGAGCAAATACAAATGAGAAAGGCAGTAATTCAAAATCAGATGGCTTTAGACTTACTTACAGCCGCTCAAGGAGGGACCTGTGCTGTAATTAAGGTTGACTGTTGTGTATATATTCCTGACTTATCTGGCAATGTATCCACTGCTTTAGGTCATATGAAAAGCCAAGTAAAATCTATGTCTGATAATGATCTTCCTTCTGGATTTTTGTTTTGTCCTGGATAAAGGGTGATTGGTGGAAAACTATATTGACCATTGTGATAGTTGCTCAGTTAATTTTGTTATGTGGGCCTTGTATTCTCCAATGTATTGTCAACTTTGTCTCATTAAGATTAACCTCATTCACCCAAGTATATGACAAAAGCCTAAGGTACAATACATCCCGATGGGTGATGCTCACATTGGAAGTTGAGAGCATCAAGTAGGGGTAAGGAAGGAGGAAAAGAGCAGGCTACTATGACTAAACTGACTCCATTTTGAAAGAAAGGAAATTCCATTTTGAACTCTCAGCGAACTTTGGACCATAGATCTGTTAGTCATGGAAACGACATATTAGAATGACCAAATGAGCCTCTCTACTGGACAAATGGACCGGGCTGATCTCACACCTAGACTCCCTGGAGCCAAGAAGAATGGTTTACTGCATAATCAATCACCTTCTGTAATCTAGTAATGCCCATTGGTGTAGGCAGCACTGTGTGACTAGTTGGGCTTTAGATTGTGAATCTTGACTATAACCTGATTGTATCTCCTTCTAATGTTTTCCTTAGCTAACTTGAGAAATCTGGGGATGTGGGTTAGGGCACATACACTTAAGGTATATAAGGTTGTCACAAAAGTCAGTTGCGGTCCTTGGCTAAAGAAGAAACTCTGCCTCAGACCCACAGGTGTGATACACTGCACTCCACTATTCACACTGTCCTTCTGATGAGTTTGTTTCCTGGAATACCTGGCTATAACATATGGACGCCCTTTTTTCTTAGGTCAGTTCCCTACTGCCAGCCCCTTGCTGGGAGATTATCTTTCCACCCTTAACCTTAAGACAGTTCATAAGAGAACATGCAGACCTTTATCTCCCAAAGCCTCATCAAACAAATTCAGCTGACTAAACCCTCATACCCGGGGATTGAGCCCTGCTTGAAACCTTACACCATAAGGATCTCCAGCCTCGAGGACTGGTCCACTTGAGGTCATTCTAACCACACCAACAGCTGCTAAACTGGCAGGTCACTCCTCTTGGTTTCATATCTCTAGATTAAAGCATGCCCCAGGAGATGCTCCATCTCTGCCAAGAAACATTCTCCACTCAGACACTCCTCACTACACCAGCACTGTTCTGGGACCCACCAGGCTTCGACTGAATCAAATTCTACAAGAATCAGAACAGCCAAACACAACTGGGATTTCCCCTACTTACCCTCTTCACAATAGGAGTTTACTCTGTGTCTCCCCCTGAGTGGACTATCATTCAAAAACGTTCCCTCTGTTTTACCTACTTCTCCATAGTTCTTGTTTTTCTGGGGTGTGGCCCGACTCCTACTGTGATCAGCTTAGACGAATTCATTATCTACTTTCCTTCACATAATAACACAAGCCCTTACTTTTTCTGGAAACACCATTGTTACTGATCTCCCCATTCTCCTTGACTTTATAACTGATCTTTGGCTCTAGGGAGATTTCATAGAGTTCACACCAACCCAAATTTATTTCTACACCTGGATTCTTATTTTTAGCATTTTATCCCCTTAGACATGAGACATCACATCATGATTTTACTCTTACTCTCTCTTCTTTTACAGTCCAAACTTCACATTAATACCCTGCCCCAAAACTAGCCTACCTATTCAGAACTCTAAATCTGACCCATTGTTTACTCAATACCTCAAACCCACCCCTGGCCAATAATTGTTGGATTTGCTTATCCATCTCCTCACCCTGAAGATCGGCACTCCCCATTTCTAACTTTCAGCCCATGTTTAATGCATCTTTTTCAAAATTTCTTCAGGACCACTTACAGGCCTTCACCAACTGAACTACCCATGAGCTACTTCTAACTCACTCAGATTAGCAAACACTTCGACCCCACACAAATCCCCTTGACCCACATTTCAGCCTTTTCTTATCTCACCCCCATGACGCCCCTGTCCCACAGGAAGTGGTTACAGAAGATTGACCTTCAGCCCTTATCCTAAATCAAAAAGGCTGGAATGATAGGGCCCACATGGGGTCTCCTTGATAAGATGGCTCATTATGTTGACCTCGCAAACAAAGAGTAAAATCACAGTGATCCGTGAGACTGACCAAACTGCCCAAATGGCATGCTGTTTTCTCACTGGTGCCTATCTTCTCAAAGGTGTCAGACCCCCAATTCCAGACCTCTGGCTACGTGACCATCCCTACAGAGAATTTTTCATTGGTGGGGTATGAGAAGGACCCTGTCAGAAAGGGAGGATGCTGGTTCTCCTTAAGAGCCAGTCACCCTCTCTTTTCCCTCTAATAAACTTCCCTTTTCTTACCAGATGACTCAGCTTGCTTCTTTTTCTCTCCACTCACCTTACAAATATCACACAAAAATTACACAAAATATCATACTACTAGGGAATTACAGATTAAAATCATCAGATATCACACCACACCAATTTGGACTGCTTAACTCCATATATATAACAATATCAACTGCTAGAGGGTGAAGAACAACAGGAACTTCCCCTCACTGCTGGTAGGGAGTAGGTACAGCCATTTTGTAAGACAGTTGGGAAGTTTTTTCCAAAGCTAAAAACTCTCACCTCGGGGTCCAACAATCGTGCTCTCTTTCTGTATTTAGACAACTGCTTTGAAAATCTATCTCCAAATTCAAGCAGAGATGCAATTATGCATAGCAATACTATCCATAATAGCTAAAAACGTGAAAAAAATCAGTATATCCTTCAAAAGATGAACGTATAGGCAAATTGGGTTACATCCGTGTCAAGATAAGTAGATTATACTACCCCCAAAATATGCCTCTTTGATAAAAGGATTGTTTCAGTCTGAGGATTACTTCACAAACTAAGAAAAAGAACCTCAGAATATCTGCTTAGGAAAATGAGCAGAGATTGCCCTTTTGTGACAGACTTTTACAATAGAGAAATGTCCATATTTAAAGGCTGTCCCTCTTTGCACCAGAAATACAAGGATGATTAAATCTCACATAGAGATTTGATGGTGGAGGAGTTCTGATTTCAATCAGCAAACAATCATACACTTCTTTTCTGTGTTTTGCATGATGACCTGCCAAAACTGACTTCCCCCATTCCCCAAGGTCTTTCTTTTGTTTGTATCCTAAAATGGTATTTGAGGTGCTGGCTTTGGACATTTCAGGGAGTGATTCCGTTTTCCTGGGTAGCTCTTCTATATACAGGAGGTATACATGTTATTAAACTGTTTTTTTCTCCTGGTAATCTATTTTTTTTCTTTGTTTTTTTACAGGAGAAGTCTCGACTAATAACCTACAAGAGTAGAAGAAAAGTTGTTTTTCCTCCCACACACATGCAATGGGATACTGCTCAGCAATAGAAAGCAATGAGCCATGAATCAATGGAAAGACAAAAATAAATCATGTCTGACATATTTATTGTTCAGTCGCTTAATCGTGTCCAACTCTTTGCAATCCCATGGACTGTAGCACACCAGGCTTCCTTGTCCATCACCATCTCCCAGAGCTTGCTCAAACTGATATCCATCGAGTTGGTGATGCCATCTAACCATCTCGTCGTCTGTTGCCTCCTTCTTCTGCCTTCTATTTTCCCCCAACATCAGGGTCTTTTCCAATGAGTCAGTTATTCACATCAGTTGGCCAAAGTATTGGAGCTTCAGCTTCATCATCAGGCCTTCCAATGAACATCTAGGACTGGTCTCCTTTAGGATGGACTGATTGGATCTCCTTGCAGTCCAAGGGACTCTCAAGAGTCTTCTCCAACACCACAGTTTAAAAGCATCAATTCTTCAGTGCTCAGCTTTCTTTATGGTTCAATTCTCACATCCATACATGACTTCTGGAAAAACCATAGCTTTGACTAGATGGACATTTACCTGAAAAGTAATATCTCTGCTTTTTAATATGTTGTCTAGGTTGGTCATAGCCTTTCTTCCAAGGAGCAAGCGTTTTTTTTTTTAATTTCATGGTTCCACTCACCGACCACAGTGATTTTGGAGCCCAAGAAAGTGAAGTCTGTCACTGTCTCCATTGTTCCCCCATCTATTTGCCATGAAGTGAGGGACCAGATGCCATGATCTTAGTTTTTTTGAATGTTGAGCTTTAAGCCATCTTTTTCACTCTCCTCTTTCACCTTCATCATGAGGCTCTTTAGTTCCTCTTCACTTTCTGCCATAAGGTTGGTGTCATCTGTATATCTGAGGTTATTGACATATCTCCTGGCAGTCTCTATTTCACTTTGTGCTTTATCCAGCCTGGCATTTTGCATGATGTTCTCTGCATATTAAGTTACATAAGCAGGGTGATGATATACAGCCTTGATGTACTCTTTTCTCAATTTGGAGCCAGTCTGTTGTTTCATGTCCAGTTCTAACTTGTTTTTTGACCTGCATACAGGTATCTCAGAAGGCAGGTAAGGTGGTCTGGTATTCTTTTCAATCCCATGGACTGTAGCACACCAGGCTTCCCTGTCCATCACCATTTCCCAGAGCTTGCTCAAACTGATATCCATCGAGTCAGTGATGCCATCTAACCATCTCGTCGTCTGTTGTCTCCTTCTTCTGCCTTCTATTTTCCCTCAACATCAGGGTCTTTTCCAATGAGTCAGTTATTCACATCAGTTGGCCAAAGTATTGGAGCTTCAGCTTCATCATCAGGCCTTCCAATGAACACCCAGGACTGGTCTCCTTTAGGATGGACTGGTTGGATCTCCTTGCAGTCCAAGGGACTCTCAAGAGTCTTCTCCAACACCACAGTTCAAAACCATCAATTCTTCAGCACTCAGCTTTCTTTATATTCCTACTCTTACATCCATACATGACCACTGGAAAAACCATAGCCTTGACTAGATGGGCATTTGTTGGCAAAGTAATGTCTCTGCTTGTGAATATGCTATCTAGGTTGGTCATAACTTTCCTTATAAAGAGTAAGTGTTTGTTAATTTAATGGCTGTAGTCACCATCTGCAGTGATTTTGGAGCCAAAAAAAATAAAGTCTGACACTGTTTCCGCTGTTTCCTCATCTATTTTCCATGAAGTGATTAGACCGGATGCCATGATCTTCGTTTTCTGAATGTTGAGCTTTAAGCCAACTTTTTCACTCTCCACTTTCACTTTCATCAAGAGGCTTTTTAGTTCCTCTTCACTTTCTGCCATAAGGGTGGTGTCATCTGCACATCTGAGGTTATTGATATTACTCCTGGCAATCTTGATTCCAGCTTGTGTTTCTTCCAGTCCAGCATTTCTCATGATGTACTCTGCATAGAAGTTAAATAAACAGGGTGACAATATACAGCCTTGACGTACTCCTTTTCCTATTTGGAACCAGTCTGTTGTTCTATGTCCAGTTCTAACTGTTGCTTCCTGACCTGCATACAGATTTCTCAAGAGGCAGATCAGGTGGTCTGGTATTCCCATCTCTTTCAGAATTTTCCACAGTTTGTTGTGATCTGCACATTTAGCAACTTTAGTGTGGTCAAAGAAGCAGAAGTAGATGTTTTCTGGAGGTCTTTTGCTTTTTCTATGATTCAGTGGAAGTTGGCAATTAGATTGCTGGTTCCTCTGCCTTTTCTAAACCCAGCTTGAACATCTGAAAGTCCTCATTTCACGTACTGATGAAACCTAGCTTGGAGAATTCAGAGCCTTACTTTGCTAGCTTGTGAAATCAGTGCAATTGTGTAATAGTTTGAACATTCTTTGGCCTTTTCTTTGGGATTGAAAAGAAAACTCACCTTTTCCAGTCCTGTGGCCACTGCTGAGTGAGAAGGGACAAACTATCTATCTATGAGCCGAAGAAAGGTGCTTTTGTTTATAGTCAGCAGAAGGGCAGTGTCCATACTATTAAGTATGATTATAAAAACAAAGACAACAAAGAACAAGTGAAAGAAAGAGTTTCCAACATGGAGTCAGAATTGGCTTTCTCCCTGCAACAAACAGACTCTGTAGACGAAATGCAAAATGGATCACACATAAACTATGGGCTTTATTTTGTGGAGTTCTTCCCAAGGTGCAGGAGCTGGCAATGCTGAAACCTCTGCACATGTCATCTGGAAAGGAGCAATACATGGATAAATGGCAAGTGGTGGGCACCAGGTTCCTCACTGTGGGAGCAGGAAGTTACAGATGAATAAGAGGGAAGGCCTCTGCCCTTGTGGTCCTGGATCTCAGCTTCCAGGTAGGATGATGTGGGGAGTTGACTGGCCTGGGGAACCACACAGATCTTTACACTGGGAAGGCCCTGCTGACGTAGGAATAGAGTCATCTTTCCACCCACATCTGCTACAAACACTCATCCCTCCATGATCTGCCACGTGCAGCTTTTAAGACATTCTCCCCCTAGGCAGATAAAGGACTGTGAGGGTCCAGCTTACCCATAACCTGTCCCAATGTGGTAGAAATTGCTGGGCAGTCAGTGTAGAAGTCAGAGCCTTGGTTCTTTTCCTAATTTCAATTTTAATTCTCCCACAAAAGTTTTTGGATCCAGTAGCCTAAAGCTGAATTTGTTCCAGTTTCCAGACATTCAGAAGAATTCATCCCTGGTCTGGAGGGTCATAAAACACTCAGACCTAGGACAAGACAATCATTACCTGCTGTTCAGTTTATCAAGGAGAAAAACTCCAGGAAGACAGTTAGCTCCTAAACATACATCTAACCCCTAAATAATGGTCTGAGGTCTTAAGAAATGGTTGAGGGATGGTGTTGCAATGTCTAGAAAAACTGAGAAACTGGAGGACCCAAGAAAGCCATAAGAATGGCAAACTGAACATTGCAACATTTAAACTGTTTGGTCAGGAAATACACACATCTGGCCGAAGGCAGAATGACATCACTGACTCAATGGACATGAGTTTGAGGAAACTCTGGTAGACAGTGAAGGACAGGGAAACCTGGAGTGCTGCAGTCCATGCGGTCACAGTCAGTCAGACACGACTGAGTGACTGAACAACAAAGCAAAAATACTAGGAATGTTCAGGCCTGCTCACTGTTCTCTTTATCTTCTTTGTTGTCAGAAAAAGGAAAGAAAAAAAACTCATTCCTATTTTTTTTTTTTTTCCTTTTCACTGCAACACCCACACCCAGAGGCAGCGCCACCTTCCCTGGTGGCTGAGCCCAGACACCCAGGGCCTCCCACTTCCCTTGTGCTCCAATGACTGTCAGCTCTCTCCCAGAGTCTATGGCCAGTGCCCACACTAACTCCCCTCTATGGCCACAGCCCTGGCCCAAGCCCGATCCCTCCATCAGGACCTTCAAAACTCCCTGCCCCCATGGTGCATCTCACATCCCATCTCAATATGGTATTTGTGAAGCATAAACCAGACCGTGACTTTCTCCCACCTGTAATGCCCCATAAGTTTTCTCCCTTTGGTTGGGGTTTCTTGTCAAAAAGGCATTCACCTGGCCCTCGCGCAGCTACTGGCTCTTGGGTTCCAGAACACTGAGCACCTGAGCACGACACAGCACAAAACCCCAGAATGGGGCTGGGACTGCTGCTGCCTGATCAAAGAGAGCAGAGAAGGGTTCGCCAGCTGGGACAGAAACCCTGCAAGAGTAGCCTCTCCCTTGGCCGTTACATCACCCCCATGGGACTTGAGGGAAGGAGGGACCAAGGCACGTGTTAGCTCATTCCTAAGCAGGACAGTATAGGTTCATTCGTGTCCCCTCAAATTTACATGCTGAACCTCTAGCCCCCAGGACTCCGGGATGTGGCTGTATTGGGGGATGGAGTTTTCAAAGAGCTGAGCAAGGTAAAATGCTGTCACTATGGTGGATCCTAAAATCCTAAAAAATGTGTTAAAATGGTGCATTTAATATGTAAAGTTTGGAAAACTCAGTAGTGGCCACAGGAAAGAAAAAGTTCAGTTTTCTATCCAATCCCAAAGAAGGGCAATGCCAGAGAATGTTCAAAGTGTTAGTGAAAGTGTTAGTCTTTCAGCTGTGTCCTACTCTTTGCAACCCCATGGACTGTAGCTTGTCAGGCTTTTCTGTCCATAAAATTCTACAGGCAAGAATCCTGGAGTGGGTAGCCATGCCCTTCTCCAGGAGATCTTCCCAATCCAGGGATCAAACTCATGTCACCTGCATTGCAGGTGGGTTCTTTACTGTCTGAGCCACCAGGAAAGCCATGAGAATGTTCTAACTACCATACGATTGTGCTCATTTCACATGCTAGTAAAGTTATACTCAATATCCTTCAAGCTAGGCTTCAGCAGTACATGAACCGAGAAATTCCAGATGTACAAGCTGAGTGTAGGAAAGGCAGAGGAACCAGAGATCAAATTGCCAACATCTGCTGCATCATAAAAAAAAGGCAAGAGTATTCCAGAAAAACACCTACTTCTGTTTCAGTGACTATGAGAAAGCCTTTGACTGTGTGGATCACAACAAACTGTGGAAAATCCTTAAAGAGATGGGAATACCAGACCACCTTTCCTGACTCCTGAGAAACTTATATGCAGGTCAGGAAGCAACATCTAGAACAGGACATGGAACAATAGACTGGTTCCAAGTTGAGAAAGATTTGTCAGGGTTTTATATTGTCACCCAGCTTATTTAACTTACGTGCAGCGCACATCATGTGAAATGCTGGATTGGATGAATCACAAGGTGGAATCAAGATTTCCAGAAGAAATATCAACAACTTCTGTCCACGGAGTTGCAATAAATTGAATATGACTTAGTGATTGAAACAACACTATCCCATACCTGAATCCTAACCTGCACCCATACCTTGATCCCTGCCATAACCCGTTAACTGAACACCTAATTCCTAACATCTTTTTCCTAAAACCTAACACATGATCCCTAAAACCTAGTTGCCAGAGTCCAGCTCCAGCAGCCAGGGATTCAACCTGAAGAGATGAGTGGTGTAGGTGAGAAACTGAGGCAGCCTCTCAGTTTTCTTGGACTGCCTGTTTATTTCAAGCTTATGATTCTCTTTTATACTTTTACAAAAGCATTAGGTCAGAGGTTTGATATTTTCAGTTCCCACTGGCCCAGATTTGTTGTCTCCATAAATCTTTGTTGCCCCTCAAAAGGAGTTTCTGCCTCAGCGATTCTCTTATCTACTTTTTCTCATGTGTCCTTGTGAATACACTGTAACTCATGCTAATGTCTGGGCTGCATACCACATTCCTCAGTTTATTTCTTATCTTTCTAAGTCCTGTTTGCCCCTAGTATCCTAAGCTCACTATTTCTTAGAAAGGGCTTCTAGCTAATAATATCTCTAAAGTCCCTACTTTCTATAAGCTATGGTAGAACATGCTAACATTACAACATTCCTTAAATCTTTAGCTTCTAACTATTTTAATTATTCCTACGACCTAAATTCAGCAAACTCTTTTGCCATAAACACTTTCCTCACAATTATGCTTCAGATAGCAGTCCCTCCCATGGTCTCAAGCTGCAGCCTGTGTGCTCACCCTGGAACACTCTTTTGTAAAAGTCCTTGAACAAATGTCAATGATTAACTTTATGAATTATTCTCTGAGCACAGCTGCAGAAGACTTTGTGCCTTCTCATGCTCCTCTCAAGCCCCTTAATATTCTTTTCAGTCAACTCAGCCGAGGAAAGGAAAAACCAAGTCAGAATCACACAGCCTAACTCCTTCATCCTGGGTCCGTGTCTGCGGGACAGAGAGGGGGTTGTGGCCATGCCTCCATTTTGTCAGTAATGCCTAATGCGGCTCCCAACACCTAGGCATTAATTCCAAAAACCTAACCCCTAAACTATACCATAAAACCTAACCTATAATCTTAACCCAAACACACATTTATCCATTAAAACAAACAAACAAAAAACCCAAAACTATAAAGCCATAAACATAATTCACACTGGCTTCTTTGTTGGTCTCAAAAACACCTGGCAACTTCCACTTAAGGGTCTTGCATTTCTTAATCCCTCCATCTGGATTACTCCTTCCATAACTCTTCACAGCTTATTCTTCACTCCCTTCAGTTCAGTTCATTTCAGTCGCTCAGTCCTATTCGACTCTTTGCAATCCCATGAACTGCAGCACACCAGGCCTCCCTGTCCATCACCAACTCCCAGAGTTCACTCAAATTCACATGCATCGAGTCAGTGATGCCATCCAACCGTCTCATCCTCTGTCGTCCCCTTCTCCTCCTGCCCTCAATCCCTCCCTGCATCAGAGTCTTTTCCAATGAGTCAACTCTTCGCATGAGGTGGCCAAAGTATTGGAGTTTCAGCCTCAGCATCTTTTCTTCCAAGGAACACCCAGGACTGGTCTCCTTTAGGATGGACAGGTTGGACCTCCTTGCAGTCCAAGGGATTCTCAAGAGTCTTCTCCAACACCACAGTTCAAAAGCATCGATACTTAGGCACTCAGCTTTCTTCATACTCCAACTCTCACATCCATACATGACCACTGGAAAAACCATTGCCTTGACTAGACGCACCTTTGTTGGCAAAGTAATGTCTCTGCTTTTGAATATGCTACTGGGTTGGTCATAACTTTCCTTCCAAGGAGTAAGTGTCTTTTAATTTCATGGCTGCAGTCACCATCTGCAGTGATTTTGGAGCCCCAAAAATAAAGTCTGACACTGTTTCCACTGTTTCCCCATCTATTTCCCA
The DNA here is from genome assembly GCF_032452875.1 of Bos javanicus. Lineage (NCBI taxonomy): Eukaryota > Metazoa > Chordata > Mammalia > Artiodactyla > Bovidae > Bos > Bos javanicus. Next base: position 146,638,651 of record NC_083868.1, on the reverse strand, counting down.
TGAAGTGATGGGACCAGATGCCATGATCTTCGTTTTCTGAATGTTGAGCTTTAAGCCAACTTTTTCACTCTCCTCTTTCACTTTCAACAAGAAGCTCTTTAGTTCCTCTTCACTTTCTGCCATAAGGGTGGTGTCATCTGCATATCTGAGGTTACTGTTATTTCTCCCAGCAATCTTGATTCCAGCTTGTGCTTCTTCCAGCCCAGCGTTTCTCATGATGTACTCTGCATAGAAGTTAAATAAGCAGGGTGACAATATACAGCCTTGATGTACTCCTTTTCTTATTTGGAACCAGTATGTTGTTCCATGTCCAGTTCTAACTGTTGCTTCCTGACCTGCATACAGGTTTCTCAAGAGGCAGGTCAGGTGGTCTAGTATTCCCATCTCTTTCAGAATTTTCCACAGTTTATTGTGATCAACACAATCAAAGGCTCTATCATAGTCAATAAAGCACTATTACTAAGTCACTTCAGTCATGTCCGACTCTGTGGGACCCCATAAACCGCAGCCCACCAGGCTTCCCCATCCCTGGGATTCTCCAGGCAAGAACACTGGAGTGGGTTGCCATTTCCTTCTCCAATGCATGAAAGTGAAAAGTGAAAGTGAAGTCGCTCAGTCATGTCCGACTCTTAGCGACCCCATGGACTGCAGCCTACCAGGCTCCTCTGCCCATGGGATTTTCCAGCCAAGAGTACTGGAGTGGGGTGCCATTAAGATGTTTTTATGGAACTCTGTTGCTGCCGGGGTCCAGCCCCGGTGCAGTCAGGGGTTTCGAAGGGGAGACGGCTTCGGCGATCAGGAAACAACAGCTTATTTAAATGCTAATTAAAGATAGAAAGAGTGGTTAAATAAGAATAGCTCAGTGAGGAAATTCAGTGGAGAAAAGAGGCTGAATAACTTGCTTTACGAGGAAAGCTAATAAAATTCCAAAATAAGGAATTTTGCGTCACCTAAGTAGGCCGTAGGCATCCTCCCGTTCTCCCGAAGGAGAGGAGACACTAAGGCCTCCCCCATCAGATCTTAGAAGCCCAGGCAAAATTAGTAGGCTTGACGAGCCTCTCCGCCCCGGATGAAAATTCAGCCAGAAGGTGAGAGAAAGAACGACATGGGGAGACCAAGTTTCGGTGAACAAAAGGGCGTACTTTATTTTCCAAAGTAGTTTTATACCTTAAGTTGTGCATAGAGGATAATGGGGGAAGGGGTAGAGTCATGCAAGGACAGCAGTCCCTGATCCTAATCAAAGCCAGGCTTTCAAACTTAGCATACTCTAAAGTTTAGGTGATTTACATCATCTTCTGGCCAGGAGGCCTGCTAACATTTTAAGAAACTTATTTTTCTCTAAAGGTGATTATTCTAAAGTCAGGCGCCAGCCTCCCAAAGCATTAGATAAAGTTGCATTCCTATAGGGCAAAGGTGTGGTGGGCTATAACAAGAAAAGAATTAACTCAAGGGTCCAAGGTTACAAACATTGAAGCTACTACTTACATTTCTATACACCAATTATATCAATCAATACACTGCCAGGGACACAGTAGGAAAGTGATATGGAGACTTAGCAGCAAACATTGGCCCAACAAGTGAAAAACCCTTCACCAATACAATTTCTAATCAATCTTTTAACTGCTGAAAGGAATCTGTATTTAGACAGTTTAGAACATCTCATGCCTCTCACAGTTGGGAGGCTCTGAACAATCACATGTGGCCGGAAAAACCTATTCAGGCAGGCTAGAGGACTTCCAAAGGAGTTTGTAGGTTGAAACACTGTCACACCCAGGAATTATTAACTGGAGCTGTAAGTTAACTCTTTTTCAGAGAGAGGTAGTGGGGGACAGCCCCCCATAAAGTCAGAGGTGTAGGTGAGAGCACAAAGCAGAGAGTAGGAGGACTCTGGTTTTGGGGGTAGATGCATGAGAATTTCCAGGGGAACTCCTGAGGCTCGATCTTGCCTTTGTGTATGCTGAGCCTCCTTCCTCATGACCTTTGCCATGGGCGGAGTTCCTCACGCTGGCTCCCGGCATCTTGCTTTTCCGATGATCCAGCAGATATTGGCACTTTGATCTCTGGTTCCTCTACCTTTTCTAAAATCAGCCTGAACATCTGGAAGTTCACAGTTCACGTATTGCTGAAACCTGGCTTGGAGGATTTTAAGCATTACTTTACTAGCGTGTGAGATGAGTGCAATTGTGCAGTAGTTTGAGCACTCTTTGACATTGCCTTTCTTTGGGATTGGAATGAAAATTGACGTTTTCCACTCCTGTGACTACTGCTGAGTTTTCCAAATTCGCTGGCATATTGAGTGTAGCACTTTCACAGCATCATCTTTCAGGATTTGAAATAGCTCAATTGGAATTCCATCACCTCCACTAGCTTTGTTCATAGTGATGCTTCCTAAGGCCCACTTGACTTCACATTCAAGGATGTCTGGCTCTAGGTGAGTGACCACACCATCATGATTATTCACTCCCTTAGTGTAAATGTAAATAGCATTCCTGGTGGCTCAGTTGGTAAAGAATCTGCCTGCAATGCAGGAGACCCAGGTTTGATCCCTGGGTTGGGAAGATCCCCTGGAGAAGGGAATGGCTACCCACTCCAGTATTCTTGCCTGGAGAATTCCATGGACAGAGGAGTCTGGTGGGCTACAGTCCATGGGATCTCAAAGAGTCGGACACAACTGAGCAACTAACTAGTGTAAATGTAGCTTTTCAACATGAACTAGCACTGACACTCCTGCCCCTCCCTATCCTCTGCATTCCTATGTTCCACCTTACCACGTAGTATATGCATATTCTAGTGTAACTATAGATGTCACCTGCTGTAGCTGTGGTTTGCTGTCTGTCTCCCATTGTTTGAACGTTGGCTCAGATAGACTTAGCCTAATTCGGTCACTGATTCATCCCAATCACCTAAGACAGTCCCTTGGGCATGAACACTCGTTGTTTACATCCCCTCTGACCACAGCCACCTCCTCTGCAGCACTCTCGCCCCAGCCCTTCCCCTTCATCAAGCTGGTTCAGGGGGTGATGTATTGCTCAGATTCTGAAGTCCATCTGAAGCCCAGCTCTACCAACCAGATACAGGAGTCAATGTTTGTGAGACTTGGTTTCCTCATCTGGGAAAGAAGGCTAATAACTGCACTTGAACAACTTCAGATGGCTGTGATGATTGAATGAGTGAAGCATGTAAAGCACTTAGGAGAGTGCTGAGCACATGATAAGAGATCAGTAAAGGTCAGCATTATTAGTCTTCTTTTCACATCATCTGCTTCAATATACAGCAAGGAACTTACTGCATCATTGGCCAGGATTTGTAGCTCTTCTTAGCCATTGTCTTTCCAGCCCTCTCACCTAGTACCTGATAAAATACTCAACAGACTAGGGAGAAGGAACTTCCTCAAACTAATCAGGGGGATCTACAAAACCCACAGCTAACATCATAATGGCAAATGAATGGATGCTGTGCCCCTGAGATCAGAGACAAGACAAGAATGTCCACTCTTGCCAGTTCTCTCAGTACTGCACTGAAGACCCTAATCGGAGCAATTAGGTAAGAAAGTTAAATAAAAGGACCACAGATTGGAAAAGGAAACAGAAAATGTTTATTCACAGGTGACATGATCTTACATATTGAAAATCCAAAGGAATCCATTAAAAAAAAAAGTGGAACTAAGAAATTAGTTCAGCAAGGTGGCAGAATAAACAGCTTTATTGTTTTTTCTGTGCTATGAAATGGATTGTGTTGCCCCAAAATCATATATCAACTCCTTAATTTCCAAATATACTATCAAGCAAATAGGATGATTTGTGAAGTGACTGAGATTAATGAGATCATAAGAGTGGAACTCTGACCCGATATGAATAGAACTGCTGTCATTATAAAACAGAAAGAGATGCTAGAGACCCTGTCTCTCTCACTTTAAAATGTTTAGTACACAGTGAGAGAATGGCCATCTGCAAGCCAGGAAGAGAAATCTCACCAGGATCTGAACTCTGTCAGAACCTTAATCTTGGACTTTCCAACCTCCAGAATTGTGAGAAAATAAAAATTTATGTTGTTAAAGTGGCCCACTCTGCAGTACTTTGTTATGATGGCCCAAGCAGACAAAGACAACTTGCAAAGAAAAATCGGAAAATATTTTTTTTAAAAAAATTCCATTCATGATAGCATCAAAAAAGAATTAAGTGCTTAGAAATAAATTTCCAAAAGGAGCAAAAACTATACTCTTAGAACTACAAAACTGCGCTGAAAGAAATTAAGTATGTAAATATATGGAAACCATGTTCAATGTTCATATATCAGAATGCTTAATATGCTGAGGTGGCAATAATCCTCAAACGTACTTCCATATTTATATAATCCTATCAAAATCCCCAAATAATTCTTTGTCGAAATTGACAACCTGACTGTATAACTCATGTGCAAATACAAAGGACTAGAATTGCCAAACATGAAAAAAGAGAAATGAAGTAGGAAGATTGGTATTCTCCAGTATGAAGATGTACTACAAAGGGACAGTAGTCAAGACAGTGTGCACGGCAGAAATAGAAGACTTACTGATGGAATGGACTTGAGAGTACAAAAGTACACACACATATCTATCTATGCTGGACAGTTTTTCACAAAGCACCCAAAACAATTCAACAAGAATAGCAGAGAGTAATTAAACATGGATGCTGGTACAGATTGATAGCAACTCACCAACCAAGAAAAAGAAGGAGGGAGGAAGGAAGGAGAGAAATAGGAGGAAGGGAAAAGGAAAGGGAAGGAATGGAAAGGAAAGAAAAACAAAAGAGAAAAGAAAAAAGTGAGCACTTTAAATCACTTACAAAGAGTAATACATATAAAATATCTCACAGATCTAAATATAGGAGCAAAAACATGAAAGCTATACAAGAAAACAGGGGTAAATATTCATGGTAACAATTTTGCAAAGAATCCTTAGATGAAACCGAAAGCACAAGCAGTAAAGCTGTAACCACTATTACAGCCCCAACTGTACCTTAACCCCAACCTCAACCCAAATACAAGCCAGAGCCCTACCACAAACCTGATGCTTAATCGTAACCCTAATCCTAACTCTAAACCTAACTTCAACCCAAAGCCAAACTGCAATCTGAATGTTAACCCTAGTGCCAAACCCAAATCCAAACCCAAAGCTGAGCCCCTAACTCAAAACCCAGACCACCTACTTACATGAACACTTCTGCTGTGCTGTCTGCTGAACGTGTAGCCCTTTAGAGCAACTGTTTAGATAACTGTGAGAAGCTCTCCCATTTGTTTTTACCTTCAGGAGGTACCTAAATCTTGGGAACTTAATTTTGGCCCCCTTTATCTTTTAATCTACAATTCAGAGCCTAAGTTCACTTGTATGCTCAACAGTCCTCAGGACCAAAACAAAGCTCTTAGGTGTTGTGAGATGCTGTTTTATCTCTCTATTCCTACTGTATCTTAAATGTAGGTAATTATTGTAAAAGTTGAAGACATTTCTGAATTGATATGCCAATGTGAAGACTTTTATCTATTTTTATAACTAAATATGAAATGTTTCTAACATGCCAAAGTATAAAGCAGAGATTATATCATAGCTTATATTATACCATAACATATATTTCATACCTTAGTGTTGAGGTTAGCTTACACTCAAAAGTAACTGGTGTTTCTTTGTGAAATTATCAATTTCTGTACTTTTATGATTTAATAATGTTTCCTGTGTTACAAAACATTCTACATTCCATATGTTACTGTTTTATAAAGTTTTAAATCTTATATACATGACATCATAATCTAAACCTTCTTAGCTCAATTCAGTGGGAGCTAACCTGCTTTAACTCAAGGCATTGAAAAACAAGCTACTCTGTACTCGTGCACATTACTCCAGTGGTGCAGAATACTACGGAGTGGTCATATGATCATTTAATTTAGAAAGAGAAAATTCTGATCTTTGTTTTGATGTAGTTTATTCTGGAAATTCTATTTTCGTTTTTAATCAGTAAGAAAGGACAGATGCTCGGGTAACATGATGCAACATAGTTACCAAAGCTCTCAAGTTGCCACTTGTTCCCGCTCACAGAAAATAAATAAACAGTGAGAAAGGTGTTGGTCCAGTAAAATAAAACAAAGCAGCTCACCAGCATGAGAATAACTTTGGTAGCTTTAATTTCAGGAGAGCCTTGTGAAGACTGGATGGTACTGCGAACATGCTGAGCTGTTTTGCGATGTCTGAAGAGAATAGTCACCATGTAGATGCTACTACACGTCATGAGAGAGAGAAGGAACAAATCTCGAGTGAATATTGCACTTAGAAATGTTGCTACTATGTGGTGATGAGGTACGTCAGTTTTACAATAAGCAGCATAATACCCAGATCTAGCATCAGTGATATTCCTGTTGGCCACGTTTCTTAAGATGATCTCAGAATAAATAACCATGTTGATGATCCAGGAAAAAAGCAAAGAGGGTTGAATAAATGTCGAAATTTTTATTTTGAGCCAAACCCACTTACTATTACTCAGAGTAATTGTCACAACCTGAAACGTACTCTGGAGAGAGGTTGTATACAGGGAAATACTTCGAGCAACTCTCTGGATGTAAACCACTGCTTTACATCCAATATCACCCATCTCAGGACTAATTCCAAAGGATGACAGTATATTTGGAACCCCTCTGAATACAAGCGCCAGGGTGTTAGCAAAAGTTAGGTGGGCAAGAATCACATCTGTGGGCTTCTTCTTATGGGGGAGAAATAAAAAGACGTACATATACAAAATAAATAACAGGGAATTCCCCATGAGCCCAATGCAAATTTGAAAAAAGAAGAAGATCCCAAAAATCTTGTCACTGGAAATCATTGTCTTTCAGTCTCTCTTAGATCTTCAAACCAAGGCCAGCACATCCTACAGGTAAATAATTTGATTATGAACATGAAGATTCAAAATAATTGTGATTGTGAATGTATCAAGCTTCCAGAAGCCTTCCTGCAATGAGTAAGTGTTCAGCTACATCAGACCTCTTAAGGGACCATCAGGATTTGTAAACAGCAGAATTTAATGTTTATGAAGACAGAAAGTATCATATGTATTCACCATTTATTCCAGTCAATTTCTCTTAGAAATGTTCTGCTGGTTGTATACATCAAGAGACAGTTTAATTTAAAATTGTAACTCTTAATCTACATAATCTAATATTCACATCATTCTATGCATATGAAAAACCAGTAGCATCTATACAATAATATCTTCCCAAATGCTTATTGTATTATATAGCTCATTTTAGAAATAATCGTTATTGAAGCATATATAAATGTCACACAAAAATTCTGCCAAATGAAACATCTGACACTAGTTATATTTTATTGTCATGTTTGTTATAAGTTCGACTAGTCCAAGAAAAATTAAAGTAGATATTATCATCAAACGCAAAATCAACAGCCACATTAGAGATTACCTCCATCACATTCTAAATCTCTTACCTGATGCAATGGGATCCACTGCTTTGCTGAAACAGAAAAATTTAGAATCACCCATCTCACTGCACAGTAAGTGCTTTGTCCTGCAGTGTCTCACGACTCCCTTATGCTTCTATTTGATTATTTCCTTATATCATAAGTGGAGACTGATGGCAGACCAAGGGATAAGAGGAGGCTTATTATTCACAGCATGAGGTTCTGTCTGGGAAAAGCAGGACAAGCCTCCCAAGATGATACGAAAGTGGATAGAAAAATGAATATAAAGGAGATTGGGTGTTGTTGTTTTTTTTTGTTTATCCTGATGGAGTGTGGTCTGGATGAGGTTGCACACCTGCCAGCAGGGGGTTGCGTCCTTTATCTCTTACCGAGGGCAAAAGCAAGAGCGCTTGGATTTCCTTGTCAATTTGCACAGGCGTGAGTCATGGGGGAAGGGTGAGCAGGCAGCTTAAAAGTTGACAACAGCATCCAAAAGATAGAGTCAGACTTATTACAACTATCCACCCATTGGAATAACTGAAATTTTAAAAGTGACAAGTGCGTGGGAAAACATACCCCTCATACCACTCATGTATAACTAGTTGGAATATAAAATCACAGTCACACTGGAAAAGAGTTTGGAAGCTTCTTCTTCAAAAAAACAAAAAACAAAAAAGCTGGCCATGCAATTTCCATATAACTCAGCAACAGCACTCCTGGGAATTTATTTCTGAGAAATGAAAACGTACTTTCACACAAAACCTGTACTCTAGTGTTAATAGCAGTGTCATTCATAATAGTCACAAATTGGAAACCTAGACATCTTTATTTCAACAGATGAACGGTTTAAACAAACTGCAATACACTCATACAATGGGACACTTTTCAGAAAGTTAAGAAGGAAATTATTGATAAATACAGTAACTTGTATGAATCCAAGGGAAAATGTTAAGGCTACACACTCTATGATTATATTTATATATGACACTTTTGCATGACAAAATACAGAAATAGAGAACAGATTGGTGGTTGCTAGGGGTTAAGTACAGGAAACGGTGAAAGGAGAGATGGTGTGGCTATAAAGGACATCATGAGGGATCCTTGTTTAGATGGGATGCTCTGTATCTTGCCCTGATGGCTCTGTTGGTAAAGAATCTGCCTGCAATGCAGGAGACCCAGGTTTGAGCCCTGGGTTGGGAAGATCCCCTGGAGAAGGAAATGGCAACCCACTCCAGTAATACTGCCTGGAAAATCCCATGGAGAGTTGGACACGACTAAATCCCCACATCTGTTATATGACTATATCTATGTGAGCATCTGCTTGTGATATTGCACTGTAGTTTTGTGAGGTGTTACTGAGGAAATTGAGTACAGGGTACATGGGATCTGTCTAATTTCTAATACCTATATGGGAATATATAATTATCTCAAAATGCAAAGTTTAAGTCAGTATTTTAAAAATCATGGTAGGAGGAAAACTCCCATCACTCACCATTAAATACAATGTTAGCTGTACACTTTCCTAGCTAACCTTTATTGAGTTAAGGGAGTTTCCTTCCATTTCTAGTTGACAAACAGCTTTTTAAATGAATGGGCTTTGAATTTTGTCAAATATTTTCTACATCTGGATAGTCATTTAATTTTCCTTATTTTGTATGTTAGTAAGTGGTTTGCCTTGATTGAAATTCAGACCAACCTTTCAATTCTGGAGTGATTCCAATTTCATTATGATGTTTTTTTCCACTTTTTATGTACTGCTGGATTCTATTTGTTAATATTTAGTTTGGACACAAAACCTTGTGTCTGTTTTCATGAGTGATAGTGATCTGTTGTTTTCTGGTCTAGTTTTGACATGAGAATAAAAGAAATCTTAATATTTAGTTTGGACACAAACCATGTGTCTGTTTTCATGAGTGATAGTGATCTGTTGTTTTCTGGTCTAGTTTTGACATGAGAATAAAAGAAATCTTAAAGTGATTTGGAAAGTGTTCCTTTCCCTTACATTCTGTGGAAGAGCTTATATAGAATTGGTATTATTCTATAGCCATTTGGTAGTACCTACTACTGAAACCAGCTGGATCTGGATTGCTTTAGTAGGTCTAGGGCTATTCAGGGTATCTAGATCTACTGTTGTTGTTCTACTATAGTTGCTAAGTTATGTCCAACTCCCTACAACCCTATGGACCGTAGCACATCAGGCTTCCGTGTTCTACACTATCCCCCAGAGTTTTCAAATCCTGTCCATTGAGTCAGTGATGCCATCCAACCAACTCATCCTCTGTCACCCCCTTCTCCTCTGGAGTAACTACTGGTGGTTTGTCTTTAAAGGAACTAGTCTATTTCAGGCAAATTATCAAATTTGCAGGCTTAGAGCTGATTGTAGTATTCCCTTGTGTGTGCATGCTAAGTCACTTCGGTTGTGTCTGACTCTTTGCAACATTATGGACTGCGGCACACCAGGCTCCTCTGTCCATGGGATTCTCCAGGAAAACAAGAATACTGGAGTGGGTTGTCATGCCCTCCTCCAGGGGGTCTTCCTGACCCAGGAGTCGAACCCATGTCTTCTTCAACTCCTGCATCGCAAACAGATTCTTTACTGCTGAGCCACCAGGGCAGCTCATGGAATTCCCTTACGAGTAGTTAAGTGTTTTGGGAATCATTAGCTATGTTCTCTTTCTGTCATTCCTCTAATATAATTTGTGTCTTCTCTTTCTTTCTTGGTCAAGCTGTCTAGAAGAATATTAATTTTCTTGATTTTGATTTTTCTCTTTTGTTTTCCTGTTTTAAATTTTGATGTCTGCTCTAATCTTTATTATTTACTTGCTTATATTTGCTTTATTTTAATTTCCTCTGCTCTTGGATTGTATTTGGTGGATGCTTAGGCATGGACTCTGAAGTGAAACTAGAAGTTCTTACTGTATCTTAAAGAGCTTGGGTCTGAAGTTCATTATCTTAGAGGATTTTGTCTCTGTTTAGAACATCTGTGGCTGAATGGCAACAGAGAGTGTTGGTTATTTTCACACATGACATCTAGCAAGATGAAGAAGACTTCAAAAAGTGATGTAAGAATGCCTCCCTGTCACTGTTATCGAACTACTTCCACCTCAACCTTCAGCCCAGATAACCCAGGGACCCATCCAGGCTATACCTATTGTATAGCAAGCTGCCCCTGTTACTGTTGTAGCCTGTCTGGAATGGAGTCTGGCTGGTCTGTCCATTCTACTTCCACTCCAGAGTGGAAAGTACAGCATGATCACAGTTTGAACAGGTTCAGAGCAAACTGAATCCAGTACCATACTAAAAAAATAACATACTATGATCAGGTGGAATTTATCCTAGGAATGCTAGAATAATTCAAAGTATGAAAATAAATCAATATAATATATCACATTAATGGAATGAGGGGAAAATCTACATCACCATTTCAATGATGCTTCAAAGGCATTTGAAAAAAAATTCAGCATCCTTTCATGATAAAAAAATAAAATAAAATAAAACACTCAATAATCCAGGAAGAGGAAAACTTTCTCAACAAGAAAAAGGCAATATATGAAAAACCCAAAGGTAGTTCAATCCCTGGATCAGGAAGATCCCCTGGAGAAGGGAATGGCAACCCACTCCAGTATTCTTGCCTGGAACATTGCATGGACAGAGGAGTCTGGCAGGCTACAGTCCATGGAGTTGCAAAGAGTCGGACACAGCTGAGTGACTAACATACACGCACAGCACCATACTACATAGTGAAAGACTGGAAGCTTTCATTCTCCTCAAATCAGGCACAAGACAAGGATGCCTGTTTCACCACTTCCCTTCAACGCTGAGCTATAATTTTTAGCCATAGTAATTAGTCAAGAAAAAAAATGTCATCAATATTAGGAAGAAAAAGTAAAGCTAGCTCTATTCATAGATGATATGATTCTATGTATAGAAAATCCTAAAGGATCTACAAAAAAACTTTAAACCAATACATAAATTTACCAAAGTTGTAAGATACAAGATCAGCACACAAAATTCAGCTGTATTTCTATATGCTAGCAATGAACAATCCAAAAAAAAAAAGACAAGAAAATGAAATTTACAATAGTGTTAGAAAGAATATAATATCTAGGAAAACATTTAATGAAAGAGGTAAAAGATTTATACACTAAATCTAAAAAATATAGTAGCAAGGTATTAAAGAAGACAGAAATGAATGGAAACACATCCTATGTCTGTGAATTAGAAGACTTAATATTGTTAAAATGGCATTACTCTCAAAGTGATCTATAGGTTCAATGTTGTCCTTTTCAAATCCCCAGTAGCCATTTTGCAGAAATGGAAAAGCTAATCCTAGAATTCCTATGGCATTTCAAAGGAATCAAACTGCCAAAGCAACCTTAAAGAACAAAGTTAGAGGGCTCACATTTCCTGATTTTCAAATTCTCTACCAAATGACTGTAATCAAAACAGTGTGATACTGGGATAAAGACAGAGATATTAGTGGATGCAATAGAACAGAACACCCAGAAATATCCATACATCAATGGCCAGATGATTTTTGACAAGGATGCCAAGGAAATTCAGTAGGGAAGAGAACAGTGTCCAGTGTTGGACTTTTGCATGCAAATGAGTATGCTGGCCCTTTATTTCACATCATATTCAAAAATCAACCCCAAATAAATCATATAACTAAAGTTCAGAACTATAAATCTCTTAGAAGGAAAAAAGGACAAAACTTCATGTCCTTGAATTTGGCAGTGGTATCTTAAATGTGGCACCTAAAGCACAAAACAACAAAATATAAAATGGAACTTTATAAATTAAAAAATTTCGTACATCAAAGGACATGATCAAGCAATTGAAGGGACTTCCCATGAAGTGGGAGAAAGTATTAGCAAATAATATCTCTGATAAGTGTCTAGTAGCTGCAATAATGGAGAAGGCAATGGCACCCTACTTCAGTACTCTTGCCTGGAAAATCCCATGGATGGAAGAGCCTGGTAGGCTGCAGTCCATGGGGTTGCTAAGAGTCGGACACGACTGAGCGACTTCACTTTCCCTTTTCACTTTCATGCATTGGAGAAGGAAATGGCACCCCACTCCAGTGTTCTTGCCTGGAGAATCCCAGGGACAAGGGAGCCTTGTGGGCTGCGGTCTATGGGGTAGCACAGAGTCGGAAACGATTGAAGTGACTTAGCAGCAGCAGCAGCAGCTGCAATATGTAAAAGAAAAAAAAAAACAACTGTTATGAGTCAATAACAAAAACCCAAATAACCCAATTAATATATGGGCAAAGAACTTGAACAGACATTTCTCACAAAATAATAGGCATATGACCAAGAAGAACATGAAAATGTGCTCAATATTATTATTCTTTAGAGAAATGCAAATCAAAGCCCCAGTGAGATGCCAATTCAAATCCATTAGGTTTATAATAATTCAAAAGAAGGAAAATAATGACAGGTGTGTGGAGAAGATGGAAGTCTCCAAGCATTGCTGGAGGGAATTTAAAGAGCTTCAGCCTTCACAAGAAATAATTTACTGGTTCTTCCATAAATAAAACAAAGAATTACTACATGATTCAGCAATAGTACTCCTATGCATAGCCTCAAATAGATAGAAACAGGAATTCAAACAAAAACTTGTACACAAATATTTGTAGTATATATAGTTACAATGTCCAAAAGGTGAAAATAGTCAAAAGGCCCATCAATGGAGGAGTGAATAAGCAAAATGCAGTTTTTAGCTATTGAAAGGAATGAAACACTGATACATGCTACAACATAGATGAATCTGGCAAACATGCTTATAAAAGAAGTCAGATACAGAAGGCCCATATTTTATTGACATGAAATACCCAGAACAGGCAAGTTCATCATGAGAGCAGATTAGCAGTTGCCAGAGACTGTGGGGAAGAGGGAATGGGGAATGACTGCTTTGTCGGGCATGAGGTTTTCATTTGGAACAATGGAAAAGTTCTGGAACTTAGTAGTCTGGTGACGATCATCTACCATTGTGAATGTATATATGGTCACCCAACTGCAGACTTAAAAAAGGTCCAAAAGGTGAATTGCATGTTGTGTGTATTTTGCTTGCATGTGTGCATGCTCAGTCAAATCCAACTCTTTGCGATCCCATGGACTCTCACCCATCAGGCTCCTCTGCCCATGAAATTCTCCAGGCAAGAATACTGGAATGGATTCCCATTTCTTACTCCAAGGGATCTTCCTGAAACAGGGATCAAATTCACCTCTCCTGAATCTCCTGCATTGGCAGGAAGATTCTTTACCACTAAGCCACCTGGGAAATTATGTGTATTTTGTGTATGTGGTGTGAAAAGTAGCTCAGTTGTGTCCTACTTTTTGCAACCCCATGGAGTGCAGCCTGCCAGGCTCCTCTGTCCATGGAATTCTCCAGGCCAGAATACTAGAGTGGGTAGCTGTTCCCTTCTCCAGGGGATCTTCCCAACCCAGGGATTGAACTCAGGTCTCCGGCATTGCAGGCCGATTTTCTACCATCGGAGCCACCTTTACCACAGTTTAAAAAGAAAGTTAAGAAATGAAAGAATTTAGCTCTAGGTAGACACAGACTCGGAGAAGGCCCTGGCACCCCACTCCAGTACTCTTGCCTGGAAACTCCTGTGGACGGAGGAGCCTGGTGGACTACAGTCCATGGGGTCACTAGGAGTCGGACACGACTGAGCGACTTCACTTTCCCTTTTCACTTTCATGCATTGGAGAAGGAAATGGCACCCCACTCCAGTGTTCTTGCCTGGAGAATCCCAGGGATGGTGGAGCCTGGTGGGCTGCCCTCTATGGGGTCGCCCAGAGTCGGACACGACTGAAGCAACTTAGCAGCAGCAGCAGCAGACACAGACTATCATTCTTTAGAATGTTTTAACCATAATAGAAGTCACAGAGAACAGAATTATAGAACTGATGTGATAAAGGAAAACAAATGGTGTCCTAGAAACTGAATATAGATGAAAATATCACTATAAACGTATAATAAGAATATTATTAAGACACACATGCACACACATACACAGCCCAAAACCCTCCCAGTCATTACTACAAAAAATTCTAAACAATGCTTTTCAATGACGAAAAAGTGACTTCTGATGGATTATGCCCTAAATTGAATTCTTAAGAAGCAGCCCTTACAATGAGGTTGTCAGAAACCTTTCCACAAATAACTGCTAGAACCAGAGAATGTCATAGTGAATTCTATCAAAACATCACGGTACAAGTAATTCTAAAAATCATTTATTGCAGTGGTATAACATTGAACTCCGGGAGTTGGTGATGGACAGGCAGGCCTGGGGTGTTGCGATTCATGGGGTCGCAAAGAGTCAGACATGACTGAGCGACTGAACTGAACTGAACTGAACATTGAAATAAAACACAAGTCTGATGATACATAAAAATGAAAAGACATATCAATATTATCCATGAAGATGGAATCCTGAACATATCAGTTAATTAATCCAATAATGTATAAAAGATAGTTTCCAAAAATTAGTTAGCTTTGTCTCAAGAAAGCAAATTCACCTTAATATTAAAAAGAAATTACTCAATGAAATAACTATGTTTACAAGTGAAGTATGACCGTCCCAGTACTTGCATCAAAATTTCTTGGTAAAATCCAAAATGCATTCAAAAGCAAAACAACTTGTAGAAAAGTAAGGATAAGCATTGTACTGCTTAACCTAGTAAAAGAAATTATAACCCTTGGTCCATAATCATACTGTATAATGGTTAAACCCTGTGAACTTACTCTTTCTGAGCAGGAAGAAAACAGGGTAGTTTTTCATCATCTTTGTACCAGAGGAGATGATCCACAAAACAGGGCAAGAAAAGGACTAGCATAAGTTTGGGAAAGGAAGAAACATATTTTCCCCATTAGATGTCATTATTTTATGTATATAAAGTCCAAAGAACCTAGGGTTAAAAAAAACAGAAGTAAGAGAGCTTCACAAGTGGATAAAAATATCACTATATAATAAGCGGTAAATTTATTGATGTCAGAAACAAACTCTATTTCTATAGGATAAAGTTTAAGGTTGAGACTCTCTAAATAGCGTAGAAATATCAAGCAACTGTAAATACAAAGACAAAAGACATGAGAGCACTAAGAGAAAAAGTATGACTCTGTTAAGAAATATTAAAGCCCTAAATAAATGTTAAGATCCCTTATATTCAAGACTCAAAGCTGTAATATGTTAGTGATGACAAGTGTTCAGAAATAATACACAAATATTACGGAATCAAAACTATTTCTGAAAAATGATAATTCCAACTATAGAATGATATACACAATGTCAAGAATAGTCAAAGAAACTTGTATGAAGAAGACTGTGTAAATAGTTGTTCTAGGAGATATCAAAATAAATCATTACAAAGCTAAATCATTAAATACAATGATTTTGGTCCAGGAGGTCCCTGTGAAACACAGTAGAATTCCTAGAAATCAATCTACACATTTTCCAGTCCTGATATATGATGGAGGAAGTAAAGTGGGGAAAGAGTCTTTCACAAAAACAATGTTCTTTTCTACAAATGACCTTAGATATTTCTGATATAATGTGATTATTTTATCAGAAAATGCATTTAACATCTATTTTATACAGACAAATCTATTAGATATTTTGGAATTAATATAGAGAATATCTTCAAGAGTTTAGGCCAGATACATTTTTCTCAAATGTTTTAAAAAAAGAAATACAAATAAAAATATTTTTAAAATTTGACCATGTTACAATTAATATAAAGTGAATGTAATAACCAGTCCTATGGAGGAGGAAAGCCTGGCATGCAGCAGTCCATAGGGTCGCAGAGAGTCAGGCATGACTTAGCAACTGAACAACAACAGCTATGGAGGAGGAAGACATCTGCCACAACATAACTGCAAATCCTGGTATGCAGATGTATTAGGATGAGCAAAACTTATTGGATAAAGGATAATAGAATTAAGTATAAACCAAAGGACAAGGGAAAGAGAAACAAAAGGACAACAAATACTCTTCTGAAAATAGATGATGGTGGAGAAGATCATGGAAACAGCAGAAATACTATAATTAGTAGCAGAAAGAAAAAAGAGTGATATACATTGCAGAAGTAGATAAAAGGAAGAATGAAGAAAATGACTTGAAATATTCATTGATAGGAAAAATCATTGGATATATGCTTTAAAAAAAAAAACTCTAAAACACGAATGCATGAAAGCTTAAGAGAAAATGCCACCAAGAAAAGAGACATGGAATAAAAATAGAATAGGGGTTAAGACACACAAAGTGTAAAGGACAAAGAAAAAAATAATAAAAGAAAACGAGCAAAAAAGGTTACCCAATCAATAGATGACATATTTTGACTTATAATCAAGTATACATGGTTATCTTAATTACATAGAAGAGATTTTTTTTAATGAACAAAAATTAAAGAAGAGAAATGGAAATGACCAAAGAAGCTGAGGAAGAAATTTTAAGAGAAAAGAAGAATTCAGTAAAAGGGGAATTACTAATAGAATAGAAAGCAAAAATAAACTGAAGAAAATTTAAAAGTTGATGCAGTAAAACCACAAGGTAATCGTACCATAAATTTTTTTTTTTTATAAAACCAATACAAAGAAGAAATTGAAATGGGCAGATGACACGACTGAGCGACTGAACTGAACTGAAGAGATGGGAGCATGAGTTTAGATTTGGAAAGAGGAGAACAGAATGAGTAGGAGAGATTCTAGAGAAGTCTGAGTATCTCCTTGCAGCCCTGAGACCCCAATCACATCAGCATCCTTACCAAAGCCCGTCTCAGTGGCCCGGTGCAGGCAGGTTAACTCACACATGCTGCCCTGAAAAGCAATGACAGGCAGCCAGAGTTATGGGGAAGGGGCTGTGTGATTTCATCTCCCACTGGGCACTAACTTGTTTGTTATCCAAAGTGGAAATGGCCACATGTACAGGGACTCAGTCAGGCATGTCCAGGGGAGCCTAAATTGCCCTCTCTGATGCCATGTGTCTCCTGTTAATTATTCATCATTTCAAGTGTGCAATTACCTTCTGAGGTAATAGATTGTTCCTAAGTTGGACTAAGCTTGGTAATTATTGCTCAGGGTTCTAGAACTATGCCAGGAAGATAATCATAAGTTAATTCTCTCAGCTGACAAAAATTATCTCAATATTCAGTGTTACACTGGTCACCATGTATCATGCTTGAGGCTGGAGCGGTGACTGTCAGAGCTGAATTTCAGGTTTCTGAAATTTCCATATAAAGCAAATGTATTGCTTTATCTTGTTCAATGACCAAACTAATTTTTGTTTGAATTTGCAGTATAAAACAGTGATATGATTTATGCAGTTTCAAACCCATGAAAAATTTCCATTTTAAAATATAAGAATTTTTTTTAAATAAATGTATTCACAGGACGTTGTAAAAATAGTCCAGGAAATCCTACTAACCTTTCCCAAAGTTGCATTTTTCATAATTATAATACGAAATTTCTTATTGATGTAATATGTATGTATAGTCATATCATTTTGTCACCTGTGTAGATTAGTGTACCCATCATTTCCATCAAGATGCAAAGCTGGGGGCTCGGTGGTTAAGACTTGGCCTTTCAGAAGATGGCGGAGGAATAGGACGGGGAGACCAATTTCTCCCCCAGATTTTCATCAAAAGAACATTTGAATGCTGAGCAAATTCCACAAAACAACTTCTGAATGCTGGCAGAGGACACCAGGCATCCAGAAAGACAGCCCATTGTCTTTGAAAGGAGGTAGGAAAAAATATAAAAGATAAAAAAGAGAGACAAAAGAGGTAGGGACGGAGATCCATCCTGGGAAGGGAGTCTTAAAAGAAGAGAAGTTTCCAAATACCAGGAAACACTCCCACTGGCGGGTCTGTGGCAAGCCTTGGAACCTCAGAGGGCAACATACCTGGGAGGAAAAATAAATAAATAATTAAAACCCACAGATTACATGCCTAACGGCAACTCCCAGCGGACAAGCAGTGCAGATGCTTGCATCCACCACTAGCAAGAGGGGTCTGGACAGGGAGGTGCGGGCTGCATTGCTTAGGATAAGGACCAGTCATAAATGCCCAGAGGACCATCTGAGGGAACTAACTTGAGATAGCAACCCAGACTGTGGGATAGTTATCCCAGCGAAAAGCCCTAACCTAAGACACCATCAGGCCCACTCACAGAACAAAGGACTGAGCAGAGCTAGCCGGCTGCGGACCAGACCATCCGCCATTGGAGACAGGCAGGCAAGGGCAGCCAGAGCCGGAAAGGGGCAATCACGGCCCCAGAGAGGCATCCTATACCAAACTGCAAGCAGGCTTCATTGCTAACCAAGACTTCTTGGGATCTGGATGGTCGACATCCACCAGGAGGGTCGCAGCCAGAGATCATCTCCACAGAAGAGACACACAGCACAACTGAGAAGGTGCACCCATTGTACACCCAGAAAACCGAGCTGCTTGGATGGGGGAGGCGATAAACCACAGCCTCAACTGGGGATGACTACACTCACCAAGCACCAGGTCACCTGAGCTGCTCGGACCTGGAAAGAGCACAAAACACAGGCCCGACCAAGTCTGCACCTTTGTGGAGTACCTGAGAACCTGAACCTGAATGGCTTAGACCTGGGAAGTGCATGCAATCCAGGGCCCACCTCAGACAGTTCCTGGTAGAGCAACCTAGAGCCTGAGCAGTGTAGACTGGGAAAGCACGCACGCCATGAGCAGGGGCAAACCCAGTGTGGCCGAGACACTGCGAGCACTCCCCACACATGCCAGTGATATTTGTTTGCAGTGTTCCTCCCTACCCACAGCACGACTGAACAAGTAAGTCTAAAAAGTGACCACCCTTGTGTCAGGGCAGAAATTAGACACTGAAGAGACCAGCAAACAGAAGAAGCTAAAATGAACAGAGGGAACACTTTGGAAGTGACAGGTGCAATAGATTAAAACCCTGTAGTTAGCACTGACTACATAGGAAAGGCCTATAGGTCTTGAGAAGTATAAGCCGGATCAAGGAACTATCTGAAAATGAACTGACCCCACGCTGTCTGCAACAGCTCCGGAGAATGTCCTAGATATATTTTTACTATTACCATTTTTTTAATTAAAAAAAATTTTAAAAAAATTTTAAGTCCTCTATTACTCCTTTTTCATTTTTATAACATACTATTACTTTGCAAAAAAAACACCTTATTTAAAGCAAATTTCGTATATATATATATATATATATATATTTTATAATTTTTGTGACTTTGATTTTTTTTTAATATTGCATTTTTGAGAATCTAACCTCTACTCTAGATTTTTAATCTTTGCTTTTTGGTATTTGTTATCAATTTTGTACCTTTAAGATCCCAATCTTCAGTACCCCCCATTTTTACTTGGGAATGAGATTACTGTCTTGATTGCTCTCTACCCCCTTTGGACTCTCCTTTTTCTCCACAAGGTCGCCTCTATCTCCTCCCTCCCTCTTCTCTTCTCTACCCAATTCTGTGAATCTCTGTGTTTTCCGGGCTGTGGAAAACACTTAGGGAACTGATTACTGGCTGGATCTGTCTCTCTCCTTTTGATCCCCTCCTTTATCCTCCTGGCCACCTCTGTCTCCTTCCTCCCTCTTCTCTTCTCTATGTAACTCCATTAACATCTCCGAGGAATCCAGACTGCGCAGAGCACATAGGGAAGTGATTACCGGCTAGCTTGCTCTCTCTCCTTTTGATTCCCCCTCTTCTCCTCCTGGTCACCTCTATCTCCCACCTCCCTCTTCTCTTCTCCAAGTAACTGTCTACCTCTCTGGATGTCCCTCACTGTGGAGAAGCTTTTCATCATTAACCTAGGTGTTTTATCATCAGTGCTGTATAGATGGAGAAGTCTTGAGGCTACTGTAAGAATAAAACTGAAAACCAGAGGCAGGAGGCTTAAGTCCAAACCCTGAGAACACCAGAGAACTCCTGACTCCAGGGAACATTAATCAATAAGACCTCATCGAAAGCCTCCATACCTACACTAAAACCAAGCCCCACCCAAGGGCCAACAAGTTCCAGAGCAAGACATACCATGCAAATTCTCCAGCAACACAGGAACATAGCCCTGAGTTTCAAATTACAGGCTGCCCAAAGTCACACAAAACCCACTGACATCTCAAAACTCACTACTGGACACTTCATTTCAGTTCAGGGAGAAGAAATCCAGCTCCACCCACAAGAAGACCGACACAAGCATCCCTACCCAGGAAGCCTTGACAAGCCACCTGTCCAACCCCACCCACAGCAAGGAACCCCCACAATAAGGAGGAACCACAAACTTCCAGAATAGGGAAAGGCCACCCCAAACACAGCAATCTAAACCAGATAAAAAGGCAGAGAAATACTCAGCAGTTAAGGAACAGGATAAATGCCCACCAAATCAAACAAAGGAGGAAGAGATAGGGAATCAACCTGATAAAGAATTCAGAATAATGATAGTGAAAATGATCCAAAATCTTGAAAACAAAATGGAGTTACATATAAATAGCCTGGAGACAAGGATTGAGAAGATACAAGAAAGGTTTAACATGGACCTAGCAGAAATTAAAGAAAGAGTCAATACATAATGAATAATGCAATAAATGAGACCAAAAACACTCTGGAGGGAACCAACAGTAGAATAATGGAGGGAGAAGATAGGATAAGTGAAGTAGAAGATAGAATAGTAGAAATAAATGAAACAAAGGGGAGAAAAGTAAAAGGAATTAAAAGAAATGAGGACAACATCAGAGACCTCTGGGACAATGTTAAACGCCCCAACATTTGAATCATAGGAGTCGCAGAAGAAGAAGACAAAAAGAAAGACCATGAGAAAATACTTGAGGAGATAATAGCTGGAAACCTCCCTAAAATGGGGAAGGAAATAACTAAAAATTATACTGTGTATTGGTCAACAACCTTTTTTTTCTTTGCAGTCAGGGCTGTGTCATGGATATTTTTCCAGGTGAGTACATATAGAAATTCATCAATTTTGCTAATAGCTGCCTAGGATTTCATACTATAACTCAGTTCCATGGCAACTCCTCTAGACGATTCACAATTCTTCAATGATTTAAGTTGGAGGCATTCTGTGCAAATATAAATATAAACCACCTCCCATTCTGATAGGCCTTTCTGTTTGCTGTCACTTGCTGTTTTGAATATTTTTTAGTCTACTTCATTCAGCTGTGTGGACCACTTTGTATCAGAACATGGTGATCATATGTTGATGGTAGCAATTCAAAGGAACAAGGGATAAGGTAGAGGTCTCAGAAGGACGGAGGACAAAAAAAGCTATCAAATAACACTAGGAGTCAATGGTGTAACTTTCCTTGGAGAATAGATGGAATTCTTCTTTGAAATGCATTTTTCTAGGTAAGGATTCAGTTTAACAATTATCAAAATATAATAAGACTTGCATGTACCTGGATGAATATATTGCCTTTTTTCCAAGTTCAAGAAACCCAGAGAGTCCCAAACAGGATAAACCCAAGGTGAAACACCCCAGTCAGTCAGTTCAGTTCAGTTGCTCATCATATCAGGTCAGATCAGTCGCTCAGTCGTGTCCCACTCTTTGCGACCCCATGAATCACAGCACTCCAGGCCTCCCTGTCCATCACGAACTCCCAGAGTTCACTCAGACTCACGTCCAGCGAGTCAGTGATGCCATCTAGCCATCTCATCCTCTGTCGTCCGCTTCTCCTCCTGCCCCCAATCCCTCCCAGCATCAGAGTCTTTTCCAATAAGTCAACTCATTGCATGAGGTGGCCAAAGTACTGGAGTTTCAGCTTTAGCATCAGTCCTTCCAAAGAAACCCCAGGGCTGATCTCCTTCAGAATGAACTGGCTGGATCTCCTTGCTGTCCAAGGGACTCTCAAGAGTCTTCTCCAACACCACAGTTCAAAACCATCAATTCTTTGGCGCTCAGCCTTCTTCACAGTCCAACTCTCACATCCATACATGACCACTGGAAAAACCATAGCCTTGACTAGACGGACCTTTGTTGGCAAAGTAATGTCTCTGCTTTTGAATATGCTATCTAGGTTGGTCATAACTTTCCTTCCAAGGAGTAAGTATCTTTTAATTTCATGGCTGCAGTCACCATCTGCAGTGATTTGGGAGCCCAAAAAAATACAGTCTGACACTGTTTCCACTGTTTCCCCATCTATTTCCCATGAAGTGATGGGACCGGATGCCATGATCTTCATTTTCTGAATGTTGAGTTTTAAGCCAACTTTTTCACTCTCCACTTTCACTTTCATCAAGTGGCTTTTGAGTTCCTCTTCACTTTCTGCCATAAGGGTGGTGTCATCTGCATATCTGAGGTTATTGATATTTCTCCCGGCAATCTTGATTCCAGCTTGTGTTTCTTCCAGTCCAGCGTTTCTCATGATGTACTCTGCATATAAGTTAAATAAGCAGGGTGACAATGTACAGCCTTGGCGTACTCCTTTTCCTATTTGGAACCAGTCTGTTGTTCCATGTCCAGTTCTAACTGTTGCTTCCTGACCTGCATATAGGTTTCTCAAGAGGCAAGTCAGGTGGTCTGGTATTCCCGTCTTTTTCAGAATTTTCCACAGTTTATTGTGATCCACACAGTCAAGGGCTTTGGCATAGTCAATAGAGCAGAAGTAGATGTTTTTCTGAAACTCTCTTGCTTTTTTCATGATCCAGCAGATGTTGGCAATTTGACACCCCAAGACACATAGTAATCAAATTAACAAAGATCAAACACAAATAACAAATATTAAAAGCAGCAAGGGAAAAACAACAAATAACACACAAGGGGATTCCCATAAGGATAACAGCTGATCTTTCAATAGAGGCTCTTCAAGCCAGAAGGGAATGGCAGGACATACTGAAAGTGATGAAAGAGAGAAACCTACGACCCAGATTACTGTACCAAGCAAGGACCTCATTCAAATATGAAGGAGTAATCAAAAGCTTTACAGACAAGCAAAAGCTGAGAGAATTCAGCACCACCAAACCAGCTCTCCAACAAATGCTAAAGGATCTTCTCTAGACAGGAAACACAGAAAGGGTGTATAAATTTGAACCCAAATCAGGAAAATAAATGGTAATGGGATCATACTTATCAATAATTACCTTAAAGGTAAATGGGTTGAATGCCCCAACCAAAAGACAAAGACTGGCTGAATGGATACAAAAACAAGACCCTTATATATGTTGTCTACAAGAGACCCACCTCAAAACAAGGGACACATGCAGATCGAAATTGAAGGCCTGGAAAAAGATATTCCACACAAACATAGACCAAAAGAAAGCAGGAGTAGCCATACTCATATCAGATGAATTAGACTTTAAAACAAAGGCTGTGAAAAGAGACAAAGAAGGACACTACATAATGATCAAAGGATCAATCCAAGAAGAAGATATAGCAATTATAAATATATATGCACCCAACAAAGGAGCCTGCAATATGTAAGACAAATGCTAACAAGTATGAAAGGGGAAATTAACAGCAACACAATAGTAGTGGGAGGCTTTAATACCCCACCCACATCTATGGATAGATCAACTAAACACAAAATTAACAAGGAAACACAAACTTTAAATCATTCAATGGACAGTTAGACCTAATTGATATCTATAGGACATTTCACCCCAAAACAATGAATTTCACCTTTTTCTCAAGTGCACATGGAACCTTCTCCAGGACAGATCACATCCTGGGCCATAAATCTAGCCTTGGTAAATTCAAAAAAATTGAAAGCATTCCAAGCATCTTTTCTGACCACAATGCAGTAAGATTAGATTTCAATTACAGGAGAAAAACTATTAAAAATTCCAATATATGGAGGCTAAACAACACGCTGCTGAATAACCAACAAATCACAGAAGAAACTTAAAAAAAAGAAATCAAAATATGCATAGAAATGAATGAAAATGAAAATACAACAACCCCAAACCCGTGGGACACTGCAAAAGCAGTGCTAAGGGGGAGGTTCATAGCAATACAGGCATACCTCAAGAAACAAGAAAAAAAGTCAAATAAATAACATAACTCTACACCTAAAGCAACTAGAAAAGGAGAAATGAAGAACCCCATGGTAAGTAGAAGGAAAGAACTCTTAAAAATTAGTGCAGAAATAAATGCAAAAGAAACAAAAGAGACCATAGCTAAAATCAACAAAGCCAGAAGCTGGTTCTTTGAAAGGATAAATAAAATGACAAACCATTGACCAGACTCATCAAGAAACAAAGGGAGAAAAATCAAATCAATAAAATTAGAAATGAAAATGGAGAGATCACAACAGATAACACAGAAATACAAAGGATCAGAAAAGACTACTATCAGCAATTATATGCCAATAAAATGGACAACTTGGAAGAAATGGACAAATTCTTAGAAAAGTGCAACTTTTCAAAACTGAACCAGGAAGAAATAGAAAATCTTAACAGATCCATCACAAGCATGGAAATTGAAACTGTAATCAGAAATATTCCAGCAAACAAAAGCCCAGAACCAGACAGCTTCACAGCTGAATTCTACCAAAAATTTAGAGAAGAGCTAACACCTATCCTACTCAAACTCTTCCATAAAATTGCAGAGAAAGATAAACTTCCAAACTCATTCTATGAGGCCACCATCACCCTAATACCTAAACCTGACAAAGATGCCACAAAAAAAGAAAACTACAAGCCAACATCACTGATGAACATAGATGCAAAAATCCTCAACAAAATTCTAGCAAACAGAATCCAGCAACATATTAAAGATCATACATCATGACCAAGTCGGTTTTATCCCAGGAATGCAAGGATTCTTCAATATCCGCAAATTAGTCAACGTAATACACCACATTAACATATTGAAAGATAAAAACCATATGATTATCTCAATAGATGCAGAGAAAGCCTTTGACAAAATTCAAAATCTATTTATGATAAAAAAAAAATACCCTCCAGAAAGCAGGAATAGAAGGAGCGTATCTCAACATAATAAAAACTATATATGACAAACCCACAGCAAACATTATCCTCAATGGTAAAAAACTGAAAGCATTTTCCCTAAAGTCAGGAACAAGACAAGGGTGCCCACTCTCACCACTACTATTCAACATAGTTTTGGAAGTTTTGGCCACAGCAATCAGAGCAGAAAAAGAAATAAAAGGAATCCAGATTGGAAAAGAAGAAGTAAAACTCTCACTGTTTGCAGATGACTTGACCCTCTACATAGAAAACCTGAAAGACTCCACCAGAAAATTGCTAGAGCTAATCAATGAATATAGTAAAGTTGCAGGATATAAAATCAACACACAGAAATCCTTTGCATTCCTATGTACTAACAATGAGAAAATAGAGATATTAAGGAGAGAATTCCATTCACCATTGCAATGAAAAGAATAAAATACTTAGGAATATAACTACCTAAAGAAACAAAAGGCCTATATATATAAAACTATAAAACACTGGTGAAAGAAATCAAAGAGTACACAAATAGATGGAGAAATATACCGTGTTTATGGATCGGCAGAATCAATAGAGTGTAAATGAGTATACTACCCAAACTAATCTATAGATTCAATGCAATCCCTATCAAGCTACCAATGGTATTTTTCACAGAACTAGAACAAATAATTTCACAATTTGTATGGAAATACAAAAAACCTTAAATCTTTAAAGCAATCTTGAGGAAGAAGTATGGACCTGAAGGAATCAACCTGCCTGACTTCAGGCTCTACTACAAAGCCACAGTCATCAAGACAGTATGATACTGGCACAAAGACAGAAATATAGACCAATGGAAAAAAAATAGAAAGCCCAGAGATAAATCCACACACCTATGGACACCTTATCTTTGACAAAGGAGGCAAGAATATACAATGGAGAATATACAGTATACGAACTATTTCAAATCCTGAAAGATGATGCAGTGAAAGTGCTGCACTCAATATGCCAGCAAATTTGGAAAACTCAGGAGTGCCCACAGGACTGAAAAAGTCATTCCAATCCCAAAAAAAGGCAATGCCAAAAAATGCTCAAACTACCGCACAATTGCACTCATCTCACACGCTAGTAAAGTAATACTCAAAATTCTCCAAGCCAGGCTTCAGCAATATGTGAACCGTGAACTTCCTGATGTTCAAGCTGGTTTTAGAAAAGGCAGAGGAACCAGAGGTCAAATTGCCAACATCTGCTGGATCATGCAAAAAGCAAGAGAGTTCCAGAAAAACATCTATTTCTGCTTTATTGACTATGCCAAAGCCTTTCACTATGTGGGTTACAATAAACTGTGGAAAATTCTGAAAGAGATGGGAATACCAGACCACCTGATCTGCCTATAGAGAAATTTGTATGCAGGTCAGGAAGCAACAGTTAGAACTGGACATGGAACAACAGACTGGTTCCAAATAGGAAAAGGACTACGTCAAGGCTGTATATTGTCACCCTGCTTATTTAACTTATATGCAGAGTACATCAAGAGAAATGTTGGACTGAAAGAAACACAAGCTGGAATCAAAATTGCCAGGAGAAATGTCAATAACCTGAAATATGAAGATGAAACCACCCTTATGGCAGAAAGTGAAGAGGAACTCAAAAGCCTCTTGATGAAAGTTAAAGAGGAGAGTGAAAAAGTTGGCTTAAAACTCACCATTCAGAAAACAAAGATCATGGCATCCAGTCCCATCACTTTATGGGAAATAGAAGGGGAAACTGTGGAAACAGTGTCAGACTTTATTTTTCTGGGCTCCAAAATTACTGCAGATGGTGACTGCAACCATGAAATTAAAAGACACTTACTCCTTGGAAGGAAAGTTATGACCAACCCAGATAGCATATTCAAAAGCAGAGACATTACTTTGCCAACAAAGGTCAGTCTAGTCAAGGCTATGGTTTTTCCTGTGGTCATGTATGGATGTGAGAGTTGGACTGTGAAGAAGGCTGAGCACCGAAGAATTGATGCTTTTGAACTGTGGTGTTGGAGAAGACTCTTGAGAGTCCCTTGGACTGCAATGAGGTCCAACCAGTCCATTCTGAAGGAGATCAGCCCTGGGATTTCTTTGGAAGGAATGATGCTAAAGCTGAAACTCCAGTACTTTGGCCACCTCCTGCGAAGAGTTGACTCATTGGAAAAGACTCTGATGCTGGGAGGGATTGGGGGTAAGAGAAGAAGGGGACGACAGAGAATGGGATGGCTGGATGGCATCACTGACTCGATGGACGTGAGTCTGAGTGAACTTTAGGAGTTGGTGATGGACAGGGAGGCCTGGCATGCTGTGATTCATGAGGTCGCAAAGTGTCGGACACGACTGAACGACTGATCTGATCTGATCTGATCTGCAATCACCATCTGCAGTGATTTTGGAGCCCAAGAGAGAGAGCTAATCCAGCAATTCTCCAAGGTTTGGGCAAAAGACAACCCCCCTCCCCACCTGGCTCGGCAAACATCATGTTCTGGTGGTAACACAATTCAAAACTGGTGCCACACCAGTCAGGAAATGTCAATACCCGCTACTGCTGGAGGCCCGAGTTGGCATTTTGCCACATATAAACAGACTATGAAAGGTGAGCATCCTAATTGAATGCCAGGCGGCCTGGAACACATCAATTCTGCCAGTTAAGAAACAAGAGGGACAAGACTATAGCCCTGTACAGGACCTCAACTGGTCAAACAAGCAACCATAACTCTACCCCCCACTCTTCCTAACCCCTATACCTTGCTCAGCCTCCTCCCACTGAGAGCTAAGATCTAGACTTGCTTAGATCTCAAGGACACATTCTTTTGCACCCGCCTTGCCCAGGTATCCCAACCCATTTTTGCCTTTGTGTGGGAAGATCCAGCAGGGGGCACCAAATAACAACTCACTTGGACTCGCCTCCCACAAGGATTGAAAAACTCCCAAACCTTCTTCTGAGAAGCCTTGGCTTCCAACCTGGACTTGTTCCAGCTGGAGAGGTTTAGGTGCTGGCTGTTACAATATGTGGATGACTTGCTGTTGGCTGCTGAGAACAAAGAAGACGGCTGGAAAGGGACCAAGGCTTTGCTAGAACTGCGGATGAAAGCGGGCTACCGGGTTTCAAAGAGAAAGGTGCAGGTCTGCAAGGAGGAGGTAAGATATATAGGGTTTGTTCTGAGAGAGGACATAAGCCTGTTAGACCAGTCCGGGAAAGAAGTCACTTTTAGAATCTCACAACCAAAAACTCGATGACAAGTCTGAGAGTTTTGGGGAGCCACTGAGTTGCAGGAGGGCCTAGAGGAGCTATCCCACGTTGAAGGTCAGAAAGAGCGGTGGTGAGGAGATAACCCTCGTCCAAGGTAAGGAGCGGCGGCTGCGCTTTTCTGGAGTGGCCGTGAAGAGATACCCCACGCTGAAGGTAAGAGAAGCCCAAGTAAGACCATAGGTGTTGCAAGAGGGCATCTGAGGGCAGACACACTGAAACCCTAATCACAGAAAACTAGTCAATCTAATCACCCTAGGACCACAGCCTTGTCTAACTCAATGAAACTAAGCCAGGCCCGTGGGGCAACCCAATATGGGCGGGTCATGGTGGAGAGATCTGACAGAATGTGGTCCACTGGAGAAGGGAATGGCAAACCACTTCAGTATTCTTGCCTTGAGAACCCCATGAACAGTATGAAAAGGTGAAATGATAGGATACTGAAAGAGGAACTCCCCAGGTCAGTAGGTGCCCAATATGCTACTGGAGATCAGTGGAGAAATAACTCCAGAAAGAATGAAGGGATGGAGCCAAAGCAAAAACAATACCCAGCTATGGATGTGACTGGTGACAGAAGCAAGGTCCGATGCTGTAAAGAGCAATATTGCATAGGAACCTGGAATGTCAGGTCCATGAATCAAGGCAAATTGGAAGTGGTCAAACAAGAGATGGCAAGAGTGAATGTTGACATTCTAGGAATCAGCAAACTAAAATGGACTGGAATGGGTGAATTTAACTCAAATGACCATTATATCTACTACTGCGGGCAGGAGTCCCTCAGAAGAAATGGAGTAGCCATCATGGTCAACAAAAGAGTCCAAAATGCAGTACTTGGATGCAATCTCAAAAATGACAGAATGATTTCTGTTTGTTTCCAAGGCAAACCATTCAGTATCACAGTAATCCAAGTCTATGCCCCAACCAGTAACGCTGAAGAAGCTGAAGTTGAACGGTTCTATGAAGACCCACAAGACCTTTTAGAACTAACACCCAAAAAAAGATGTCCTTTTCATTATAGGGGACTGGAATGCAAAAGTAGGAAGTCAAGAAACACCTGGAGTAACAGGCAAATTTGGCCTTGCGATACGGAATGAAGCAGGGCGAGGACTAATAGAATTTTACCAAGAAAATGCACTGGTCATAACAAACACCCTCTTCCAACAACACAAGAGAAGACTCTACACATGGACACTACCAGATGGTTAACACCGAAATCAGATTGATTATATTCTTTGCAGCCAAAGATGGAGAAGCTCTATATAGTCAGCAAAAACAAGACCAGGAGCTAATTGTGCCTCAGACCATGAACTCCTTATTGCCAAATTCAGACTGAAATTGAAGAAAGTAGGGAAAACCACTAGACCATGCAGGTATGACCTAAATCAAATCCCTTATGATTATACAGTGGAAGTGAGAAATAGATTTAAGGACCTAGATCCGATAGATAGAGTGCCTGATGAACTATGGACAGAGGTTTGTGACATTGTACAGGAGACAGGAATCAAGACCATCCCCATGGAAAAGAAATGCGAAAAAGCAAAGTGGCTGTCTGGGGAGGCTTTACAAAGAGCTGTGAAAAGAAGAGAAGAGAAAAACAAAGGAGAAAAGGAAAGATATAAGCATCTGAATGCAGAGTTCCAAAGAAGAGCAAGAAGAGATAAGAAAGCCTTCTTCAGCAATCAATGCAAAGAAATAGAGGAAAACAACAGACTGGGAAAGACTAGAGATCTCTTCAAGAAATTAGAGATAACAAGAGAACATTTCATGCAAAGATGGGCTTGATAAAGGACAGTATGGTATGGAACTAACAGAAGCAGAAGCTAGTAAGAAGAGGTGGCAAGAATACACAGAACTGTACAAAAAAAGATCTTCACGACCCAGATAATCACGATGGTGTGATCACTGACCTAGAGCCAGACATCCTGGAATGTGAAGTCAAGTGGGCCTTAGAAAGCATCACTACGAACAAAGCTAGTGGAGGTGATGGAATTCCAGTTGAGCTATTTCAAATCCTGAAAAATGATGCTGTGAAAGTACTGCACTCAATATGCCAGCAAATTTGGAAAACTCAACAGGGCCACAGGACTGGAAAAGGTCAGTTTTCATTCCAATCCCAAAGAAAAGCAATGCCAAAGAATGCTCAAACTACCGCACAATTGCACTCTTCTCACACACTAGGAAAGTAATGCTCAAAATTCTCCAAGCCAGGCTTCAGCAATATGTGAACCGTGAACTTCCAGATGTTCAAGCTGGTTTTAGAAAAGGCAGAGAAACCAGAGATCAAATTGCCAACATCCGCTAGATCATGGAAAAAGCAAGAGAGTTCCAGAAAAACACCCATTTCTGCTTTATTGACTATACCAAAGCCTTTGACTGTGTGGACTGTGTGGATCACAATAAACTGTGGACAATTCTGAAAGAGATGGGAATACCAGACCATCTGACCTGCCTCTTGAGAAATTTGTATGCAGGTCAGGAAGCAACAGTTAGAACTGGACATGGAACAACAGACTGGTTCCAAATAGGAAACAGAGTACATCAAGACTGTATATTGTCACCCTGCTTATTTAACTTCTATGCAGAGTACATCATGAGAAATGCTGGGCTGGAAGAAGCACAAGCTGGAATCAAAATTGCCGGGAGAAACAAAAATAACCTCAGATATGCAGATGACATCACCCTTATGGCAGAAAGTGAAGAGAAACTAAAAAGCCTCTTGATGAAGGTGAAAGAAGAGAGGGAAAAAGTTGGCTTAAAACTCACCATTCAGAAAATGACGATCATGGCGTCTGGTCCCTTCATGGGATCACTTCATGGGCAATAGATGGGGAAACTGTGGAAACAGTGTCAGACTTTATTTTTCTGGGCTCCAAAATTACTGCAGATGGTGACTGCAGCCATGAAATTAAAAGATACTTACTACTTGGAAGGAAAGTTTTGACCAGCCTAGACAGCTTATTCAAAAGCGGAGACATTACTTTGCCAACAAAGGTCAGTCTAGTCAAGGCTATGGTTTTTCCTGTGGCCATGTATGGATGTGAGAGTTGGACTGTGAAGAAGGCTGAGCACCGAAGAATTGATGCTTTTGAACTGTGGTGTTGGAGAAGACTCTTGAGAGTCCCTTGGACTGCAAGGAGATCCAAATAGTCCATTCTGAAGGAGATCAGCCCTGGGATTTCTTTGAAAGGAATGATGTTAAAGCTGAAACTCCAGTACTTTAGCCACCTCCTGCGAAGAGTTGACTCATTGGAAAAGACTCTGATGCTGGGAGGGATTGCGGGCAGGAAGAGAAGGGGACGAAAGAGGATGAGTTGGCTGGATGGCATCACTGACTCGATGGATGTGAGTCTGAGTGAACTCAGGGAGTTGGTGATGGACTGGGAGGCCTGGCGTGCTGTGATTCATGGGGTCGCAAAGAGTCGGACACGACTGAGCGACTGAACTGAACTGAGTTTTGTAGGATTTGCATCCCAGGATATTCTCAGATGGCCCAGCCTTTATATGAACTCCAACAGGGCCAGAAAGGGATTCATTAAATTGGACTGAAAGACAGCAGCAGTCCTGTGAACAACTAACGTTAGCACTTATATCGGCACCACCTTGGGCCTGCCAGACCTTACTAAGCCATTTACTCTTTCTGTAACTGAAAAGGATAAAGTGGCTATGGGTGTATTAACCCAGAATGGGAAATGGGACAGACCGGTGGCCTATCTCTCCAAACGACTGGACAGTCTTGCCACCGGATGGCCTAGATGTTTACGGGCAATTGCTACAGTTGCCTTACTGGCTCAGGAGGCAACCAAGCTGACTTCAGGCTGAGACTTAACCTTAAAAGTCCCCCCATGAGGTCAACGCTCTCCTCCGAGGAGACCCCAACAAGTGGTTGTCAACATCTCGGATTACACAATACCAGGAGACTTTATGTGAGAACCCCCATGTCACTATTGAGCCTTGCCAGGCCTTAAACCCAGCTACACTCCTTCCTGTGGGAGAAGGTGAACATTCACATACTTGTAAAGAGATCTTGGAAGAAGTTTATGCTAGCAGGCCTGACCTGAGGGACCAGCCAATCCCAGACCCAGACTGGGTCCTATACACCAATGGCACCAGCCTGGTGAAACAAGGACAATGGCTGTCGGGACATGCGGTAGTCACAGAGGAAACCATCACTGAAGCTGATTCCCTGCCATCCCACTGGTCTGCTTAGCGAGCTGAATTATGTGCTCTAATTCGAGCTCTCCGGCTGTCAAAAGGTAAGAAGACAAACATTTACACTGACTCTAGCTAGGTATGCTCTCATTGTGTTGCACGTGCATGGGGCCCTACAAGGAGAGAAGTCTCTTGACAGCTAACAGAAAGGACATTCAAAACAAGGAGAAGATCTTGAGCCTACTAGATGCTGTATGGGAACGTGAAAAAGAGGCAGTGATGCACTGCCGGGGTCACCAAAATGAGGATACCCCACAGGTGCGAGGAAACTGACTGGCAGATAAAATCGCAAAGGTGGCAGCTAAGGAACTTGGGGCTGGTGGGGGTGGCTTATTAGAACTTTTGTACTCTGGAAAGTGCCTGAGTTAACTTCAACTCTCCCACAGTATACCCCAGCCCAAGATCAATTGGCTAAAACAGAAAGGGCCACCAAAAATGAAAAGTGTTGGTGGGAACTGCCAGACGGCAGGTTGCTGGTTTCCAAGACTCTGGCCCCTCGCTAGTGTCTCACATTCAACAGACAGCCCATTTGAGGCATGACAAAATGGAAAAATTGATTCGGAAAATTTCTTAATTCCACGTCTTTCTTCCCTATGTAGAATGGAATCCCAGAATTGTTCTGCTTGCTCACAGATCAACGCTGCCCCCAAACTTAAACAAAGGTCTCTAGGAATACAGTTAAAGGGCACTCTGCCCTTTGAGCATTTAGAGGTGAACTTTACTGAGATGAAACCCTACCGGCATTATCGTTACTTACTAGTCATAGTATGTACCTTCTCCAGTTCGGCGGAGGGCTTCCCCACCCAAACTGAAAAAGCAAATGAAGTAGCTCACTGTCTGATTCGAGAAATAATTCCCAGATTTGGGTTCCCAACCAGTATAGCATCAGACAATGGCCCTGCCTTTGTAGCCGACTTCATTCAACAGGTATGTAAAGCTCTAAATATTAAGTGGAAATTACATATAGCATATAGGCCCCAGAGTTCTGGAATGGTGGAAAGAACCAACCAAACTCTTGAAGAGACACTTTCAAAATGGATCATAGAGACTGACTGTTCAGGGATATACTTGCTTCCGGCAGCCTTACTCATATTAAGGGTAACCCCGCAATCCCACGGTTATTCTCCTTATGAAATTGTCTATGGGAGACCCCCTCCCATAGTGAGGCAGGTGTTAGCATACTTGCCACAGGAAAGGGGATGGGATTTCGCAGCATATGAAACATTTAGGTAAGGTAATAAACCAAGTAACTAAGTTTGTACAAGAAAGAGTACCGTTCCCCCTTGGGGAACAGATTCACGAATTTGTGCTCGGTGATCGGGTGTGGGTCAAAGACTGGAAACACAATTCCTTGGCCCGACATTGGAAAGGTCCTTATACTGTTGTTTTAGCCACCCTATGGCAGTTAGAGTTGAAGGTGTCACTCCCCAGATCCACCACATGAGAGTGAAGAAGGCGTACCAATGCGGACCCGGAGGATGCCGAGTGGACTACACATAAGGACCCATAGTTTCAGCACAAAATAACGTTTTCATTTCATGGGCACATTCCTATGCCGACTTCCATAAGAAATCTAATTGCTGGGTGTGTGGAGCTATGCCCAGGTCCATCATGGATGGTCTCTCATGGTGGCTGTCATCCCTACAGACGTGTGACATGCCCAGTTTATGTGACTTCCTGCTTCATAGAAAGCCACAAAAACCAAGTGCAGAAACTGTAATTACAACACCCACCAACGACTGGTGTGATAGAAAGGCTGATAGTCTGGCAGAAAGTCAGAAGATTCTTTTTAATTATACTCTTAGCTTAGAAAATGCTTATCAATATTATGTGACAGCCAGTAATTCCAAACAATCAAAAGCTAATAGATATTTTGACCAAATCTACCAAGTATGGGATGATTACATGTGGGTTACTCCAGAAAAAGGACAGCTTGTTATGATAGCTGACATTTGCTGGGAGCAGGATATATACACTATACACTATATAATAACCAGATGATAGAAAAAAGGATTTGAAACCGATGGGCTTTCTATGAACAGAACAGTGCAATAAAACTTATAAAGTTACTTATGACCCCAATCAAACTCCCCAATGGCCTTGAACAGACTGGAAATTCAACCCTGGAATCAGGTGGATTGTCGTTAAAGGCACTGGCTGGCTATGTGGGACCAGTTTGTGGCCATGGCTACCCCCAGGATGAGTAGGAAGATGTACTTCAGGTCTGGCTTTTGCTCATGGAAACATCCGGCCAACAATACAAGAGCCTGTAAATTTGCCCTCACTACAGGCCAGACAGTCACAGTTTTTCATTGGTATGATGATTTGACTGCTATAGTTGTTCCTTTGTTGGACACCACAGATAAAATGATTAGGGTCGAGGCCCTCACTAATTTCACCCAGAGAGCTCTAAACGATAGCCTGAGGGCAATTCAAGCATTAAATACTGAGCAAATACAAATGAGAAAGACAGTAATTCAAAATCAGACGGCTTTAGACTTACTTACAGCTGCTCAAGGAGGGACCTGTGCTATATTTAAGGTTGACTGTTATGTATATATTCCTGACTTATCTGGCAATGTATCCACTGCTTTAGGTCATATGAAAAGCCAAGTAGAAGCTATATCTGATAATGATCTTCCTTTTTGATTTTTGTTTTGTCCTGGATAAAGGGTGATTGGTGGAAAACTATATTAACCATTGTGATAGTTGCTCTGTTAATTTTGTTATGTGGGCCTTGTATTCTCCAATGTATTGTCAACTTTGTTTCATTAAGATTAACCTCATTCACCCAAGTACATGACAAAGGCCTAAGGTACAATACATCCCGATGGGTGATGCTCACATTGGAAGTTGAGAGCATCAAGTAGGGGTAAGGAAGGAGGAAAAGAGCAGGCTACTATGACTAAACTGACTCCATTTTGAAAGAAAGGAAATTCCATTTTGAACTCTCAGCGAACTTTGGACCATAGATCTGTTAGTCATGGAAACGACACATTAGAATGACCAAATGAGCCTCTCTACTGGACAAATGGACCGGGCTGATCTCACACCTAGACTCCCTGGAGCCAAGAAGAATGGTTTACTGCATAATCAATCACCTTCTGTAATCTAGTAATGCCCATTGGTGTAGGCAGCACTGTGTGACTAGTTGGGCTTTAGATTGTGAATCTTGACTATAACCTGATTGTATCTCCTTCTAATGTTTTCCTTAGCTAACTTGAGAAATCTGGGGATGTGGGTTAGGGCACATACACTTAAGGTATATAAGGTTGTCACAAAAGTCAGTTGCGGTCCCTGGCTAAAGAAGAAACTCTGCCTCAGACCCACAGGTGTGATAAACTGTACTCCACTATTCACACTGACCTTCTGATGAGTTTGTTTCCTGGAATGCCTGGCTATAACATATGGACACCCTTTTTTCTTAGGTCAGTTCCCTACTGCCAGCCCCTTGCTGGGAGATTATCTTTCCACCCTTAACCTTAAGACACTTCATGAGAGAACATGCAGACCTTTATCTCCCAAAGCCTCATCAAACGAATTCAGCTGACTAAACCCTCATACCCGGGGATTGAGCCCTGCTTGAAACCTTACACCATAAGGATCTCCAGCCTCGAGGACTGGTCCACTTGAGGTCATTCTAACCACACCAACAGCTGCTAAACTGGCAGGTCACTCCTCTTGGTTTTATATCTCTAGATTAAAGCAAGTCCCAGGAGACTCTCCATCTCTGCCAAGAAACATTCTCCACTCAGACACTCTTCACTGCACCAGCACTGTTCTGGAACCCACCAGGCTTCAACTGAATCAAATTCTACAAGAATCAGAGCAGTCAAACACAACTGGGATTTCCCCTACTTACCCTCTTCACAATAGGAGTTTACTCTGTGTCTCCCCCTGAGTGGACTATCATTCAAAAACTTTCCCTCTGTTTTACCTACTTCTCCATAGTTCTTGTTTTTCTGGGGCGTGGCCTACCTCTTACTGTGATCAGTTTAGATGAATTCATTATCTACTTTCCTTCACATAATAAGACAAGCCCTTACTTTTTCTGGAAACACCATTGTTACTGATCTCCCCATTCTCCTTGACTTTATAACTGATCTTTGGCTCTAGGGAGATTTCATAGAGTTCACACCAACCCAAATTTATTTCTATACCTGGATTCTTATTTTTAGCATTTTATCCCCTTAGACATGAGACATCACATCATGATTTTACTCTTACTCTCTCTTCTTTTACAGTCCAAACTTCACATTAATACCCTGCCCCAAAACGAGCCTACCTATTCAGAACTCTAAATCTGACCCATTGTTTACTCAATACCTCAAACCCACCCCTGGCCAATAATTGTTGGATTTGCTTATCCATCTCCTCACCCTGAAGATTGGCACTCCCCATTTCCAACTTTCAGCCCATGTTTAATGCATCTTTTTTCAAAATTTCTTCAGGACCACTTACAGGCCTTCACCAATTGAACTACCCATGAGCTACTTCTAACTCACTCAGATTAGCAAACACTTCGACCCCACACAAATCACCTTGACCCACATTTCAGCCTTTTCTTATCTCACCCCCATGACGCCCCTGTCCCGCAGGAAGCAGTTACAGAAGATTGACCTTCAGCCCTTATCCTAAATCAAAAAGGCTGGAATGATAGGGCCCACATGGGGTCTCCTTGATAAGATGGCTCATTATGTTGACCTCGCAAACAAAGAGTAAAATCACAGTGATCCGTGAGACTGACCAAACTGCCCAAATGGCATGCTGTTTTCTCACTGGTGCCTATCTTCTCAAAGGTGCGAGACCCCCAATTCCAGACCTCTGGCTACGTGACCATCCCTACAGAGAATTTTTCATTGGTGGGGTATGAGAAGGACCCCGTCAGAAAGGGAGGACGCTGGTTCTCCTTAAGAGCCAGTCACCCTCTCTTTTCCCTCTAATAAACTTCCCTTTTCTTGCCAAATGACCCAGCTTGCTTCTTTTTCTCTTCACTCACCTTACAAATATCACACAAAAATTACACAAAATATCATACTACTAGGGAATTACAGATTAAAATCATCAGATATCACACCACACCAATTTGGACTGCTTAACTCCATACATATAACAATATCAACTGCTAGAGAGTGAAGAACAACAGGAACTTTCCCTCACTGCTGGTAGGGAGTAGGTACAGCCATTTTGTAAGACAGTTGAGCAGTTTTTTCCAAAGCTAAAAACTCTCACCTTGGGGTCCAACAATCGTGCTCTCTTTCTGTATTTAGACAACTGCTTTGAAAATCTATCTCCAAATTCAAGCAGAGATGCAATTATACATAGCAACACTATCCATAATAGCTAAAAACATGAAGAAATCAGTATATCCTTCAAAAGATGAACGTATAGGCAAATTGGGTTACATCCGTGTCAAGATAAGTAGAATATGCTACCCCCAAAATATGCCTCTCTGATAAAAGGATTATTTCAGTCTGAGGATTACTTCACAAACTAAGAAAAAGAACCTCAGAATATCTGCTTAGGAAAATGAGCAGAGATTGCCCTTTTGTGACAGACTTTTACAATAGAGAAATGTCCATATTTAAGGGCTGTCCCTCTTTGCACCAGAAATACAAGGATGATTAAATCTCACATAGAGATTTGATGGTGGAGGAGTTCTGATTTCAATCAGCAAACAATCATACACTTCTTTTCTGTGTTTTGCATGATGACCTGCCAAAACTGACTTCCCCCATTCCCCAAGGTCTTTCTTTTGTTTGTATCCTAAAATGGTATTTGAGGTGCTGGCTTTGGACATTTCAGGGAGTGATCCGTTTTCCTGGGTAGCTCTTCTATATATAGGAGGTATACATGTTATTAAACTGTTTTTTCTCCTGGTAGTCTGTTTTTTTCCTTTGTTTTTTACAGGAGAAGTCTCGACTAATAACCTACAAGAGTAGAAGAAAAATTGTTTTTCCTCCCACACACATGCAATGGGATACTACTCAGCAATAGAAAGCAATGAGCCATGAATCAATGGAAAGACAAAAATAAATCATGTCTGACATATTTATTGTTCAGTCGCTTAGTCGTGTCCAACTCTTTGCAATCCCATGGACTGTATCACACCAGGCTTCCCTGTCCATCACCATTTCCCAGAGCTTGCTGAAACTGATATCCATCGAGTCGGTGATGCCATCTAACCATCTCGTCGTCTGTCGTCTCCTTCTTCTGCCTTCTATTTTCCCCCAACATCAGGGTCTTTTCCAATTAGTCAGTTATTCACATCAGTTGGCCAAAGTATTGGAGCTTCAGCTTCATCATCAGGCCTTCCAATGAACATCTAGGACTGGTCTCCTTTAGGATGGACTGATTGGATCTCCTTGCAGTCCAAGGGACTCTCAAGAGTCTTCTCCAACGCCACAGTTTAAAAGCATCAATTCTTCAGTGCTCAGCTTTCTTATGGTCCAATTCTCACATACATACATGACTTCTGGAAAAACCATGGGTTTGTCTAGATGGACATTTACCTGCAAAGTAATATCTCTGCTTTTTAATATGTTGTCTAGGTTGGTCATTGCCTTTCTTCCAAGGAGCAAGCGTTTTTTTTTAATTTTTTTAATTTCATGGTTCCACTCACCGACCACAGTGATTTTGGAGACCAAGAAAGTGAAGTCTGTCACTGTCTCCATTGTTTCCCCATCTATTTGCCATGAACTGATGGGACCAGATGCCATGATCTTAGTTTTTTGAATGTTGAGCTTTATGCCATCTTTTTCTCTCTCCTCTTTCACCTTCATCAAGAGGCTTTTTAGTTCCTCTTCACTTTCTGCCATAAGATTGGTGTCATCTGCATATCTGAGGTTATTGACATTTCTCCTGGCAGTCTTGATTTCACTTTGTGCTTTATCCAGCCTGGCATTTTGCATGATGTTCTCTGCATATTAAGTTACATAAGCAGGGTGATGATATACAGCCTTGATGTATTCCTTTCTCAATTTGGAGCCAGTCTGTTGTTTCATGTCCAGTTCTGTTGTTTCTTGACCTGCATACAGGTATCTCAGAAGGCAGGTAAGGTGGTCTGGTATTCTTTTCAATCCCATGGACTGTAGCACACCAGGCTTCCCTGTCCATCACCATTTCCCAGAGCTTGCTCAAACTGATATCCATCGAGTCAGTGATGCCATCTAACCATCTCGTCGTCTGTCGTCTCCTTCTTCTGCCTTCTATTTTCCCTCAACATCAGGGTCTCTTCCAATGAGTCAGTTATTCACATCAGTTGGCCAAAGTATTGGAGCTTCAGCTTCATCATCAGGCCTTCCAATGAACACCCAGGACTGGTCTCCTTTAGGATGGACTGATTGGATCTCCTTGCAGTCCAAGGGACTCTCAAGAGTCTTCTCCAACACCACAGTTCAAAGCCATCAATTCTTCAGCACTCAGCTTTCTTTATATTCCAACTCTTACATCCATACATGACCACTGGAAAAACCATAGCCTTGACTAGATGGGCCTATGTGGGCAAAGTACTGTCTCTGCTTTTGAGTATGCTATCTAGGTTGGTCATAACTTTCCTTATAAAGAGTAAGTGTTTGTTAATTTAATGGCTGCAGTCACCATCTTCAGTGATTTTGGAGCCCCCCAAAATAATCTGACACTGTTTCCACTGTTTCCTCATCTATTTCCCATGAAGTGATGAGACCGGATGCCATGGTCTTCGTTTTCTGAATGTTGAGCTTTAAGCCAACTTTTTCACTCTCCTCTTTCACTTTCATCAAGAGACTTTTGAGTTCCTCTTCACCTTCTGCCATAAGGGTGGTGTCATCTGCACATCTGAGGTTATTGATATTACTCCTGGCAATCTTGATTCCAGCTTGTGTTTCTTCCAGTCCAGCGTTTCTCATGATGTACTCTGCATATAAGTTAAATAAGCAGGGTGACAATATACAGCCTTGACGTACTCCTTTTCCTGTTTGGAACCAGTCTGTTGTTCTATTTCCAGTTCTAACTGTTGCTTCCTGACCTGCATACAGATTTCTCAAGAGGCAAGTCAGGTGGTCTGGTATTCCCATCTCTTTCAGAATTTTCCACAGTTTGCTGTGATCCGCACATTTAGCAACTTTAGTGTGGTCAAAGAAGCAGAAGTAGAGGTTTTCTGGAGGTCTCTTGCTTTTTCTATGATTCAGTGGAAGTTGGCAATTAGATCGCTGGTTCCTCTGCCTTTTCTAAACCCAGCTTGAACATCTGAAAGTCCTCATTTCACGTACTAATGAAACCTAGCTTGGAGAATTCAGAGCCTTACTTTGCTAGCTTGTAAAATCAGTGCAATTGTGTAATAGTTTGAACATTCTTTGGCCTTGTCTTTTCTTTGGGATTGAAAAGAAAACTCACCTTTTCCAGTCCTGTGGCCACTGCTGAGTGAGAAGGGACAAATTATCTATGAGCTGAACAAAGGTGCTTTTGTTTATAGTCAAGCAGAAGGGCAGTGTCCATACTATTAAGTATAATTATTTAAAAAAAACAACAAAGAACAAGTGAAGGAGAGAGTTTCCAACATGGAGTCAGAATTGGCTTTCTCCCTGCAACAAACAGACTCTGTAGATGAAATGCAAAATGGATCACACATAAACTATGGGCTTTATTTTGTGGAGTTCTTCCCAAGGTGCAGGAGCTGGCAATGCTGAAACCTCTGCACATGTCATCTGGAAAGGAGCAATACATGGATAAATGGCAAGTGGTGGGCACCAGGTTCCTCACTGTGGGAGCAGGAAGTTACAGATGAATAAGAGGGAAGGCCTCTGCCCTTGTGGTCCTGGATCTCAGCTTCCAGGTAGGATGATGTGGGGAGTTGACTGGCCCGGGGAACCACACGGATCTTTACACTGGGAAGGCCCTGCTGACATAAGAATAGAGCCATCTTTCCACCCACATCTGCTACAAACACTTATCCCTCCATGATCTGCCACGTGCAGCTTTAAGACATTCTCCCCCTAGGCAGATAAAGGACTGTGAGGGTCCAACTTACCCATAACCTGTCCCAATGCGGTAGAAATTGCTGGGCAGTCAGTGTAGAAGTCAGAGCCTTGGTTGTTTTTCTGATTTCAATTTTAACTCACTCACAAAAGTTTTTGGCTTCAGTAGCCTAAAGCTGCATTTGTTCCAGTTTCCAGACATTCAGAAGAATTCATCCCTGGTCTGGAGGGTCATAAAACACTCAGACCCAGGACAAGACAATCTTTACCTGCTGTTCAGTTTATCAAGGAGAAAAACTCCAGGTAGATAATTAGCTCCTAAACATACATCTAACCCCTAAG
Organism: Bos javanicus; assembly: GCF_032452875.1. NCBI lineage: Eukaryota > Metazoa > Chordata > Mammalia > Artiodactyla > Bovidae > Bos > Bos javanicus. The sequence continues at coordinate 146,596,527 of NC_083868.1, read as the reverse complement.
TAATGGTCTGAGGTCTTAAGAAATGGTTGAGGGATGGTGTTGCAATGTCTAGAAAAACTGAGAAACTGGAGGACCCAAGAAAGCCATAAAAATGGCAAACTGAACATTGCAACATTTAAACTGTTTGGTCAGGAAATACACACATCTGGCCGAAGGCAGAATGACATCACTGACTGAATGGACATGAGTTTGAGCAAACTCTGGTAGACAGTGAAGGACAGGGAAACCTGGAGTGCTGCAGTCCATGCGGTCACAGTCAGTCAGACACGACTGAGTGACTGAACAACAAAGCAGAAATACTAGAAATGTTCACGCCTGCTCACTGTTCTCTTTATCTTCTTTGTTGTCAGAAAAAGGAAAGAAAAAAAACTCATTCCTATTTTTTTTTTTTTTCCTTTTCACTGCAACACCCACACCCAGAGGCAGCCCTGTCATCCCTGGTGGCTGAGCCCAGACACCCAGGGCCTCCCACTTCCCTTGTGCTCCAGTGACTGTCAGCTCTCCCCCAGAGTCTATGGCCAGTGCCCACACTAACTCCCCTCTATGGTCACAGCCCTGGCCCAAGCCCGATCCCTCCATCAGGACCTTCAAAACTCCCTGCCCCCATGGTGCATCTCACACCCCATCTCAATATGGTATTTCTGAAGCATAAACCAGACCGTGACTTTCCCCCACCTGTAATGCCCCATAGGTTTTCTCCCTTGGGATGGGGTGTCTTGTCAAAAGGCATTCACCTGGCCCTTATGAAGCTACTGGCTCTTGGGTTCTGGAACACTGAGCACCTGAGCAGGACACAGCACGAAACCCCAAAATGGGACTGGGACTGCTGCTGCCTGATCAAATAGAGCAGAGAAGAGTTCGCCAGCTGGGACAGAAACCCTGCAAAAGTGGCCTCTCCCTTGGCCGTTAAATCACCCCCATGGGACTTGAGGGAAGGAGGGACCAAGGCACGTGTTAGCTCATTCCTAAGCAGGACAGTATAGGTTCATTCATGTCCCCTCAAATTTACATGCTGAACCTCTAGTCCCCAGGACTCCAGGATATGGCTGTATTGGGGGATGGAGTTTTCAAAGAGCTGAGCAAGGTAAAATGCTGTCACTATGGTGGATCCTAAAATCCTAAAAGATGTGTTAAAGTGCTGCATTTAATATGTCAACAAGTTTGGAAAACTCAGTAGTGGCCACAGGAAAGAAAAAGTTCAGTATTCTATCCAATCCCAAAGAAGGGCAATGCCAGAGAATGTTCAAAGTGTTAGTGAAAGTGTTAGTCTTTCAGCTGTGTCCTACTCTTTGCAACCCCATGGACTGTAGCTTGTCAGGCTTTTCTGTCCATAAAATTCTACAGGCAAGAATCCTGGAGTGGGTAGCCATGCCCTTCTCCAGGAGATCTTCCCAATCCAGGGATCAAACTCATGTCACCTGCATCGCAGGTGGGTTCTTTACTGTCTGAGCCACCAGGAAAGCCATGAGAATGTTCTAACTACCATACGATTGTGCTCATTTCACATGCTAGTAAGGTTATGCTCAACATCCTTCAAGCTAGGCTTCAGCAGTACATGAACCGAGAAATTCCAGATGTACAAGCTGAGTGTAGGAAAGGCAGAGGAACCAGAGATCAAATTGCCAACATCTGCTGCATCATAAAAAAAAAGCAAGAGTATTCCAGAAAAACACCTACTTCTGTTTCAGTGACTATGAGAAAGCCTTTGACTGTGTGGATCACAACAAACTGTGGAAAATCCTTAAAGAGATGGGAATACCAGACCACCTTTCCTGACTCCTGAGAAACTTATATGCAGGTCAGGAAGCAACATCTAGAACAGGACATGGAACAATAGACTGGTTCCAAGTTGAGAAAGATTTGTCAGGGTTTTATATTGTCACCCAGCTTATTTAACTTACGTGCAGCGCACATCATGTGAAATGCTGGATTGGATGAATCACAAGGTGGAATCAAGATTTCCAGAAGAAATATCAACAACTTCTGTCCACGGAGTTGCAATAAATTGAATATGACTTAGTGATTGAAACAACACTATCCCATACCTGAATCCTAACCTGCACCCATACCTTGATCCCTGCCATAACCCGTTACCTGAACACCTAATTCCTAACATCTTTTTCCTAAAACCTAACACATGATCCCTAAAACCTAGTTGCCAGAGTCCAGCTCCAGCAGCCAGGGATTCAACCTGAAGAGATGAGTGGTGTCGGCGAGAAACTGAGGCAGCCTCTCAGTTTTCTTGGACTGCCTGTTTATTTCAAGCTTATGATTCTCTTTTATACTTTTACAAAAGCATTAGGTCAGAGGTTTGATATTTTCAGTTCCCACTGGCCCAGATTTGTTGTCTCCATAAATCTTTGTTGCCCCTCAAAAGGAGTTTCTGCCTCAGCGATTCTCTTATCAACTTTTTCTCATGTGTCCTTGTGAATACACTGTAACTCATGCTAATGTCTGGGCTGCATACCACATTCCTCAGTTTATTTCTTATCTTTCTAAGTCCTGTTTGCCCCTAGTATCCTAAGCTCACTATTTCTTAGAAAGGGTTTCTAGCTAATAATATCTCTAAAGTCCCTACTTTCTATAAGCTATGGTAGAACATGCTAACATTACAACATTCCTTAAATCTTTAGCTTCTAACTATTTTAATTATTCCTACGACCTAAATTCAGCAAACTCTTTTGCCATAAACACTTTCCTCACAAACAGGCTTCAGATAGCAATCCCTCCATGGTCTCAAGCTGCAGCCTGTGTGCTCACCCTGGAACACTCTTTTGTAAAAGTCCTTGAACAAATGTCAATGATTAACTTTATGAATTATTCTCTGAGCACAGCTGCAGAAGACTTTGTGCCTTCTCATGCTCCTCTCAAGCTCCTTAATATTCTCTTCAGTCAACTCAGCCGAGGAAAGGAAAAACCAAGTCAGAATCACACAACCTAACTCCTTCATCCTGTGTCCCTGTCTGCGGGACAGAGAGGGGGTTGTGGCAGTGCCTCCATTTTGTCAGTAATGCCTAACGAGGCTCCCAACACCTAGTCATTAATTCCAAAAACCTAACCCCTAATCTATACCATAAAACCTAACCTATAATCTTAACCCAAACACACATTTATCCATTAAAACAAACATAGAAAAGCCCAAACTATAAAGGCATAAACATAATTCACACTGGCTTCTTTGTTGGTCTCAAAAACACCTGGCAACTTCCACTTAAGGGTCTTGCATTTCTTAATCCCTCCATCTGGATTACTCCTTCCATAACTCTTCACAGCTTATTCTTCACTCCCTTCAGTTCAGTTCATTTCAGTCGCTCAGTCGTATTCGACTCTTTGCAGTCCCATGAATTGCAGCACACCAGGCCTCCCTGTCCATCACCAACTCCCAGAGTTCACTCAAACTCACATGCATAGTCGGTGATGCCATCCAACCATCTCATCCTCTGTCGTCCCTTTCTCCTCCTGCCCCCAATCCCTCCCTGCATCAGAGTCTTTTCCAATGAGTCAACTCTTCACATGAGGTGGCCAAAGCATTGGAGTTTCAGCCTCAGCATCATTTCTTCCAATGAACACCCAGGACTGGTCTCCTTTAGGATGTACAGGTTGGACCTCCTTGTAGTCCAAGGGACTCTCAAGAGTCTTCTCCAACACCACAGTTCAAAAGCATCGATTCTTAAGCACTCAGCTTTCTTCACAGTCCAACTCTCACATCCATACATGACCACTGGAAAAACCATAGCCTTGACTAGATGCACCTTTGTTGGCAAAGTAATGTCTCTGCTTTTGAATATGCTACTAGGTTGGTCATAACTTTCCTTCCAAGGAGTAAGCGTCTTTTAATTTCATGGCTGCAGTCACCATCTGTAGTGATTTTGGAGCCCCAAATAATAAAGTCTGACACTGTTTCCCCATCTATTTGCCATGAAGTGATGGGAACAGATGCCATGATCTTCGTTTCCTGAATGTTGAGCTTTAAGCCAACTTTTTCATCTCCTCTTTCACTTTCAACAAGAAGCTCTTTATTTCCTCTTCAGTTTCTGCCATAAGGGTGGTGTCATCTGCATATCTGAGGTTACTGTTATTTCTCCCAGCAATCTTGATTCCAGCCTGTGCTTCTTCCAGCCCAGCGTTTCTCATGATGTACTCTGCATAGAAGTTAAATAAACAGGGTGACAATATACAGCCTTGATGTACTCCTTTTCTTATTTGGAACCAGTATGTTGTTCCATGTCCAGTTCTAACTGTTGCTTCCTGACCTGCATATAGGTTTCTCAAGAGGCAGGTTAGGTGGTCTGGTATTCCCATCTCTTTCAGAATTTTCCACAGTTTCTTGTGATCCACACAGTCAAAGGCTCTGGCATAGTCAATAAAGCACTACTGCTAAGTCACTTCAGTCATGTCCGACTCTGTGGGATCCCATAAACCCCAGCCCACCAGGCTTCCCCATCCCTGGGATTCTCCAGGCAAGAACACTGGAGTGGGTTGCCATTTCCTTCTCCAATGCATGAAAGTGAAAAGTGAAAGTGAAGTCACTCAGTCATGTCCGACTCTTAGCGACCCCATGGACTGCAGCCTACCAGGCTCCTCTGCCCATGGGATTTTCCAGCCAAGAGTACTGGAGTGGGGTGCCATTAAGATGTTTTTATGGAACTCTGTTGCTGCCGGGGTCCAGCCCCGGTGCAGTCAGGGGTTTCGAAGGGGAGACGGCTTCGGCGATCAGGAAACAACAGCTTATTTAAGTGCTAATTAAAGATATAAAGAGTGGTTAAATAAGAATAGCTCAGTGAGGAAATTCAGTGGAGAAAAGAGGCTGAATAACTTGGTTTACGAGGAAAGCTAATAAAATTCCAAAATAAGGAATTTTGCATCATCTAAGTAGGCCGTAGGCATCCTCCCGTTCTCCCGAAGGAGAGGAGACACTAAGGCCTCCCCCATCAGATCTTAGAAGCCCAGGCAAAATTAGTAGGCTTGACGAGCCTCTCCGCCCCGGATGAAAATTCAGCCAGAAGGTGAGAGAAAGAACGACATGGGGAGACCAAGTTTCGGTGAACAAAAGGGCGTACTTTATTTTCCAAAGTAGTTTTATACCTTAAGTTGTGCATAGAGGATAATGGGGGAAGGGGTAGAGTCATGCAAGGACAGCAGTCCCTGATCCTAATCAAAGCCAGGCTTTCAAACTTAGCATATGCAAAAGTTTAGGTGATTTACATCATCTTCTGGCCAGGAGGCCTGCTAACATTTTAAGAAACTTATTTTTCTCTAAAGGTGATTATTCTAAAGTCAGGCGCCAGCCTCCCAAAGCATTAGATAAAGTTGCATTCCTATAGGGCAAAGGTGTGGTGGGCTATAACAAGAAAAGAATTAACTCAAGGGTCCAAGGTTACAAACATTAAAGCTACTACTTACATTTCTATACACCAATTATATCAATCAACACACTGCCAGGGACACAGTAGGAAAGTTATATGGAGACTTAGCAGCAAACATTGGCCCGACAAGTGAAAAACCCTTCACCAATACAATTTCTAATCAATCTTTTAACTGCTGAAAGGAGTCTGTATTTAGACAGTTTAGAACATCTCATGCCCCTCACAGTTGGGAGGCTCTGAACAATCACATGTGGCCGGAAAAACCTATTCAGGCAGGCTAGAGGACTTCCAAAGGAGTTTGTAGGTTGAAACACTGTCACACCCAGGAATTATTAACTGGAGCTGTAAGTTAACTCTTTTTTCAGAGAGAGGTAGTGGGGGACAGCCCCCCATAAAGTCAGAGGTATAGGTGAGAGCACAAAGCAGAAAGTAGGCAGACTCTGGTTTGGGGGGTAGATGCTCAAGAATTTCCAGGGGGACTCCTGAGGCTCGATCTTGCCTTTGTGTATGCTGAGCCTCCTTCCTCATGACCTTTGCCATGGGCGGAGTTCCTCACGCTGGCTCCCGCATCTTGCTTTTTCGATGATCCAGCAGATGTTGGCACTTTGATCTCTGGTTCCTCTACCTTTTCTAAAATCAGCCTGAACATCTGGAAGTTCACAGTTCACGTATTGCTGAAACCTGGCTTGGAGAATTTTAAGCATTACTTTACTAGCGTGTGAGATGAGTGCAATTGTGCAGTAGTTTGAGCACTCTTTGACATTGCCTTTCTTTGGGATTGGAATGAAAATTGACGTTTTCCACTCCTGTGACTACTGCTGAGTTTTCCAAATTCGCTGGCATATTGAGTGCAGCACTTTCACAGCATCATCTTTCAGGATTTGAAATAGCTCAACTGGAATTCCATCACCTCCACTAGCTTTGTTCATAGTGATGCTTCCTAAGGCCCACTTGACTTCACATTCAAGGATGTCTGGCTCTAGGTGAGTGATCACACCATCATGATTATTCACTCCCTTAGTGTAAATGTAAATAGCATTCCTGGTGGCTCAGTTGGTAAAGAATCTGCCTGCAATGCAGGAGACCCAGGTTTGATCCCTGGGTTGGGAAGATCCCCTGGAGAAGGGAATGGCTACCCACTCCAGTATTCTTGCCTGGAGAATTCCATGGACAGAGGAGTCTGGTGGGCTACAGTCCATGGGATCTCAAAGAGTCGGACACAACTGAGCAACTAACTAGTGTAAATGTAGCTTTTCAACATGAACTAGCACTGACACTCCTGTCCCTCCCTATCCTCTGCATTCCTATGTTCCACCTTACCACGTAGTATATGCATATTCTAGTGTAACTATAGATGTCACCTGCTGTAGCTGTGGTTTGCTGTCTGTCTCCCATTGTTTGAACGTTGGCTCAGATAGACTTAGCCTAATTCGGTCACTGATTCATCCCAATCACCTAAGACAGTCCCTTGGGCATGAACACTCGTTGTTTACATCCCCTCTGACCACAGCCACCTCCTCTGCAGCACTCTCGCCCCAGCCCTCCCCCTTCATCAAGCTGGTTCAGGGGGTGATGTATTGCTCAGATTCTGAAGTCCATCTGAAGCCCAGCTCTACCAACCAGATACAGGAGTCAATGTTTGTGAGACTTGGTTTCCTCATCTGGGAAAGAAGGCTAATAACTGCACTTGAACAACTTCAGATGGCTGTGATGATTGAATGAGTGAAGCATGTAAAGCACTTAGGAGAGTGCTGAGCACATGATAAGAGATCAGTAAAGGTCAGCATTATTAGTCTTCTTTTCACATCATCTGCTTCAATATACAGCAAGGAACTTACTGCATCATTGGCCAGGATTTGTAGCTCTTCTTAGCCATTGTCTTTCCAGCCCTCTCACCTAGTACCTGATAAAATACTCAACAGACTAGGGAGAAGGAACTTCCTCAAACTAATCAGGGGGATCTACAAAACCCACAGCTAACATCATAATGGCAAATGAATGGATGCTGTGTCCCTGAGATCAGAGACAAGACAAGAATGTCCACTCTTGCCAGTTCTCTCAGTACTGCACTGAAGACCCTAATCGGAGCAATTAGGTAAGAAAGTTAAATAAAAGGACCACAGATTGGAAAAGGAAACAGAAAATGTTTATTCACAGGTGACATGATCTTACATATTGAAAATCCAAAGGAATCCATTAAAAAAAAAAGTGGAACTAAGAAATTAGTTCAGCAAGGTGGCAGAATAAACTGCTTTATTGTTTTTTCTGTGCTCTGAAATGGATTGTGTTGCCCCAAAATCATATATCAACTCCTTAATTTCCAAATATACTATCAAGCAAATAGGATGACTTGTGAAGTGACTGAGATTAATGAGATCATAAGAGTGGAACTCTGACCGAATATGAATAGAACTGCTGTCATTATAAAACAGAAAGAGATGCTAGAGACCCTGTCTCTCTCACTTTAAAATGTTTAGTACACAGTGAGAGAATGGCCATCTGCAAGCCAGGAAGAGAAATCTCACCAGGATCTGAACTCTGTCAGAACCTTAATCTTGGACTTTCCAACCTCCAGAATTGTGAGAAAATAAAAATTTCTGTTGTTAAAGTGGCCCAGTCTGCAGTACTTTGTTATGATGGCCCAAGCAGACAAAGACAACTTGCAAATAAAAATCAGAAAACAATTTTTTTAAAAAAATTCCGTTCATGATAGCATCAAAAAAGAATTAAGTGCTTAGAAATAAATTTCCAAAAGGAGCAAAAACTATACTCTTAGAACTACAAAACTGGACTGAAAGAAATTAAGTATGTAAATATATGGAAACCATGTTCAATGTTCATATATCAGAATGCTTAATATGCTGAGATGGCAATAATCCTCAAACGTACTTCCATATTTATATAATCCTATCAAAATCCCCAAATAATTCTTTGTCGAAATCGACAACCTGACTGTATAATTCATGTGCAAATACAAAGGACTAGAATTGCCAAACATGAGAAAAGAGAAATGAAGTAGGAAGATTGGTATTTTCCAGTATGAAGATGTACTACAAAGGGACAGTAGTCAAGACAGTGTGCACGGCAGAAATAGAAGACTTACTGATGGAATGGACTTGAGAGTACAAAAGTACACACACATATCTATCTATGCTGGACAGTTTTTCACAAAGCACCCAAAACAATTCAACAAGAATAGCAGAGAGTAACTAAACATGGATGCTGGTACAAATTGATAGCAACTCACCAACCAAGAAAAAGAAGGAGGGAGGAAGGAAGGAGAGAAATAGGAGGAAGGGAAAAGGAAAGGGAAGGAATGGAAAGGAAAGAAAAACAAAAGAGAAAAGAAAAAAGTGAGCACTTTAAATCACTTACAAAGAGTAATACATATAAAATATCTCACAGATCTAAATATAGGAGCAAAAACATGAAAGCTATACAAGAAAACAGGGGTAAATATTCATGGTAACAATTTTGCAAAGAATCCTTAGATGAAACCGAAAGCACAAGCAGTAAAGCTGTAACCACTATTACAGCCCCAACTGTACCTTAACCCCAACCTCAACCCAAATACAAGCCAGAGCCCTACCACAAACCTGATGCTTAATCGTAACCCTAATCCTAACTCTAAACCTAACTTCAACCCAAAGCCAAACTGCAATCTGAATGTTAACCCTAGTGCCAAACCCAAATCCAAACCCAAAGCTGAGCCCCTAACTCAAAACCCAGACCACCTACTTACATGAACACTTCTGCTGTGCTGTCTGCTGAACGTGTAGCCCTTTAGAGCAACTGTTTAGATAACTGTGAGAAGCTCTCCCATTTGTTTTTACCTTCAGGAGGTACCTAAATCTTGGGAACTTAATTTTGGCCCCCTTTATCTTTTAATCTACAATTCAGAGCCTAAGTTCACTTGTATGCTCAACAGTCCTCAGGACCAAAACAAAGCTCTTAGGTGTTGTGAGATGCTGTTTTATCTCTCTATTCCTACTGTATCTTAAATGTAGGTAAGTAATTATTGTAAAAGTTGAAGACATTTCTGAATTGATATGCCAATGTGAAGACTTTTATCTATTTTTATAACTAAATATGAAATGTTTCTAACATACCAAAGTATAAAGCAGAGATTATATCATAGCTTATATTATACCATAACATATATTTCATACCTTAGTGTTGAGGTTAGCTTACACTCAAAAGTAACTGGTGTTTCTTTGTGAAATTATCAATTTCTGTACTTTTATGATTTAATAATGTTTCCTGTGTTACAAAACATTCTACATTCCATATGTTACTGTTTTATAAAGTTTTAAATCTTATATACATGACATCATAATCTAAACCTTCTTAGCTCAATTCAGTGGGAGCTAACCTGCTTTAACTCAAGGCATTGAAAAACAAGGCTACTCTGTACTCGTGCACATTACTCCAGTGGTGCAGAATACTACGGAGTGGTCATATGATCATTTAATTTAGAAAGAGAAAATTCTGATCTTTGTTTTGATGTAATTTATTCTGGAAATTCTATTTTCATTTTTAATCAGTAAGAAAGGACAGATGCTCGGGTAACATGATGCAACATAGTTACCAAAGCTCTCAAGTTGCCACTTGTTCCCGCTCACAGAAAATAAATAAACAGTGAGAAAGGTGTTGGTCCAGTAAAATAAAACAAAGCAGCTCACCAGCATGAGAATAACTTTGGTAGCTTTAATTTCAGGAGAGCCTTGTGAAGACTGGATGGTACTGCGAACATGCTGAGCTGTTTTGCGATGTCTGAAGAGAACAGTCACCATGTAGATGCTACTACACGTCATTAGAGAGAGAAGGAACAAATCTCGAGTGAATATTGCACTTAGAAATGTTGCTGCTATGTGGTGATTAGGTACGTCAGTTTTACAATAAGCAGCATAATACCCAGATCTAGCATCAGTGATATTCCTGTTGGCCACGTTTCTTAAGATGATCTCAGAATAAATAACCATGTTGATGATCCAGGAAAAAAGCAAAGAGGGTTGAATAAATGTCGAAATTTTTATTTTGAGCCAAACCCACTTACTATTACTCAGAGTAATTGTCACAGCCTGAAACGTACTCTGGAGAGAGGTTGTGTACAGGGAAATACTTCGAGCAACTCTCTGGATGTAAACCACTGCTTTACATCCAATATCACCCATCTCAGGACTAATTCCAAAGGACGACAGTATATTTGGAACCCCTCTGAATACAAGCGCCAGGGTGTTAGCAAAAGTTAGGTGGGCAAGAATCACATCTGTGGGCTTCTTCTTATGGGGGAGAAATAAAAAGACGTACATATACAAAATAAATAACAAGGAATTCCCCATGAGCCCAATGCAAATTTGAAAAAAGAAGAAGATCCCAAAAATCTTGTCACTGGAAATCATTGTCTTTCAGTCTCTCTTAGATCTTCAAACCAAGGCCAGCACATCCTACAGGTAAATAATTTGATTATGAACATAAAGATTCAAAATAATTGTGATTGTGAATGTATCAAGCTTCCAGAAGCCTTCCTGCAATGAGTAAGTGTTCAGCTACATCAGACCTCTTAAGGGACCATCAGGATTTGTAAACAGCAGAATTTAATGTTTATGAAGACAGAAAGTATCATATGTATTCACCATTTATTCCAGTCAATTTCTCTTAGAAATGTTCTGCTGGTTGTATACATCAAGAGACAGTTTAATTTAAAATTGTAACTCTTAATCTACATAATCTAATATTCACATCATTCTATGCATATGAAAAACCAGTAGCATCTATACAATAATATCTTCCCAAATGCTTATTGTATTATATAGCTCATTTTAGAAATAATCGTTATTGAAGCATATATAAATGTCACACAAAAATTCTGCCAAATGAAACATCTGACACTAGTTATATTTTATTGTCATGTTTGTTATAAGTTCGACTAGTCCAAGAAAAATTAAAGTAGATATTATCATCAAACGCAAAATCAACAGCCACATTAGAGATTACCTCCATCACATTCTAAATCTCTTACCTGATGCAATGGGATCCACTGCTTTGCTGAAACAGAAAAATTTAGAATCACCCATCTCACTGCACAGTAAGTGCTTTGTCCTGCAGTGTCTCACGACTCCCTTATGCTTCTATTTGATTATTTCCTTATATCATAAGTGGAGACTGATGGCAGACCAAGGGATAAGAGGAGGCTTATTATTCACAGCATGAGGTTCTGTCTGGGAAAAGCAGGACAAGCCTCCCAAGATGATACGAAAGTGGATAGAAAAATGAATATAAAGGAGATTGGGTGTTGTTGTTTTTTTTTGTTTATCCTGATGGAGTGTGGTCTGGATGAGGTTGCACACCTGCCAGCAGGGGGTTGCGTCCTTTATCTCTTACCGAGGGCAAAAGCAAGAGCGCTTGGATTTCCTTGTCAATTTGCACAGGCGTGAGTCATGGGGGAAGGGTGAGCAGGCAGCTTAAAAGTTGACAACAGCATCCAAAAGATAGAGTCAGACTTATTACAACTATCCACCCATTGGAATAACTGAAATTTTAAAAGTGACAAGTGCGTGGGAAAACATACCCCTCATACCACTCATGTATAACTAGTTGGAATATAAAATCACAGTCACACTGGAAAAGAGTTTGGAAGCTTCTTCTTCAAAAAAACAAAAAACAAAAAAGCTGGCCATGCAATTTCCATATAACTCAGCAACAGCACTCCTGGGAATTTATTTCTGAGAAATGAAAACTTATTTTCACACAAAACCTGTACTCTAGTGTTAATAGCAGTGTCATTCATAATAGTCACAAATTGGAAACCTAGACATCTTTATTTCAACAGATGAATGGTTTAAACAAACCGCAATATACTCATACAATGGGACACTTTTCAGAAAGTTAAGGAAATTATTGATAAATACAGTAACTTGTATGAATCCAGGGGAAAATGTTAAGGCTACACACTCTATGATTATATTTATATATGACACTTTTGCATGACAAAATACAGAAATAGAGAACAGATTGGTGGTTGCTAGGGGTTAAGTACAGGAAACGGTGAAAGGAGAGATGGTGTGGCTATAAAGGACATCATGAGGGATCCTTGTTTAGATGGGATGCTCTGTATCTTGCCCTGATGGCTCTGTTGGTAAAGAATCTGCCTGCAATGCAGGAGACCCAGGTTTGAGCCCTGGGTTGGGAAGATCCCCTGGAGAAGGAAATGGCAACCCACTCCAGTAATACTGCCTGGAAAATCCCATGGAGAGTTGGACACGACTAAATCCCCACATCTGTTATATGACTATATCTATGTGAGCATCTGCTTGTGATATTGCACTGTAGCTTTGTGAGCTGTTACTGAGGAAATTGAGTACAGGGTACATGGGATCTGTCTAATTTCTAATACCTATGTGGGAATATATAATTATCTCAAAATGCAAAGTTTAAGTCAGTATTTTAAAAATCATGGTAGGAGGAAAACTCCCATCACTCACCATTAAATACAATGTTAGCTGTACACTTTCCTAGCTAACCTTTATTGAGTTAAGGGAGTTTCCTTCCATTCCTAGTTGACAAACAGCTTTTTAAATGAATGGGCTTTGAATTTTGTCAAATATTTTCTGCATCTGGATAGTCATTTAATTTTCCTTATTTTGTATGTTAGTAAGTGGTTTGCCTTGATTGAAATTCAGACCAACCTTTCAATTCTGGAGTGATTCCAATTTCATTATGATGTTTTTTTCCACTTTTTATGTACTGCTGGATTCTATTTGTTAATATTTAGTTTGGACACAAAACCTTGTGTCTGTTTTCATGAGTGATAGTGATCTGTTGTTTTCTGGTCTAGTTTTGACATGAGAATAAAAGAAATCTTAAAGTGATTTGGAAAGTGTTCCTTTCCCTTACATTCTGTGGAAGAGCTTATATAGAATTGGTATTATTCTATAGCCATTTGGTAGTACCTACTACTGAAACCAGCTGGATCTGGATTGCTTTAGTAGGTCTAGGGCTATTCAGGGTATCTAGATCTACTGTTGTTGTTCTAGTATAGTTGCTAAGTTATGTCCAACTCCCTACAACCCTATGGACTGCAGCAGATCAGGCTTCCATGTTCTACACTATCCCCCAGAGTTTTCAAATCCTGTCCATTGAGTCAGTGATGCCATCCAACCAACTCATCCTCTGTCACCCCCTTCTCCTCTGGAGTAACTACTGGTGGTTTGTCTTTAAAGGAACTAGTCTATTTCAGGCAAATTATCCAATTTGCAGGCTTAGAGCTGATTGTAGTATTCCCTTGTGTGTGCATGCTAAGTCACTTCAGTTGTGTCTGACTCTTTGCAACATTATGGACTGCGGCACACCAGGCTCCTCTGTCCATGGGATTCTCCAGGAAAACAAGAATACTGGAGTGTGTTGTCATGCCCTCCTCCAGGGGGGGCTCCCTGACCCAGGAGTCAAACCCATGTCTTCTTCAACTCCTGCATGGCAAACAGATTCTTTACTGCTGAGCCACCAGGGCAGCTCGTGGAATTCCCTTACGAGTAGTTAAGTGTTTTGGGAATCATTAGCTATGTTCTCTTTCTGTCATTCCTCTAATATAATTTGTGTCTTCTCTTTCTTTCTTGGTCAAGCTGTCTAGAAGAATATTAATTTTCTTGATTTTGATTTTTCTCTTTTCTTTTCCTGTTTTAAATTCATTGATGTCTGCCCTAATCTTTATTATTTACTTGCTTATATTTGCTTTATTTTAATTTCCTCTGCTCTTGGATTGTATTTGGTGGATGCTTAGGCATGGACTCTGAAGTGAAACTAGAAGTTCTTACTGTATCTTAAAGAGCTTGGGTCTGAAGTTCATTATCTTAGAGGATTTTGTCTCTGTTTAGAACATCTGTGGCTGAATGGCAACAGAGAGTGTTGGTTATTTTCACACATGACATCTAGCAAGATGAAGAAGACTTCAAAAAGTGATGTAAGAATGCCTCCCTGTCACTGTTATCGAACTACTTCCACCTCAACCTTCAGCCCAGATAACCCAGGGACCCATCCAGGCTATACCTATCGTATAGCAAGCTGCCCCTGTTACTGTTGTAGCCTGTCTGGAATGGAGTCTGGCTGGTCTGTCCATTCTACTTCCACTCCAGAGTGGAAAGTACAGCATGATCACAGCTTGAACAGGTTCAGAGCAAACTGAATCCAGTACCATACTAAAAAAATAACATACTACGATCAGGTGGAATTTATCCTAGGAATGCTAGAATAATTCAAAGTATGAAAATAAATCAATATAATATATCACATTAATGGAATGAGGGGAAAATCTACATCACCATTTCAATGATGCTTCAAAGGCATTTGAAAAAAAATTCAGCATCCTTTCATGATAAAAAAATAAAATAAAATAAAACACTCAATAATCCAGGAAGAGGAAAACTTTCTCAACAAGAAAAAGGCAATATATGAAAAACCCAAAGGTAGTTCAATCCCTGGATCAGTAAGATCCCCTGGAGAAGGGAACGGCAACCCACTCCAGTATTCTTGCCTGGAACATTGCATGGACAGAGGAGTCTGGCAGGCTACAGTCCATGGAGTTGCAAAGAGTCGGACACAGCTGAGTGACTAACATACACGCACAGCACCATACTACATAGTGAAAGACTGGAAGCTTTCATTCTCCTCAAATCAGGCACAAGACAAGGATGCCTGTTTCACCACTTCCCTTCAACGCTGAGCTATAATTTTTAGCCATAGTAATTAGTCAAGAAAAAAAATGTCATCAATATTAGGAAGAAAAAGTAAAGCTAGCTCTATTCATAGATGATATGATTCTATGTATAGAAAATCCTAAAGGATCTACAAAAAAACTTTAAACCAATACATAAATTTACCAAAGTTGTAAGATACAAGATCAGCACACAAAATTCAGCTGTATTTCTATATGCTAGCAATGAACAATCCAAAAAAAAAAAAGACAAGAAAATGAAATTTACAATAGTGTTAGAAAGAATATAATATCTAGGAAAACATTTAATGAAAGAGGTAAAAGATTTATACACTAAATCTAAAAAATATAGTAGCAAGGTATTAAAGAAGACAGAAATGAATGGAAACACATCCTATGTCTGTGAATTAGAAGACTTAATATTGTTAAAATGGCATTACTCTCAAAGTGATCTATAGGTTCAATGTTGTCCTTTTCAAATCCCCAGTAGCCATTTTGCAGAAATGGAAAAGCTAATCCTAGAATTCCTATGGCATTTCAAAGGAATCAAACTGCCAAAGCAACCTTAAAGAACAAAGTTAGAGGGCTCACATTTCCTGATTTTCAAATTCTCTACCAAATGACTGTAATCAAAACAGTGTGATACTGGGATAAAGACAGAGATATTAGTGGATGCAATAGAACAGAACACCCAGAAATATCCATACATCAATGGCCAGATGATTTTTGACAAGGATGCCAAGGAAATTCAGTAGGGAAGAGAACAGTGTCCAGTGTTGGACTTTTGCATGCAAATGAGTATGCTGGCCCTTTATTTCACATCATATTCAAAAATCAACCCCAAATAAATCATATAATTAAGTTCAGAACTATAAATCTCTTAGAAGGAAAAAAGGACAAAACTTCATGTCCTTGAATTTGGCAGTGGTATCTTAAATGTGGCACCTAAAGCACAAAACAACAAAATATAAAATGGAACTTTATAAATTAAAAAATTTCGTACATCAAAGGACATGATCAAGCAATTGAAGGGACTTCCCATGAAGTGGGAGAAAGTATTAGCAAAGAATATCTCTGATAAGGGTCTAGTAGCTGCAATAATGGAGAAGGCAATGGCACCCCACTTCAGTACTCTTGCCTGGCAAAAACGATGGATGGAAGAGCCTGGTAGGCTTCAGTCCATGGGGTCGCTGTATCGGACACGACTGAGCGACTTCACTTTCCCTTTTCACTTTCATGCATTGGAGAAGGAAATGGCACCCCACTCCAGTGTTCTTGCCTGGAGAATCCCAGGGACGGAGGAGCCTGGTGGGCTGCCGTCTATGGGGTCGCACAGAGTCGGACACTACTGAAGCAACTTAACAGCAGCAGCAGCAGCTGCAATGTGTAAACCAAAACAAAACAAAACACTGTTATGACTCAATAACAAAAACCCAAATAACCCAATTAATATATGGGCAAAGAACTTGAACAGACATTTCTCACAAAATAATAGGCATATGACCAAGAAGAACATGAAAATGTGCTCAATATTATTATTATTTAGAGTAATGCAAATCAAAGCCCCAGTGAGATGCCAATTCAAATCCATTAGGTTTATAATAATTCAAAAGAAGGAAAATAATGGCAGGTGTGTGAAGAAGTTGGAAGTCTCCAAACATTGCTGGAGGGAATTTAAAGAGCTTCAGCCTTCACAAGAAATAATTTACTGGTTCTTCCATAAATAAAACAAAGAATTACTACATGATTCAGCAATAGTACTCCTATGCATAGCCTCAAATAGATAGAAACAAGTATTCAAACAAAAACTTGTACACAAATATTTGTAGTATATATAGTTACAATGTCCAAAAGGTGAAAATAGTCAAAAGGCCCATCAATGGAGGAGTGAATAAGCAAAATGCAGTTTTTAGCTATTGAAAGGAATGAAACACTGATACATGCTACAACATAGATGAATCTGGCAAACATGCTTATAAAAGAAGTCAGATACAGAAGGCCCATATTTTATTGACATGAAATACCCAGAACAGGCAAGTTCATCATGAGAGCAGATTAGCAGTTGCCAGAGACTGTGGGGAAGAGGGAATGGGGAATGACTGCTTTGTCGGGCATGAGGTTTTCATTTGGAACAATGGAAAAGTTCTGGAACTTAGTAGTCTGGTGACGATCATCTACCATTGTGAATGTACATATGGTCACCCAACTGCAGACTTAAAAAAGGTCCAAAAGGTGAATTGCATGTTGTGTGTATTTTGCTTGCATGTGTGCATGCTCAGTCAAATCCAACTCTTTGCGATCCCATGGACTCTCACCCATCAGGCTCCTCTGCCCATGAAATTCTCCAGGCAAGAATACTGGAATGGATTCCCATTTCTTACTCCAAGGGATCTTCCTGAAACAGGGATCAAATTCGCCTCTCCTGAATCTCCTGCATTGGCAGGAAGATTCTTTACCACTAAGCCACCTGGGAAATTACGTGTATTTTGTGTATGTGGTGTGAAAAGTAGCTCAGTTGTGTCCTACTCTTTGCAACCCCAGGGAGTGCAGCCTGCCAGGCTCCTCTGTCCATGGAATTCTCCAGGCCAGAATACTAGAGTGGGTAGCTGTTCCCTTCTCCAGGGGATCTTCCCAACCCAGGGATTGAACCCAGGTCTCCCGCATTGCAGGCGGATTTTCTACCATCCCAGCCACCTTTACCACAGTTTAAAAAGAAATTCAAGAAATGAAAGAATTTAGCTCTAGGTAGACACAGACTTGGAGAAGGCCCTGGCACCCCACTCCAGTACTCTTGCCTGGAAACTCCTGTGGACGGAGGAGCCTGGTGGACTACAGTCCATGGGGTCACTAGGAGTCGGACACGACTGAGCGACTTCACTGTCACTTTTCACTTTCATGCATTGGAGAAGGAAATGGCACCCCACTCCAGTGTTCTTGCCTGGAGAATCCCGGGGACGGCGGAGCCTGGTGGGCTGCCCTCTATGGGATCGCACAGAGTCGGACACGACTGAAGCGACTTAGCAGCAGCAGCAGCAGCAGACACAGACTATCATTCTTTAGAATGTTTTAACCATAATAGAAGTCACAGAGAACAGAATTATAGAATTGATGTGATAAAGGAAAACAAATGGTGTCCTAGAAACTGAATATAGATGAAAATATCACTATAAATGTATAATAAGAATATTTTAAGACACACATGCACACGCATACACAGCCCAAAACCCTCCCAGTCATTACTACAAAAAATTCTAAACAATGCTTTTCAATCACTTTTTCAGACGAAAAACTGACTTCTGATGGATTATGCCCTAAATTGAATTCTTAAGAAACAGCCCTTACAATGAGGTTGTCAGAAACCTTTCCACAAGTAACTGCTAGAACCAGAGAATGTCATAGTGAATTCTATCAAAACATCATGGTACAAGTAATTCTAAAAATCATTTATTGCAGTGGTATAACATTGAACTCCGGGAGTTGGTGATGGACAGGCAGGCCTGGGGTGTTGCGATTCATGGGGTCGCAAAGAGTCGGACATGACTGAGCGACTGAACTGAACTGAACTGAACTGAACATTGAAATAAAACACAAGTCTGATGATACATAAAAATGAAAAGACATATCAATATTATCCATGAAGATGGAATCCTGAACAAATCAGTTAATTAATCCAATAATGTATAAAAGATAGTTTCCAAAAATTAGTTAGCTTTTTCTCAAGAAAGCAAATTCATCTTAATATTAAAAAGAAATTACTCAATGAAATAACTATGTTTACAAGTTAAAGTATGACCGTCCCAGTACTTGCATCAGAATTTCTTGGTAAAATCCAAAATGCATTCAAAAGCAAAACAGCTTGTAGAAAAGTAAGGATAAGCATTGTACTGCTTAACCTAGTAAAAGTAATTATAACCCTTGGTCCATAATCATACTGTATAATGGTTAAACCCTGTGAACTTACTCTTTCTGAGCAGGAAGAAAACAGGGTAGTTTTTCATCATCTTTGTACCAGAGGAGATGATCCACAAAACAGGGCAAGAAAAGGACTAGCATAAGTTTGGGAAAGGAAGAAACATATTTTCCCCATTAGATGTCATTATTTTATGTATATAAAGTCCAAAGAACCTAGGGTTAAAAAAAAACAGAAGTAAGAGAGCTTCACAAGTGGATAAAAATATCACTGTATAATAAGCAGTAAATTTATTGATGTCAGAAACAAACTCTATTTCTATAGATAAAGTTTAAGGTTGAGATATTCTCTAAATAGCATAGAAATATCAAGCAACTGTAAATACAAAGACAAAAGACATGAGAGCACTAAGAGAAAAAGTATGACTCTGTTAAGAAATATTAAAACCCTAAATAAATGTTAAGATCCCTTATATTCAAGACTCAAAGCTGTAATATGTTAGTGATGACAAGTGTTCAGAAATAATACACAAATATCACAGAATCCAAACTATTTCTGAAAAATGATAATTCCAACTATAGAATGATATACACAATGTCAAGAATAGTCAAAGAAATTTGTTTGAAGAAGACTGTGTAAATAGTTGTTCTAGGAGATATCAAAATAAATCATTACAAAGCTAAATCACTAAATACAATGATTTTGGTCCAGGAGGTCCCTGTGAAACACAGTAGAATTCCTAGAAATCAACCTACACATTTTCCAGTTCTGATATATGATGGAGGAAGTAAAGTGGGAAAAGAGTCTTTCACAAAAACGATGTTCTTTTCTACAAATGACCTTAGATATTTCTGATATAATGTGATTATTTTATCAGAAAATGCATTTAACATCTATTTTATACAGACAAATCTATTAGATATTTTGGAATTAATATAGAGAATATCTTCAAGAGTTTAGGCCAGATACATTTTTCTCAAATGTTTTTAAAAAAGAAATACAAATAAAAATATTTTTAAAATTTGACCATGTTACAATTAATATAAAGTGAATGTAATAACCAGTCCTATGGAGGAGGAAAGCTGGGCATGCAGCAGTCCATGGGGTCGCAGAGAGTCAGGCATGACTTAGCAACTGAACAACAACAAACTATGGAGGAGGAAGATATCTGCCACAACATAACTGCAAATCCTGGTATGCAGATGTATTAGGATGAGCAAAACTTATTGGATAAAAGATAATAGAATTAAGTATAAACCAAAGGACAAGGGAAAGAGAAACAAAAGGACAACAAATACTCTTCTGAAAATAGATGATGGTGGAGAGGATCATGGAAACAGCAGAAATACTATAATTAGTAGCAGAAAGAAAAAAGAGTGATATACATTGCAGAAGTAGATAAAAGGAAGAATGTAGAAAATGACTTGAAATATTCATTGATAGGAAAAATCATTGGATATATGCTTTAAAAAAAAAACTCTAAAACACGAATGCATGAAAGCTTAAGAGAAAATGCCACCAAGAAAAGAGACAAGGAATAAAAATAGAACAGGGGTTAAGACACACAAAGTGTAAAGGACAAAGAAAAAAATAATAAAAGAAAACGAGCAAAAAAGGTTACCCAATCAATAGATGACATATTTTGACTTATAATCAAGTATACATGGTTATCTTAATTACATAGAAGAGATTTTTTTTTAATGAACAGAAATTAAAGATGAGAAATGGAAATGACCAAAGAAGCTGAGGAAGAAATTTTAAGAGAAAAGAAGAATTCAGTAAAAGGGGAATTACTAATAGAATAGAAAGCAAAAATAAACTGAAGAAAATTTACAAGTTGATGTAGTAAAACCACAAGGTAATCGTACCATAAAATTTTTTTTTTATAAAACCAATACAAAGAAGAAATTGAAATGGGGGGATGACACGACTGAGCAACTGAACTGAACTGAAGAGATGGGAGCATGAGTTTAGATTTGGAAAGAGGAGAACAGAATGAGTAGCAGAGATTCTAGAGAAGTCTGAGTATCTCCTTGCAGCCCTGAGACCCCAATCACATCAGCATCCTTACCAAAGCCCGTCTCAGTGGCCCGGTGCAGGCAGGTTAACTCACACGTGCTGCGCTGAAAAGCAATGACAGGCAGCCAGAGTTATGGGGAAGGGGCTGTGTGATTTCATCTCCCACTGGGCGCTAACTTGTTTGTTATCCAAAGTGGAAATGGCCACATGTACAGAGACTCAGTCAGGCATGTCCAGGGGAGCCTAAATTGCCCTCTCTGATGCCATGTGTCTCCTGTTAATTATTCATCATTTTCAAGTGTGCAATTACCTTCTGAGGTAATAGATTGTTCCTAAGTTGGACTAAGCTTGGTAATTATTGCTCAGGGTTCTAGAACTATGCCAGGAAGATAATCATAAGTTAATTCTCTCAGCTGACAAAAATTATCTCAATATTCAGTGTTACACTGGTCACCATGTATCATGCTTGAGGCTGGAGCGGTGACTGTCAGAGCTGAATTTCAGGTTTCTGAAATTTCCATATAAAGCAAATGTATTGCTTTATCTTGTTCAATGACCAAACTAATTTTTATTTGAATTTGCAGTATAAAACAGTGATATGATTTATGCAGTTTCAAACCCATGAAAAATTTCCATTTTAAAATATAAGAATTTTTTTAAAATAAATATATTCACAGGACGTTGTAAAAATAGTCCAGGAAATCCTACTAACCTTTCCCAAAGTTGCATTTTTCATAATTATAATACGAAATTTCTTATTGATGTAATATGTATGTATAGTCATATCATTTTGTCACCTGTGTAGATTAGTGTACCCATCATTTCCATCAAGATGCAAAGCTGGGGGCTCGGTGGTTAAGACTTGGCCTTTCAGAAGATGGCGGAGAAATAGGATGGGGAGACCAATTTCTCCCCCAGATTTTCATCAAAAGAACATTTGAATGCTGAGCAAATTCCACAAAACAACTTCTGAATGCTGGCAGAGGACACCAGGCATCCAGAAAGACAGCCCATTGTCTTCGAAAGGAGATAGGAAAAAATATAAAAGATAAAAAAGAGAGACAAAAGAGGTAGGGACAGAGATCCATCCTGGGAAGGGAGTCTTTAAAAAAGAGAAGTTTCCAAATACCAGGAAAGACTCCCACTGGCGGGTCTGTGGCAAGCCTTGGAACCTCAGCGGGCAACATACCTGGGAGGAAAATAAATAATTAAAACCCACAGATTACATGCCTAACGGCAACTCCTAGCGGAGAAGCAGTGCAGACACTCGCATCCACCACTAGCAAGAGGAGTCTGGACAGGGAGGTGCGGGCTGCATTGCTTAGGATAAGGACCAGGCATAAATGCCCCGAGGACCATCTGAGGGAACTAATTTGAGATAGCAACCCAGACTGTGGGATAGTTATCCCAGCGAAAAGCCCTAACCTAAGACACCATCAGGCCTGCTCACAGAACAAAGGACTGAGCAGAGCTAGCTGGCTGTGGACCGGCCCATCCCCCATTGGAGACAGGCAGGCAAGAGCAGCCAGAGCCGGAAGGGGGCAATCACGGCCCCAGAGAGGCATCCTATACCAAACTGTAAGCAGGCTTCATTGCTAACCAAGACTTCTTGGGATCTGGATGGTCGACATCCACCAGGAGGGTCGCAGCCAGAGATCATCTCCCCAGAAGAGACACACAGCACAACTGAGAAGGTGCACCCATTGTACACCCAGAAAACTGAGCTGCTTGGATGGGGGAGGCGATAAGCCACAGCCTCCAACTGGGGACAACTACACTCACCAAGCACCTGGTCACCTGAGCTGCTCGAACCTGGAAAGAGCACAAAACACAGGCCCGACCAAGTCTGCACCTTTGTGGAGTACCTGAGAACCTGAACCTGAGCGGCTTAGACCTGGGAAGTGCATGCAATCCAGGGCCCACCTCAGACAGTTCCTGGTAGAGCAACCTAGAGCCTGAGCAGTGTAGACTGGGAAAGCACACACGCCATGAGCAGGGGCAAACCCAGTGTGGCCGAGACACTGTGAGCACTCCCCACACATGCCAGTGATATTTGTTTGCAGTGTTCCTCCATAGCCACAGCACAACTGAACAAGTAAGCCTAAAAAAGTGACCACCCTTGTGTCAGGGCAGAAATTAGACACTGAAGAGACCAGCAAACAGAAGAAGCTAAAATAAACAGAGGGAACACTTTGGAAGTGACAGGTGCAATAGATTAAAACCCTGTAGTTAGCACTGACTACATAGGAAGGGCCTATAGATCTTGAGAAGTATAAGCCAGATCAAGGAACTATCTGAAAATGAACTGACCCCACGCTGTCCGCAACAGCTCTGGAGAAAGTCCTAGATATATTTTTACTATTACCATTCTGTTAATTTAAAAAATTTTTTTTTTATTTTTAAATCCTCTATTACTCCTTTAATTTTGATTTTTATAGCATACTATTACTTGGCAAAAAAAAAAAAAAAAACCCTTATTTAAAGTAAACTTCATATATATATATATATTTTATAATTTTTGTGACTTTGATTTCTTTTAATATTGCATTTTTGAGAATCTAACCTCTACTCTAGATTTTTAATCTTTGCTTTTTGGTATTTGTTATCAATTTTGTACCTTTAAGAACCCAATCTTCAGTACCCCTCCATTTTTACTTGGGAATGAGATTACTGTCTTGATTGCTCTCTACCCCTTTGAACTCTCCTTTTTCTCCACCAGGTCGCCTCTATCTCCTCCCTCCCCCTTCTCTTCTCTACCCAATTCTGTGAATCTCTGTGTTTTCCGGGCTGTGGAAAACACTTAGGGAACTGATTACTGGCTGGATCTGTCTCTCTCCTTTTGATCCCCCCCTTTATCCTCCTGGCCACCTCTGTCTCCTTCCTCCCTCTTCTCTTCTCTGTGTAACTCCATGAACATCTCTGAGGAACCCAGACTGTGCAGAGCACATAGGGAAGTGATTACCGGCTAGCTTGCTCTCTCTCCTTTTGATTCCCCCTCTTCTCCTTCTGGTCACCTCTATCTCCCTCCTCCCTCTTCTCTTCTCCAAGTAACTGTCTACCTCTCTGGATGTCCCTCACTGTGGAGAAGCTTTTCATCATTAACCTAGATGTTTTATCATCAGTGCTGTATAGATGGAGAAGTCTTGAGGCTACTGTAAGAATAAAACTGAAAACCAGAGGCAGGAGGCTTAAGTCCAAACCCTGAGAACACCAGAGAACTCCTGACTCCAGGGAACATTAATCAATAAGACCTCATCGAAAGCCTCCATACCTACACTAAAACCAAGCCCCACCCAAGGGCCAACAAGTTCCAGAGCAAGACATACCATGCAAATTCTCCAGCAACACAGGAACATAGCCCTGAGTTTCAAAATACAGTCTGCCCAAAGTCACACCAAATCCACTGACATCTCAAAACTCACTACTAGACACTTCATTTCAGTTCAGGGAGAAAAAATCCAGCTCCACCCACAAGAAGACCAACACAAGCGTCCCTACCCAGGAAGCCTTGACAAGCCATCTGTCCAACGCCACCCACAGCAAGGAACCCCCACAATAAGGAGGAACCACAAACTTCCAGAATAGGGAAAGGCCACCCCAAACACAGCAATCTAAACCAGATAAAAAGGCAGAGAAATACTCAGCAGTTAAGAAACAGGATAAATGCCCATCAAATCAAACAAAGGAGGAAGAGATAGGGAATCAACCTGATAAAGAATTCAGAATAATGATAGTGAAAATGATCCAAAATCTTGAAAACAAAATGGAGTTACATATAAATAGCCTGGAGACAAGGATTGAGAAGATACAAGAAAGGTTTAACAAGGACCTAGAAGAAATTTAAAAAAGAGTCAATATATAATGAATAATGCAATAAATGAGATCAAAAACACTCTGGAGGGAACCAACAGTAGAATAATGGAGGGAGAAGATAGGATAAGTGAGGTAGAAGATAGAATAGTAGAAATAAATGAAACAAAGGGGAAAAAAGTAAAAGGAATTAAAAGAAATGAGGACAACATCAGAGACCTCTGGGACAATGTTAAACGCCCCAACATTTGAATCATAGGAGTCCCAGAAGAAAAAAAGAAAGACCATGAGAAAATACTTGAGGAGATACTAGCTGAAAACTTCCCTAAAATGGGGAAGGAAATAACTAAAAATTATACTGTGTATTGGTCAACAACCTTCTTTTTCTTTGCAGTCAGGGCTGTGTCATGGATATTTTTCCAGGTGAGTACATATAGAAATTCGTCAATTTTGCTAATAGCTGCCTAGGATTTCACACTATAACTCAGTTCCATGGTAATTCCTCAAGACGATTCACAATTCTTCAATGATTTAACTTGGAGGCATTCTGTGCAAATATAAATATAAACCACCTCCCATTCTGATAGGCCTTTCTGTTTGCTGTCACTTGCTGTTTTGAATATTTTTTAGTCTACTTCATTCAGCTGTGTGGACTACTTTGATTCAGAACTTGGTGATCATATGTTGATGGTAGCAATTCAAAGGAACAAGGGATAAGGTAGAGGTCTCAGAAGGACGGAGGACAAAAAAAGCTATCAAATAACACTAGGAGTCAATGGTGTAACTTTCCTTGGAGAATAGATGGAATTCTTCTTTGAAATGCATTTTTCTAGGTAAGGATTCAGTTTAACAATTATCAAAATATAATAAGACTTGCATGTACCTGGATGAATATATTGCCTTTTTTCCAAGTTCAAGAAACCCAGAGAGTCCCAAACAGGATAAACCCAAGGTGAAACACCCCAGTCAGTCAGTTCAGTTCAGTTGCTCATCAGATCAGATCAGATCAGTCGCTCAGTGGTGTTCGACTCTTTGCGACCCCATGAATCACAGCACTCCAGGCCTCCCTGTCCATCACCAACACCCAGAGTTCACTCAGACTGACTTCCATCGAGTCAGTGATGCCATCCAGCCATCTCATCCTCTGTTGTCCCCTTCTTCTCCTGCCCCCAATCCCTCCCAGCATCAGAGTCTTTTCCAATGAGTCAACTCTTCGTATGAGGTGGCCAAAGTACTGGAGTTTCAGCTTTAGCATCATTGCTTCAAAAGACATACCAGGGCTGATCTCCTTCAGAATGAACTGGCTGGATCTCCTTGCTGTCCAAGGGACTCTCAAGAGTCTTCTCCAACACCACAGTGCAAAAGCATCAATTCTTAGGCGCTCAGCCTTCTTCACAATCCAACTCTCACATCCATACATGACCACTGGAAAAACCATAGCCTTGACTAGATGCACCTTTGTTGGCAAAGTAATGTCTCTGCTTTTGAATATGCTATCTAGGCTGGTCATAACTTTCCTTCCAAGGAGTAAGCGTCTTTTAATTTCATGGCTGCAGTCACCATCTGCAGTGACTTGGGAGCCCCAAAAAATACAGTCTGACACTGTTTCCACTGTTTCCCCATCTATTTCCCATGAAGTGATGGGACCGGATGCCATGATCTTCATTTTCTGAATGCTGAGCTTTAAGCCAACTTTTTCACTCTCCACTTTCACTTTCATCAAGAGGCTTTTTAGTTCCTCTTCACTTTCTGCCATAAGTGTGGTGTTATCTGCATATCTGAGGTTACTGATACTTTTCCCAGCAATCTTGATTCCAGCTTGTGTTTCTTCCACCCCAGCGTTTCTCATGATATACTCTGCATATAAGTTAAATAAGCAGGGTGACAATGTACAGCCTTGGCATACTCCTTTTCTTATTTGGAATCAGTCTGTTGTTCCATGTCCAGTTCTAACTGTTGCTTCCTGACCTGCATATAGGTTTCTCAAGAGGCAAGTCAGGTGGCCTTGTATTCCCATCTCTTTCAGAATTTTCCACAGTTTATTGTGATCCACACAGTCAAAGGCTTTGGCATAGTCAATAGAGCAGAAGTAGATGTTTTTCTGGAACTCTCTTGCTTTTTTCATGATCCAGCAGATGTTGGCAATTTGACACCCCAAGACACATAGTAATCAAATTAACAAAGATCAAACACAAATAACAAATATTAAAAGCAGCAAGGGAAAAACAACAAATAACACACAAGGGGATTCCCATAAGGATAACAGCTGATCTTTCAATAGAGGCTCTTCAAGCCAGAAGGGAATGGCAGGACATACTTAAAGTGATAAAAGAGAGAAACCTACGACCCAGATTACTGTACCAAGCAAGGACCTCATTCAAATATGAAGGAGTAATCAAAAGCTTTACAGACAAGCAAAAGCTGAGAGAATTCAGCACCACCAAACCAGCTCTCCAACAAATGCTAAAGGATCTTCTCTAGACAGGAAACACAGAAAGGGTGTATAAATTTGAACCCAAATCAGGAAAATAAATGGCAACGGGATCATACTTATCAATAATTACCTTAAAGGTAAATGGGTTGAATGCCCCAACCAAAAGACAAAGACTGGCTGAATGGATACAAAAACAAGACCCCTATATATGTTGTCTACAAGAGACCCACCTCAAAACAAGGGACACATGCAGATCGAAATTGAAGGCCTGGAAAAAGATATTCCACACAAACATAGACCAAAAGAAAGCAGGAGTAGCCATACTCATATCAGATGAATTAGACTTTAAAACAAAGGCTGTGAAAAGAGACAAAGAAGGACACTACATAATGATCAAAGGATCAATCCAAGAAGAAGATATAGCAATTATAAATATATATGCACCCAACAAAGGAGCCTATAATATGTAAGACAAATGCAAACAAGTATGAAAGGGGAAATTAACAGCAACACAATAATAGTGGGAGGCTTTAATACCCCACCCACATCTATGGATAGATCAACTAAACACAAAATTAACAAGGAAACACAAACTTTAAATCATTCAATGGACAGTTAGACCTAATTGATATCTATAGGACATTTCACCCCAAAACAATGAATTTCACCTTTTTCTCAAGTGCACATGGAACCTTCTCCAGGATAGATCACATCCTGGGCCATAAATCTAGCCTTGGTAAATTCAAAAAAATTGAAAGCATTCCAAGCATCTTTTCTGACCACAATGCAGTAAGATCAGATTTCAATTACAGGAGAAAAACTATTAAAAATTCCAATATATGGAGGCTAAACAACACGCTGCTGAATAACCAACAAATCACAGAAGAAATAAAAAAAGAAATCAAAATATGCATAGAAATGAATGAAAATGAAAATACAACAACCCCAAACCCGTGGGACACTGCAAAAGCAGTGCTAAGGGGGAGGTTCATAGCAATACAGGCATACCTCAAGAAACAAGAAAAAAAGTCAAATAAATAACATAACTCTACACCTAAAGCAACTAGAAAAGGAGAAATGAAGAACCCCATGGTAAGTAGAAGGAAAGAAATCTTAAAAATTAGTGCAGAAATAAATGCAAAAGAAACAAAAGAGACCATAGCTAAAATCAACAAAGTCAAAAGCTGGTTCTTTGAAAGGATAAATAAAATGACAAACCATTAGCCAGACTCATCAAGAAACAAAGGGAGAGAAATCAAAACAATAAAATTAGAAATGAAAATGGAGATATCACAACAGATAACACAGAAATACAAAGGATCAGAAGAGACTACTATCAGCAATTATATGCCAATAAAATGGACAACTTGGAAGAAATGGACAAATTCTTAGAAAAGTGCAACTTTTCAAAACTGAACCAGGAAGAAATAGAAAATCTTAACAGATCCATCACAAGCATGGAAATTGAAACTGTAATCAGAAATATTCCAGCAAACAAAAGCCCAGAACCAGACAGCTTCACAGCTGAATTCTACCAAAAATTTAGAGAAGAGCTAACACCTATCCTACTCAAACTCTTCCAGAAAATTGCAGAGGAAGATAAACTTCCAAACTCATTCTATGAGGCCACCATCACCTTAATACCTAAACCTGACAAAGATGCCACAAAAAAGAAAACTACAAGCCAATATCACTGGTGAACATAGATGCAAAAATCTTCAACAAAATTCTAGCAAACATAATCCAGCAACATATTAAAGATCATACATCATGACCAAGTCGGTTTTATCCCAGGAATGCAAGGATTCTTCAAAATCCGCAAATTAGTCAACATAATACACCACATTAACATATTGAAAGATAAAAACTGTATGATTATCTCAATAGATGCAGAGAAAGCCTTTGACAAAATTCAACATCTATTTATGATTATAAAAAACAAAACAAAAAACCTCCAGAAAGCAGGAATAGAAGGAGTGTATCTCAACATAATAAAAACTATATATGACAAACCCACAGCAAACATTATCCTCAATGGTAAAAAACTGAAAACATTTTCCCTAAAGTCAGGAACAAGACAAGGGTGCCCACTCTCACCACTACTATTCAACATAGTTTTGGAAGTTTTGGCCACAGCAATCAGAGCAGAAAAAGAAATAAAAGGAATCCAGATTGGAAAAGAAGAAGTAAAACTCTCACTGTTTGCAGATGACTTGACCCTCTACATAGAAAACCTGAAAGACTCCACCAGAAAATTATGAGAGCTAATCAATGAATATAGTAAAGTTGCAGGATATAAAATCAACACACAGAAATCCTTTGCATTCCTATGTACTAACAATGAGAAAATAGAAAGAGATATTAAGGAGAGAATTCCATTCACCATTGCAATGAAAAGAATAAAATACTTAGGAATATAACTACCTAAAGAAACAAAAGGCCTATATATATAAAACTATAAAACACTGGTGAAAGAAATCAAAGAGTACACAAATAGATGGAGAAATATACCGTGTCTATGGATCGGCAGAATCAATACAGTTTAAATGAGTATACTACCCAAAGTAATATATAGATTCAATGCAATCCCTATTAAGCTACCAATGGTATTTTTCACAGAACTAGAACAAATAATTTCACAATTTCTATGGAAATACAAAAAAGCTTAAATATTTAAAACAATCTTGAGGAAGAAGTATGGACCTGAAGGAATCAACCTGCCTGACTTCAGGCTCTACTACAAAGCCACAGTCATCAAGACAGTATGATACTGGCACAAAAACAGAAATATAGACCAATGGAAAAAAAATAAAAAGCCCAGAGATAAATCCACACACCTATGGACACCTTATCTTTGACAAAGGAGTCAAGAATATACAATGGAGAATACACAGGATACGAGCTATTTTAAATCCTGAAAGATGATGCTGTGAAAGTGCTGCACTCAATATGCCAGCAAATTTGGAAAACTTAGCAGTGGCCACAGGACTGGAAAAGGTCATTCCAATCCCAAAGAAAGGCAATGCCAAAGAATGCTCAAACTACTGCACAATTGCACTCATCTCACACACTAGTAAAGTAATGCTCAAAATTCTCCAAGCCAGGCTTCAGCAATATGTGAACCGTGAACTTCCTGATGTTCAAGCTGGTTTTAGAAAAGGCAGAGGAACCAGAGATCAAATTGCCAACATCCGCTGGATCATGGAAAAAGCAAGAGAGTTCCAGAAAAACATCTATTTCTGCTTTATTGACTATGCCAAAGACTTTGACTATGTGGATCACAATAAACTGTGGAAAATTTTGAAAGAGATGGGAATACCAGACCACCTGATCTGCCTCTTGAGAAATCTGTATGCAGGTCAGGAAGCAACAATTAGAACTGGACATGGAACAACAGACTGGTTCCAAATAGGAAAAGGAGAACGTCAAGGCTGTATATTGTCACCCTGATTATTTAACTTATATGCAGAGTACATCATGAGAAATGCTGGACTGAAAGAAACAGAAGCTGGAATCAAGATTGCCAGGAGAAATGTCAATAACCTGAGATATGCAGATGACACCACCCTTATGGCAGAAAGTGAAGAGGAACTCAAAAGCCTCTTGATGAAAATGAATGTGGAAAGTGAAAAAGTTGGCTTAAAACTCAGCATTCAGAAAACAAAGATCATGGCATCCGGTCCCATCACTTTATGGGAAATAGAAGGGGAAACTGTGGAAACAGTGTCAGACTTTATTTTTCTGGGCTCCAAAATTATTGCAGATGGTGACTGCAACCATGAAATTAAAAGACGCGAAGGTTATGACCAACCTAGATAGCATATTCAAAAGCAGAGACATTACTTTGCCAACAAAGGTCCGTCTAGTCAAGGCTATGGTTTTTCCTGTGGCCATGTATGGATGTGAGAGTTGGACTATGAAGAAGGCTGAGGGCCGAAGAATTGATGCTTTTGAACTGTGGTGTTGGAGAAGACTCTTGAGAGTCCCTTGAACTGCAATGAGATCCAACCAGTCCATTCTGAAGGATATCAGCCCTGGGATTGCTTTGGAAGGAATGATGCTAAAGCTGAATTCCAGTACTTTGGCCACCTCATGTGAAGAGTTGACTCATTGGAAAAGACTCTGATGCTGGGAGGGATTGGGGGCAAGAGGAGAAGGGGACGACAGAGAATGGGATGGCTGGATGTCATCACTGGCTCGATGGACGTGAGTCTGAGTGAACTCCAGGAGTTGGTGATGGACATGGAGGCCTGGCATGCTGCGATTCAGGAGGTCGCAAACAGTCGGACACGACTGAGCGACTGATCTGATCTGATCTGATCTGCAATCACCATCTGCAGTAATTTTGGAGCCCAAGAGAGAGAGCTAATCCAGCAATTCTCTGGGGTTTGGGCGAAAGACAACACCCCTCCCCACCTGGCTCGCCAAACATCATGTTCCGGTGGTAACACAATTCAAACCTGGTGCCACACCAGTCAGGAAATGTCAATACCCGCTACTGCTGGAGGCCCGAGTTGGCATTTTGCCACAAATAAACAGGCTATGACAGGTGAGCATCCTAATTGAATGCCAGGCGGCCTGGAACACACCAATTCTGCCAGTTAAGAAACAAGAGGGACAAGACTATAGCCCTGTACAGGACCTCAACTGGTCAAACAAGCAACCATAACTCTTCACCCCACTCTTCCTAACCCCTGTAGCTTGCTCAGCCTCCTCCCACTGAGAGCTAAGATCTAGACTTGCTTAGATCTCAAGGACACATTCTTTTGCACCCGCCTTGCCCAGGTATCCCAACCCATTTTTGCCTTTGTGTGGGAAGATCCAGCAGGGGGTACCAAATAACAACTCACTTGGACTCGCCTCCCACAAGGATTGAAAAACTCCCAAACCTTCTTCTGAGAAGCCTTGGCTTCCAACCTGGACTTGTTCCAGCTGGAGAGGTTTAGGTGCTGGCTGTTACAATATGTGGATGACTTGCTCTTGGCTGCTGAGAACAAAGAAGACGGCTGGAAAGGGACCAAGGCTTTGCTAGAACTGCAGATGAAAGCGGGCTACGGGTTTCAAAGAAAAAGGTGCAGGTCTGCAAGGAGGAGGTAAGATATATAGGGTTTGTTCTGAGAGAGGACATAAGCCTGTTAGACCAGTCCGGGAAAGAAGTCACTTTTAGAATCTCACAACCAAAAACTCGATGACAAGTCTGAGAGTTTTGGGGAGCCACTGAGTTGCAGGAGGGCCTAGAGGAGTTATCCCACGTTGAAGATCAGGAAGGGCGGTGGTGAGGAGATAACCCTCGTCCAAGTTAAGGAGAGGCGGCTGCACTTTGCTGGAGTGGCCGTGAAGAGATACCCCACGCCGAAGGTAAGAGAAGCCCAAGTAAGACCATAGGTGATGCAAGAGGGCATCTGAGTGCAGACACACTGAAAACATAATCACAGAAAACTAGTCAATCTAATCACCCTAGGACCACAGCCTTTTCTAACTCAATGAAACTAAGCCAGGCCCGTGGGGCAACCCAAGATGGGTGGATCATGGTGGAGAGATCTGACAGAATGTGGTCCACTGGAGAAGAGAATGGCAAACCACTTCTGTATTCTTGCCTTGAGAACCCCATGAACAGTATGAAAAGGTGAAATGATAGGATACTTAAAGAGGAACTCCCCAGGTGAGTAGGTGCCCAATATGCTACTGGAGATCAGAGGAGAAATAACTCCAGAAAGAATGAAGGGATGGAGCCAAAGCAAAAACAATACCGAGCTGTGGATGTGACTGGTGATAGAAGCAAGGTCCGATGCTGTAAAGAGCAATATTGCATAGGAACCTGGAATGTCAGGTCCATGAATCAAGGCAAATTGGAAGTGGTCAAACAAGAGATGGCAAGAGTGAATGTTGACATTCTAGGAATCAGCGAACTAAAATGGACTGGAATGGGTGAATTTAACTCAGATGACCATTATATCTACTACTGCGGGCAGGAATCCCTCAGAAGAAATGGAGTAGCCATCATGGTCAACAAAGAGGCCAAAATGCAGTACTTGAATGCAATCTCAAAAATGACAGAATGATTTCTGTTTGTTTCCAAGGCAAACCATTCAATATCACAGTAATCCAAGTCTATGCCCCAACCAGTAATGCTGAAGAAGCTGAAGTTGAACGGTTCTATGAAGACCCACAAGACCTTTTAGAACTAACACCCAAAAAAAGATGTCCTTTTCATTATAGGGGACTGGAATGCAAAAGTAGGAAGTCAAGAAACACCTGGAGTAACAGGCAAATTTGGCCTTGGAATACGGAATGAAGCAGGGCAAAGACTAATAGAGTTTTGCCAAGAAAATGCACTGGTCTTAACAAACACCCTGTTCTAACAACACAAGAGAAGACTCTACACATGGACACTACCAGATGGTCAACACCGAAATCAGATTGATTATATTCTTTGCAGCCAAAGATGGAGAAGCTCTATACAGTTAGCAAAAACAAGAAAGGGAGCTGACTGTGGCTCAGACCATGAACTCCTTATTGTCAAATTCAGACTGAAGTTGAAGAAAGTAGGGAAAACCACTAGACCATTCAGGTATGACCTAAGTCAAATCCCTTATGATTATACAGTGGAAGTGAGAAATAGATTTAAGGACCTAGATCTGATAGATAGAATGCCTGATGAACTATGGACAGAGGTTTGTGACATTGTACAGGAGACAGGGATCAAGACCATCCCCATGGAAAAGAAATGCAAAAAAGCAAAATGGCTGTCTGGGGAGGCTTTACAAATAGCTGTGAAAAGAAGAGAAGAGAAAAACAAAGGAGAAAAGGAAAGATATAAACATCTGAATGCAGAGTTCCGAAGAAGAGCAAGAAGAGATAAGAAAGCCTTCTTCAGTGATCAATGCAAAGAAATAGAGGGAAACAACAGACTGGGAAAGACTAGAGATCTCTTCAAGAAAATTACAGATACCAAGGGAACATGTCATGCAAAGATGGGTTCA
The DNA here is from genome assembly GCF_032452875.1 of Bos javanicus. Taxonomy (NCBI): domain Eukaryota; kingdom Metazoa; phylum Chordata; class Mammalia; order Artiodactyla; family Bovidae; genus Bos; species Bos javanicus. The sequence continues at coordinate 146,562,296 of NC_083868.1, read as the reverse complement.
ATAAAGGACAGAAATGGTATGGATCTAACAGAAGCAGAAGCTATTAAGAAGAGGTGGCAAGAATACACAGAAGAACTGTACAAAAAAAGATCTTCACAACCCAGATAATAACGATGGTGTGGTCATTGACATAGAGTCAGACATCCTGGAATGTGAAGTCAAGCGGGCCTTAGAAAGCATCACTACGAACAAAGCTAGTGGAGGTGATGGAATTCCAGTTGAGCTATTTCAAATCCTGAAAGATGATGCTGTGAAAGTACTGCACTCAATATGCCAGCAAATTTGGAAAACTCAGCAGTGGCCACAGGACTGGAAAAGGTCAGTTTTCATTCCAATCCCAAAGAAAGGCAATGCCAAAGAATGCTCAAACTACTGCACAATTGCACTCATCTCACACGCTAGGAAAGTAATGCTCAAAATTCTCCAAGCCAGGCTTCAGCAATATGTGAACCGTGAACTTCCAGATGTTCAAGCTGGTTTTAGAAAAGGCAGAGGAACCAGAGATCAATTGCCAACATCCGCTGGATCATGGAAAAAGCAAGAGAGTTCCAGAAAAACACCCATTTCTGCTTTATTGACTATACCAAAGCCTTTGACTGTGTGTTCTGTGTGGAGCACAAAAAACTGTGGAAAATTCGAAAAGAGATGGGAATACCAGACCACCTGACCTGCCTCTTGAGAAATTTGTATGCAGGTCAGGAAGCAACAGTTAGAACTGGACGTGGAACAACAGACTGGTTCCAAATAGGAAACGGAGTACGTCAAGTTTGTAAATTGTCACCCTGCTTATTTAACTTCTATGCAGAGTACATCATGAGAAATGCTGGGCTGGAAGAAGCACAAGGTGGAATCAAAATTGCCGGGAGAAACAAAAATAACCTCAAATATGCAGATGACATCACCCTTATGGCAGAAAGTGAAGAGAAACTAAAAAGCCTCTTGATGAAGGTGAAAGAGGACAGGGAAAAAGTTGGCTTAAAACTCAACATTCAGAAAACGAAGATCATGGCATCTGGTCCCATCACTTCATGGGAAATAGATGGGGAAACAGTGGAAACAGTGTCAGACTTTATTTTTCTGGGCTCCAAAATCACTGCAGATGGTTACTGCAGCCATGAAATTAAAAGACACTTACTCCTTGGAAGGAAAGTTATGACCAGCCTAGACAGCATATTCAAAAGCCTTTGCCAACAAAGGCCTGTCTAGTCAAGGCTATGGTTTTCCTGTGGTCATGTATGGATGTGAGAGTCGGACTGTGAAGAAGGCTGAGCACCGAAGAATTGATGCTTTTGAACTGTGGTGTTGGAGAAGACTCTTGAGAGTCCCTTGGACTGCAAGGAGATCCAACCAGTCCATTCTGAAGGAGATCAGCCCTGGGATTTCTTTGAAAGGAATGATGCTAAAGCTGAAACTCCAGTACTTTGGCCATCTCATGTGAAGAGTTGACTCATTGGAAAAGACTCTGATGCTGGGAGGGATTGGGGGCAGGAAGCGAAGGGGACGAAAGAGGATGAGTTGGCTGGATGGCATCACTGACTCGATGGATGTGAGTCTGAGTGAACTCAGGGAGTTGGTGATGGACTGGGAGGCCCTGGCATGCTGTGATTCATGGGGTCGCAAAGAGTCGGACACGACTGAGCGACTGAACTGAACTGAACTGAACTGAGTTTTGTAGGATTTGCATCCCAGGATATTCTCAGATGGCCCAGCCTTTATATGAACTCCAACAGGGCCAGAAAGGGATTCATTAAATTGGACTGAAAGACAGCAGCAGTCCTGTGAAGAACTAACGTTGGCACTTACATCGGCACCACCTTAGGCCTGCCAGACCTTACTAAGCCATTTACTCTTTCTGTAACTGAAAAGGATAAAGTGGCTATGGGTGTATTAACCCAGAATGGGAACATGGGACAGACCGGTGGGTGGCCTATCTCTCCAAACGACTGGACAGTCTTGCCACCGGATGGCCTACATGTTTACGGGCAATTGCTACAGTTGCCTTACTGGCTCAGGAGGCAACCAAGCTGACTTCAGGCTGAGACTTAACCTTAAAAGTCCCCCCATGAGGTCAACGCTCTCCTCCGAGGAGACCCCAACAAGTGGCTGTCAACGTCTCGGATTACACAATACCAGGAGACTTTATGTGAGAACCCCCATGTCACTATTGAGCCTTGCCAGGCCTTAAACCCAGCTACACTCCTTCCTGTGGGAGAAGGTGGACATTCACATACTTGTAAAGAGATCTTGGAAGAAGTTTATGCTAGCAGGCCTGACCTGAGGGACCAGCCAATCCCAGACCCAGACTGGGTCCTATACACCAATGGCATCAGCCTGGTGAAACAAGGACAATGGCTGTTGGGACATGCGGTAGTCACAGAGGAAACCATCATTGAAGCTGGTTCCCTGCCATCCCACTGGTCTGCTTAGCGAGCTGAATTATATGCTCTAATTCGGGCTCTCCGGCTGTCAAAAGGTAAGAAGACAAACATTTACACTGACTCTAGCTAGGTTTGCTCTCATTATGTTGCACATGCATGCGGCGCTACAAGGAGAGAAGTCTCTTGACAGCTAACATAAAGGACATTCAAAACAAGGAGAACATCTTGAGCCTACTAGATGTTGTATGGGAACATGAAAAAGAGGCAGTGATGCACTGCCGGGGTCACCAAAATGAGGATACCCCACAGGTGCGAGGAAACTGACTGGCAGATAAAATCGCTTAACTCCATATATATAACAATACCAACTTCTAGAGGGTGCAGAACAACAGGAACTTTCCCTCACTGCTGGTAGGAAGTATGTACAGCCATTTTGTAAGACAGTTGGGAAGTTTTTTCCAAAGCTAAAACCTCTCACCTCGGGGTCCAACAATCGTGCTCTCTTTCTGTATTTAGACAACTGCTTTGAAAATCTATCTCCAAATTCAAGCAGAGAGGCAATTATGCACAGCAACACTATCCATAATAGCTAAAAACTTGAAGAAATCAGTATATCCTTCAAAAGATGAAAGTATAAGCAAATTGGTTTACATTCATGTCAAGGTAAGTAGAATATGCTACCCCCAAAATATGCCTCTCTGATAAAAGGATTATTTCAGTCTGAGGATTATTTCACAAACTAAGAAAAAGAATCTCAGAATTTCTGCTCAGAAAAATGAGCAGAGATTGCCCTTTTCTGATGGACTTTTACAATAGAGAAATGCCCATATTTAAGGGCTGTCCCTCTTTGCACCAGAAATAGAAGGATGATTAAATCTTACATAGAGATTTGATGGTGGAGGAGTTCTGATTTCAATCAGCAAACAATCATACACTTCTTTTCTGTGTTTTGCATGATGACCTGCCAAAACTCACTTCCTCGATCCCCCAAGGTCTTTCTTTTGTTTGTATCCTAAAATGGTATTTGAGGTGATGGCTTTGGACATTTCAGGGAGCGATTCAGTTTTCCTGGGTAGCTCTTCTATATACAGGAGGTATACATGCTATTAAACTGTTTTTTCTCTTGATAATCTTTTTTTTTTTTCCTTTGTTTTTTTACAGGAGAAATCTCGACTAATAACCTACAAGAGTAGAAGAAAAATTGTTTTTCCTCCCATACACATGCAATGGGATACTGCTCAGCAATAGAAAGGAATGAGCCATGAATCAATGGAAATACAAAAATTTATTGTTCAGTCGCTTAGTCATGTCCAACTCTTTGCAATCCCATGGACTGTAGCACACCAGGCTTCCCTGTCCATCACCATTTCCCAGAGCTTTCTCAAACTGGTATCCATCGAGTCAGTGATGCCATCTAACCATCTGATCCTCTGTCGTCTCCTTCTGCCTTCTATTTTCCCCAACATCAGGGTCTTTTCCAATTAGTCAGTTATTCACATAGTTGGCCAAAGTATTGGAGCTTCAGCTTCATCATCAGGCCTTCCAATGAACACCCAGGACTGGTCTCCTTTAGGATGGACTGGTTGGATCTCCTTGCAGTCCAAGGGACTCTCAAGAGTCTTCTCCAACACCGAAGTTCAAAAGCATCAATTCTTCAGTGCTCAGCTTTCTTTATGGCCCAACTCTCACATCCATACATGACTTCTGGAAAAACCATGGCTTTGTCTAGATGGACATTTGCCTGCAAAGTAATATCTCTGCTTTTTAATAAGTTGTCTAGGTTGGTCACAGCTTTTCTTTTAAGGAGCAAGCGTTTTTTTTTTTAATTTCATGATTCCACTCACCGACCACAGTGATTTTGGAGCCCAAAAAAAGTGAAGTCTGTCACTGTCTGCATTGTTTCCCCATCTATTTGCCATGAGGTGATGGGACCGGATACCATGATCTTAGATTTTTGAATGTTGCGCTTTAGGCCATCTTTTTCACTCTCCTCTTTCACCTTCATCAAGAGGCTCTTTAGTTCCTCTTCACTTTCTGCCATAAAGTTGGTGTCATCTGCATATCTGAGGTTATTGACATTTCTCCTGGCAGTCTTGATTTCACTTTGTGCTTCATCCAGCCTGACATTTTGCATGATGTTCTCTGATATTAAGTTACATAAGCAGGGTGACAATATACAGCCTTGATGTACTCCTTTCTCAATTTGGAGCCAGTCTGTTGTTCCATGTCCTGTTCTAACTGTTGTTTTTTGACCTGCATACAGGTATTTCAGGAGGCAAGTAAGGTGGTCTGGTATTCCCATCTCTTTAAGAATTTTCCATAGTTTGTTGTGTTCCGCACAATTAGCAACTTTAGTGTGGTCAAAGAAGCAGATGTTTTTATGGAGGTCTCTTGCTTTTTTTATGATTCAGTGGAAGTTGGCAATTAGATAGCTGGTTCCTCTGCCTTTTCTAAATCCAGCTTGAACATCTGGAAGTTCTCAGTTCACGTACTGATGAAACCTAGCTTGGAGAATTTACAGTCTTATTTTGCTAGCTTGTGAAATCAGTGCAATTGTGTAATAGTTTGAACATTATTTGGTCTTGTCTTTTCTTTGGGATTGAAGAGAAAACTCACCTTTCCAGTCCTGTGGCCACTGCTGAGTGAGAAGGGACAAATTATCTCTCTATAAGCTGAACAAAGGTGTTTTTGTTTACAGTCAGCAGAAGGGCAGTGTCCATACCATTAAGTATGATTATAAAAACAAAAACAACAAAGAACAAGTGAAAGAAAGAGTTTTCAACATGGAGTCAGAATTGGCTTTCTCCCTGCAACAAACAGACTCTGTAGACGAAATGCAAAATGGATCACACATAAACTATGGGCTTTATTTTGTGGAGTTCTTCCCAAGGTGCATTCCAGTCCCCTATAATGAAAAGGACATCTTTTTTGGGTGTTAGTTCTAAAAGGTCTTGTAGGTCTTCATAGAACCGTTCAACTTCAGCTTCTTCAGCATTACTGGTTGGGGCAGACTTGGATTACTGTGATATTGAATGGTTTGCCTTCAAAACGAACAGAGATCATTCTGTCGTTTTTGAGATTGCATCCAAGTACTGCATTTCGGACTCTTTTGTTGACCATGATGGCTACTCCATATCTTCTGAGGGATTTCTGCCCACAGTAGTAAATATAATGGTCATCTGAGTTAAATTCACCCATTCCAGTCCATTTCAGTTCGCTGATTCCTAGAATGTTCACATTCACTCTTGCCATCTCTTGTTTGACCACTTCCTATTTGCCTTGATTCATGGACCTGACATTCCAGGTTCCTATGCAATATCGCTCTTTACAGCATCAGACCTTGCTTCTATCACCAGTCACATCCACAGCTGGGTATTCTTTTTGCTTTGGCTCCATCCCTTCATTCTTTTTGGAGTTATTTCTCCACTGATCTCCAGTAGCATATTGCACACCTACTGACCTGGGGAGTTCCTCTTTCAGTATCCTATCATTTCACCTTTTCATACTGTTCATGGGGTTCTCAAGGCAAGAATACTGAAGTGGTTTGCCATTCCCTTCTCCAGTGGACCACATTCTGTCAGATCTCTCAACCAAGACCTGCCCATCTTGCCCATCAGCTTACAGCTCAACATTCAGAAAATGAATATCACGGCATCCGGTCCCATCGCTTCATGGGAAATAGATGGGGAAACAGTGGAAACAGTGTCAGATTTTATTTTTCTGGGATCCAAAATCACTGCAGATGGTGACTACAGCCATAAAATTAAAAGACGCTTACTCCTTGGAAGGAAAGTTATGACCAAACTAGATAGCATATTCAAAAGCAGAGACATTACTTTGCCAACAAAGGTTCCTCTAGTCAAGGCTATGATTTTTCCTGTGGCCATGTATGGATGTGAGAGTTGGACTGTGAAGAAAGCTGAGCGCTGAAGAATTGATGCTTTTGCACTGTGGTGTTGGAGAAGACTCTTGAGAGTTCCTTGGACTGCAAGGAAATCCAACCAGTCCATTCTAAAGGATATCAGCCCTGGGATTTCTTTGGAAGGACTGATGCTAAAGCTGAAACTCCAGTACTTTGGCCACCTCATGCAAAGAGTTGACTCATTGAGAAAGACTCTGATGCTGGGAGGGATTGAGGGCAGGAGCAGAAGGGGATGACAGGATGAGATGGCTGGATGGCATCACTGACTCGATGGACGTGAGTCTGAGTGAACTCCAGGAGTTGGTGTTGGACAGGGAGGCCTGGCGTACTGCGATTCATGGGGTCACAAAGAGTCGGACACGACTGAGCGACTGATCTGATCTGATCTGATCCCAAGGTGCAGGAGCTATCAGTGCTGAAACCTCTGCATGTGTCATCTGGAAAGGAGCAATACATGGATAAATGGCAAGTGGTGGACACCAGGCTCCTCACTGTGGGAGCAGGAAGTTACAGATGAATAAGAGGGAAGGCCTCTGCCCTTGTGGTCCTGGATCTCAGCTTCCTGGGAGGATGATGTGGGGAGTTGACTGGCCTGGGGAACCACACAGATCTTTATACTGGGAAGGCCCTGCTGACATAGGAACAGGGCCATCTTTCCACCCACACCTGCTACAAACACTCATCTCTCCATGATCTTCCACGTGCAGCTTTAAGACATTCTCCCCCTAGTCAGATAAAGGACTGTGAGGGACCAACTTACCCATAACATGTCCCAATGCGGTAGAAATTGTTAGGCAGTCAGTGTAGAAGTCAGAGCCTTGGTTCTTTTTCTAATTTCAATTTTAATTCTCTCACAAAATTTTTTGGCTCCACTAACCTAAAGCTGCATTTGTTCCAATTTCCAGACATTCAGAGGAATGTATTCCTGGTCTGGAGGGTCATAAAACATTCAGACCTTGGACAAGACAATCATTCCCGGCTGTTCAGTTTATCAAGGAGAAAAACTCCAGGTAGATAATTAGCTCCTAAACATACATCTAACCCCTAAATAATGGTCTGAGGTCTTAAGAAATGGTTGAGGGGTGGTGTTGCAATGTCTAGAAAAACTGAGAAACTGGAGGACCTAAGAAAGCCATAAAAATGGCAAACTGAACATTGCAACATTTAAACTGTTTGGTCAGGAAATACATACATCTGGCCCAAGTCAGGATGGCATCACTGACTCAATGGACATGAGTTTGAGCAAACTCTGGTAGACAGTGAAGGACAGGGAAACCTGGAGTGCTGCAGTCCATGCGGTCACAAACAGTCAGACATGACTGAGTGACTGAACAACAACAAAGCAGAAATACTAGGAATGTTCAGGCATGCTCACTGTTCTCTTTATCTTCTTTGTTCTCAGAAAAAGGAAAGAAAAAAACGCATTCCTCTTTTTTTTTCCTTTTCACTGCAACACCCACACCCAGAGGCAGCGCCACCTTCCCTGGTGGCTGAGCCCAGGCACCCAGGGCCTCCCACTTCCCTTGTGCTCCAGTGACTGTCAGCTCTCCCCCAGAGTCTATGGCCAGTGCCCACACTAATACCCCTCTACGGCCACAGCCCTGGCCCAAGCCCGATCCTCCCATCAGGACCTTCAAAACTCCCTGCCCTCATGGTGCATCTCACACCCCATCTCAATGTGGTCTTTCTGAAGCATAAACCAGACGGTGACTTTCTGCCACCTGTAATGCCCCATAGGTTTTCTCCCTTTGGTTGGGGTGTCTTGTGAAAAAGGCGTTCACCTGGCCCTGTCCTCATGAGGCTGCTGGCTCCTGGGTTCCGGAACACTGAGCACCTGAGCAGGACACAGCACAAAACCCCAGAATGGGGCTGGGACTGCTGCTGCCTGATCAAAGAGAGTAGAGAAGGGTTCACCAGCTGGGACACAAACTCTGCAAGAGTGGCCTCTCCCTTGGCCGTTACATCACCCCCATGGGACTTGAGGGAAGGAGGGACCGAGGCACGTGTTAGCTCATTCCTAAGCAGGATAGTATAGGTTCATTCGTGTCCCCCAAAATTTACATGCTGAACCTCTATCCCCCAGGACCCCAGGATGCAGCTGTATTGGGGGATGGAGTTTTCAAAGAGCTGACAAAGTAAAATGCTGTCACTATGGTGGATCCTAAAATTCTAAAAGATGTGTTAAAATGGTGCATTTAATATGTCAACAAGTTTGGAAAACTCAGTAGTGGCCACAGGAAAGAAAAAGGTCAGTTTTCTATCAATCCCAAAGAAGGGCAATGCCAGAGAATGTTCAAAGTGTTACTGAAAGTATTAGTCTTTCAGCTGTGTCCAACTCTTTGTAACCCCATGCACTGTAGCTTGTCAGGCTTTTCTGTCCATGAAATCCTACAGGCAAGAATCCTGGAGTGGGTAGCCATGCCCTTCTCCAGGAGATCTTCCCAATCCAGGGATCAAACTCAAGTCACCTGCGTTGCAGGTGGGTTGTTTACTGCCTGAGCCACCAGGGAAGCCATGAGAATGTTCTAACTACCATATGATTGTGCTCATTTCACATGCCAGTAAGGTTATGCTCAAAGTCCTTCAAGCTAGGCTTCAGCAGTACACGAACCGAGAAATTCCAGATGTACAAGCTGAGTGTAGAAAAGGCAGAGGAACCAGAGATCAAATTGCTAACATCCACTGGATCATAAAAAAAAAGCAAGAGTATTCCAGAAAAACACCTACTCTGTTTCAGTGACTATGACAAAGCCTTTGACTGTGTGGATCACAACAAACTGTGGAAAATCCTTAAAGAGATGGGAATACCAGACAACCTTTCCTGTCTCCTGAGAAACTTGTATGCAGGTAAGAAAGAAACAGTTAGAACAGGACATGGAAAAATAGACCGGTTCCAAGTTGAGAAAGAAGTTTGTCAGGGTTATATATTGTCACCCAGCTTATTTAACTTACATGCAGCGCACATCATGCGAAATGCTAGATTGGATGAATCACAAGGTGAAATCAAGATTTCCAGAAGAAATATCAACAACTTCTGTCCACGGAGTTGCAATAAATTGAATATGACTTAGTGATTGAAACAACACTATCCCATACCTGAATCCTAACCTGCACCCATACCTTGATCCCTGCCATAACCCGTTACCTGAACACCTAATTCCTAACATCTTTTTCCTAAAACCTAACACATGATCCCTAAAACCTAGTTGCCAGAGTCCAGCTCCAGCAGCCAGGGATTCAACCTGAAGAGATGAGCAGTGTCAGCGAGAAACTGAGGCAGCCTCTCAGTTTGCTTGGACTGCCTGTTTATTTCAAGCTTATGATTCTCTTTTATACTTTTACAAAAGCATTAGGTCAGAGGTTTGATATTTTCAGTTCCCACTGACCCAGATTTGTTGTCTCCATAAATCATTGTTGCCCCTCAAAAGGAGTTTCTGCCTCAGCGATTCTCTTATCTACTTTTTCTCATGTGTCCTTGTGAATACACTGTAACTCATGCTAATGTCTGGGCTGAATACCACATTCCTCAGTTTATTTCTTATCTTTCTAAGTCCTGTTTGCCCCTAGTATCCTAAGCTCACTATTTCTTAGAAAGGGCTTCTAGCTAATAATATCTCTAAAGTCCCTAATTTCTATAAGCTATAGTAGAATATGCTAACATTACACCATTCCTTAAATCTTTAGCTTCTAACTATTTTAATTATTCCTATGATGTAAAAGACGCTTACTCCTTGGAAGAAAAGTTATGACCAACCTAGATAGCATATTCAAAAGCAGAGACATTACTTTGCCAGCAAAATTCCATCTAGTCAAGGCTATGCTTTTTCCAGTGGTCATGTATGGATGTGAGAGTTGGACTGTGAAGAAAGCTGAGGGCCGAAGAATTGATGCTTTTGAACTGTGGTGTTGGAGAAGACTCTTGAGAGTCCCTTGGACAGCAAGGAGATCCAACCAGTCCATTCTGAAGGAGATCAGCCCTGGGATTTCTTTGGAAGCAATGATGCTAAAGCTGAAACTCCAGTACTTTGGCCACCTCATGCGAAAAGTTGACTCTTTGGAAAAGACTCTGATGCTGGGAGGGATTGGGGGCAGAAGGAGAAGGGGACAACAGTGATGAGATGGCTGGATGGCATCACTGACTCAATGGACGTGAGTCTGTGTGAACTCCGGGAGTTGGTGATGGACACGAAGGCCTGGAGTGCTGTGATTCATGGGGTCGCAAAGAGTCGGACACGACTGAGCAACTGAACTGAACTGAAATGAACTGATGATCTAAATTCAGCAAACTCTTTTGCCATAAACACTTTCCTCACAAACAGGCTTCAGATAGCAATCCCTCCCATGGTCTCAAGCTGTGGCCTGTGTGCTCACCCTGGAACACTCTTTTGTAAAAGTCCTTGAACAAATGTCAATGATTAATTTTATGAATTATTCTCTGAGCACAGCTGCAGAAGACTTTGTGCCTTCTCATGCTCCTCTCAAGAACAATAAGCACCTTAATATTCTTTTCAGTCAACTCAGCTGAGGAAAGGAAAAAACAAGTCAGAATCACAAAGCCTAACTCCTTCATCCTGGGTCCGTGCCTGTGGGACAGAGAGGGGGTTGTGGCTGTGCCTCCATTTTGTCAGTAATGCCTAACATGGCTCCCGACATCTAGTCATTAATCCCAAAAACCTGACCCCTAAACTATACCGTAAAACCTAACCTAAAATCAACCCAAACACAGATTTATCCATTAAAACAAACAAACAAAAAACCCAAAACTATAAAGCCATAAACATAATTCACACTGGCTTTTGTTGGTCTCAAAAACACCTGGCAACTCCCACTTAAGGGTCTTGCATTTCTTAATCCCTCCGTCTGGATTACTCCTTCCATAACTCTTCACAGCTTATTCATCACTCCCTTCAGTTCAGTTCATTTCAGTCACTCAGTTCTATCCAACTCTTTGCGATCCCATGAATCACAGCACACCAGGCCTCCCTGTCCATCAGCAACTCCCAGAGTTCACCCAAACTCATGTGCATCCATCCAGCCATCTCATCCTCTGTCATCCCTTTCTCCTCCTGCCCCCAATCCCTCCCAGCATCAGGGTCTTTTCCAATGAGTCAACTCTTCGCATGAGGTGGCCAAAGTATTGGAGTTTCAGCCTCAGCATCAGTCCTTCCAATGAACATCCAGGACTGGTCTCCTTCGGGATGGACTGGTTGGATCTCCTTGCAGTCCAAGGGACTCTCAAGAGTCTTCTCCAACACCACAGTTCAAAAGCATCAATTTTTCGGCATTCAGCTTTCTTCACAGTCCAACTCTCACATCCATACATGACCACTGGAAAAACCATAGCCTTGAATAGACGGACCTTTGTGGGCAAAGTAATGTCTCTGCTTTTCAATATGCTCTCTAGGTTGGTCATAACTTTCCTTCCAAAGAGTAAGCGTATGTTAACTTTATGGCTGCAGTCACCATCTGCAGTGATTTTGGAGCCCCAAAAAGTAAAATCTGACACTGTTTCCACTGTTTCCCCATCAATTTCCAATGAAGTGATGGTACCGGATGCCATGATACTCGTTTTCTGAATATTGAGTTTTAAGCCAACTTTTTCACTCTCCTCTTTCACTTTCATCAAGAGGCTCTTTAGTTCCTCTTCACTTTGTGCCATAAGGGTGGTGTCATCTGCATATCTGAGGTTATTGATATTTCTCCCACCAATCTTGATTCCAGCTTGTGCTTCCTCCAGCCCAGCGTTTCTCATGATGTACTCTGCACAGAAGTTAAATAAGCAGGGTGACAATATACAGCCTTGACGTTCTCCTTTTCCTATTTGGAACCAGTCTGTTGTCCCATGTCCAGTTCTAACTGTTGCTTCCTGACCTGCATATAGGTTTCTCAAGAGGCAGGTCAGGTGGTCTGGTATTCCCATCTCTTTCAGAATTTTCCACAGTTGATTGTGATCCACACAGTCAAAGGCTTGGCATAGTCAATAAAGCAGAAATAGATGTTTTTCTTGAACTCTCTTGCTTTTTCAATGATCCAGCAGATGTCGGCAATTTGATCTCTGGTTTCTCTGCCTTTTCTAAAACCAGCTTGAATAACTGGAAGTTCACGGTTCATGTATTGCTGAAGCCTGGCTTGGAGAATTTGGAGCATTACTTTACTAGCGTGTGAGATGAGTGCAATTGTGCAGTAGTTTGAGCACTCTTTGACATTGCCTTTCTTTAGGATTGGAATGAAAACTGACCTTTTCCAGTCCTGTGGCCACTACTGAGTTTTCCAAATTTGCTGGCATATTGAGTGCAGCACTTTCACAGCATCATCTTTCAGGATTTGAAATAGCTCAACTGGAATTCCATCACCTCCACTAGCTTTGTTTGTAGTGATGCTTCTTAATGCCTACTTGACTTCGCATTCCAGGCTGTCTGTCTCTAGGTGAGTGATCACACCATCATGATTATTCACTCCCTTAGTGTAAATGTAAACGGCTTTCCTGGTGGCTCAGTTGGTAAAGAATCTGCCTGCAATGCAGGAGACCCAGGTTTGATCCCTGGGTTGGGAAGATCCCCTGGAGAAAGGCATGGCTACCCACTCCAGTATTCTTGCCTGGAGAATTCCATGGACAGAGGAGTCTGGTGGGCTACAGTCCATGGGATCTCAAAGAGTCGGACACAACTGAGCAACTAACTAGTGTAAATGTAGCTTTTCAACATGAACTAGCACTGACACTCCTGCCCCTCCCAGTCCTCTGCATTCCTATCTTCCACCTTACCACGTAGTATTTATGCATATTCTAGTGTAACTATAGACGTCACCTGCTGTAGCTGTGGTTTGCTGTCTGTCTCCCATTGTTTGAACGTTGGCTCAGATAGACTTAGCCTAATTCGGTCACTGATTCATCCCAATCACCTAAGACGTTGCTTTGGGTATGAACACTCGTTGATTACATCCCCTCTGACCACAGCCACCTCCTCTGCAGCACTCTTACCCCAGCCCTTCCCCTCCTTCAAGCTGGTTCAGGGGGTGATGTATTGCTCAGATTCTGAAGTCCATCTGAAGCCCAGATCTACCAACCAGATACAGGAGTCAATGTTTGTGAGCCTTGGTTTCCTCTTCTGAGAAAGAAGGCTAATAACTGCACTTGAACAACTTCAGATGGCTGTGATGATTGAATGAGTGAAGCATGTAAAGCACTTAGGAGAGTGCTGAGCACATGATAAGAGATCAGTAAAGGTCAGCATTATTAGTCTTCTTTTCACATCATAGCTTCAATATACAGCAAGGAGCTCACTGCATCATTGGCCAGGATTTGTAGCTCTTCTTAGCCATTGCCTTTCCAGCCCTCTCACCTAGTACCTGATAAAATACTCAACAGACTAGGGAGAAGGAACTTCCTCAAACTGATCAAGGGCATCTACAAAAAACCTACAGCTAACATCATACCTAATGGCAAATGAATGGATGCTGTGCCCCTGAGATCAGAGACAAGACAAGAATGTCCACACTTGCCAGTTCTCTCAGTACTGCACTGAAGACCCTAATCGGAGCAATTAGGTAAGAAAGTTAAATAAAAGGACCACAGGTCGGAAAAGGAAACAGAAAATGTTTATTCACAGATGACATGATCTTACATATTGAAAATCCAAAGGAATCCACACACACACACAAAAAAAAAAAGGACTAAGAAATGAGTTCAGCAAGGTGGCAGAATAAAAAGCTTTGTTTTTTTTTCTGTGCTCTGAAATGGATTGTGTTGCCCCAAAATCATATATCAACTCCCTAATTCCCAAATATACTATCAAGCAAATAGGATGATTTGTGAAGTGACTGAGATTAATGAGATCATAACAGTGAAACTCTGACCCGATATGAATAGAATTGCTGTCATTATAAAACAGAAAGAGATGCTAGAGACCCTGTCTCTCTCACTTTAAAATGTTTAGTACACAGTGAGAGAATGGCCATCTGCAAGCCAGGAAGAGAAATCTCACCAGGATCTGAACTCTGTCAGAACCTTAATCTTGGACTTTCCAACCTCCAGAATTGTGAGAAAATAAAAATTTATGTTGTTAAAGTGGCCCACTCTGCAGTACTTTGTTATGATGGCCCAAGCAGACAAAGACAACTTGCAAAGAAAAATCATAAAATAATTTTTTTTCATAGAAAGAGTATTTATTTTTTAAGCAATTCATTCAAACCAAAAAAAAATAAAAATTAAAAAAAGAGAAAGCAATGGTTTCACTTCATCTGAAGTGAAAATAAATCCAAATAATTGCTTTATACTCTTGCCAGGACCCTGCCTTGACAGGATTAAATAGGACTGGTGTGGTTTCACCATGGTATACCTGGGCTATTGGATCACAAACAGAAACAATGGCTCCTTTTCTCAATAGGATGTTTCAGTCCTTGGTAATTAACTGACTGAATCCAGCAGAGCTAAGAGACCAAATTCTTGTTCATTGTTTTCTGCTGTTTTATTGATAAATAATTTTTTTAATTCCATTCATGATAGCATCAAAAAAGAATTAAGTGCTTAGAAATAAATTTCCAAAAGGAGCAAAAACTATACTCTTAGAACCACAAAACTGTGCTGAAAGATAGTAAGTATGTAAATATATGGAAACCATGTTCAATGTTCATATATCAGAATGCTTAATATGCTGAGATGGCAATAATCCCCAAACATACTTCCATATTTACATCATCCTATCAAAATCCCCAAATAATTCTTTGTCGAAATCGACAACCTGACTGTATAATTCATGTACAAATACAAAGGACTAGAATTGCCAAACATGAAAAAAGAGAAATGAAGTAGGAAGATTGGTATTTTCCAGTATGAAGATGTACTACAAAGGGACAGTAGTCAAGACAGTGTGCATGGCAGAAAATAGAAGACTTACTGATGGAATGGACTTGAGAGTACAAAAGTACACACACATATCTATCTGTGCTGGACAGTTTTTCACAAAGCACCCAAAACAATTCAACAAGAATAGCAGAGAGTAATTAAACATGGATGCTGGTACAGATTGATAGCAACTCACCAACCAAGAAAAAGAAGGAGGGAGGAAGGAAGGAGAGAAATAGGAGGAAGGGAAAAGGAAAGGGAAGGAATGGAAAGGAAAGAAAAACAAAAGAAGAGAAAAGAAAAAAGTGAGCACTTTATTTTAAATCACTTACAAAGAGTAATACATATAAAATATCTCACAGATCTAAATATAGGAGCAAAAACATGAAAGCTATACAAGAAAACAGGGGTAAATATTCATGGTAACAATTTTGCAAAGAATCCTTAGATGAAACCAAAAGCACAAGCAGTAAAGCTGTAACCACTATTACAGCCCCAACTGTACCTTAACCCCAACCTCAACCCAAATACAAGCCAGAGCCCTACCACAAACCTGATGCTTAATCGTAACCCTAATCCTAACTCTAAACCTAACTTCAACCCAAAGCCAAACTGCAATCTGAATGTTAACCCTAGTGCCAGACCCTAACCCAAACCCAAAGCTGAGCCCCTAACTCAAAACCCAGACCACCTACTTACATGAACATTTCTGCTGTGCTGTCTGCTGAACGTGTAGCCCTTTAGAGCAACTGTTTAGATAACTGTGAGAAGCTCTCCCGTTTGTCTTTACCTTCAGGAGGTACCTAAATCTTGGGAACTTAATTTTGGCCCCCTTTATTTTTTAATCTGCAGTTCAGAGCCTAAGTTCACCTGTATGCTCAACAGTCCTCAGGACCAAAACAAATCTCTTAGGTGTTGTGAGATGTTGTTTCATCTCTCTATTCCTACTGTATCTTAAATGTAGGTAAGTAATTATTATAAAGTTTGAAGACATTTCTGAATTGATATGCCAATGTGAAGACTTTTATCTATTTTTATAACTAAATATGAAATGTTTCTAACATACCAAAGTATAAAGCACAGATTATATCATAGCTTATATTATACCATAACATATATTTCATACCTTAGTGTTGAGGTTAGCTTACACTCAAAAGTAACCAGTGTTTCTTTATGAAATTATCAATTTCTGTATTTTTATGATTTAATAATGTTTCCTATGTTACAAAACATTCTACATTCCATATGTTAATGTTTTATAAAGTTTTAAATCTTATATACATGACATCATAATCTAAACCTTTTTAGCTCAATTCAGTGGGAGCTAACCTGCTTTAATTCAAGGCATTGAAAAACAAGGTTACTCTGTACTCGTGCACATTACTCCAGTGGTGCAGAATACTACGGAGTGGTCATATGATCATTTAATTTAGAAAGAGAAAATTCTGATCTTTGTTTTGATGTAATTTATTCTATTTTCATATTTAATCAGTAAGAAAGGACAGATGCTCGGGTAACATGATGCAACATAGTTACCAAAGCTCTCAAGTTGCCACTTGTTCCCGCTCACAAAAAAGAAATAAAGAGTAAGAACTGTGTTGGTCCAGTAAAAGAAAACAAAACAACTCACCAGCATGAGAATAAGTTTAGTAGCTTTAATTTCAGGAGAGCCTTGTGAAGACTGGATGGTACTGCGAACATGCTGAGCTGTTTTGCGATGTCTGAAGAGAATAGTCACCATGTAGATACTACTACACGTCATGAGAGAGAGAAGGAACAAATCTCGAGTGGATATTGCACTTAGAAATGTTGCTGCTATGTGGTGATGAGGTACGTCAGTTTTACAATAAGCAGCATAATACCCAGATCTAGCATCAGTGATATTCCTGTTGGCCACGTTTCTTAAGATGATCTCAGAATAAATGACCATGTTGATGATCCAGGAAAAAAGTAAAGAGGGTTGAATAAATGTCGAAATTTTTATTTTGAGCCAAACCCACTTACTATTACTCAGAGTAATTGTCACAACCTGAAACGTACTCTGGAGAGAGGTTGTATACAGGGAAATACTTCGAGTAACTCTCTGGATGTAAACCACTGCTTTACATCCAATATCACCCATCTCAGGACTAATTCCAAAGGACAACAGTGTATTTGGAACCCCTCTGAATACAAGTGTCAGGGTGTTAGCGAAAGTTAAGTGGGCAAGAATCACATCTGTGGGCTTCTTCTTATGGGGGAGAATTAAAAAGATGTACATATACAAAATAAATAACAAGGAATTCCCCATGAGCCCAAAGCAAATTTGAAAAAAGAAGAAGATCCCAAAAATCTTGTCACTGGAAATCATTGTCTTTCAGTCTCTCTTAGATCTTCAAACCAAGGCCAGCACATCCTACAGGTAAATACTTTGATTATGAACATAAAGATTCAAAATAATTGTGATTGTGAATGTATCAAGCTTCCAGAAGCCTTCCTGCAATGAGTAAGTGTTCAGCTACATCAGACCTCTTAAGGGACCATCAGGATTTGTAAACAGCAGAATTTAATGTTTATGAAGACAGAAAGTATCATATGTATTCACCATTTATTCCAGTCAATTTCTCTTAGAAATGTTCTGCTGATTGTATACATCAAGAGACAGTTTAATTTAAAACTGTAACTCTTAATCTACATAATCTAATATTCATATCATTCTATGCATATGAAAAACCAGTAGCATCTATACAATAATATCTTCCCAAATGCTTATTGTATTATATAGCTCATTTAGAAATAATCATTATTGAAGCATATATAAATGTCACACAAAAATTCTGCCAAATGAAACATATCTAACACTAGTTATATTTTATTGTCGTGTTTGTTATAAGTTCGACTAGTCCAAGAAAAATTAAAGTAGATATTATGATCGAACTCAAAATCAACAGCCACATTAGAGATTACCTCCATCATATTCTAAATCTCTTACCTGATGCAATGGGATCCACTGCTTTGCTGAAACAGAAAAATTTAGAATCACCCATCTCACTGCACAGTAAGTGCTTTGTCCTGCAGTGTCTCACGACTCCCTTAGGCTTCTATTTGACTATTTCCTTATATCATAAGTGGAGACTGATGGCAGACCAAGGGATAAGAGGAGGCTTATTATTCACAGCATGAGGTTCTGTCTGGGAAAAGCAGGACAAGCCTCCCAAGATGATGCGAAAATGGATAGAAAAATGAATATAAAGGAGATTGGGTGTTTTTTTTTTTTTTTTATCCTGATGGAGTGTGGTCTGGATGAAGTTGCACACCTGCCAGCAGGGGGTTGCGTCCTTTGTCTCTTACCGAGGGCAAAAGCAAGAGCGCTTGGAATTCCTTGTCAATTTGCACAGGCGTGAGTCATGGGGGAAGGGTGAGCAGGCAGCCTAAAAGTTGACAACAGCATCCAAAAGATAGAGTCAGACTTATTACAACTATCCACCCATTGGAATAACTGAAATTTTAAAAGTGACAAGTGCGTGGGAAAACATACCCCTCATACCACTCATGTATAACTAGTTGGAATATAAAATCACAGTCACACTGGAAAAGAGTTTGGAAGCTTCTTCTTCAAAAAAACAAAAAACAAAAAAGCTTGCCATGCAATTTCCATATAACTCAGCAACAGCACTCCTGGGAATTTATTTCTGAGAAATGAAAACTTATTTTCACACAAAACCTGTACTCTAATCTTAATAGCAGTGTCATTCATAATAGTCACAAATTGGAAACCTAGACATCTTTATTTCAACAGATGAATGGTTTAAACAAACTGCAATACACTCATACAATGGGACACTTTTCAGAAAGTAAGAAGCAAACTATGGATAAGTATAGTAACTGTATGAATCCAGGGGAAAATGTTGGGTGAACAAACCAATCTGAAAGGCTACACACTCTATGATTATATTTATATATGACACTTTTGCATGACAAAATACAGAAATAGAGAACAGATTGGTGGTTGCTAGGGGTTAAGTACAGGAAACGGTGAAAGGAGAGATGGTGTGGCTATAAAGGACATCATGAGGGATCCTTGTTTAGATGGGATGCTCTGTATCTTGCTCTGATGGCTCTGTTGGTAAAGAATCTGCCTGCAATGCAGGAGACCCAGGTTTGAGCCCTGGGTTGGGAAGATCCCCTGGAGAAGGAAATAGCAACCCACTCCAGTAATACTGCCTGGAAAATCCCATGGAGAGTTGGACACGACTAAATCCCCACATCTGTTATACGACTGTATCTATGTGAGCATCCGCTTGTGATATTGCACTGTAGTTTTGTGAGGTGTTATTGAGGAAATTGAGTACAGGGTACATGGGATCTGTCTAATTTCTAATACCTACATGGGAATATATAATTATCTCAAAATGCAAAGTTTAAGTCAGTATTTTAAAAATCATGGTAGGAGGAAAACTCCCATCACTCACCGTTAAATACAATGTTAGCTGTACACTTTCCTAGCTAACCTTTATTGAGTTAAGGGAGTTTCCTTCCATTCCTAGTTGACAAACAGCTTTTTAAATGAATGGGCTTTGAATTTTGTCAAATATTTTCTGCATCTGGATAGTCATTTAATTTTCCTTACTTTTTATGTTAATAAGTGATTTGCCTTGATTGAAATTCAGACCAACCTTTCAATTCTGGAGTGATTCCAATTTCATTACGATGGTTTTTTCCACTTTTTATGTACTGCTGGATTCTATTTGCTAATATTTAGTTTGGACACAAAATCTTGTGTCTGTTTTCATGAGTGATAGTGATCTGTTGTTTTCTGGTCTAGTTTTGACATGAGAATAAAAGAAATCTTAAACTGATTTGGGAAGTGTTCCTTTCCCTTACATTCTGTGGAAGAGCTTGTATAGACTTGGTATTATTCTATAACCATTTGGTAGTATCTGCTACTGAAACCAGCTGGATCTGGATTGCTTTAGTAGGTCTAGGGCTATTCAGGGTATCTAGATCTGCTGTTGTTGTTCTAGTACAGTTGCTAAGTTATGTCCAACTCCCTACAACCCTATGGACTGCAGCACATCAGGCTTCCCTGTTCTACACCATCCCCCAGAGTTTTCAAATCCTGTCCATTGAGTCAGTGATGCCATCCAACCAACTCATCCTCTGTCACCCCCTTCTCCTCTGGAGTAACTACTGGTGGTTTGTCTTTAAAGGAATTAGTCTATTTCAGGCAAATTATCAAATTTGCAGGCTTAGAGCTGATTGTAGTATTCCCTTGTGTGTTCATGCTAAGTCACTTCAGTTGTGTCTGACTCTTTGCAACATTATGGACTGCAGCACACCAGGCTCCTCTGTCCATGGGATTCTCCAGGAATACAAGAATGCTGGAGTGTGTTGTCATGTCCTCCTCCAGGGGGTCTTCCTGACCCAGGAGTCGAACCCTTGTCTTCTTCAACTCCTGCATCGCAAACAGATTCTTTACTGCTGAGCCACCAGGGCAGCTCGTGGAATTCCCTTACGAGTAGTTAAGTGTTTTGGGAATCATTAGCTATGTTCTCTTTCTGTCATTCCTCTAATATAATTTGTGTCTTCTCTTTCTTTCTTGGTCAAGCTGTCTAGAAGAATATTAATTTTCTTGATTTTGATTTTTCTCTTTTCTTTTCCTGTTTTAAATTCATTGATGTCTGCTCTAATCTTTATTATTTACTTGTTTATATTTGCTTTATTTTAATTTCCTCTGCTCTTCGATTGTATTTGGTGGATGCTTAGGCATGGACTCTGAAGTGAAACTAGAAGTTCTTACTGTATCTTAAAGAGCTTGGGTCTGAAGTTCATTATCTTAGAGGATTTTGTCTCTGTTTAGAACATCTGTGGCTGAATGGCAACAGAGAGTGTTGGTTATTTTCACACATGACATCTAGCAAGATGAAGAAGACTTCAAAAAGTGATGTAAGAATGCCTCCCTGTCACTGTTATCAATGCTACTTCCACCTCAACCTTCAGCCCAGATAACCCAGGGACCCATCCATGCTATACCTGTCGTATAGCAAGCTGCCCCTGTTACTGTTGTAGCCTATCTGGAATGGAGTCTGGCTGGTCTGTCCATTCCTACTTCCAGTCCAGAGTGGAAAGTATAGCATGATCACAGTTTGAACAGGTTCAGAGCAAACTGAATCCAGTACCATACTGAAAAAATAACATACTACGATCAGGTGGAATTTATCTTAGGAATGCTAGAGTAATTCAAAGTATGAAAATAAATCAATATAATATATCACATTAATGGAATGAGGGGAAAATCTACATCACCATTTCAATGATGCTTCAAAGGCATTTGAAAAAAAAATTCAGCATCATTTCATGATAAAAAATAAAATAAAATAAAACACTCAATAATCCGGGAAAAGGAAAACTTTCTCAACAAGAAAAAGGCAATATATGAAAAACCCAAAGGTAGTTCAATCCCTGGATCAGGAAGATCCCCTGGAGAAGGGAACGGCAACCCACTCCAGTATTCTTGCCTGGAACATTGCATGGACAGAGGAGTCTGGCAGGCTACAGTCCATGGAGTTGCAAAGAGTCGGACACAGCTGAGTGACTAACATACACGCACAGCACCATACTACATAGTGAAAGACTGGAAGCTTTCATTCTCCTCAAATCAGGCACAAGACAAGGATGCCTGTTTCACCACTTCCCTTCAATGCTGAGCTATAATTTTTAGCCATTGTAATTAGTCAAGAAAAAAAATGTCATCAATATTAGGAAGAAAAAGTAAAGCTAGCTCTATTCATAGATGATATGATTCTATGTATAGAAAATCCTAAAGGATCTACAAAAAGACTTTAAACCAATACATAAATTTACCAAAGTTGTAAGATACAAGATCAGCACACAAAATTCAGCTGTATTTCTATATGCTAGCAATGAACAATCCAAAAAAAAAAAAAGACAAGAAAATGAAATTTACAATAGTGTTAGAAAGAATATAATATCTAGGAAAACATTTAATGAAAGAGGTAAAAGATTTATACACTAAATCTAAAAAATATAGTAGCAAGGTATTAAAGAAGACAGAAATGAATGGAAACACATCCTATGTCTGTGAATTAGAAGACTTAATATTGTTAAAATGGCATTACTCTCAAAGTGATCTATAGGTTCAATGTTGTCCTTTTCAAATCCCCAGTAGCCATTTTGCAGAAATGGAAAAGCTAATCCTAGAATTCCTATGGCATTTCAAAGGAATCAAACTGCCAAAGCAACCTTAAAGAACAAAGTTAGAGGGCTCACATTTCCTGATTTTCAAATTCTCTACCAAATGACAGTAATCAAAACTGTGTGATACTGGGATAAAGACAGAGATATTAGTGGATGGAATAGAACAGAACACCCAGAAATACCCATACATCAATGGCCAGATGATTTTTGACAAGGAAATTCAGTAGGGAAGAGAACAGTGTCCAGTGTTGGACTTCTGCATGCAAATGAGTATGCTGGCCCTTTATTTCACATCATATTCAAAAATCAACCCCAAATAAATCATATAACTAAAGTTCAGAACTATAAATCTCTTAGAAGAAAAAAAGGACAAACCTTCAAGTCCTTGAATTTGGCAGTGGTATCTTAAATGTGGCACCGAAAGCACAAAACAACAAAATATAAAATGGGACTTATAAATTAAAAAATTTCGTACATCAAAGGACATGATCAAGCAATTGAAGGGACTTCCCATGAAGTGGGAGAAAGTATTAGCAAATAATATCTCTGATAAGGGTCTAGTAGCTGCAATAATGGAGAAGGCAATGGCACCCCACTCCAGTACTCTTGCCTGGAAAATCCCATGGATGGAAGAGCCTGGTAGGCTGCAGTCCATGGGGTTGCTAAGAGTCGGACACGACTGAGCGACTTCACTTTCCCTTTTCACTTTCATGCATTGGAGAAGGAAATGGCACCCCACTCCAGTGTTCTTGCCTGGAGAATCCCAGGGACAAGGGAGCCTTGTGGGCTGCGGTCTATGGGGTAGCACAGAGTCGGAAACGATTGAAGTGACTTAGCAGCAGCAGCAGCAGCTGCAATATGTAAAAGAAAAAAAAAAACAACTGTTATGACTCAATAACAAAAACCCAAATAACCCAATTAATATATGGGCAAAGAACTTGAACAGACATTTCTCACAAAATAATAGGCATATGACCAAGAAGAACATGAAAATGTGCTCAATATTATTATTCTTTAGAGAAATGCAAATCAAAGCCCCAGTGAGATGCCAATTCAAATCCATTAGGTTTATAATAATTCAAAAGAAGGAAAATAATGACAGGTGTGTGGAGAAGATGGAAGTCTCCAAGCATTGCTGGAGGGAATTTAAAGAGCTTCAGCCTTCACAAGAAATAATTTACTGGTTCTTCCACAAATAAAAAAAAGAAGTACTACATGATTCAGCAATAGTACTCCTATGCATAGCCTCAAATAGATAGAAACAGGAATTCAAACAAAAACTTGTACACAAATATTTGTAGTATATATAGTTGCAATGTCCAAAAGGTGGAAATAGTCTAAAGGCCCATCAATGGAGGAGTGAATAAGCAAAATGCAGTTTTTAGCTATTGAAAGAAATGAAACACTGATACATGCTACAACATAGATGAATCTGGCAAACATGCTTATAAAAGAAGTCAGATACAGAAGGCCCATATTTTATTGACGTGAAATACCCAGAATAGGCAAGTTCACCATGAGAGCAGATTAGCAGTTGCCAGAGACTGTGGGGAAGAGGGAATGGGGAATGACTGCTTTGTCGGGCATGAGGTTTTCATTTGGAACAATGGAAAAGTTCTGGAACTTAGTAGTCTGGTGACGATCATCTACCATTGTGAATGTATATATGGTCACCCAACTGCAGACTTAAAAAAGGTCCAAAAGGTGAATTGCATGTTGTGTGCATTTTGCTTGCATGTGTGCATGCTCAGTCAAATCCAACTCTTTGCGATCCCATGGACTCTCACCCATCAGGCTCCTCTGCCCATGAAATTCTCCAGGCAAGAATACTGGAATGGATTCCCATTTCTTACTCCAAGGGATCTTCCTGAAACAGGCATCAAATTCACCTCTCCTGAATCTCCTGTATTGGCAGGAAGATTCTTTACCACTAAGCCACCTGGGAAATTATGTGTATTTTGTGTATGTGGTGTGAAAAGTAGCTCAGTTGTGTCCTACTCTTTGCAACCCCAGGGAGTGCAGCCTGCCAGGCTCCTCTGTCCATGGAATTCTCCAGGCCAGAATACTAGAGTGGGTAGCTGTTCCCTTCTCCAGGGGATCTTCCCAACCCAGGGATTGAACCCAGGTCTCCCGCATTGCAGGCGGATTTTCTACCATCCGAGCCACCTTTACCACAGTTTAAAAAGAAATTCAAGAAATGAAAGAATTTAGCTCTAGGTAGACACAGACTCGGAGAAGGCCCTGGCACCCCACTCCAGTACTCTTGCCTGGAAACTCCCATGGACGGAGGAGCCTGGTGGACTACAGTCCATGGGGTCACTAGGAGTCGGACACGACTGAGCGACTTCACTTTCCCTTTTCACTTTCATGCATTGGAGAAGGAAATGGCACCCCACTCCAGTGTTCTTGCCTGGAGAATCCCCGGACGGCGGAGCCTAGTGGGCTGCCGTCTATGGGGTCGCCCAGAGTCGGACACGACTGAAGCGACTTAGCAGCAGCAGCAGCAGCAGACACAGACTATCATTCTTTAGAATGTTTTAACCATAATAGAAGTCACAGAGAACAGAATTATAGAATTGATGTGATAAAGGAAAACAAATGGTGTCCTAGAAACTGAATATAGATGAAAATATCACTATAAATGTATAATAAGAATATTTTAAGACACACATGCACACGCATACACAGCCCAAAACCCTTCCAGTCATTACTACAAAAAATTCTAAACAATGCTTTTCAATCACTTTTTCAGACGAAAAACTGACTTCTGATGGATTATGACCTAAATTGAATTCTTAATAAGCAGCCCTTACAATGAGGTTGTCAGAAACCTTTCCACAAGTAACTGCTAGAACCAGAGAATGTCATAGTGAATTCTATCAAAACATCACGGTACAAGTAATTCTAAAAATCATTTATTGCAGTGGTATAACATTGAACTCCGGGAGTTGGTGATGGACAGGCAGGCCTGGGGTGTTGCGATTCATGGGGTCGCAAAGAGTCGGACATGACTGAGCGACTGAACTGAACTGAACTGAACATTGAAATAAAACACAAGTCTGATGATACATAAAAATGAAAAGACATATCAATATTATCCATGAAGATGGAATCCTGAACAAATCAGTTAATTAATCCAATAATGTATAAAAGATAGTTTCCAAAAATTAGTTAGCTTTTTCTCAAGAAAGCAAATTCATCTTAATATTAAAAAGAAATTACTCAATGAAATAACTATGTTTACAAGTTAAAGTATGACCGTCCCAGTACTTGCATCAGAATTTCTTGGTAAAATCCAAAATGCATTCAAAAGCAAAACAGCTTGTAGAAACGTAAGGATAAGCATTGTACTGCTTAACCTAGTAAAAGAAATTATAACCCTTGGTCCATAATCATACTGTATAATGGTTAAACCCTGTGAACTTACTCTTTCTGAGCAGGAAGAAAACAGGGTAGTTTTTCATCATCTTTGTACCAGAGGAGATGATCCACAAAACAGGGCAAGAAAAGGACTAGCATAAGTTTGGGAAAGGAAGAAACATATTTTCCCCATTAGATGTCATTATTTTATGTATATAAAGTCCAAAGAACCTAGGGTTAAAAAAAAACAGAAGTAAGAGAGCTTCACAAGTGGATAAAAATATCACTATATAATAAGCGGTAAATTTATTGATGTCAGAAACAAACTCTATTTCTATAGATAAAGTTTAAGGTTGAGATATTCTCTAAATAGCGTAGAAATATCAAGCAACTGTAAATACAAGGACAAAAGACATGAGAGCACTAAGAGAAAAAGTATGACTCTGTTAAGAAATATTAAAACCCTAAATAAATGTTAAGATCCCTTATATTCAAGACTCAAAGCTGTAATACGTTGGTGATGACAAGTGTTCAGAAATAATACACAAATATTACAGAATCCAAATTATTTCTGAAAAATGATACTTCCAACTATAGAATGATATACACAATGTCAAGAATAGTCAAAGAAACTTGTATGAAGAAGACTGTGTAAATAGTTGTTCTAGGAGATATCAAAATAAATCATTACAAAGCTAAATCACTAAATACAATGATTTTGGTCCAGGAGGTCCCTGTGAAACACAGTAGAATTCCTAGAAATCAATCTACACATTTTCCAGTCCTGATATATGATGGAGGAAGTAAAGTGGGAAAAGAGTCTTTCACAAAAACGATGTTCTTTTCTACAAATGACCTTAGATATTTCTGATATAAAGTGATTATTTTATCAGAAAATGCATTTAACATCTATTTTATACAAACAAATGTATTAGATATTTTGGAATTAATATAGAGAATATCTTCAAGAGTTTAGGCCAGATACATTTTTCTCAAATGTTTTTAAAAATGAAATACAAACAAAAATATTTTTAAAATTTGACCATGTTACAATTAATATAAAGTGAATGTAATAACCAGTCCTATGGAGGAGGAACTGGCATGCAGCAGTCCATGGGGTCGCAGAGAGTCAGGCATGACTTAGCAACTGAACAACAACAGCAGTGGAGGGGAAAGATATCTGCCACAACATAACTGCAAATCCTGGTATGCAGATGTATTAGGATAAGCAAAAATTATTGGATAAAAGACAATAGAATTAAGTATAAACCAAAGGACAAGGGAAAGAGAAACAAAAGAACAACAAATACTCTTCTGAAAATAGATGATGGTGGAGAAGATCATGGAAACAGCAGAAATACTATAATTAGTAGCAGAAAGAAAAAAGAGTGATATACATTGCAGAAGTAGATAAAAGGAAGAATGAAGAAAATGACTTGAAATATTCATTGATAGGAAAAATCATTGGATATATGCTTAAAAAAAAACTCTAAAACATGAATGCATGAAAGCTTAAGAGAAAATGCCACCAAGAAAAGAGACAAGGAATAAAAATAGAATAGGGGTTAAGACACACAAAGTGTAAAGGACAAAGAAAAAAATAATAAAAGAAAATGGGCAAAAAAGGTTACCTGATCAATAGATGACATATTTTGATTTATAATCAAGTATACATGGTTATCTTAATTACATAGAAGAGTTTTGATTTTAATGAACAAAAATTAAAGAAGAGAAATGGAATTGACCAAAGAAGCTGAGGAAGAAATTTTAAGAGAAAAGAAGAATTCAGTTAAAAGGGAATAACTAATAGAATAGAAAGCAAAAATAAACTGAAGAAATTTTAAAAGTTGATGTAGTAAAATCACAATGTAATCATACCATAAAATATTTTTTTACAAAACCAATACAAAGAAGAAATTGAAATGGGGTGATGACACGACTGAGCAACTGAACTGAACTGAAGAGATGGGAGCATGAGTTTAGATTTGGAAAGAGGAGAACAGAATGAGTAGCAGAGATTCTAGAGAAGTCTGAGTATCTCCTTGCAGCCCTGAGACCCCAATCACACCAGCATCCTTACCAAAGCCGGTCTCAGTGGCCCGGTGCAGGCAGGTTAACTCACACGTGCTGCGCTGAAAAGCAATGACAGGCAGCCAGAGTTATGGGGAAGGGGCTGTGTGATTTCATCTCCCACTGGGCGCTAACTTGTTTGTTATCCAAAGTGGAAATGGCCACATGTACAGAGACTCAGTCAGGCATGTCCAGGGGAGCCTAAATTGCCCTCTCTGATGCCATGTGTCTCCTGTTAATTATTCATCATTTTCAAGTGTGCAATTACCTTCTGAGGTAATAGATTGTTCCTAAGTTGGACTAAGCTTGGTAATTATTCCCCAGGGTTCTAGAACTATGCCAGGAAGATAATCGTAAGTTAATTCTCTCAGCTGACAAAAATTATCTCAATATTCAGTGTTACACTGGTCACCATGTATCATCCTTGAGGCTGGAGCGGTGACTGTCAGAGCTGAATTTCAGGTTTCTGAAATTTCCATATAAAGCAAATGTATTGCTTTATCTTGTTCAATGACCAAACTAATTTTTATTTGAATTTGCAGTATAAAACAGTGATATGATTTATGCAGTTTCAAACCCATGAAAAATTTCCATTTTAAAATATAAGCTTTTTATTTTTAAATAAATGTATTCACAGGACGTTGTAAAAATAGTCCAGAGAAATCCTACTAACCTTTCCCAAAGTTGCATTTTTCATAATTATAATACGAAATTTCTTATTGATGTAATATGTATGTATAGTCATATCATTTTGTCACCTGTGTAGATTAGTGTACCCATCATTTCCATCAAGATGCAAAGCTGGGGGCTCGGTGGTTAAGACTTGGCCTTTCAGAAGATGGCGGAGGAATAGGACGGGGAGACCAATTTCTCCCCCAGATTTTCATCAAAAGAACATTTGTATGCTGAGCAAATTCAACAAAACAACTTCTGAATGCTGGCAGAGGACACCAGGCACCCAGAAAGACAGCCCATTGTCTTTGAAAGGAGGTAGGAAAAAATATAAAAGATAAAAAAGAGAGACAAAAGAGGTAGGGACGGAGATCCATCCTGGGAAGGGAGTCAAAAAAAAGAGAAGTTTCCAAAAACCAGGAAACACTCCCACTGGCGGGTCTGTGGCAAGCCTTGGAACCTCAGAGGGCAACATACCTGGGAGGAAAAATAAATAAATAATTAAAACCCACAGATTACATGCCTAACGGCAACTCCCAGCGGAGAAGCAGTGCAGACGCTCACATCCACCACTAGCAAGAGGAGTCTGGACAGGGAGGTGCAGGCTGCATTGCTTAGGGTAAGGACCAGGCATAAATGCCCAGAGGACCATCTGAGGGAACTAACTTGAGATAGCAACCCAGACTGTGGGATAGTTATCCCAGCGAAAAGCCCTAACCTAAGACACCACCAGGCCTGCTCACAGAACAAAGGACTGAGCAGAGCTAGCTGGCTGTGGACCGGCCCATCCCCCATTGGAGACAGGCAGGCAAGAGCAGCCAGAGCCGGAAGGGGGCAATCACGGCCCCAGAGAGGCATCCTATACCAAACTGCAAGCAGGCTTCATTGCTAACCAAGACTTCTTGGGATTCTGGATGGTCGACATCCACTGGGAGGGTTGCAGCCAGAGATCATCTCCCCAGAAGAGACACACAGCACAACTGAGAAGGTGCACCCATTGTACACCCAGAAAACCAAGCTGCTTGAATGGGGGAGGCGATAAGCCACAGCCTCCAACTGGGGACAACTACACTCACCAAGCACCTGGTCACCTGAGCTGCTCGGACCTGGAAAGAGCACAAAACACAGGCCTGACCAAGTCTGCACCTTTGTGGAGTACCTGAGAACCTGAACCTGAATGGCTTAGACCTGGGAAGTGCATGCAATCCAGGGCCCACCTCAGACAGTTCCTGGTAGAGCAACCTAGAGCCTGAGCAGTGTAGACTGGGAAAGCACACACGCCATGAGCAGGGGCAAACCCAGCGTGGCCGGGACACTGCGAGCACTCCCCACACATGCCAGTGATATTTGTTTGCAGTGTTCCTCCCTACCCACAGCACGACTGAAGAAGTGAGCCTAAAAAAGTGACCACCCTTGTGTCAGGGCAGAAATTAGACACTGAAGAGACCAGCACACAGAGGAAGCCAAAATAAACAAAGAAGAGGGAACCACTGAAAGCATTTTCCCTAAAGTCAGGAACAAGACAAGGGTGCCTACTCTCACCACTACTATTCAACATAGTTTTGGAAGTTTTGGCCACAACAATCAGAGCAGAAAAAGAAATAAAAGGAATCCAGATTGGAAAAGAAGAAGTAAAACTGTCACTGTTTGCAGATGACATGATCCTCTACATAGAAAACCTGAAAGACTCCACCAGAAAATTGCTAGAGCTAATCAATGAATATAGTAAAGTTGCAGGATATAAAATCAACACACAGAAATCCCTTGCATTCCTATGTATTAACAATGAGAAAATAGAAAGAGATATTAAGGAGACAATTCCATTCACCATTGCAATGAAAAGAATAAAATACTTAGGAATATAACTACCTAAAGAAACAAAAGACCTGTATATATAAAACTATAAAACACTGGTGAAAGAAATCAAAGAGTACACAAATAGATGGAGAAATATACCGTGTCTATGGATCGACAGAATCAATATAGTGTAAATGAGTATACTACCCAAACTAATCTATAGATTCAATGCAATCCCTATCAAGCTACCAATGGTATTTTTCACAGAACTAGAACAAATAATTTCATAATTTGTATGGAAATACAAAAAGCCTTGAATATTTAAAGCAATCTTGAGGAAGAACTATGGACCTGGAGGAATCAACCTGCCTGACTTCAGGCTCTACTACAAAGCCACAGTCATCAAGACAGTATGCTACTGGCACAATGACAGAAATATAGACCAATGGAAAAAAAATAGAAAGCCCAGAGATAAATCCACACACCTATGGACACCTTATCTTTGACAAAGGAGGCAAGAATATACAATGGAGAATATACAGTATACGAGCTGTTTCAAATCCTGAAAGATGATGCTGTGAAAGTGCTGCACTCAATATGCCAGCAAATTTGGAAAACTCAGCAGTGGCCACAGGACTGGAAAAGGTCATTGCAATCCCAAAGAAAGGCAATGCCAAAGAATGCTCAAACTACCGCACAATTGCACTCATCTCACACGCTAGTAAAGTAATGCTGAAAATTCTCCAAGCCAGGCTTCAGCAATACGTGCACCATGAACTTCCAGATGTTCAAGCTGGTTTTAGAAAAGGCAGAGGAACCAGAGACCAAATCGCCAATATCCGCTGGATCATGGAAAAAGGAAGAGCATTCCAGAAAAACATCTATTTCTGCTTTACTGACTATGCCAAAGCCTTTGACTGTGTGGATCACAATAAACTGTGGAAAATTCTGAAAGAGATGGGAATACCAGACCACCTGACTTGCCTTTTGAGAAACCTATATGC
The DNA here is from genome assembly GCF_032452875.1 of Bos javanicus. Classification (NCBI taxonomy): domain Eukaryota; kingdom Metazoa; phylum Chordata; class Mammalia; order Artiodactyla; family Bovidae; genus Bos; species Bos javanicus. Next base: position 146,531,054 of record NC_083868.1, on the reverse strand, counting down.
AGGTCAGGAAACAACAGTTAGAACTGGACATGGAACAACAGACTGGTTCCAAATAGGAAAAGGAGTACGTTAAGGCTGTATATTGTCACCCTGCTTATTTAACTTATGTGCAGAGTACATCATGAGAAATGCTGGGCTAGAAGAAGCACAAGCTGGAATCAAGATTGGTGGGAGAAAAATCAATAACCTCAGATATGCAGATGACACAACCCTTATGGCAAAAAGTGAAGAGGAACTCAAAAGCCTCTTGATGAAAGTGAAAGAGGAGAGTGAAAAAGTTGGCTTAAAACTCAACATTCAGAAAATGAAGATCATGGCATCTGGTCCCATCACTTCATGGGAAATAGATGAGGAAACAGTGGAAACAGTGTCAGACTTTATTTTCTTGGGCTCCAAAATCACTGCAGATAGTGATTGCAGCCATGAAATTAAAAGATGCTTACTCCTTGGAAGGAAAGTTATGACCAACCTAGATAGCATAATAAAAAGCAGAGACATTACTTTGCCAACAAAGGTCCGTCTAGTCAAGGCTATGGTTTTTCCAGTGGTCAAGTATGGATGTGAGAGTTGGATTGTGAAGAAAGCTGAGTGCCGAAGAATTGATGCTTTTGAACTGTGGTGTTGGAGAATACTCTTGAGAGTCCCTGGGACTGCAAGGAGATCCAACCAGTCCATTCTAAAGGAGATCAGTCCTGGGTGTTCTTTGGAAGGACTGATGCTAAAGCAGAAACTCCAATACTTTGGCCACCTCATGCGAAGAGTTGACTCATTGGAAAAGACTCTGATGCTCTGAGGGATTGGGGGCAGGAGGAGAAGGGGACGCCAGAGGATGAGATGGCTGGATGGCATCACTGACTCGTTGGACTTGAGTTTGAGTGAATCTGGGAGTTGGTGATGGACAGGGAGGCCTGGTGTGCTGCAGTTCATGGGGTCGCAAAGAGTTGGACATGACTGAGCGACTGAACTGAACTGAACTCTCTGTATTCCTGCCACTTCTTACTATCTTCTGCTTCTATAAAGTCCATATAATTTCTGTCCTTAATTGTGCCCATCTTTGCATGAAATGTTCCCTTAGTATCTCTAATTTTTTGAAGATATCTCTAGTCTTTCCTCTATTTTTTTTCTTTTTTCACTTAAGAAGCTTTTCTTATTTCTCCTTAGGTGTTGTGCCTACTTTAGTCCAGTGGCCATTCCTGATGGCATGTGGAGTTGGGCAGGCCCAAACCCTGTCCCTACGACTGAGAAAAGTAAGGACTGTAACAGGTCTCCAAGCAGTGTCCTCAGGAAAGTTTTTGTTGTTGTTGTTGTTGTTTTGAGGAAAGTAGGCTTCCCAGGTTGCCCAATGGTAAAGAATTCACCTACCGATGCAGGAGACACAGGAGATGTGGGTTTGACCCCTGGGTCAGAAAGATCCCCTGGAGAAGGAAATGGCAACCCATTCCAGTATTCTTCCCTGGAAAATCCCATGGATCGAGAAGCTTAGAGGGTTACAGTCCACAGGGTTGCAAGGAGTTGACCAGGACTGAGTGACTCAACATGGGGTTCAGAACAGTTAACTAAACTACAAAGCTCGAACAACAGGAAAGTGATTGTATGTCATTCTTTTCATGTATGAATTTGCTAATATTTTGTTGAGATTTTTGTTCCATGTTCATGAGAGATACTGCCTGCAATTTTCTTTTCTTCTTATGTCCTTGTCTAGTTGGGTATCTGGGTTGTGCTGGGCTCCAAAATGCCTTGGGTAATATTCCTGTCTTTATTTTCTAAAAATGATCAGCCACACTCAGTGCCACTTCCAGCTCTGAAATAGGGAACACTTTGAGGGGGAGGCAGCAAGAATTGAGATTTGGGTCTCTCAATTATTTGGGTCCCACAATTATAACAAAGGAGCCAGAATGGGCAAATGACAGAGTTCACACGGTTCTGATGGTTGGTGCTGGTTGGTGTAGGAGGGAAGTCAGCCACGCATGGACACAGAGTCGGGAAGTTTCCCCAGGCCTCCAGACTGGACACTGTGTCTTTTTTGTGTGGAAAGGAGCCAGGTAGTTAAAGTCCTACACATTCTGACTTTGCTTCCTTCAGATGACCCTCTCTCTATTCCTCAATTCTGTTACAGGTAGGTTCTGCCTCCCTCCCACCTGGGTCAGCTTCTTACTGAGATATCCAGACTGGATTGTAGAAATAAAACACGTTAATTCTTCCAGAGAAAATGAAAAATGGCAACAATCACAACTCAGCGTATAAGACTGGCATAACTTTGAAATAAAATTTTACAAAGACATTAATGGAAAGGGAATATCAAAAATGAAGCTCAAGTCTGTAATTCCTAAACAAAATATTAAAAAATTAAATTTAACAACGTAAAGCAATAAAGGATACTACACTGCCATCAAATGGATTTATTCCCAAAAAGTAAATTGGTTCAGTGTTCAAAAATCAACTTAAGCAATTAACCATATCAATAGAACAAACAAATGATAGCATTTCAATGCAAAAATATCACTGTAGGGACTTCCCTGGAGGTCCAGTGGTTAAGATTTCACCTTGCAGTGCAGAGAGTGGGGGTTCGATCCCTGGTCACGCAACTAAGATCCCACGTGCGTCCGGGCAAAAAACCAAAACAAAACAGAAACAGTATAGTAAAAAATTCAATAAAAACTTTAAAAACGGTCCACAGCAAAAAAAATCTTTAAAACTGACCCACATCAAAAAAAAAATCTTTTAAAAAGAAAAGAAATATCACTGTAAAAATTACACATCTATTTATGATAAAAAGGAAAAAGATTTGAGAAACTATAAATAGAAGGAAATGTGCTTAATCTGATAGTGCATCTACATCACACTTACACCAACCATCACAGCTGCTGGTGAAACCTTAAATTCTCTCTCCTTGAGATTGAGAACAAGATACAAATACCGGGAATTATCTTCTTTTTTTTTTTTTCTGTTTACAGAGTAAACAGAAAACGAGACATATTCACTACAGTCTACCCCTGGTTCCAGAAGGCATGCATGTGTGCTTTCTCGCGCGCGCCTCCCCCCCCCCCCCCCCCCCCCCACACACACACCACACGCTGGGGTAATCGCATCTCACTCGTCACCGGTGGGTGTGGACGATCCCAAGGCATTTCCAGTATTTGTACAATACCTCGCTTCGAAAAACACCCAGAGCCTCACACACATAGACGGATCCAGCAGAATTAAGTACAAAGGCTCCTGGGCACAGACTTACGCACCCTTGGGGCCTTCGCTTCCCGGTGTTGCGCATCAGCTTCCTTGGTCAGATCTGGGCTCTCCAGGCGGCTGAACTACTGGCTGCGGGGCGCGTCGGTGGGCAGGGCCGGGGGATCTTGTCAGCGCTTCCCTCCGCCCCGCTCCATCTCCAACACCTCACCGAGTTCCAAGGGCTCCTGTCCCGCGTTTGCGCCTTGGCGACCTGCTGCCCGTAGAGCGCAGTTTCTGGACACGACGCTGCGGAAAAAGGGAGTCAGTCTGGGGTCTGGATTCTTATTCATCCAAGGACACGCGTGGGGAGGGGCCGCGCGCGGGGACAAGGACTTCTCCCGACTCCTTCCGGGGATGTCTTCGTCCATATAGACGCGCGGTTTCCAAATTAGCCTGGTGTCAAAGTGAGTCAGTTGCTACCTGCGACTGTGGCGCACACCTTCGTATGAGAAAGCCTGGACAGAGAGCCCCCGGGGGAGCCCGCCACTTCTGCGCCTGCTTCCTCATCTCTCGCCAGAGACCAACCCTTGCAAGCCCGGCGGACGCCCCTCGGTCTCCCGCACTAAGGAGGGACCCTGGAGAGCCTTCCAGTCGCCCGCAGCAACGCGCTCTCCCGCCCTGGGACTGGCGAGTGCAGATCCTTCCAAGGTGCACGCGGGTTCAGCGCTCGTGTCCTGCGCGCTCAGTCTGAAGGGGCGCGCCCAGACCTCCACGCTGGCGACCCCCAGGAGTAACCAGCCGGAGCAGACAGGCTCCGGGGGGCGAACTAGCTTCCAGGCGCTGGGCGGCATCCCCGCCCCGCGCCGCTTTGCGAGGCCGCCTGCGGGCCCCATGCTGTCCACCGGGGGCCAGTACACGGTGAAGAAGAGGGGAAAAGCCGTGCCCAAGAGGTATGTGGGTGGCAGAGGTGGGGGGTGGGAGGGCAGCGAAGACCCGGAAACCTGGTTGGGGTTGCGGAGAGGGTCTTAGTCCTCCCGCCGCTCTCAACCGGGCACTCACTCGGGAAGGATAGATCGTTTTAGAGTCCCCTCCTCACCCCTGACACCCTTGCTGGGTTCTTGACAAGTTTTATTCGGCCTGAGGTCGGGCTGGTGACGCTAGTTCCTGGGAATCGGGATTTGTGACGTGTGCCTCTGGGGCTAAGGCTCAACCGGTTTTCCGAGCGCGCACACGTGCGATAGGGGTCCCGGATCACAGTGCGGTGGAAGGGACAGGTCTCCAGGTATGGGAGACCCTACCCCTTTACAGACTAGATGCGGAGGGCTGCTGGGAGAGGACCCCTACGGGGTGAGGACCCCTGTGGGTGTGCGTCTGGCCTTCCAGACCCTGTGGGGGTGGCGGGAGGACGCTTCTGAGGACAGTGGAGGAGACCAGTGGAGGAGAGGCTCCTTGGGCAGAGCCCCTGGCCAGAACTCCGAGGGTCTTTGGGCGGCGCAAAATGCTTGGGGCGGCCCCTGAGGCTGCAAGAAGCCTTGCGGTCTTCCAATCGCTTCCCAGGCCCTGGAGACCCGCGCTTCTCACTCAGGGGGAGCAGTGTTCTCAGCGCCAGAGGCGCGTCCATGTCTGAGAAATTTCCAAAAGCTCTCGAAATAGCAATTCTGGTTACATCTATTGTTTAAATACAAAAAAAAAAAAAAAAAAAGCCTTGAGAGAAGCAAGATACATAAGAGAAACTGTTCCATGATTCCATTCATATCGTGTCGATCTACCCAAAGCAGCCGGGAAGGGGGGCCAGGGGAGCGACTGATAGAAGGTAAGGGGTTTCCTTTGGGGGATGAAAAAGTCCTGGAACTAGACAGTGGTACTGGCGACCCAATATCGCGCGTGTACTTAATGCCACCGAATGGCACACTTTAAAATTACTAAAATGGCAGCATTTTTGTTATGTGTATTTTACCATGGACACACACACACACACACAGCTTCTTCTTCTTGTCTTCTTCTTCTGGGACTCCTGTGATTCAAATATTGGGGCGTTTAACATTGTCCCAGAGGTCTCTGAGGTTGTTCTCATTTCTTTTAATTCATTTTTCTTTTTTCTTCTCTGACTCATTTATTTCTACCATTCTATCTTCTATCTCACTAATCTTATCTTCTGCCTCCATTATTCTACTATTTGTTTCCTCCAGAGTGTTTTTTATCTCATTGATTGCATTATTCATTATATATTGACTCTTTTTTATTTCTTCTAGGTCCTTGTTAAAACTTTCTTGCATCTTCTCAATCCTTGTCTCCAGGCTACTTATCTGTGATTCCATTTTGTTTTCAAGATTTTGGATCAGTTTCACTATCATTATTTGGAATTCTTTATCAGGTAGATTCCCTATCTCTTCCTCTTTTGTTTGGTTTGATGGGCATTTATCCTGTTCCTTTCAGTTCAGTTCAATTCAGTCACTCAGTCGTGTCCGACTCTTGGCGACCCCATGAATCGCAGCACGCCAGGCCTCCCTGTCCATCACCAACTCCCGGAGTTCACTCAGACTCATGTCCATCCAGTCAGTGATGCCATCCAGCCATCTCATCCTCTGTCGTCCCCTTCTCCTCCTGCCCCCAATGCCTCCAAGCATCAGAGTCTTTTCCAATGAGTCAACTCTTTGCATGAGGTGGCCAAAGTACTGGAGTTTCAGCTTTAGCATCAGTCCTTCCAAAGAAATCCCAGGGCTGATCTCCTTCAGAATGGACTGGTTGGATCTCCTCGCAGTCCAAGGGACTCTCAAGAGTCTTCTCCAACACCACAGTTCAAAAGCATCAATTCTTCGGCACTCAGCCTTCTTCACAGTCCAACTCTCACATCCATACATGACCACAGGAAAAACCATAGCCTTGACTAGATGAACCTTTGTTGGCAAAGTAATGTCTCCGCTTTGGAATATGCTATCTAGGTTGGACATAGCTTTCCTTCCAAGGAGTAAGCGTCTTTTAATTTCATGGCTGCAGTCACCATCTGCAGTGATTTGGGAGCCCAAAAATTAAAGTCTGACACTGTTTCTACTGTTTCCCCATCTATTTCCCATGAAGTGATGGGACCGGATGCCATGAGCTTCGTTTTCTGAATGTTGAGCTTTAAGCCAACTTTTTCACTCTCCACTTTCACTTTCATCAAGAGGCTTTTGAGTTCCTCTTCACTTTCTGCCATAATGGTGGTGTCATCTGCATATCTGAGATTATTGATATTTCTCCCGGCAATCTTGATTCCAGCTTGTGTTTCTTCCAGTCCAGCGTTTCTCATGATGTACTCTGCATATAAGTTAAATAAGCAGGGTGACAATATACAGCCTTGATGTACTCTTTTTCCTATTTGGAACCAGTCTGTTATTCCACGTTCAGTTCTAACTGTTACTTCCTGACCTGCATACAGATTTCTCAAGAGGAAGGTCAGGTGGTCTGGTATTCCCATCTCTTTCAGAATTTCCCACAGTTTGTTGTCGTCCACACAGTCAAAGGCTTTGGCATAGTCAAGAAAGCAAAAGTAGATATTTTCTTTGGAACTCTCTTGCTTTTTCCATGATCCAGTGGATGTTGGCAATTTGATCTCTGGTTCCTCTGCCTTTTCTAAAACCAGCTTGAACATCAGGAAGTTCACGGTTCACATATTGCTGAAGCCTGGCTTGGAGAATTTTGAGCATTACTTTACCAGCATGTGAGATGAGTGCAATTGTGCAATAGTCCTCTATAAAGGTATTCCTCTGTCTCTTTATCTTGTTTATATTTCTGTGTTTTGGGTGGCCTTTCTGTATTCTGGCAGTTTGTGGAGTTCTGTTTATTGTGGAGTTTCCCTGCTGCAGGTGGGGTTTTAGGGGTGGCTTGTCAAGGTTTCCTGGGTAGGGAAGCTTGTGTCAGTGTTCTGGTGGGTAGAGCTGGATTTCTGCTCTCTGGAGTGCAATGAAGTGTCCAGTAATGAGTTATGAGATGTCAACGGGTTTAGAGTGACTTTGGGCAGCCTGTATATTGAAGCTCAGGGCTGTGTTCCTGTGTTTCTGGAGAATTTGCATGGTATGTCTTGCTCTGGAACTTGTTGGCCCTTGGGTGGTGCTTGGTTTCAGTGTAGGTATGAAGGTGTTTGATGAGCTCCTTTCGATTAATGTTCCCTGGAGTCAGGGTTCTCTGGTGTTCTCAGGATTTGGACTTAAGCCTCCTGCTTCTTGTTTTCAGTCTTATTTTTACAGTATCCTCAAGACTTCTCCATCTATACAGCACCATTGATAAAACACCTAGATTCAAGATGAAAAGTTTCTTCGCAGTGAGGGACACCCAGAGAGGTTCACAGAGTTACATGGAGAAGAGAAGAGGGAGGAGGGAGATAGAGGTGACCAGGATGAGATGAGGTGGAATCAAAAGAGGAGTGAGCAAGCTAGCCAGTAATCACTTCCTTATGTGCACTCCACAGTCTGGACCGCTCAGAGATGTTCACAGAGTTACACAGAGAAGAGAAGAAGGAGGAAGGAGACAGAGGTGGCCAGGAGGATAAAGGGGGGAATCAAAAGGAGAGAGACAGATCCAGCCAGTAATCACTTCCTTATGTGCACTCCACAGTCTGGACTGCTCAGAGATGTTCACAGAGTTACACAGAGAAGAAAAGAAGGAGGAAGGAGACAGAGGTAGCCAGGAGGATAAAGGGGGGAATCAAAATGAGAGAGACAGTTCCAGCCAATAATCAGTTCCCTAAGTGTTCTCCACCATCTGGAACACACAAAGAGATTCACAGAGTTGGGTAGAGAAGAGAAGAGGGAGGGAGGAGATAGAGGCAACATGGTGGAGAAAAAGGAGAGTGCAAAGGGGGAGAGAGCACTCAAGCCAGTAATCTTGCTCCCAAGTAAAACTAGGTACTGAAGATTGGGTTCTTAAAGGTACAAAACTGATTTTAAAAATACCAAAAAGCAAAGATTAAAAATCTAGAGTAGAGGTTTGATTTTCAAAAATACAATATTAAAGGAAAAAAAACAAAGTTTTTTTCACAAAAATTAAAAAATATATATATATATAAAGTTTGCTTTAAAAAAATAGGGTCTCTCTTTTTTTTGCAAAGTAAAAGTAGGTTATAAAAATGAAAATTAAAGGAGTAATAGAGGACTTAAAAATTAAAAAAGAATTTAAAAAAAAAATGATAGTAAAAATATATCTAGGACTTTCTCTGGTGTTGTTGTGGGCAGTGTGGGGTCAGTTCATTTTCGGATAGTTCCTTGATCCGGCTTATATTTCTCAAGATCTATAGGCCCCTTCCTATCTGCTGCTGCTGCTGCTGCTAAGTCACTTCAGTCATGTCCAACTCTGTGCGACCCCATAGATGGCAGCCCACCAGGCTCCCCCATCCCTGGGATTCTCCAGGCAAGAATACTGGAGTGGGTTGCCATTTCCTTCTCCAATGTGTGAAAGTGAAAAGTGAAAGTGAAGTCACTCAGTCGTATCCTACTCTTAGCGACCCCATGGACTGCCGCCTACCAGGCTACTCTGTCCATGGGATTTTCCAGGCAAGAGTACTGGAGTGGAGTGCCATTGCCTTCTCCACCCTTCCTATCTAGTCGGTACTAACTACAGGGTTTTAATCTGTTGTACGTGTCACTTCCAAGGAGGTTCCCTCCGGTTTAGCTTCTTCTGTTTGCTGGTCTCTTCAGTGTCTAATTTCTGCCCTGACACAAGGGGGCAATGGTGTACACCTTTTTAGGCTCACTTGATCAGTCATGCTGTGGGGAGGGAGGGACACTGCAAACAAATAACACTGGCATGTTTTTGCAATGTCTCTACCACACTGGGTTTGCCCCTGCTCACGGCATGTGTGCTTTCCCTGTCTACACTGCTTAGGCTCTAGGTTGCTCTGCTGGAAACTGTCTGAGGCCAGCCCTGGGTTGTATGCACTTCAGAGGTCTAAGCTGCTCAGGTTCAGGTACTCGGGTACTCCTCAGAGGCACAGACTCGGTTGGGCCTGTGTTTTGTGCCCTTCCCAGGTCCGAGCAGCTCAGGTGACCAGGTGTTTGGCGATTGCGGTCGCTGCGACTTATCACCTCTCCCGTCCCTGCTGCTTGGTTTTCTAGGTGTACAACCAGCACACCTTCTCAGGCAGATGTTGACCGTCCAGAATCCCAAGAAGTCTTAGTTAGCAACGAAGCCTGCTTGCAGTTTGGTAGATAATGCCTCTCTGGGGCCATGATTGCCCCCTTCCGGCTCTGACTGCCTGTCACCGGAGGGGGATGGTCTGCAGCTGGCTAGCTCTGCTCAGTTCTTTGTTCTGTGAGTGGACCTGGCGGTGTCTTAGGTTAGGGCTTTTCTCGTGGTAGCTCTCCCACAGTCTGGTTTGCTAGCCCAAGTTAGTTCCCTCAGATTGCCCTTGGGGCATTCAGGCCGGTCCTTACTCTAAGCAATGCAGCCCGCACCTCCCTGCCCAGCCCCTGCTTGCTAGTGGTGGATGCAGGCATCTGGGCTGCTTCTCCGCTGGGAGAGTTACCGTTGGGCAAGTAATCTGTGGGGTTTAATTATTTATTTATTTTTCCTCCCTGTTATGTTGCCCTCTGTGGTTCCAAGGCTTGCCACAGACTCGGCAGTGAGAGTGCTTCCTGGTGTTTGGAAACGTCTCTCTTTCTTAAGACTCCCTTCCCGGGATGGAGCTCCGTCCCTACCTCTTTTGTCTCTCTTTTTGTCTTTTATATTTTTTCCTACCTCCTTTCAAAGACAATGGGCTGCTTTTCTGGGTGCCTGATGTCCTCTGCCGGCATTCAGAAGCTGTTTTGTGGAATTTACTCAGCGTTCAAATGTTCTTTTGATGAATTTGTGGGGGAGAAAGTGGTCTTCCCGTCCTATTCCTCTGCCATCTTAGGACTGCCTCCCCAGATCTTTGTTTTTTGAATTTTAAGTTTTAAGCCAGCTTTTTCACTCTCCTCTTTCACTTTTATTAAGAGGCTCTTTAGTTCCTCTTCACATTCTGCCATAAAGGTGGTGTCATCTGCATATTTGAGGTTATTGATATTTCTCCTGGCAATCTTGATTCCATCTTGTGCTTCATCCAGCCTGGCATTTCACATGATGTACTCTGTGTGTAAATTAAATAAGCAAGGTGACAATATACAACCTTGACGTAACTCCTTTCCCAATTTGGAACCAGTGTGTTATTCCATGTCCAGCTCTAACTGTTGCTTCTTGACCTGCATACAGATTTCTCAGGAGGAAGGTAAGATGGTCTGGATTTCCTATCTCTAAGAATTTTCCACAGTTTTTTGTAATCCGCATAGTCAAAGGCTTTTCCATAGTCAACAAAGCAGAAGTAGATGTTTTTCTGAAATTCCCTTGCTTTTTCTATGATCCACCTTATGCATATTACCTTTCAAAGATCTCAGTTCTGTCTGATCAGATTGTTGTATCAGGTGTTGCTGCATACAAACTTTCCTGAGATAAAATTATTTAATACAATAGCTTTATTATCAAATGGGATGGTTCAGTGGAGAGTTGCCCTGATGTCTCCAGAGTTTCTCATGAGTCCACACAGGCATGGATCTCTATTGTGCTTCTAAGTTTTATCCAGGATGTTGTGTGCATCCTTATGGCTCTCCTGTCTTGAACCAACTAATGTCATTTCACTCCTTTTATATATATATAGACTAATCTTCCAATTTTCAGGGGGAAATGAATTGGCTAAATATGAATTGTTTTAATTTTATTCGACTACTGTAATATCCACATATGAAACTCTGCTTTTTCCCAGTTAGAAGAGATATTTCCTGCCCTTGTTAGGTGTGACTCAGATGTTTGTGCTCCATTTTATACCCTTGCATGTACATTATAATTTTAAAATTCTAATAAATTTATTAAAGTGTAATTGTGAATAACAAACTGTGCTTGCTAAAGTGCACGTTGAAGAATTTTAAAAGTCATAAAAATTTAGAGTACACACTGCATGATTTCATTTATATGTAACTCAAGAAGGTTATTAAATGCTTTGTTATGTAACTGTTATAAATGCAATCCCCATAGATTCTGTTTTTTCTGAAGGCAACACAGCAAAACATAATTCTGAGAGCTGTTGTGAGAAGAAATGAAAACTGTAAAATACTTGTGTAGCCCAAATAATACATTTAAGAGTAAGGTGCGTTTGTGTGTACATGCATGCACTATTTGCATATATTTTATCTTAAAAAACATACTCACACACATAGGCATACATGCCCACAGACTCATACATAGTCCCATCTATTATGTTGAAAGAAACCTTTACAGAAAGTTGGAGAGTAGAGGAATGAAAATAATTAAAGTTTGAATTAACATGAAATTTAAGGAATGTAGGAATTTAGACAATAAGACTTAGAATGTGAGACATTACTTTTGATATGAACTCCTTTTCCTAACTTATGTCCTCAAGATAGTACAACATTTATATACAATGAACCAAGAAATAAGACAGTGATTCAGCAAATAAGGCAAATATTCCAAATTGCCTGTAATTTTGTTATTTAATTAACATACACACAAAAAAACTTTAATCCAGGGGAAACTAAATGATTGAAATGAGAAGCTTAAACTCAGATATACATTACTACACTAAAGGTTTTTTAAAAATTAAAGTTCTAGAGATCAGAAATTTATATTCCTCTCATTAGGCTGAATGCAAGAATCTTCTAAAGCTGAGATGCACTGGACACTCCAGGGAAGAACTCATTGCCTTCCTATATCACTTTCTAGGGGCATCTGCATTCCTTGTCTCATGTTCCATCCTCATCTTCAAATTCAGCAGCATAGCATCTTCAAATGCCTCTCTGACTCCAATTATTCTTCTGTTTTCCTCCACATTTAGAGAACAATTGCCATTACTCATTCCAGTGTGGATAATCCAAGTTAATCTTCTCATTTTAAGGATAAAGACAAACTAATTTGTATTATCAGCTAGCTTTTTTTAAAATGTAAGCTAACATATTCAAGATTTTGAAAATTTCAGCAGAACATTAAATACCTCTGAGCCCCATTCCTAAAACAGGGAATGGAGAACATACTATATTACTTCACAGAATAAACTTCTCTAAATTCCAACAGATAATCCCTATAATGTGCTAAAGTGAAATATGGTGATTAAAATATTAAATACATCTCTTATAACTTACATATATTTTATAATGAGGGGATACATGACAGCTATAACTTCAGATATAAATATGAAACTCCTAATGGTTTTATCAGAAGAATCAGGAAAGCAAGGAGCACACTGTCCAATGTTTCACATTAAAGAAATGAAATAATACCCCTTATAAAGAGGGAAATAAAAATTTTCTAAGAATATCATGGGCTGTGTCCCTACAGCAAGGCAATGCATTGACTATTCAGGGGAACCATTCAAGACAGTTGCATTAGTCTCCCACATTGGAGAAAATTTAAAGTTGGGGTGGAAATGGGTGCTGGGAGTTTAAACCCTTGACAAGCAGGAAAGTTAATGGAAAAGAATTAATACGAACTGAATTCAGCTGGCTGATAACCTGGTTTCCTGGGAGCAGAAAATCAGAAGAAGAAAAACAAATGTCCAGACCAAGTGCCACAGGGAAATAATGTGCTTATTGATAATAAGCACATTAATAATTAATAAGTGTATTAATACTTAGGGAAATGTTCCTAATGAGCAGGCATGCTGCTGCTGCTGCTGCTAAGTCGCTTCAGTCGTGTCCGACTCTGTGCAACCCCATAGACGGCAGACTACCAGGCTCTCCCATCCCTGGAATTCTCTAGGCAAGAATACTGGAGTGGGTTGCCATCTCCTTCTCCAATGCATGAAAGTGAAAAGTCAAAGTGAAGTTGCTCAGTCTTGTACGACTCTTGGCGACCCCATGGACTGTAGCTTACCAGGCTCCTCCATCCATGGGATTTTCCAGGAAAGAGTACTGGAGTGGGGTGCCATTGCCTTCTCTGGCAGCAGGCATAGAGAGCTGTAAATATCCCCACACCCCCTGCTGCATCCCTGAGCTTGTCTAATCTAGGCATGGATGAGACAAATTGTGGCTTTTGAACTCCTAAGTCTGGCTACAAGATCAGGGTTTAACTCTATCTACTGTCTCATTTCCCCTGGAGAAGGCAATGGCAACCCACTCCAGTACTCTTGCCTGGAAAATCCCATGGATGGAGGAGCCTCATAGGCCACAGTCCATGGGGTCACCCAAAGAGTCCGACACGACTGCGTGATGACACACACTGTCTCATTTGGGGAGAGAGCTTCAATCTCCATCATCAACCATCCAGGAAGGGATTCAGACTTCCATAGGAAGAACTTCCTCTCAGAGTTCTCATGCAGGTGAGTCCAAGAATTCAAAAGACACTGCATAAAATTCAGGCAAAGTGAAATTCAAAAGTGTTTACATGACATGACCTGAGAACCAACACAACCAGACTCAGCCCAGTGATCACTGTGGCTGTTTCCTTGCTTAAAATATCAATGTGTTTTTGAGGTTAAAAAGAGAAATGACATTGAATTCAGTAAGCTATGTTCAGTGATGCCAAGGAAATTACAGGAATGAAGGTACAGTTAGAAGAGGGATGAGAGGCATAAAGTGTTTCCAGTAAAAGTAGAACATGTGTCCAAGTATCTTATTAATAAACTGGGGTAAAGAAATCAGGTATTAGCTATGGAGCAGTATAAAATGAAGTGAAAGCATTTCTTTTCAACTTTTAAGACTAGATTTTTTTCTCACCAACTGGCTATTTGCCCTTCAGTTCTCCTATTATATATAGGTGTATTTGAGGGGAATTGTGAGTCTATATAAATTTTGTGTGGTCAAATATAACAATCAGTAATATTGTGTTTCCTCCACTGCTAGTATATCAATGCTACAAAAATATAAGATAGTGAAATTCAAACTCTGATTCTAACTGTGGATGGCTTTGTCCCCCAGGGTACATCTAGCAATGTCCAGAGCCTTAATGGCTGTGACACATTTAGGGCTCGATAAATGTCAGGGGCTTTCCAGGCAGTGCTAGTGATGAAGAATCTGCCTGTCAATGCAAGAAATGTAAGAGAACGTGAGTTTGATCCCTGTGTCTGGAAGATCCCCTAGAGGAGGGCATGGCAACCCACTCCAGTATTCTTTCCTGAAGAATACTATGGACAGAGGAGACTGGCAGCCTACAGTCCCTAGGGTCTCAAAGAGTCACACAAGTGACTGACTGAGCACACAGCCCACTCAAAGATTTTATACATAGATTTCAAGCTGTTCATCCATAATGTGTTCATAACTCTTACACTGAGGTCATATTCTCCCTAATTTTCTGTGAAATGTTTGAAGGAGGAAGAGCTTCATATAATTCAGATAGACATTTCGGTCAGTTCTTACAAAAAATTTCATTTTTCCAAATAAAGTGAAATGCAACCTTGCCATATGTTAAACATTCATATATAATGAGACCTGCTGCTGCTGCTAAGTCACTGTAGTCGTGTCCAACTCTGTGCGACCCCATAGACGGCAGCCCACCAGGCTCCACCATCCCTGGGATTCTCCAGGCAAGAACAGTGGAGTGGGTTGCCATTTCCTTCTCCAATGCAGGAAAGTGAAAAGTGAACGTGAAGTCGCTCAGTCGTGTCCGACTCTTGGTGACCCCATGGACTGCAGCCTACCAGGCTCCTCCATCCATGGGATTTTCCAGGCAAGAGTACTGGAATGGGGTGCCATTGCCTTCTCCAATAATGAAACCTATTCCTGATTTATTCAACAAAAATAGATGAGCATGTGCTACATGACCAAACAGTCTCTGAATATAGTATATTTTATCTCTATGTCATTGTCAATGTAATTAATCCATATTGCTTCTATATCTCTTGTTTAATTAGTTTTCAACACTTCATTTAAAATTCTGTTTATTATACTTGTTTCAGAATCATTGTCTTAACCTCACTTCATTCTCCTTGTCATATTTTTACTTCTTAACTTAATTTTTCTAAATTGATTTTTGTACAAGTGCACATATATTCCTGAAAAAGGAAAAGACAACCCACTCCAGTGTTCTTGTGTGGAAAATTCCAGAAACAGAGGAGCCTGGCAGGACACAGTCCAAGGGACTGCAAAGAGTTGAACATAGCTGAGTAACTGAGCATGCATGCACGCGCACATTTATACTCACATACTTTGTTAAAATATAAAGTTGAGAAAAACAGGTAAAGTCCCTTCCTGTTAGGATCTAGCATTATGATTAGGAAGACAGAGTACAATGAAAAAATATGGGTACAATACAATATCCTTAGATGACTAACATGAAGAAAGTTACTCTTCATAAGTGTGGAATTGTCACAATGTGTGTAGCTGTTATGCTTATGGACCATGGACATCATAAAAGGTTGGACAAAGATCAGAATTAGGACTAGAACGAGCTCACAGGACTTGAGAAATGTGATCAAACCCCCCAAATAACAAAGATATGATTATATATATGAAAAGGGATAAAGAGGCTTTTCTTGCCTGCTATCTGACCATATAAAACCAGTCAAATATGAAATAGGTGCAGGAAAAGCAAATTTTGCTGCCCGATATTAACAATTGGCAACATTCAATTCATACTCATTGCACTTTATAGACATCCTTTTGTGAAGTGCTGGCTTAGTACCTTTGCTCATTTTTCTCTTGGGCTGTACAATCTGCAAGTGTTTCTAATAGTACATATATAGCTTTTTTATATTTTGAAAAAACATAAATTTTTTATTGCTTTTCATGAGTATCAAGGGCATATAACAATACATGAAATTGTGTCACCACAACCAAAGAAGCTTGTTTTTACACATTCTCCCAAGGAATGGGCTTCCCTTGTGGTTCAGCTGGTAAAGAAGCTGCCTGCAATGTGAGAGACCTGTGTTCGATCCCTGAGTTGGGAAGATCCCCTGGAGAAGGGAAACACTACCCACCCCAGTATTCTGGCTGGAGAATGCCATGGACTGTACAGTCCATGGGGTCACAGTCAGACACGACTGAGCGACTTTCACTCAAGGAATATTTGAGTTTATTAGATCTTTATTATCTCTCATGTCCATAATATTTCTCTAGTTTTCTCTTTCTCTCCCCCTTCTCCCACCTCTCAATATGTAACTGTATCTTAAAATCCAAATTTACAGAAAGAATATACATATACAGCTATATATACAGGCATATTGTTTACAGAAATTACTATTTATGTATCTTTAATACAAGGCATGAAATGGCCATAACAAAATCAAACTCCAAGTTTACTCATACCTCCTGGGTGCTGTGTGTGTGTTCAGTCACTCAGTCATGTCCAGCTCTTTGCAGCCCCATGGACTGTAGCCTGCCAGGCTCCTATGTCCATGGAATTTTCCAGGCAAGAATACTGGAGTGGGTTGCCATTCATTCTCCAGGGAATCTTCCCAACCCAGAGACCAAACTTGCATCTCCTGAGTCTCCTGCACTGGCAGTGGAATTCTTTACCACTGAGCCACCTGGGAAACTACCGCTGGTACCTGGGGAAATTAAAAACCAAAAGTTCTGAATGACATTTTTACATAATCTGATTGATTGGCTTGACTGGTTCAGTTCAGTTCAGTCACTCAACGTGTTTGACTCTGTAACCCCATAGCCTGCAGCACGCCAGGCTTTCTTGTCCATCACCAACTCCTGAAGTTTACTAAAACTCATGTCCACTGAGTCGGTGATGCCATTCAACCATCTCATTCTCTGTCGTCCCCTTCTCCTCCCACCTTCAATCTTTCCCAGAATCAGGGTCTTTTCAGTTCTTTGCATCAGGTGGTCAATGCATTGGAGTTTCAGCTTCAGCATTGGTCATTCCAATGAATATTCAGGACTGATTTCCTTTAGGATGGACTGGTTGGATCTCCTTGCTGTCCAAGGGACTGTCAAGAGTCTTCTCCAACAGCACAGTTCAAAAGCATCAATTCTTCAGCACTCAGCTTTCCTTATAGTCCAACTCTCACATCCATACATGACTACTGGAGAAACCATAGCATTGACTAGACGGACTTTTGTTGGCAAAGTAATGCCTCTGCTTTTTAATATGCTATCTAGGTTGGTCATAATTTTTCTTCCAAGGAGCAACCATCGTTTAATTTCATGGCAGCAGTCACCATCTGCAGTGATTTGGAAGCAACAGTTAGAACTGGGCATGGAAAAACAGGCTGGTTCCAAAGAGGAAAAGGAGTACGTCAAGGCTGTACATTGTCACCCAGTTATTTAGCTTATATGCAGAGTACATTATGAGTAATGATGGGCTGGATGAAGCACAAGCTGGAATCAAGATTGCCAGGAGAAATATCAATAACCTCAGATATGCAGATGACGCACCCTTATGCCAGAAAGCAAAAAAGAACTAAAGAGCCTCTTGATGACAGTGAAAGAGGAGAGTGGAAAAGTTGGCTTAAAACTCAACATTCAGAAAACTAAGATCATGGCATATGGTCCCATCACTTAATGGCAAATAGGTGGGGAAATAATGGAAACAGTGACTTGAGTGGTTCAGTTCAGTTCAGTTCAGTTCAGTCGGTCAGTCGTGTGCGACTCTTGGCGACCCTATGAATCGCAGCACGCCAGGCCTCCCTGTCCATCACCAACTCCCGGAGTTGAATCAAACTCACGTCCATCAAGTCAGTGATGCCATCCAGCCATCTCATCCTCTGTCATCCCCTTCTCCTCCTTCCCCCAATGCCTCCCAGCAACAGAGTCTTTTCCAATGAGTCAACTCTTCGCAGGAGGTGGCCAAAGTACTGGAGTTTCAGCTTTACCATCATTCCTTCCAAAGAACAACCCAGGGCTGATCTCCTTTAGAATGGACTGGTTGGATCTCCTTGCAGTCCAAGGGACTCTCAAGAGTCTTCTCCAACACCACAGTTCAAAAGTATCATTCTTCGGCACTCAGCTTTCTTCACAGTC
This sequence comes from Bos javanicus, assembly GCF_032452875.1. Taxonomy (NCBI): domain Eukaryota; kingdom Metazoa; phylum Chordata; class Mammalia; order Artiodactyla; family Bovidae; genus Bos; species Bos javanicus. Next base: position 146,512,986 of record NC_083868.1, on the reverse strand, counting down.
CAACTCTAACATCCATACATGACCATTGGAAAAACCATAGCCTTGACTAGATGGACCTTTGTTGGCAAAGTAATGTCTCTGCTTTTCAATATGCTATCGAGGTTGGTCATAACTTTCCTTCCAAGGAGCAAGCATCTTTTAAGTTCATGGCTGCAGTCACCATCTGCAGTGATTTTGGAGCCCCCCAAAATAAAATCCGACACTGATTCCACTGTTTCCCCATCTATTTCCCATGAAGTGATGGGACCAGATGCCATGATCTTCATTTTCTGAATGTTGAGCTTTAAGCCAACTTTTTCACTCTTCTCTTTCACTTTCATCAAGAGGCTTTTGAGTTCCTCTTCACTTTCTGCCATAAGGGTGGTGTCATCTGCATATCTGAGGTTATTGATACTTCTCCTGGCAATCTTGATTCCAGCTTGTGCTTCTTCCAGGCCAGTGTTTTTCATGATGTACTTTGCATAGAAGTTAAATAAGCAGGGTGACAATATACAGCCTTGATGTACTCCTTTTCCTATTTGGAACCAGTCTGTTGTTCCATGTCCAGTTCTAACTGTTGCTTCCTGACATGCATACAGGTTTCTCAAGAAGCAAGTCAGGTGGTCTGGTATTCCCATCTCTTTCAGAATTTTCCACAGTTTATTCTGATCCACACAGTCAAAGGCTTTGGCATAGTCAATAAAGCAGAAATAGATGTTTTTCTGGAATGCTTTTGCTTTTTTGATGATCCAGCAGATGTTGGCAATTTGATCTCTGGTTCCTCTGCCTTTTCTAAAACCAGCTTGAAGATCTTGGAGTTCACAGTTCACGAATTGCTGAAGCCTGGCTTGGAGAATTTGAAGCATTACTTTAATAGCGTGTGAGATGAGTGCAATTGTGTGGTAGTTTGAGCATTCTTTGGCATTGCCTTTCTTTGGGATTGGAATGAAAACTGACCTTTTCCAGTCCTGTGGCCACTGCTGAGTTTTCCAAATTTGCTGGCATATTGAGTGCAGCACTTTCACAGCATTATTTTTCAGGATTTGAAATAGCTCAACTGGAATTCCATCACCTCCACTAGCTTTGTTCATAGTGATGCTTTCTAAGGCCCACTTGACTTCACATTCCAGGATGTCTGGCTCTAGGTGAGTGATCATACCATCATGATTATCTTGGTTGTGAAGATCTTTTTTGTACAGTTCTTCTGTGTATTCTTCCCACCTCTTCTTAATAGCTTCTGCTTCTGTTAGGTCTATAGCATTTCTGTCCTTTATTAAGCCCATCTTTGCATGAAATGTTCCCTTGGTATCTCTAATTTTCTTGAAGAGATCTCTAGTCTTCCCCATTCTGTTGTTTTCCTCTATTTCTTTGCATTGATCGCTGAGGAAGGCTTTCTTATCTCTTCTTGCTCTTCTTTGGAACTCTGCATTCAGATGATTATATCTTTCCTTTTCTCCTTTGCTTTTCGCTTCTCTTCTTTTCACAGCTATTTGTAAGGCCTCTCCAGACAGCCATTTTGCTTTTTTGCATTTCTTTTCCATGGGGATGGTCTTGATCCCTGTCTCCTGTACCATGTCACGAACCTCTGTCCGTAGTTCATCAGGCACTCTATCAGATCTAGTCCCTTAAATCTATTTCTCACTTCCACTGTATAATCATAAGGGATTTTGTTTAGGTCATACCTGAATGGTCTAATGGTTTCCCTACTTTCTTCAATTTCAGTCTGAATTTGGCAATAAGGAGCTCATGATCTGAGCCACAGTCAGCTCCCGATCTTGTTTTTGCTGACTGTATAGAGCTTCTCCATCTTTGGCTGCAAAGAATATAATCAATCTGATTTTGGTGTTGACCATCTGGTGATGTCCATGTGTAGAGTCCTCTCTTGTGTTGTTGGAAAAGGGTGTGTTCTCTTGGCAGAACTCTATTAGCCTTTGTCCTGCTTCATTCCGTATTCCAAGACTTGAGTGGTATCAAATTCTAAATTAATCAGGGTAGTTAGGGGTGAAAGATACATGGAAGACTGATGCAAAGAAGTTACAAATGGTCAAACACAAGTTAGCGACTGAATAACAACAACAAGAGAAAGAATAGAAAGGGATGCTGTTTCTCATGGCTTCCCTTGTGGCTCAGTGATAAAGAATTTGCCTGCCAATTTAAGAGATGAATTGGGTCAGGAAGATCCTCTGGTAAAGGAAATGCCAAACTATTCCATTGTTCTTGCCTAGGAAGTCCCACAGACAGTGGAGCCTAGTGGGCTCTAGTCCCGAGGTCACAGAAGAGTCAGACACAACTTCAGCTTCAGCAACAGTCCTTCCAATGAATATTCAGAGTTGATTTCCTTTCAGTTCCATTCAGTTCAGTCACTCAGTCGAGTCTGACTCTTTGCGACCCCAAAAACTGCAGCATGCCAGGCCTCCCTGTCCATTACCAACTCCCAGAGTCCACCCAAACCCATGTCCATTGAGTCAGTGATGCCATCCAACCATCTCATCCTTTGTCGTCCCCTTCTCCTCCTGCCCTCAACCTTACCCAGCATCAGGGTAAGGTTGACTCTTTTCAAATGAGTCAGCTCTTTGCATCAGGTGGCCAAAGTATCAGAGTTTCAGCTTCAACATCAGTCCTTCCAATGAACACCCAGGACTGATCTCCTTTAGGATGGACTGGTTGGATCTCCTTGCAGTCCAAAGGAATCTCAAGAGTCTTCTCCAACACCACAGTTCAAAAGCATCAATTCTTCTGTGCTCAGCTTTCTTCACAGTCCAACTCTCACATACATACATGTCTACTGGAAAAACCATAGCCTTGACTAGATGGACCTTTGTTGGCAAAGTAATGTCTCTGCTTTTCAATATGCTGTCTAGGTTGGTCATAACTTTCCTTCCAAGGAGTAAGAATCTTTTAATTTCATGGCTGCAATCACCATTTTCAGTGATTTTGGAGCCCAGAAAAATAAAGTCTGTCACTGTTTCCACTGTTTCCCCATCTATTTTCCATGAAGTGATGGGACCAGATGCCATGATCTTCGTTTTCTGAATGTTGAGTTTTAAGCCAACTTTTTCACTACCTTCTTTCACTTTCATTGAGAGGCTTTTGAGTTCCTCTTCACTTTCTTCCATAAGGGTGGTGTTATCTGCATATCTGAGGTTATTGATTTTTCTCCCGGCAATCTTGATTTGAGCTTGTGCTTCTTCCAACCCAGCGTTTCTCATGATGTACTCTGCATATAAGTTAATTTCCTTTAAATGATTTCCTTTAGGGTTAACTAATTTGATATCCTTGTAGTCCAAGGGACTCTCAAGAGTCTTCTTCCACACACCACTTGAAAGCATTAGTTCTATGGTGCTTAGTCTTCTTTATGGTCCAACTCTCACATCTATACATGACTACTGAAGAAACCATAGCTTTGACTATATGACGCTTTATCAACAAAGTGATGTCTCTGTTTTGTTAATATGCTGTCTAAGCTACCAGTCCATGAGGTTGCAAAGAGTTCGACATGACTAAGCACACATACACACTAAGTTTGCCCCAACTTTCCTTTCAAGAAGCAAGCATCTTCTAATGGCATGGCTGCATCACCACCCACAGTGATTTTGGAGCCAAGAAAACAAACTCTGTCATTGCTTCCACTTTTTCCCTTCTATTTGCTATTAAGTGATGGGACAGGATACCAAGATCTTAGTATTTTAATGTTGAGTTTCAAGCCAGCTTTTCCACTCTTCTCAAGAGGCTCTTGGCCTTGGAAATAAGCAGAGATCATTCTACCGTTTTTGAGATTGCATACAAGTACTGCATTTCAGATGCTTTTGTTGACTATGAGGGCTACTCCATTTCTTCTAAGGGATTCTTGCCCACAGTAGAAGATATAATGGTCATCTGAATTAAATTCACCCATTCCAGTCCATTTCAGTTCACTGATTCCTAAAATGTCATGTTCACTCTTGCCATCTCCTGTTTGCCCACTTCCAATTTACCTTGATTCATGGACCTAACATTACAGGTTCCTATGCAACATTGTTCTTTACAGCATTGGACTTTACTTCCATCACCAGTTGCATCCATAACTGGGTGTTGTTTTTGCCTTGGCTCCGTCTCTTTATTCTTTCTGGAGTTATTTCTCCACTGTTCTCCAGTAGCATATTGGGCACCTACCAACCTGGGGAGTTCCTCTTTCAGTGTCCTATCTTTTTGCTTTTTCATACTGTTCATGGGGTTCTCAAGGCAAGAATACTGAAGTGATTTGCTGTTTCTTTCTCCAGTGAACCACGTTCTTGGACTTCCCTGGTGGCTCAGATGGCAAAGCATCTGCCTACAATGTGGGAGACCTGGGTTCAATCTCTGAGTCAGGAAGATCCCCTGGAGAAGAAAATGGCAACCCACTCCAGTATTCTTGCCTAGAGAACCCCATGGACGGAGGAGCCTGGTGGGCTACAGTCCGTGGGGTCGCAAAGAGTCGGACACGACTAGGCGACTTCACTTTCACTTTCACTTTCTCCAGTGAACCACATTCTGTCAGAACTCTTCACCATGACCCATCCATTTTGGGTGGCCCTACAAGGCATGGCTTATAGTTTCATTGAGTTAGACAAAGCTGTGATCCATGTGATCAGTTTGATTAGTTTTCTGTGATTGTGGTTTTCATTCTGTCTGCCCTCTGATGTATAAGGATAAGAGGCTTATGGAAGCTTCCTGATGGGAGAGACTGACTGAGGCGGAATCTGGGTCTTATTCTCTTGGGCGGGGCCATGCTAAGTAAATCTTTAATCCAATTTTCTGTTGATGGGTGGGGCTGTGTTTCCTCTCTGTTGTGTGACTTGAGGCCAAACTATGATGGAAGTAATGAAGATAATGGCGACCTCCTTTAAAATGTGCCATGCATGCACTGCCACTCTCAGTGCCCCCAGCCCTGCAGCAGGCCACCACCAACCCACACTTCCACTGGAGATTCCTGGACACTCCTGGGCAAGTCTGGGCCAGTCTCTTTCGGCATCACTGCTCCTTTCTCCTGGGTCCTGGTGCACACAAGGTTTCATTTGTGCCCTCAAAGAGCCTGTTTCCCCAGTCCTGGATAAGCTCTGCCAGCTCTATGCTGGGGTTAATGAAGATCTCCTAGAGAAGGAAATGGCAACCCACTCCAGTATTCTTGCCTGGAGAAGTCCGTGGATTGAGGAGCCTGGTAGGCTACAGTCCACAGGGTCGCAAAGAGTCGGACACGACTGAGCGACTTCACTTCGCTTCGCTTTAAGAAGGCTTATGCCACACCCAGGTTAGCTGCACCCAGAGCTTCTGCCCCTGTGGTAGGCCAGGGAGACACTGGCCCCTACTTCCGCAGGAGATACTTAAACATTTGAATGCAGGTCTGGCTCAGTCTCTGTGGGGTCTCCTGGTGTGCTCAAGGTTTTGTTTGAGCCCTCTCAGCATCTCTGGTGGGTATCGGGTTGGATTCCCAATGCGATTTTGCCCCTCCTACCATCTTGCTGGGGATTCTCCTTTGCCCTTGTATGTGGAGTATCTTTATGTGGTGGGATCCAACATTCTTTGTTGATGGTTGTTCAGCAGCAAGTTGTAATTTTGTAGATCTCGCAGGAGAAGATGAAAGCACATCCGTTTACCCCACCATCTTGTCAGTGGACCCAAGGCAAACCATTCCATATCACAGTAATCCAAGTCTATGCCCCTACCAGTAATGCTGAAGAAGCTGAAGTTGAATGGTTCTATGAAGACCTACAAGACCTTCTAGAACTAACACCTCCACCACCCCCCCCCCCCCCCCCCGCCAAAAATGTCCTTGTCATTATAGGGGACTGAAATGCAAAAGTAGGAAGTCAAGAGGTACCTGGAGTTACAGGCAAATTTGGCCTTGGAGTACAAAATGAAGCAGGGTAAAGGATAACAGAGTTTTGCCAAGAGAACACACTGGTCAGAGCAAATACCCTTTTCCAACAACACAAGAGAAGACTCTACACATGGGCATCCACATGGTCAATACCAAAATCAGATTGACTATATTCTTTGCAGCCAAAAATGAAGAAGCTCTCTACAGTCAGCAAAAAAAACAAGACCAGGAGCTCATGAACTCCTTATTGCAAAATTCAGACTTAAATTGAAGAAAGTAAGGAAAATCACTAGACCATTCAGGTATGACCTAAATCAAATCCCTTACAATTATACAGTGGAACTGACAAATTGATTTAAGGGATTAGATCTGATAGACAGAGTGCCTGAAGAACTATGGACAGAGGTTCATGACATTGTACAGGAGACAGTGATCAAGACCATCCCCAAGGGAGGAAAAAAATGCAAAAAGGCAAAATGGTTGTCTGAAGAGGACTTAAAAATAGCTGAGAAAAAAGAGAAATGAAAGGCAAAGGAGAAAAGGAAAGATACATCCATCTGAGTGAAGAGTTCAAAGAATAACAAGGAGAGATAAGAAAGCCTTCCTCCGTGATCAGTGCTAAGAAACAGAGGAAAACAATAGAATGGGAAAGACTAGAGATCTCTTCAAGAAAATTAGAAATACCAAGGGGACATTTCATGCAAAGATGGGCACAATAAAGGACAGAAATTGTATGAACCTAACCAAAGCAGAAGATGTTAAGAAGAGGTGGCAAGAATGCACAGAAGAACTGTACAAAAAAGATCTTCACGACCCAGATAATCATGATGGTGTGATCACTCATCTAGAGCCAGACATCCTGGAATGTGAAATCAAATGGGCCTTAGAAAGCATCACTACGAACAAAGCTAGTGGAGGTGATGGAATTCCAGTTGAGCTATTTCAAATCCTAAAAGATGATGCTGTGAAAGTGCTGCACGCAATATGCCAGCAAATTTGGAAAATTCAGCAGTGGCCACAGACTGGAAAAGGACAGTTTTCATTCCAATCCCAAAGAAAGGTCATGCCAAAGAATGCTCAAACTACTGCACAATTGCACTCATCTCACATGCTAGCAAAGTAATGCTTCAAATTCTCCAAGCCAGGCTTCAACAGTATGTGAACTGTGAAATTCCAGATGTTTAAGCTGGATTTAGAAAAGGCAGAGAAACCAGAGACCAAATTGCCAACATCCATTGGATCATCAAAAAATCGAGAGAGTTCCAGAAAAACATCTACTTCTGCTTTATTGACTATTCCAAAGCCTTTGACTATGAGGATCACAATAAACTGTGGCAAATTCTTAAAAGTGATGGGAATACTAGACCACCTTACCTACCTACCTCCTGAGAAATTTGTATGCAGGTCAGGAGGCAACAGTTAGAACTGGACATGGAACAACAGACTGGTTCCAAATTGGGAAAGGAATACATCAAGGCTGTATATTGCCACCCTGCTTATTTAACTTATACGCAGAGTACATCATGAGAAACGCTGGGCTGGAAGAAACACAAGCTGGAAATAAGGTTGCCAGGAGAAATATCAATAACCTTAGATATCCAGATGATATCACCTTTATGGCAGAAAGTGAAGAGGAACTAAAAAGCCTCTTGATGAAAGTGAAAGAGGAGAGTGAAAAAGTTGGCTTAAAGCTCAACATTCAGAAAACTAAGGTCATGGCATCCGGTCCCATCACTTGACGGCAAATAGATGGGGAAACAATGGAAACACTGATAGACTTTATTTTGGGGGGGGCTCCAAAATCACTGCAAATGGTGAATGAAGCCATGAACTTAAAACACGCTTACTCCTTGGAAGAAAAGTTATGACCAACCTAGATAGCATATTGGAAAGCAGAGACATTACTTTGCCAAAAATGTCCATCTAGTCAAAGCTATGGTTTTTCCAGTATTCATGTATAGATGTGGGAGTTGGACTTTAAAGAAAGCTGAGCGCTGAAGAATTGATGCTTTTGAACTGTGGTGTCGGAGATGAGTCTTGAGAGTTCCTTGGACTGCGAGGAGATCCAACCAGTCCATTCTGAAGGAGATCAGCCCTGGGATTTCTTTGGAAGGAATAATGCTAAAGCTGAAACTCCAGTACTTTGGCCACCTCATGCGAAGAGTTGACTCATTGGAAAAGACTGATGCTGGGAGGGATTGGGGGCAGGAGGAGAAGGGGACGACAGAGGATGAGATGGCTGGATGGCATCACTGACTCGATGGATGTGAGTCTGAGTGAATTCTTGGAGTTGGTGATGGACAGGGAGGCCTGGCGTGCTGCGATTCATGGGGTCGCAAGGAGTTGGACACGACTGAGCAACTGAACTGAACTGAACTGAGCTAAGACTTTTCCATCCATACAGCACAGATGATAGAACATCTGGGTCAATGGTGAAAAAATTCTCCACAGTGAGGGACACCCAGAGAGGTTCAGAGTTACATGGAGAAGAGAAGAGGGAGGAAGGAGATAGAAGTGACCTGGAGGAGAAGAGGGGTGTCAAAGGGGAGAGAGCATTCTAGTCAGTAATCAATTCCCTATGTGCTCTCCACAGTCTAGAACACACAGAGAGGTTCACAGAAATACATAGAGAAGAGAAGAGGGAGGAGGGAGATAGAGGTGACCAGGAGGAGAATAGGGGAAGTCAAAAGGGGAGAGAACAATCTAGCCAGTAATCAGTTCCCTAAGTGTTCTCCACAGCCAGGAACACCAGAGAGATTCAGAGTTAAGTATAGAAGAGAAGAGGGAAGGAGGAGATAGAGGTGACCTGGGGGAGAAAAGGGAGAGTCAAAAGGGGATAGAGCAATCAAGCTAGTAATCATACCCCTAAGTGAAAATGGATACTGAAGTTTAGATTATTAAAAGTACAAAATTTATAACAAATACCCAAAAGCAAAGATTAAAAATCTAGAGTAGAGGTTAGACTCTCAAAAATACTATGTTAAAAATACAAAACAAAATCAATCACAAAAATTATAAATATATATATATACATAATTTGCTTTAAAAATAGGGTCCTCTTTTTGCAAAGTAATAGGAGGTTATAAAAATGAAATTTAAAGGAGTAATAAAGAACATAAAAAATTAAAAATGTGATTAGAGTAGAAATATATATAGGAATTTCTCTGGAGCTGTTGTGGGCAGTCAATTCAGTTTCAGATAGTTCCTTGTTTCAGCTTGTACTTCTCAAGGTCTATAGGCCCCATCCAATGCTTGCTGCTGCTGCTGCTGCTGCTGCTAAGTCGCTTCAGTCATGTCCAACTCTGTGCGACCCCAGAGACAGCAGCCCACCAGGCTCCGCCATCCCTGGGGATTCTCCAGGCAAGAACATTGGAGTGGGTTGCCATTTCCTTCTCCAATGCATGAAAGTGAAAAGTGAAAGTGAAGTCGCTCAGTCGTGTCTGACTCCCAGCAACCCCATGGACTATAGCCCACCAGGCTCCTCTGTCCATGGGATTTTCCAGGCAAGAGTGCTGGAGTGGTGTGCCATTGTCTTCTCTGCATCCAATGCTTAGTTATTGTTAACTACAGTGTTTTAATCTGTTGCAACTCTCATTTCCAAAGTGGTTCCCTCTTCTTTGTTTATTTTGGCTTCCTCTGTTTGCAAGTCTCTTCAGTGTCTAATTTCTGCCCTGACACAATGAGGCAAAGGTGGTCACTTATTTAGGCTCAGTTGTGTTACAGGGAGGGAGGAACACTGCAAACAAATATCACTAGTGGGTGTGGGGAGTGCTCGCAGTGTATGGACCACACTGGGTTTGCCCCAGCTCACTGTGACATGTGCTTTCCAGGTCTACACTGCTCAGGCTCCAGGTTGCTCTGCAGGGGTACTGTCCAAAATGGACCCTGCATTTCGTGCACTTCCCAGGTCTAAGCTGCTCAGGTTCGAGTTCTTGGGTACTCTGCAAGGGCACAGACTCGGTTGGGCGTGTGTTTTGTGCCTTTCCCAGGTCCATGCAGCTTGGGCGACCAGAAGCTAGGTGAGAGCACTGTCCCAGGTGGGCCATGCATCTTAATCACCTCCTCAGTCCCAGCAGCTCAGTTTCCCAGATGTGCCATGAGAGCACCATCTCAGGTGTGCTGTGTGTCTCCTCTGAGGAGCTGCTCTCAGGCTGTGATCCTCCTGGCAGATGTCACCGTCCAGGGTCCCAGGAAGATGTGGTTAGCAACTGGGAGCCTGCTCACGGTTTGGTGGAGGATGCTGGTCTCTAGGGCTGAGATTGCCCCTTGCCTTCAGGCTCTGGCTGTTGCACGCATGCCTCTGCCTCCAGCAGGGGGGAGGGGCCTGTACACTGTGGCTAGCTCTCCTTTGGTATTCACTCAATCCTTTGTTTTGTGAGCTGGCCAGGCTGCAAGTTAGGTTAGAGCCTTTCACAGGAAAGTTCTCCTTTTTTTTCTCTCTCTCTCTGGCTATCCCACAGTTTGGGTTGGTATCTCAGGTCAGCTCCCTCAGGTTGTCTTCAGGGCATTCAGGCTTGGTCCCTACCCTAAGCATTCAGACCTCGCCTCCTTGTCCAGCCCCCACTCCCTGGTGGCAGACACTAGCATCTCGGCTCTTATTCTGCTGGGAGTTGTGGTTAGCCACCTCTACTGTGGATTTTTTTTTTCCTCCCAATTATGTTGCCCTCCGAGATTCCAAAACTCCCCACAGACCTGCCAGTGAGAGGGTTTCCTGCTGTTTAGAAACATCTTTTTCATGCCTCCCTCCCTAAGATGGGCCTCCATCCCTAATGCTTTTGTCTCTCTGTCTTTTACATTTTGTCCTACAACCTTTGGAAAGGAATGGGCTGCCTTTCTGGGTGCCTGCTGTCCTCAGCGTTCAGAAGTTGTTTTGTGGAGATTGCTCACAGCATCCAAGTGATCTTTTGATGAATTTGAGGGGGAGAAAATGGTCTCCCTGTCCTAATTCTCTGCCATCTTGGGACTGCCCTCTTCTGCCCCCTTTTTACATTCTTCAGAAACATGCTGTGTGTGATCCTTGAACTCTAGCTTTAAACATACTTTATTTTAGACTAAAAGTTACTTGGAAACGAATTTGCTTGCTTGTGTGTTATTCAGTTAGACAACTTCCTTAGTCAAATCCTGTTGGTTTTGGAAACCAAAGCTAGCTGCTTGCAACGCCTTGTAAGAGGCTCACCTCAGAGTACATTTTCACCTAAGCAGGCTAGGTAGATTTAGAGTACTCTCTGGTCACAGAACTCTCTGTTCCAAGCCAGTGTTCGCACAGCAGGACCCGAGTGCCCAGGTTGTGTCTGAACATTATTCTGAATCACACTGTGGACCAGGAAATCAAAGCTTGCTTTCTAAAGCTTCTTTCCTGCCTCAGAAAACTACTTATATTTTCCAGTGTAAGCTACCAACAAAACCTTTGGTGGCTTTGCTTTGCTTCTGATCGATCATTTCCAGGTATGATTCTTGAGTTTTCTGAAAGAGAGAAGCTGCTTGCACCTCCTATGAGGAATTCTCTCCAAGAAAAATTGCACTTCACCAGCTGAACTGTAGTGAGAGAAGTAACTCCACACAGAAATCTCTGCTCAAAGCAGTGTTCTCCCAGGAAGATCCAGTGTGTCCTGTTTGTTTCTTTACATTCTGTTTCGGAAACATGATGTGTGTGAACATTGAAAACCAAGTTTTTGGTTCAAGCTGTATTTCCTGCCTAAGACAACTAGCGCCTTGCAACACTCTTTGCTTGCTTTGGTTTTATGGAGATTGACAACTTCCTACTCTAATCCTCAACTTTTCTGAGCTGAAAGAGATGCTTGCAACTCCTCATTAGGAGGTGATCTCAGAGTACATGTTCACCTATCCATGTTAGTTATAGTTAGAGAACTAGCAAGTCACAGAATTCTCTTCTCAAACCAGTGTACCCAGAGAGGAATCCAGAGTGCCCTGTGTGTATCTTTCCATTCTTCAGAAACATGAAGAATGTTTCCACAGAAACGTGTGGGAACCTAGCAAACCAAGCTTATAACTCAAGCCATATATTGCAAATATGAAATCTAGTTGGTTTTATTCACCTTCGTTTTATTCAGATTGACAACTGCCTACTTTAATCCCTGAGCCTTCTGAAAGAAAGAAACTGCTTGTCATGCCTTGGTAAGAGTGCTTCTCAGAGATCAAGTCCACCTAAATACATTAGTTATAGTTAACTGTCTCCTCAAACACTGGTTCTCCCAGAAGGACCCACTCAGCCCTTTTGTGTCTTTACATTATTCAGAAACATGCTGTGTGTGATCTTTGAACCTCAGCTTTGAGTGAAAGCTCTCTTTTCTGCATTCAAAACCTAGGGATTTTACATTGAAATTTACCTGGAAAACACTCTGTTTGTTGTGTGCTATTCAGCTCCACAACTTCCTTAGTCAAATCCTGTTGGTTTTGGAAACCAAAGGAAGCTGCTTGCAACTCCTTGTTAGAGTTTCAACTCAGTACATTTTCACCTAAGCAGGCTAGGTAGACTTAGAGTACTCTTTGGTCACAGAACTCTCTGTTCAAAACCACTGTTCTCACAGGAGGATCCAAGTGCCCAAATCTTTACATTCTTTACATTCTTCCAAATCATGCTGTGAACCATGAAATCAGACCTTGCTTTCTAAAGCCTCTTTTCTGCCTCAGAAAATTACTTAGATTTTCCACTGTAAGTTACCCACAAACCCTTTGATGGCTCTGCTTTGCTTCTGATCAATCACTTCCAGGTCTGATTCTTGAGTTTTCTGAAAAAGAGAAGCTCCTTGCACCTGCTGTGAGGAATCCATCTCAGAGCACATTAGCATCTCACCAGCTGAGCTGTGGTGAGAAAAGTACACACAGAACTCTCTGCTCAAAGCATGTGTTCTGTCAGGAAGATCCAGTGTGCCCTGTTTGTGTCTTTATATTCTGATTCAAAAACTTGATGTGTGGGAACCTTGCAAACCAAATTTTTGGTTCAAGTTATATTTCCTGCCTCAGGTAACTAGCATCTGGCAACACACTTTGCTCACTTTGGTTTTATGGAGAGTGACAAATTCCTATCTAATCCTCAAGTTTTCTGAACTAACAGAGACGTTTGCAGGTCCTCACTAGGAGGTCATCTCAGAGAACATTTTCACCAATCCAAGTTAGCTATAGTTAGAGAACTAGCAATTTACAGGATTCTGCTCAAACCAGTACCCAGAGAAATGTTGAGAGTGCCCTGTGTTTGTCTTTCCTTTCTTGAGAATCATGCTGTGTGGGAACCTAACAAACTAAACTTTTGACTCAAGCCGCACCTTCCAAATCAGAAATCTAGTTTGTTTTATTCGCCTTAGTTTTATTCAGATTGACAACTGCCTACTTTCATCCCTGAGCTTTCTGAAAGAATGAAGCTGGTTGTCACGCCTTGGTAGGAGTTCTTCTCAGAGTTAGCTATAGTTAACTGTCTGCTCAAACAGTGGTTCTCCCAGGATCCACTCAGCCCTTTTGTGTCTTCACATTCTTGAGAAACATACTGTGAGTGATCCTTGAACCCCAGCTTTGGGTTAAAGCTCTCTTTCCTGAATCCAAAACCTAGTTGTGTTTAGACTGGAAGTTACTTGGAAAACACTTTGCTTGCTTGTGTTTTATTCAGTTCTACCAATTCCTTAATCAAATCCTGTTGGTTTTGCACACCAAAGCAAGCTGCTTTCAACTTCTTGTTAGAGTGTCAACTCAGTACATTTTCACCTAAGCAGGCTAGGTAGACTCAGAGCACTCTCTGGTCACAGAACTCTCTGTTTAACACCAGTATTCTCACAGGAGGATCAAGTGCCCAGGTTGTGTCTTTACATTCTTCCGAATCATGCTGTGAACCCGGAAACCAGAACTTGCTTTCTAAAGCCTCTTTTTTTGCCTCAGAAAGCTTATATTTTACAGTGTAAGTTACCAAGAAACCTCTTGGTGGCTTGGCTTTGCTTCTGATCAATCACTTCCAGGTCTGATTCTTCAGTTTTCTCAAAGAGAGAAGTTGCTTGCACCTCCTGTGAGGAATAAATCTAAGAGCACATTTGCACTTCACCAGCTGAGCTGTAGTGAGAAAAGTAACTATGCACCGAACTCTCTGCTCAAAGCAGTGTTCTCCCAGGGAGATCCTGTGTGCCCTCTTTGTATCTTTACATTCTGATTGGGAAATTAGATGTGTGTGAACATTGCAAGCCAAATTTGTGATTCAAGCTGTATTTCCTGCCTCAGGCAACTAGCATCTTACAACACATTGCTCTCTTTGGTTTTCTGGAGAATGATAACTTCCTACTCTAATCCTCAAGTTTTCTGAACTGACAGAGATGTTTGCAACTCCTCACTAAGAGGTCATCTCAGAGTATATTTTCACCTATTCACGTTAGTTATAGCTAGAGAACTAGCAAGTCACAAAACTCTCTGCTCAATCCAGTGTACCAGAGAATAATCCAGAGTGGCCTGTGTGTCTTTCCTTTCTTGAGAATCATTCTGTGTGGGAACCTAGCAAACCGATCTTTTGACTCAAGCCATACATTCCAAATCAGAAATCTAGTTTGTTATATTCGCCTTCATTTTATTCAGATTCTCAACTTCCTACTTTCATCTCTGAGCTTTCTGAAAGAAAGAAGCTGGTTGTCATGCCTTGGTAGAAGTTCTTCTCAGAGGTCAAATCCACCTATATATGTTAGTTACAGTTAACTGCTCAAACAACGGTTCTCCCAGAAGGATCCCCTTAGCCCTTTTGTGTCTTTACATTCTTCAGAAACATGCTGTGAGTGATCCTTGAACCCCAGCTTTGGGTTAAAGCTGTCTTTTCTGCATCCAAAACCTAGGTGATTTTACACTGAAAGTTACCTGGAAAACACTCTGCTTGCTTGTATGTTATTCAGTTCAACAACTTCCTTAATCAAATCCTATTGGTTTTGGAAACCAAAGCAGCTGCTTTCAACTCCTTGTTAGAGGGTACAGAGTACATTTTCACCTAAGCTGGCTAAGTAGACTCAGAGCACTCTCTGGTACTATCCAGGACGGTGGCCCCTGGTTCGGTGACCACATGGGTCCTCTGTGCCTTCAGGAATAGCAGAGGCGGGAGGGAACCCCCCGCGGCTGTGTCTCTGGAGGTTGTTGGCAGTGAGGCCAGGGCTGGATGTGCCCTTGGAGCTCCCCCATCAACTGATGTCACCTTCAAAATCACTCCGCGGGCTCTGGCCGATTCTTCACACTTTGCAGGTGAGAAAACTGATCAGCTGATCTGAATCATCATCATCTTTTCTTTTTTTAACAAACGGCAGAAAAACATAGAGAAGGAACCTGGTGGGAAATGTGAGAATTTAGCAGCAAACTCACACGTTTCCCAGTCTCCCTGCCGGGTCATGACTCAGATCATCCAGGGCTGGCCGCGGGTTTTCCTTGTGGAAGCCGTTACTCAGGACTCTTGTGCTGAAAAAACAGGATCCCTGGAATAACATTTGTGCAAAAAATAGGAAACTCTCCCCATAGTGCATCACATCTTGGCAGTAGAATTCCACCAGCAAACTGCATTTTACAATAAAGGCTGCAGGTGAGTCGAGGCATTATTTTCATCTCCAAATGGTCATTTTTAGGTCTAAGTTGTATAAAAAAGAAATTCAAATAAGATAAATAGCAGAACCGTAATCTAGCTGGCCTGCAGAAAACAAACAAGTCATTTGTCCTCCAGGTTAATAGAACTTTATGTTGCCCTATCAGAGCTCTGTTTTTAATTTTTTTTAATCCAAACCCAAATGTGTTTTGCCACATTTGTAGGCAACATCTTGAATTTTACAATTAGCTGATATCAATCTTCAAAAACGAGACAGTCAAACACAGAGACATCCCTGGGTCAGGAAAGAGAATGCCTGTACCTTTTCAAATTAGGGCCAAAAAGATGGGAGACTAGCATCCAGAATGGATGTGGAATATGTGGAATATGATGGCACTGTCGTCCGAAGTGAATTAGCATATTCACTGCCTTTAAAAAATTTGTTTGGGGTGGGGGGGAGCCAAGATGGCGGAGGAGTAGGATGGGGAGAACACTTTCTCCCCCACAAATTCATCAAAAGAGCATTTAAAAGCCGAGTAAATTCCACAAAACAACTTCTGAATGCTGGCAGAGGACATCAGGCACCCAGAAAAGCAACCCAAGTCTTCGAAAGGAGGTAACGCTGTGAACCTCTCTGGGTGACACTCACGGTAGAGAAACTTTTCATCTTTAACTTAGATGTTTTATCAATGATGCTGTATAGAAGGAGAAGTTTTGAAACTACTGTAAAAATAAGACCAATAACTGGAAGCAGGAGGCTTAAATACAAACCCTGACTCCAGGGAACTCCTGACTCCAAGGAACATTAATTGACAGGAGCTCATCAAACGCCTCCATACCTACACTGAAACCAAGCACCACACAAGGGCCAACAAGTTCCAGGGCAAGACATACCAAGCAAATTCTCCAGCAACAAAGGAACACAGCCCTGAGCTTCAAGATATAGGCTGCCCAAAGTCACCCCCAAACCATAGACATCTCATAACTCATTACTGGACACTTCATTGCACTCCAGAGAGAAGAAATACAGCTCCACCCACCAGAACACTGACACAAACTTCCCTAACCAGGAAACCTTGACAAGCCACCTGTACAAACCCACACACAGTGAGGAAACGCCACAATAAAGAGAACTCCACAAACTGCCAGAATACAGAAAGGACATCCCCAAATCAGCAATTTAAACAAAATGAAGAGACAGAGGAATATCCAGCAGATAAAGGAACAGGATAAATGCCCACCAAACCAAACAAAAGAGGAAGAGATAGGGAATCTACCTGATAAAGAATTCCGAATAATGATAGTGAAACTGACCCAAAATCTTGAAATCAAAATGGAATCACAGATAAATAGCCTGGAGACAAGGATTGAGAAGATGCAAGAAAGGTTTAACAAGGACCTAGAAGAAATAAAAAAGAGTCAATTTATAATGAATAATGCAATAAATGAAATTAAAAACACTCTGGAGGCAACAAATAGTAGAATAACAGAGGCAGAAGATAGGATTAGTGAATTAGAAGATAGAATGGCAGAAATAAATGAATCAGAGAGGATAAAAGGAAAACAAATTAAAAGAAATGAAGACAATCTCAGAGACCTCCAGGACAATATTAAACGCTACAACATTCGAATCATAGGGGTCCCAGAAGAAGAAGACAAAAAGAAAGACCATGAGAAAATACTTGAGGAGATAATAGTTGAAAAATTCCCTAAAATGGGGAAGGAAATAATCACCCAAGTCCAAGAAACCCAGAGAGTCCCAAACAGGATAAACCCAAGGCGAAACACCCCAAGACACATATTAATCAAATTAACAAAGATGAAACACAAAGAACAAATATTAAAAGCAGCAAGGGAAAAACAACAAATAACGCACAAGGGAATTCCCATAAGGATAACAGCTGATCTTTCAATAGAAACTCTTCAAGCCAGGAGGGAATGGCAAGACATACTTAAAATGATGCAAGAAAATAACCTACAGCCCAGATTATTGTACCCAGCAAGGATCTCATTCAAGTATGAAGGAGAAATCAAAAGCTTTTCAGACAAGCAAAAGCTGAGAGAATTCTGCACCACCAAACCAGCTCTCCAACAAATACTAAAGGATATTCTCTAGACAGGAAACACAAAAACGGTGTATAAATTCGAACCCAAAACAATAAAGTAAATGGCAACAGGATCATACTTATCAGTAATTACCTTAAACGTAAATGGGTTGAATGCCCCAACCAAAAGACAAAGACTGGCTGAATGGATACAAAAACAAGACCCCTACATATGTTGTCTACAAGAGACCCACCTCAAAACAGGGGACACATACAGACTAAAAGTGGAGGGCTGGAAAAAGATTTTCCATGCAAATAGGGACCAAAACAAAGCAGGAGTAGCAATACTCATATCAGATAAAATAGACTTTAAAACAAAGGCTGTGAAAAGAGACAAAGATGGTCACTACATAATGATCAAAGGATCAATCCAAGAAGAAGATATAACAATTATAAATATATATGCACCCAACACGGGAGCACCACAGTATGTAAGACAAATGCTAACAAGCATGAAAGGAGAAATTAACAATAACACAATAATAGTGGGAGACTTTAATACCCCACTCACACCTATGGATAGATCAACTAAACAGAAAATTAACAAGGAAACACAAACTTTAAACGGTACAATAGACCAGTTAGACCTAATTGATATCTATAGGACATCTCATCCCAAAACAATGAATTTCACCTTTTTCTCAGGTGCACATGGAACCTTCTCCAGGATCACAGCCTGGGCCATAAATCTAGCCTTGGTAAATTCAAAAAAATTGAAATCATTCCAAGCATCTTTTCTGACTACAATGCAGTAAGATTAGATCTCAATTACAGGAGAAAAACTATTAAAAATTCCAACATATGGAGGCTGAACAACACACTGCTGAATAACCAACAAATCACAGAAGAAATCAAAAAAGAATCAAAATTTGCATAGAAACAAATGAAAATGAAAACACAACAACCCAAAACCTGTGGGACACTGTAAAAGCAGTCCTAAGGGGAAAGTTCATAGCAATACAGGCATACCTCAAGAAACAAGAAAAAAGTCAAATAAATAACCTAACTCTACACCTAAAGCAACTAGAAAAGGAAGAAATGAAGCATCCCAGGGTTAGTAGAAGGAAAGAAATCTTAAAAATTAGGGCAGAAATAAATGCAAAAGAAACAAAAGAGACCATAGCAAAAATCAACAAAGCCAAAAGCTGGTTCTTTGAAAGGATAAATAAAATTGACAAACCATTAGCCAGACTCATCAAGAAACAAAGGGAGAAAAATCAAATCAATAAAATTAGAAATGAAAATGGAGAGATCACAACAGACAACACAGAAATACAAAGGATCATAAGAGACTACTATCAACAATTATATGCCAATAAAATGGACAACGTGGAAGAAATGGACAAATTCTTAGAAAAGTACAACTTTCCAAAACTGGACCAGGAAGAAATAGAAAATCTTAACAGATCCATCACAAGCACGGAAATTGAAACTGTAATCAAAAATCTTCCAGCAAACAAAAGCCCAGGTCCAGACGGCTTCACAGCTGAATTCTACCAAAAATTTAGAGAAGAGCTAACACCTATCCTACTCAAACTCTTCCAGAAAACTGCAGAGGAAGGTAAACTTCCAAACTCATTCTATGAGGCCACCACCACCCTAATACCAAAACCTGACAAAGATCCCACAAAAAAAGAAAACTACAGGCCAATATCACTGATGAACATAGACGCAAAAATCCTTAACAAAATTCTAGCAATCAGAATCCAACAACACATTAAAAAGATCATACACCATGACCAAGTGGGCTTTATCCCAGGGATGCAAGGATTCTTCAATATCGGCAAATCAATCAATGTAATACACCACATTAACAAATTGAAAAATAAAAACCATATGATTATCTCAATAGATGCAGAGAAAGCCTTTGACAAAATTCAACATCCATTTATGATAAAAACTCTCCAGAAAGCAGGAATAGAAGGAACATACCTCAACATAATAAAAGCTATATATGGCAAACCCACAGCAAACATTATCCTCAATGGTGAAAAATTGAAAGCATTCCCTCTAAAGTCAGGAACAAGACAAGGGTGCCCACTTTCACCATTACTATTCAACATAGTTTTGGCCACAGCAATCAGAGCAGAAAAAGAAATAAAAGGAATCCAAATTGGAAAAGAAGAAGTAAAACTCTCACTATTTGCAGATGACATGATCCTCTACATAGAAAATCCTAAAGACTCCACCAGAAAATTACTAGAACTAATCAATGATTATAGTAAAGTTGCAGGATATAAAATCAACACACAGAAATCCCTTGCATTCCTATACACTAATAATGAGAAAACAGAAAGAGAAATTAAGGAAATAATTCCATTCACCATTGCAACAGAAAGAATAAAATACTTAGGAATATATCTACCTAGAGAAACTAAAGACCTATACATAGAAAACTATAAAACACTGGTGAAAGAAATCAAAGAGGACACTAATAGATGGAGAAATATACCATGTTCATGGATTGGAAGAATCAATATAGTGAAAATGAGTATACTACCCAAAGCAATTTGTAGATTCAATGCAATCCCTATCAAGCTACCAACGGTATTCTTCACAGAGCTAAAACAAATAATTTCACAATTTGTATGGAAATACAAAAAACCTCGAATAGCCAAAGCGATCTTGAGAAAGAAGAATGGAACCGGAGGAATCAACCTACCTGACTTCAGGCTCTACTACAAAGCCACAGTTATCAAGACAGTATGGTACTGGCACAAAGACAGAAATATAGATCAATGGAACAAAATAGAAAGCCCAGAGATAAATCCACGCACATATGGACACCTTATCTTTGACAAAGGAGGCAAGAATATACAATGGATTAAAGACAATCTCTTTAACAAGTGGTGCTGGGAAATCTGGCCAACCACTTGTAAAAGAATGAAACTAGAACACTTTCTAACACCATACACAAAAATAAACTTAAAATGGATTAAAGATCTAAACATAAGACCAGAAACTATAAAACTCCTAGAGGAGAACATAGGCAAAACACTCTCTGACATACATCACAGCAGGATCCTCTATGACCCACCTCCCAGAATATTGGAAATAAAAGCAAAAATAAACAAATGGGACCTAATTAACCTTAAAAGCTTCTGCACATCAAAGGAAACTATTAGCAAGGTGAAAAGGCAGCCTTCAGAATGGGAGAAAATAATAGCAAATGAAGCAACTGACAAACAACTAATCTAAAAAAATATACAAGCAACTCCTACAGCTCAACTCCAGAAAAATAAATGACCCAATCAAAAAATGGGCCAAAGAACTAAATAGACATTTCTCCAAAGAAGACATTAGATGGCTAACAAACACATGAAAAGATGCTCAACATCACTCATTATCAGAGAAATGCAAATCAAAACCACTATGAGGTACCATTTCACGCCAGTCAGAATGGCTGCAATCCAAAAGTCTACAAATAATAAATGCTGGAGAGGGTGTGGAGAAAAGGGAACCCTCTTACACTGTTGGTGGGAATGCAAACTAGTACAGCAACTATGGAGAACAGTGTGGAGATTCCTTAAAAAACGAAATAGAACTGCCTTATGATCCAGCAACCCCACTGCTGGGCATACACACTGAGGAAACCAGAAGGGAAAGAGACATGTGTACCCCAATGTTCATCACAGCACTGTTTATAATAGCCAGGACATGGAAGCAACCTAGATGTCCATCAGCAGATGAATGGATGAGAAAGCTGTGGTACATATACACAATGGAGTATTACTCAGCCACTAAAAAGAATACATTTGAATCAGTTCTAATGAGGTGGATGAAACTGGAGCCTATTATACAGAGTGAAGTAAGCCAGAAAGAAAACACCAATACAGTATACTAACGCATATATATGGAATTAAGAAAGATGCTAACAATAACCCTGTGTACGAGACAGCAAAAGAGACACTGATGTATAGAACAGTCTTATGGACTCTGTGGGAGAGGGATAGGGTGGGAAGATTTGGGAGAATGGCATTGAAACATGTATAATATCATGTATGAAATGAGTTGCCAGTCCAGGTTCGATGCACGATACTGGATGCTTGGGATGACCCAGAGGGATGGTATGGGGAGGGAGGAGGGAGGAGGGTTCAGGATGGGGAACACATGTATACCTGTGGCGGATTCATTTTGATATTTGGCAAAACTAATACAATTTGTAAAGTTTAAAAATAAAATAAAATTTAAAAAAAAATAAAGAAAAATTTGTTTGAAGGTAAAATAACTGGAACTGGTTTTCACAACAGTTAATCAACTCCTATCTATTTGGTTCTGGACTCTCAATGTGAAAATCTAATTGCTATAATTGAATATATACTTAACTGCAAGACGTTTTATTTTAGGAAGTGAAAGCCGTGCTAAGCTCTTTTCTATTGGGAAAAAGAGATGTTATGGCATTTTGGTAGTTGTGAAATTTTTGGAGAAAGGTTTCACATTATTTTTAAAGCATTTTTCAAACAGATGTCAGTTCTACCCAAATACAAATCAACCAGAAAATTAAATAAATTAAACTGTCAACTTCTGTTTTGTTGACAGGAACTGACTTCTTAGTTTACCATCTATGGACAAATGTGATTCTGAGTATTTATTACATTCTTTTAGTTAAGCTAGTGAGTGAGTGAGTGAGTGAGTGAAGTCGCTCAGTCGTGTCCGACTCTTTGCAACCCTGTGAACTGTAGCCCACCAGGCTCCTCTGTCCATGGGATTCCCCAGGCAAGAATATTGCAGTGGGTTGCCATTTTCTTCTCCAAGTTAAGCTAAGACAGCTCAAATAAATCCCAATACAGTTGTCTCCTGGTGCAACCTCTTCTACTTACTTATTTATATGTCCTGGAAACCAGGCCACTCTACAGTCATGCAATTCAGAAAAAATAAAGGGCATGCCCTCCCCCCATGACTGCCCTCAGTGCTGAGGGAACCGTGCTGGATTCTGGGCTCTAGTTAAAGGACTGCAGTGAAGGACAAGCACCATGAAGGAAGCCATAGATCCCCGTGACAAGAAGGCAGAGGGTGGGTGTGTGGCTGGCTTCTAATCACTGCTCAGGGCTCTGGCCAAACCCAGTCTTTGAAGCCAATGAGCTCTGGATGCTCAAGTCCCTCCTCTGAGATTTCACCTGAACCACCAATTTCCACATCTCCAACCCGCTCCAGTATTCTTGCCTGGTAAATTCTGTGGACAGAGGAAGCTATCAGGCTACAGTTCATGGGGTCGCAAGAGTCAGACATGACTGAGTGACTTTCACTTTCACAGGAACAAATGAGAAAATCTTTTCTTTCTCACTTGAATTGGGGAGGGAAACTGAAACGCATTTGTCACAGTCCAGGGCACAGATTCACGAAAAGATGAGCCTTCATTACAGAACTTGAGAAGCTTCCCATCCCCTCACACATTGTACCTCCATATTAACAGGCTCCTTGTGTACTAACAAGAGTAAAATGAAAAGAATTAAATGTCTCAGCACTTACTTAAGAAGAAACATCTAGGGAAAGCCAAAGATGACAAGGAGACGAGAACAAGGACACACCGGAGACTTTAGCCTCTGACGCCAGTATCTACAGCAAATGGCAATCACAGCCCAGCCCCTGGCAGATGAAAAGAAAACCTCATATAAAAGAACTATTTACTTCAGTTCCTCTACCCAGTGTATCATGTCTGACATTCAACAAGAAATTACAAGGCACACTAAAAGTCAAAACAGCTTGAAGAAACAGAGCTATCATCAGAACCAGACTCAAAATATGGCAAAGATGCTGGAATGTATGAACATGCCCAGAGACTGAATAAAGGAAGAGGCCAACATGCACAAACAAATGGCAATATAAGCAGGCAGGGAAACACTAAGAAAGAATGAGAAGGAAATGCTAAAATCAAAAACACCATGTCTCAAGTGAAAAGCACCTTTGATGGGCTCAGCAATAGACTGGACACAGCTGAGGAAAGGATCAGTGAGCTTGAAGAAAGGTCAGTATAAACTTCCAAAATCAAGGTGCAAAATACTTACCCAAAAATGAAAGCTCTGAAAACTGAAAATCAGTTAATATAATCTATCACATCAACAGGCTAAAGAATAAAAGTCATATGATCATAACAATAGATGCAGAAGAAGCATCAACAAAACCTACCATCTCACCACTGTTTTTCAATATTATCTTGGAAGTCCTAGCCAATGCAATAGGAAAAGGAAATAAGCCATTTGCAGATAGGGAGGAAAGACATAACACTGTCTGTTCACAGATGATGTAAACTTCTATGTAGAAAATCCCAAAGAATAAGTTTAAAAAACTTATGGAACTAATAAGTGATTATAATAAGGTTTAAGGATGCAGAGTTAACATAAAAAAGTAAGTTGCTTTACATACATCAGCAACGGACAAGGAGAATTTGAAATTACACAATACCATTCATGTAAATTTTCACCCCCAAAATGAAATGCTTATGAATAAATCTAAAAAATATGTGCCAGATATATATGAGGAAAACTACAAAATTCTAATGAAAGAAATCAAAGAAAAAATAAGTGGAGAAATAATTTATGTACATGGATAGGAAGACTCAATAGCATCAAGATGTCAGTTCTTCAGAACTTAATCTATATATTTAATGCAATCTCAATCAAAAACCTGTTATTTTGTAGATTAATAGACTGGTTATAAAGCATATATATATATATAAACAGCTAAGGCACAGAGAAGCCAAAAAAATATTGAAGGAGAAGAACAAAATTAAATGACTGACACTCCCTGAATTCAAGGCTTCCTATAGTGCTACAGTGTGGTATTGACAAAAGAGTAGGCAAATAAGTCAGTGAGACAGAGTAACAGCACAGAAATAGACCCACACAGATACAGTTAACAGATTTTTTATCAATAAGCAAAGATAATTCAATGGATAAAGGATAGTCATTTCAACAAGTGGTGCTAAGACAACTGGACTTCCACATGCAAAAAAAAAAAATCCATCTGGACCCTAACTTTACACCTTTTACAAAAATCAACTCAAAAATAGTTAAATCAGAGATCTAAATTTAAAATGCAAAACTATAAAACTCCTGAAAGATAACATAAGAAATAATTCAGATGACTTTGGGTTTGGAATGACTATTTAGATATACCAAATGCATGATCCATGAAAGAAAAATTTGACAAGTTCAGTTTCATTAAAATTTAAAACAGCTCTGTGAAATATACTGTGCTCCCCAAGTGATGTTAGTGGTAAAGAACCTACCTGCAAATGCAGGAGATGTAAGAAATGCATGGGTCGAGACGATCCCCTGGAGGAGGAAATGGCAACCCATATTCTTGCCTGGAGAATCCCATGGACACAGGAGCCTGGAGGGCTATATGGTCCATGTGGTCGCAAAGAGTCAGACATGACTGAAGTGACTTTGCACACACACATGAAATATATTGTTAAAAGAATGAAAAGATAAGCCACAGACAAGAAGAATAACTTTGCAAAGCATATATGTGATAAAAGACTTGTATCTAACCTGTACAAAGAACTCTTAAAACTCCACAATAAGAAAACAAACAACCCAATTAAAAAATGGGCAAAAGATCAAACAGATATTTCATCAAAGAAGATATTCAGATGGCAAACAAGCATATGAAAAGATGTCTACCTATCCTATGTCATTAAGGAATGGCAAACCAAAAAAATTACACACCTATTAACCTGGGTAAAATTGAAAACACTGACAGCATCAGATGCTGGTGAGGATGCAGAGCAACAGGACCTCTCGTTCATTGCTTTTGTGCAAATGGTTCATCCACTATGAAAGACAGTTTGTTTTTTTACAAAACTAAACACACTCTTACCCTATCATTCAGTAATCACATTTCCTGGTTTTTACTTAGAAAAATTCATAACTTATGTCCACACAAAACTCTGCACACAGACGTTTAAAGTAGCTTTATCCATAGTTGCCAAAACTTGGAGGCAACCAAGATGTCCTTTAATAGATGAGCGAATAAATAAACTGCTGTGCAGCCAGAAATGGAATATTATTCAGCTAAAAACTGCATGGACTGCTACCTCCAGTATAATGTTCTACAACAGTGCTAGTACTGGATATGATTGCTTTTTCTTGATTTCAGTGAAAGTACTCTCCTCTTAGGTGGTGCTAGTGGAAAAAACATGCCTGCCAGTGCAGGAGACATAAGAGACGCAGGTTCAATCCCTGGGTCAGGAAGATTCCCTGGAGGAGGGCATGGCAGGCCACTCCAGTATTTTTGCCTGGAGAATCCCATGGACAGAGGAGCCTGATGGGCTATAGTCCATGGGGTTGCAAAGAGTCAGAAGTGACTTAACACACATGCACGCATTCTCATATTAAGCATGAGAATGTATTTTATACTTAATATATTTCTTAATAGTAAGGAAATATCCATCTATTACATTTTATTCCATGTTATCATAAAGAATGTTTTTAGAAATACTTTTGTGGCAACTCTGAAGATGATTATGCAGTTTCTTCTTATGATTATTGATGTGATGATTATATGAATAGGTAAATGTTACAGACACATCCTAGCATTGCTAATCACCTTGCATTATTTCTAATGTGCTACTGACTTTGTTTCTAGACTTTTCTTACCTTTTCTGCATTGACATTCACAGGCAGGTTGTTGAAAATCTGTATTTTCCTTTGGAACAATCTTTTCAGATTTTTGTCACTAATGTTATATTTATTCATTTTCTAGAAAAAGTTGGAAGTTTACTTTCCTTCCCAACGCTCTAGAAATTTTTGTTTTGTTTTTCTTGTTTGTTTTTATAATATGTGTCCAAGTCCTAATTCTTTTTTTAATAAATTAACTAATTTTATTTGGGGGGTATTCATTGCTGCACGGAGAAGGCAATGGCACCCCACTCCGGTACTCTTGCCTGGAAAATCCCATGGATGGAGGAGCCTGGTGGGCTGCAGTCCATGGGGTCGCTAGAGTTGGACATGACTGAGCGACTTCCCTTTCACTTTTCACTTTCATGCATTGGAGAAGGAAATGGCAACCCACTCCAGTGTTCTTGCCTGGAGAATCCCAGGGACGGGGGATCCTGGTGGGCTTCTGTCTATGGGGTCGCACAGAGTCGGACACGACTGAAGCGACTTAGCAGCAGCAGCATTGCTGCAAGCAGGCTTTCTCTAGTTGCAAAGAATGGGGGATGGCTACTCTTTAGCTGCAGTGCACGGGCTTCTCAATGCAGTGGCTTCTCTTGTAGCAGAGCATGGGCTCTGAAGCACAAGCTCAGTAGTTGCTGTGTACAGGCTTCTCATTGTGGTGGCTTCTGTTCATGCAGAGCATGGGCTCTAGGTGCACAGGCTCCATAGTTGTGGTACATGGGCTTAGTTGCCCCCACAGCCTGTGGAATCTTCCTGGACCAGGGATCAAGTCCATGCCTCCTGCGTGGCCAGGCAGATTCTTATCCAGTGTACCACCAGGGAAGTCCTGGAAATATTTTCAAGTTGGAGACAGCTCTGTTCTGTCACAGAAATAAACTATGAAAAGAGAGTTCACCATCTGATTCCAGAATGAAATGTCTCTATACATTTTAAAATATATGATCTAGGGGGAAATTTTAACGATGAGCCACAGGCTACACCAAGACTGGAGTTTATGACTTTCTGATTCTTCAAAAAGATTGAAGTAAAAATGAATATTCTTCTTGTCCAAACAAGAGTCAAGGTTAAGGATACAGGACACAATAAAGAGGTGGGTGTGATGAGTGAGCCATGAGAAAACAACTTCAGACCCACAGTCTTTTGAAATGTGGCTCCTTCCCATCACTCGCATGGTTTCTGCGTCTGCTTCAGGTGGCTGCTTCTGTTCAGGCCACCGGCAAGTGGCGCCCATGGACTTTACGGGCTGTAGGGACCACAGGCAGGTTGTGTGCGAGTCAGGGACACACCCAGCGTGTGCTTGTCTCACACCATGCAGGCGTTCACCTCAGATCAGTGGGTAACATCATGTAGACTCCAGCATTGGACCAAGCTGATGGACGCACCCAGACCTGGAGAAATTCAGGTGTTTCCACCCTGAAATCCTGGAAGCCGGTGGTCATGGCTTGAAATAAATACCAGGGCTGTTTGGTTGTGTGTGGAGACAGAGTCAGCCTGCAGGCAATCGGTGTACAGGCAAGGCCATGCGGGGGCGGGAGCACCATGCCCCGACACCCGGAAGCCTGGGGCTCCCTGAGGCTCTGGCTGTGTGTCTTTTGTGTTCACTCAGTCCCCAGAGCAGACAGCTGCGCACAACATTTCCACCCTGGCCCCAGCTTCTCCCCACCCTTGTTAACTGATCGGTCCCCTTCACTTGGGCCCCTGTCCATCTCTGCTCCTCACGGCTCCACGGCCAAGGCCTTGAAATCCATCCTTGGATGTGTGTGTAGAGTGTGAGCTCCCAAGTGCGGGGATCTCCAGCTGCCCTGTTACTGGCATCCAGAGCACACCTCAGGGTTTGTCACGTGATTCTCTGGTGTGCATGTATGTGTTAATTTATGAATGGCAGGAAGGATCCTACTGATGCTGCTCTTCTGTGATGCTTTCTTGTCTCCACCATGTCTGAGACATCTGTCCACATGCTGTATCAACGCCTCGGTCCCCTTCAGCATGTCCCACCTGCGGGGATGCAGGTCCCTGCATGCTCCTGGGCTGACACCCTGTGGTCACTGCCCACGACTCTGCCAGCCCCACTGTGGTCACCAGCATCCCATGGGTACCTTCCCAGGGTGTTCAGAACCGATGTGGGTCTTCTGGTTGCTACTCAGTGCTGTGTTGCTCTTTGTCTCCAGGGACTCGGGAAATATGTACATGGAGCGTCCATGCTCCCTCTTCTATGCACTGGGGATTGGTTTCCTGTGGCCACGTCGACAAGTTCCCCCATCACTGCACTCTTATTCTGCTGCAGGTCTGAGGACGGCACCTAGGACTGGGTCAGTCAGGTTGGGTTCCTCTGGGGGTTCTGGGAGATCAGCATCTCTGGCTTCTTCAGCCTCAGGAGCTCCATGTTCCCAGGCCTGGCCCTGACTGTCCCTACCTGTTCCCGTCCTCCCAGCTCCTTTGTGGCCCTGCCTCCCTGTTAGGTGGACTCACCTAGACAGCCCAGTAGAGTCAAACCTACACAGCTCCTCTGGTCAATGAGGAGGCCTCATCTGGAAATTCTGGACTCAGAACTTGGACATCTTTGAGGGAGAAGATGTCCTTGTTCTGCCCACCACAAATGCTATTCCAAGTCATTTGCAAATTTTCTGTTGGATTTTTTTGTCTTTTTCTGGATGATTTGAGGAAGCTCTTTATATATTTTAATGGAATATAATCCTGGTGGAACTGGTTTAGTTGCTAAGTCGTGTCCAACTCTTTGCAACCCCATGGACTATAGGCCACCAGGTTCCTCTGTGGGATTTCCCAGGCAAGAATATTGGGGCAGGTTGCCATTTCCTTCTCCAGGGGTTCTTCCTGATCCAGGGGTCAAACCCGGGTCTCCTGCATTGCAGGTGGATTCTTTACCAACTGAGCCACCAGGGAAGCCCCAATATAATCCTGGTTGTATGAGATATGCATGGCGTGGGTTTATGAACTCTATGGTAAACTTCACTAAGATTGACATAAGAGTCTATCTTTTAACTTTATGAATTGTGTTTTGAGATCCTTGTTTAAAAATCTCTCCCTGGCTACTAAAATCCTTACTGTGATTGTCCTGCTTTCTTCTCTAGCATTGGAGAATGATTCTGTCTGGAGTCTACCTCTGCACCAGGGCTTTGATGAGACACTAACTCTGTTTTTACCCACTCGATCATTTTCTGCACGCACAGACTAAATGACCCGCTATGTCTCCTGCATCATTTATCTGGGTCACTGTTTAAACTCTACCTGTTCCATTCATCTGTGAAAATGTTCCTGTGTCAGTACTATACTGAACTTTTTAAAAAGATTTTCATAATTGGAAAAACAATTTCTAGAGGAGAGAGCAGTACACATCCCCACACGGCCCCTGCCCGGCTCCCACAGCAATAGGTCCCCTGCTCACACTGTTTGCACTGTGACTTATCGTTTTCCCTCCTGTGTTCCCTTTGAAACAGAAATCGCATGTAGTGACAGGCATTTCTGCTTTCATATTAGTTCAGAATAAATTTGAGGTCAACAAAAGATCCAGCTGAAAGAGAAAATTCATAGTTTGAAACACTTGTAATAATAAACAGGAATAACTGTAAAATAGATTAATTAAGCTTGTGACTCAAAAAGCTGGGGAAAGTATAAAAAGTAACCTGGAGGGAAATGATTACTGAAGATAAAAGCAGAGTTTCATGAGAGGGAGAGGGAGTGACAAATAATTCTTTGGAAAAT
Source organism: Bos javanicus (assembly GCF_032452875.1). Classification (NCBI taxonomy): domain Eukaryota; kingdom Metazoa; phylum Chordata; class Mammalia; order Artiodactyla; family Bovidae; genus Bos; species Bos javanicus. Next base: position 146,483,178 of record NC_083868.1, on the reverse strand, counting down.
AAAGTAGATAAACCATTCGATAATGTCATCAAGAAGCAAGGTGGGGAAGCACAGACACGAAGGAGGAGGCAAGAGTGAGGAGAAACGTGAGGCTGCAGTGCCCTCAGGGCCACATGCTTCGTGAGCTTTGGCCTGCTGGAACCTGCTGGGCTGCTCATGAATACAGAGGCTGGGGTCCCTGGGGAGGCCTCTTCCTGGCCCAAGGACGGGCCCTCTTGCTGTTCCTCAGTGACCTCTTCCTCTCCTTACAGGTCACCGATCCCACTGCAGGCCCCCATCATGACCTCATCCAACCCTCAGCAGCTCTGAGGGCCCCTCCAAACACCCACACAGAGGGTGCACTTGGGGGACATTCCGTCCAGACCAGCAGGTTCCTGCACCACCACCCCTCACCTCCTCTCCTTTCTGCTGAGGACACATGAGGGGCCTGTCCTGTAGCCAGTGGCCACGTGGGGCCCCTGGAGTTGGGGGACCAGCCAGGGTCTCTGAACCTCCCACAGCCTCAGGACGAGATGCTCCCATACCATATTAGCTGCCTGGGGGCACAGGTCCCCATGATGCCCAGAAAAGCCTCCTTCTGTACTAGGACAGACTGTTTGCAGAGCCCAGCAGGGGCAGAGCATGGCCATGGCCACTTCCCCATGCCCCGGGTCCCTGTCTGTCCATCCTTGGGGTGTCCAGAAGGGGCTTCAGGCTTGCTGGGTCTTTTAGGTGGCATTCAATACAGTTCTGGGAAGGTAAGCAGCTGAGCACAGATGAGGGGCTAGTCTCTGGGCAGGTGAGCACAGGTGAGGGGCTGGTTTCTAAACTGGTGGTTGCAAAGGGCAGGCTGGTTTCCTGGGCTGGTTACTGCAGGCTGTGGTTAGGGTTTTTGCACCTGATCTGGCTGTATCAGTGCACACGGCACTCGCTCTCTCCTTCTGAAATGACAAGAGCTCCCTGTCTCAGGCTTGACTGGAGCAGAGACCACTGCCTGAGGTCACAGTGGTAGTCGACTGTCCCCTCACTGTGCTCAGAGTCCAGCTTTGCTCCTGATCACCCTTCCTGGGTGATGCACAGGACTTATCCCCCCACCACAAGTGACCACTGGCCATTCTGACCATTTCATTCTCCTCTGAGTGGCCGCTTTATGCAAGGGCTTTGGCCGCATCAGGTCAGCACCCTCAGGTGGACTTTGTGGTGAGGGGCCTTCAAACTTGCAGAAGGAGCGAAATGTGAGGGGGTGCCCTCACATTTCCTCTGCAAGGTCAGCCCCGGCCCTCCAACCATAGAGAGGGCCCAGGAGATGCCAGCACCCTAGTGACAAAACATGGGGAGAGAGACAGCCTTCTTCTTAAGAATGTCACCCCCAGATTTCGTGTTCCTTGGGACAAAGAGAGTCCTAGGGCTGTGTCAGACTCCACAGCAGGCTCGTTCTCTGCTCAGACAGGCTGGACACTGGGCATTTACTGATGGGTATTTGTACCGAGTCTGTCCTGGGGAAACATTCAAGCCCAGTGTCGGAGCAGAAGGTTTTCTGTGGAAGCCTGGTGTCAGTCATGGCAGTGCATGGCTGTGACAGGTGTACAGCTTAGGGGAGTAAGGGGTCAGGCCCCCAGGTGAAGCCCCAACTTCAGGTTCTTTGACATCAGAGAGCTGAACAGTGGCTGTGTTCCCACATAACTCCTGTGCTCACAGAAAAGTAAGATCTAGTGGATTTGCAGCTGTTATTCTAAACATTCCCTTTGTCAGTAAAAAAATCCACCCATCAGTTTATGAAACTACCACAATCCTGTTATAGATCAAAGAGCCCTGCTTCCTGTGACCTGAAGGGAAAACAGGCCGGAATGTTCCCTGGGGAATTGATGGTGGGGGAGGGAATCGAGGGGGAGGGCTGACCAAACCCAGCCCGCAGAGCCTACGGCCTCCACAGGGGATGTTGTTCAGGAGTCAAATTCACGATCCAGAGAAATGTCTTATTCATTCTGGTTGTGAACCAAACCATTTGAAAACTTTTAAAAAACCCTAACGTTTCACACGAAGTCTGAAATTCAGATAATTTTTTTTAAACGTTTCAAAATTCTTCCTGTAGATTTTACGGGAAGATTTTACTCAGAGATACAAATATGCTTTCCACAGGCTCAGAACTCATCATGTCCTGTGTGTGTGTGTGTGTGTGGGTGTGGAGGGGCAATGCCACACAAGCCAATAAAATAATAAAAGGTAAGAGTAGAAGCAGTAAAGGGGGACAGTCCTGGCCTGGAGGAGGGACACACAGGTGCTCCCCAGGAACTCCCCACCAGATGGACGGTCCACACGGGAGCCTGAAGGGAGGGACAGGCGGGGACACTAAACACCAACTTCTGGAATCGGGGTAAAGCACCTTCATTTCTGATAAAATGATTAAAACCAAGTATGTTTAGCTGTTTGGCTCACATATGTGAGGGAAAATGAAAGAAGGAATTCTCAAAAAAAAGGTGGAAACTTCCCAGGATGCACCAGGAGCCTCAGGAAGAAGGCAGTGTGGGACCTCCAGCCGTGGCCACGATGGCCTGGGCTGGAAACTGCTCCTGCTGCTCCCAAAGTGGCAACATTAGAAGATGCTTAGAAAAATAGAGGAATTGCAAGGGTTCCGAGGTGTAAATGGTATAAAGTAGAATCTACCTGGTGAGAGTAATGCACCCCCCCACCCCCAGGCACTGAGACGCCCCCTCTCCACACACACACTCTCCCAGCAGGTGTCCAGGTGGCTCCTTCCTTCCTCAGGGAACTGGGACAATTCTGTCCAAGGAGGGGTCGGGTGGTAAGCTTCCCACTGAAGGAAGTGCAATTATTACTGCACTCCTTGTGGCCGAGAATCTGCAGACAAAACGCTCTAGAAGAGACACAGAAGGGAGAGAAGAGGAGGAAGACGAGCTTTCACTGCCCACACACAGAAAAGCCTTTGCCTGGGAGCAGGGGCTGGGGGTCCTCGCAGGCTAGCTGTCTCTTCATCTGAGGGCAACTGGGTGCTGCTCACAGGCCTCCCTCAGCTCCCGTTTCCTGAATGAACACTGACCTCAGCACAGGCTGGGGTCTCAGGGTCTGTGTAAAACATCTGGGCTCTGGCAACTTGTTTAAAGATAAGAGAGAACTTGGGGGGAATTTAGACATGACTGAGTGGGCTCGGTGATCTCTTCTCTGAAAGAAACGGGCACATTTACAGGACAAGAAGCAGAGATGAACATGTTAAAGCATCCTGTGAAGACTGGTTTGTTTTATTTTCCAGTAGGAATGTCTTCTGTATCACCCCCAAATGTTTCTCTTACCGTGGCAGGTGACTTTTACCTGCAAAAGGTCAAACATTGTTTTCCTGCTTCCTTTTGTCAGGAGAGTGTATAATTTCCTTGGTTCTGTCTCACTGCAGCAAAAATTTGAAGCAACAGACGGACCAGTGTTACAGCTCAGTTTTATTGGCAATCAAAGGAAAATTCATCCTCGAGGCCTTAGGATGGGCCAACCCTAAAGACTCCGAGAGAAGAGAAGCCAAAGCTCAATTTTGGCCCCTCTTTTTACATGTTTTCCCCTCCTTCTGAGCCTGCCCTGTGTAAATTGGGCTAGCCAGGAGGGCTGTTTGTTCTACCTGAGGTCCTCATTCCAGTTCTTGGACCTTCTTTTGTTCTATTTTCGCAGGCTTTTCCCTTCTTTGTCTTTTAGCCACCGCCATTCTGGACTCCTTTTTCCTATTCTAACTACCTAACACTTTCCTCCTGTAAAAATCAAGAATTCTTTCTAACACATGTTCTTAATCATACTTGATGCTCATCTTCCTCTAGTCACGTTCAGTATACAATTGTGACAAAAGTGACATTTCTTTTTTTCATTCCTTGTCGGGCCAAGAATGCTGCCACAAAAATAATTCCTGCCTGCTTTAAAATCTGTGGGCATCAAATTGAAATCATGGCTAATGGTTGAGCTCATCATTTGGAGCCTCTGGCTAATCTACCCAGAAGGTGGGAGCACGGGTGCAGCTCTGAAGGCTATCCTGCAGGACGACCGAGGAAAATGAGGGCAGAAACCAGAGAGAGGAGAGAGGGAGACAGACAGACAGGGCACAGGAGCTACTGCCTCTGACTAAAAATTGCTTTAAAATTACATATAAACAGTGCCAGCCAAGTGGTCTGCCTGTTCTGGGCTGTACTTTCTGTGAGTCAATTAACTCTTTTTCTCCCAGGACATCAGTAAAACTTTCTCAGTGCCTTTTAAATCTAGTAAATATTGACTACCTCTGTGAGCTCTTTGTAGAACAGAACCATTTCTACCAACTTGTATCTCTTTAACTGGAAGGGAAATTTACTTTCTCTTCTTACCCAGTAGAGTGGCCCTTAGGGGAAGCAATCTCAGAATCTTGTTCCACTGAGGAGATAAGAACATAAATATTATTCTGAAAAAAAATTGTACCCATGTTAGACTCCATGAATATGGGATTGGAAGTGGGAATTCGTGTGGCCCCCACTGAAACATGATGCAGTGCCACCAATTGAAAAGTCAGCCTTTAAGGGTCAGGTTCTTAATACATACAGTCATCCCTCAGTGTCCTCAGCGGTGTGTTCCAGAATCTGCAGTGGAAGAGCACTGGATCCTACATACACAACGTGACTTCTGTCCACCCACCCCAGGACAAAGTTCACTTTACAAGCCAGGCACAGTCTGATGGATCCCCAGCATCGCTCCTCCTGGGCTGTGGGGCCATTAAGTAAAATCAGAGCCACTGGAACACAGGCTGTGACACCTCAGCCACCAATCTGATAACCAAGATGGCTACTGGTGATAGATGAACGGGACACTCTGGGCAAGGGCCAATCCACACCCTGGGTGGGACAAAGCAAGGTTTTGAGAGGGCTAACAGGCAGGAAGGCTAGAGAACCTCAAGCGGAGGTAATAGACTACAAGTGTCAGACATTTTTTTCCCTTCTCTATACAGAATTAAAAGGAGATTTCTTTTAAAATTCTGTGCTGCCATGACAATACCTGGCTTCACCTAAACTTAACTTTTCTCAAACCCTGAGCTAACCAATGCATTTTTAAATGGAAATGTTTTTCTTAAGCTATGTTAATGAACTATGTATTTACCCTAGACTCTGTCTTTCTTCAAGCGGGTTCCACATAAGACTCAGAACCAATAATGGCTCAGCAAACCAGTATGTTTTACTCAGAAATGTTCTCTTAAGCTATGTTAATGAGACTGTGTATTTGCTTGAAAATCTGCCTTTCTTCAAGATTCATGTCAATTGTTTTATGGCCCAGGATAACTCACCTTGTGCCAGTGCTATCTCAAAATGCAGGTTGTGGGTGAAGGGCCTGGTGCCACTCTCTGAGTGAGACACTTCCTTCCTCTAATTAGCAGATTGCTAATAGGTACATAACTTCTTGCTAAAAACTAGCAAGGGGGCATTCTTTCTGTCCCCTTTTGTGTCTGTATCAGAAGCTTTGCTCTCTCTTTTATACTTTGATAAAACTTTGTTACACAAAAGCTCTGAGAGATCAAGCCTCGTCACTGGCCCCAGATCGAATTCCTCTCCTCCTGAGGCCAAGCATCTGGGCATCTTTCATGTCTTATAGCAATAATCTTTCAGTTTCATCTCTGTGCTCAGATGCCACACAATTTAAAACTTATGAAGTGCTTACTTCTGGAATTTTCCATTTAATATTTTCAAGTTGCAGTTGACCACAGATAACTGGATGGGGGCTATAGTCTTTGTTTAATCTTTTTTTATAAGAACTCTGAGCAGTTTGTTTGCCTGCACTGGATCTTAGTTGCAGCACTCAAAAGCATTTTTTGTGGTGTGTGGGCTCTCTAGATGCCCCATAGCACATGGGATCTTCATTTCTTCATCAGGGATTGAACCCATGTCCCCCGCATTGGAAGACAGATTCTTAATCACTGGACCACCAAGGAAATCCCAGGGCTACAGTTTTTAAAGGAACAATGGCCAAAACATATACAAAGGAGGAGCCTGGCCCACAGCCTGCAGTAGCCAGGCCAGGGGGGAGTCCCTCCTCTGCAGTGACAGCCCAGGAACCAGCCTGCTGAGGTCACACGTGTAGGACGTCAGGCTCTGTTTCCTGCAACCAGTCCAGAAAGCTCAACAACCTCCTAGAACAGTTGACCAAGTGGCTGGGATTGGATCATCACTGACTGCTGCCCTGAGGACAAGCCAGGGACCTCAGTCCAGAGGGAGCCCTTCTAGCCACCTCACTGGAAACAGTGACAGACTATTTTCTTGGGCTCCAAATACACTGAGGATGGTGACTGCAGCCACAAAATGTAGCTATGAGAAACCTAGACAGTGTATTAAAAAGCAGAGATATCACTTTGCTGACAAAGGTCTGTATAGTTAAAACTATGGTTTTTCCAGTAGTCATGTATGGATGTGAGAGTTGGACTATAAAGAAAGCTGAGCACCAAAGAATTGATGCTTTTGAACTGTGGTGTTGGAGAAGACTCTTGAGAGTCCCTTGGACTGCAAGGAGATCCAACTAGTCAATCCTAAAGGAAATCAGTCCTGAATATTCATTGGAAGGACTGAGGCTAAAGCTGAAGCTCCAATACTTTGGCCACCTGATGTGAAGACCCAACTCATTGGAAAAGACCCTGATGTTGGGAAAGATGAAGGCAGGGGGAGAAGGGGGTGACAGAATGAGATGGTTAGAGGGCACCACGGACTCAATGGACGTGAGTTTGACCCAACTCAGGGAGACAGTGAAGGACAGGGAGACCTGGAGTGTTGCAGTCCATGGGGTCGAAAAGAGTCAGACACGACTGACCAACTGAAGAACAATGAGTGGGAGGATTATTCCAGATATTTGGGGGAAGGGGTGGAGATTTCCAGGAACTCGGCCACCACCCACTTTCTGTCTTTGATGGCCAGCCTTGGAACTGTCAGGTTGTGCCCTGCCCACATGCCTCCTGTTTCAGAATCACTAGTGAGCTTCCATTATGTGAGCCGTGATTTCAAATGCTGCTGTCAACTTACTCTGCAGGAAAGGATGGAAGGGGTGCGGTTCTGTCACTGTGCTTGCCTTAACCTCCTGCCATGCACCACATTTCAGATGTGATGTATGTTTCTCCAGTCTTAGATCCACTCATTTTAAGCAAAGACATTCGTTCAGTTTGCAGAATGAATACCTGACTCTGTCTTCCCTAAAGCCCTTTTTATCAGCTATGAGCTATGCTATGTCATGACAGGGTAACAGGCAGGAAGGCCAGGGGTCTCCAAACGGAGGAAATAGGCTGCAAGTGTCAGACATTTTTATCTCTCTTAAGCAGCAGGAGGAAACAAACTAGCGATATTTTTTCCTTCTCTGCTGCTGCTGCTAAGTCGCTTCAGTCATGTCTGACTCTGTGCGACCCCATAGACGGCAGCCCATGAGGCTACCCCGTCCCTGGGATTCTCCAGGCAAGAACACTGGAGTGGGTTGCCATTTCCTTCTCCAATGCATGAAAGTGAAAAGTGAAAGTGAAGTCGCTCAGTCCTGTCCAACTCTTAGCGACCCCATGGACTACAGCCCACCAGGCCCTCCGTCCATGGGATTTTCCTTCTCTATACAAATTTAAAAGGAGGTTTCTCTTAAAATACTGTGTTGCCATAATGACACCTGGTTTCACCTGAAGTTAACTATTCTCAAACCTTGAGTTAACCAATGCATTTTTCTTATGGAAATATTTGTCTTAAGCTATGTTAATGTGCTATGCATTTACCCCAGACTCTGTCTTCAAGTCAGTTCTGCCTAATGGCTCAGAACCTACTTGACAAACCATTATGTTATAGGCAGACATTGTTCCCCTAATCTATGTAAATGAAACTATTTGTATGGTAATCTGCCCTTCTACAAGATTCAAGTCAGTCTTTTTATGGCCTGGGATGACTCGTCTGGTGCCAAGATTACCCCAAAATACATCTTATGGATGAGGGGCCTGATGCCATTCTGAGTTTTTAAGACATTCCTTTCTTTCATTAGCAAACTGCAAGTGACTATATAACATCCAGCTGAAGACTAGCAGCCGGGTACTCTTTCTGCCCCCTTCTGATGCCTATGTCAGAAACTTTCTCTATCTCCTTTATACTTTAATAAAACTTTATTACACAAAAGTTCTGAGTGATCAAGCCTGGTCTCTGGCCCCGGATTGAATTCTTCTCCTCCAGAGGCCAAGAATCCCAGCACCTTTTCGTGTTTCAAGAACAACTTTTCAGTCGCTTCAATCAAACTGATCACAGGGACCACAGCCTTGTCTAACTCAATGAAACTATGAGCCATGATGTGTAGGGCCACTCAAGACAGAAAGGTCATAGTGGAGAGTTCTGACAAAAAATGGTCCACTGGAGAAGGGAATGGCAAACCACTTCAGTATTCTTGCCTTGAGAACCCCATGAACAGCAAGAAAAGGCAAAAAGATTTGACACTGAAAGAGGAACTCCCCAAGTTGGTAGGCGCCCAATATGCTACTGGAGAAGAGTGGAGAAATAACTCCAGAAAGAATGAAGACATGGAGCCAAAGTGAAAACAACGAAAAATTGTGGATATGACTGTGATGGAAATAAAATTGGATGCTCTAAGAACAATATTGCATAGGAACCTGGAATGTCAGGTCCATGAATCAAGGTAAATTGGAACTGGTCAAACAGGAGATGGCAACAGTGAACATCAACATTTTAGGAATCTGAACTAAAATGGACAGGAGTGGGTGAATTTAATTCAGATGACCATTATATCTTCTACTGTGGGCAAGAATCCCTTAGAAGAAATGGAGTAGCCCCCCATAGTTGACAGAAGAGTACAAAATGCAGTTCTTGGGTACAATCTCAAAAATGACAGAATGATCTCTGTTCCTTTCCAAGGCAAACCATTCAACATCACAGTAAATCAAGTCTATGCCCCAATCACTAATGCTGAAGAAGCTGAAGTTGAATGGCTCTGTGAAGAACTACAAGACCTTCTAGAATTCACACCCCCAAAAGAGGTCCTTTTCATCATAGGGGACTGGAATGCAAAAGTAGGAAGTTAAGAGATACCTAGAATAACAGGCAAGCTTGGCTTTGGAGTACAAAATGAAGCAGGGCAAAGGCTAACAGAGTTTTGCCAAGAGAACACATCAGTCATAGCAAACACCCTTGTCCAACAATACAAGAGATGACTCTACACATGGACATCACCAGATGGTCAATACAGAAATCAGATTGATTTTATTCTTTGCAGCCAAAGATGGAGAAGCTCTATATAGTCAGCAACAAGACTGGGAGCTGACTGTGGCTCAGATCATGAACTCCTTATCGCAAAATTCAGACTTAAATTGAAGAATTAGGGAAAACCACTAGGCCAATCATGTATGACTTAAATTGTAAACCCCTTACAATTATACAGGAGAAGTGACATAGATTCAAGGGATTAGATCTGATAGACAGAATGCCTGAAGACCTATGGACAGAGGTTCATGACATTGTACAGGAGACAGTGATCAAGACTTTCCCCAAGGGTTGGGGGAGGGGGGGGGAGAATGCAAAAAGGCAAAATGGTTGTCTGAAGAGGACTTACAAATAGCTGAGAAAAGAAGAGAAGTGAAAGGCAAAAGAGAAAAGCAAAGATATATTCATCTGAATGAAGAGTTCCAAAGAATAGCAAGGAGAGATAAGAAAGCCTTCCTCAGTGACCAATGCAAAGAAATAGAGGAAAACCAAGGGAACATTTCTTGCAAAGATGGGCTCAATAAAGGAGAGAAGCAGTGAGGACCTAACAGAAGCAGAAAATAGTAAGAAGAGGTGGCAAGAATACACGGAAAAACTACAAAAAAGATCTTCATGACCCATATAACCACGACGGTGTGATCACTCACCTAGAGCCAGACATCCTGGAATGCAAAGTCAAGTGGGCCTTAGGAAGCATCACTACCAACAAAGCTAGTGGAGGTGATGGAATTCCAGTTGAGCTATTTCAAATCCTAAAAGATGATGCTGTGAAAGTGCTGCACTCAGTATGCCAGCAAATTTGGAAAACTCAGCAGTGGCCACAGGACTGGAAAAGGTCAGTTTTCATTCCAATCCCAAAGAAAGGCAATGCCAAAGAATGTTCAAACTACTGCACAATTTTTACTCATCTCCCATGCTAGCAAAGCAATTCTCAAAATTCTCCAAGCCAGGCTTCAATTGTGCATGAACTGAGAACTTCCAGATGTTGAACCTGGATTTAGAAAAGGCAGAGTAACCAGAGATCAAGTTGCCAACATCGATGGATCATTGAAAAAGCAAGAGAGTTCCAGAAAAACATCTCCTTCTGCTTTATTGACTATGCCAACGCCTTTGACTGTGTGGATCACAACAAACTGTAGAAAATTCTGAAAGAGATGGGAATACCAGACCACCTTACCTGTCTACTGAGAAATCTGTATTCAGGTCAAGAAGCAACAGTTAGGAATGGAAATGGAACAATAGACTGTTTCCAAATTGGGAAAGAATACATCAAGGCTGTACATTGTCACCCTGCTTATTTAACTTCTATGCAGAGTACATCATGAGAAATACTGGGCTGGATGAAGCACAAACTGGAATCAAGATTCTTGAGAGAAATATCAATAACCTCAGATATGCAGATGACACTACCCTTATGGCAGAAAGTGAAGAAGAACTTAAGAGCCTCTTGATGAAAGTGAAAGAGGAGACTGAAAAAGCTGGCTTAAAACTCAGCATTCAAAAAACAAAGATCATGGCATCCGGTCCCATCACTTCATGATAAATAGATGGGGAAACAATGGAAACAGTGACAGACTTTATCTTCTTGGGTTCTAAAATCACTGCAGATGGTGACTGCGGCCATGAATTTAGAAGACACTTGCTCCTTGGAAGAAAAGCTAGACAACATATTAAAAAACAGAGACATTAGTTTGCCAACAAAGGTGCATCTAGTCAAAGCTATGATTTTTTTCAGTGGTCATGTATGGATGTGAGAGTCGGACCATAGAGAAAGCTGAGTGCCAAAGAACTGATGCTGTTTATAATCTCGAGAATTTTTAATGTCACTGGAAACTTCTTACTATGTGACATTTAACGAAAAACGCTGGATGAAAATTTTGAAATGAGAGTATAGTTTTTTTTGTTTTTGTTTTTTTTATTAAAGACAGAGAAGAGTAAACAGAAGAATTCTTACACCCTTAAGCAGAAATCTGGAATGAGTTTTCCCCAAATGGAGTGGATGTCATGTATGTTTGTTAGTGTTGACTTAAAAAGGTGCCAACTTGAGAGCTGTGACTTCAGTTTTATTTAAGGCAGAATGAGGACTGCAGCCTGGGAGGCAGCACTTCAGACAGCTCTGAGAGATTGCTCCAAAGCAGGAGTGGAGGAAGGTCAATATATAAGGTTTTGGTGAAAGGGGAGTTCAATACCATTAAGCAACCATTTTACAAAAGGTTTTTTTTTTTTTTTTTTTGCTAGTCATGAGGATCTGATGTCACCATGAAGAAATTCAGTGCTTCTCTAGATATAAGGAGATGCAAGGACTAAGATCATAAAATCTGTTTCTAAAAACATCCATCTAAAGACCTGTCCTACCGGATTCCCTGGAACACAGAGTGCCTCATTCCACCCTGAACTCCCTGAGGGGTTTTTGAAGGTCAACAGCTATAGCAGCATGGGGCTCAGTCTCTGTAGAGGCAGATGGCAAATGCCTTTGTTGTTCAGTCATTGGCAATGCTCTTGGCAAGTGTCGATTTGTAATTGACAGTAGTCTCCCATCGCCTCTGACACATTACAAACAGGGTCTTACAAGGACACCAGTTATCTTCCAACCTAGAGTCAGGAGTCTGCAGCCAGTTTCCCTGGCTTAAAGTCAAGGTGTGGCAGAGTTATGCCCCTTCAGGAGGCCTGGATGGGGGTCTGTTCCCATCTTGTCCAGCTTCCAGAGGCCGCTGTTCTCCCTGGCTCATCCCGCCCCCTCCATCTTTATCAGTGCTGCCCCTTCTCTGGGTGCACCCACATTATCCAGACTAATCTTTTCATTCTAAAGTCAGCTGTTAAATGCAATTTCATTTGCAGCCTGAATTCTCCTTTCCTAACATACCCATAGGTTCTGGGGGTCAGGGTGTGGACATTTTTGGGGGCCATCAATTGGCCGACCCTAGGGCGAATAGTGGAACTCAATATTAGTTTTACCTTATTTCAGTTTTTCCTGGTGTTGTTTACATTTTTTTAATGAATGTATATATATATATACATATATATATATATAATTTTTTAAATAAAGACATTTGTTTTATTTTTCTTACAATTTGGGGGGAAAAAAGTCTGCATATGAACTGCATGTGAATGTCTGCATCACAGTTCAGGGTAGGGATGTCCATTTGGGGATTTTATGAGAGTATCCAGGCAGGAGGGTTCTGCCTCATCTCTGTGGTGACGTTTTGGAGAGGATGTTGATGTCATGTCACCATGGAGCAGGATGGGGGGTCCAAGCCCCTTAGGACACCTGCTGTTGTTAAGTGGAGGGAGTCTCACTAAGTCCCAGTCCTCCAGATAGCATCTTTCTTGTTCAAACACTGAACTCGGTGACATGCACCCAGCAAACATTCAGCTTCTGCCTTGGCTGGGCCCAGACTGTGGCACTCATCAGGAGGGTTCCCTGCTGGGGCCATGACGTAGGGCTTGGGGGTGAGCATGAACTCACTCCCCCACCTGTCTGGGCTCCAGATCGTCCACCTCAGCCTTTTCAGCCTGGTCTTTGGCACTCTGGGTTATCACTGGGCTGGCCTCCAAGTGACACGCACCACTCCCGGCTCACGTGCTGGTCTCTAATCTCTAGACTGTGGTCCCTGGATCTCCACAAGGCATTCAGAACACGACTCCCCTACTCCCTGAAGCCCCGAGTTGGCATCTTGATCCCTCTGGGCCAAGTCACCTGAGATGCCACAGTTATAGTAGGGGCTTTCTGACCTCTTTCTTCCTGAAAACAGCACATGAACTTGCCCGTGAGGATGGACCCCTTTTGTACCAGGGGGAACAGAATATTTTAATCACTAGAGACAGGGATCTGGGCAAACCCAGTAACATAAACCTTATCCCCCACTGGGTCCCTTATGTTTCCTAATCTTCTCCCACCATTTATCTTTTGTCACAGCCCCAGGATTTATCATATTTTTGTTTAAAAAGTGTACAAGTTCTGGATCCTAACCACTTCTTTAGTCCTCATTTTTCCTATGAAGACTGCCTGTGGACAAAAATATTAAATAAAATCTGTATGCTTTTCTCATGTTAAAAATGTCTTATGTTGGTTTAATTTACAGGCACCATCACGAGCCTAAGAGGGTGGAAGGAAGCTTTTACTGCCTGCAAAACTTCGAAACCTAATTCCTGTCAATGGAAACTGTGATTGGCTTAGTTAGGATGGGTTATCCACTTGACAAGTGAGTAAAATCGGCCTTGAGCAGGAGCCTATAGGGTAAGGAATGCCCTGTCATCAGTGATGAGGTAGATGGAGAATTCTCAGGGAAGGGGCTGACTGGGAGAGTCATGCTGGAGGCATCTGCCAGGCCCCTGCTGGAGCCCTGGAGTCAGGTTGGTTTTAAACCCCAAAGCCTGGCCAGGGTTCTTCCGTTCCCTCTGGCCAGGCTTCTTCCGTTCCCTCTGGCCAGGCTTCTTCACTGGGTGATGAAGTTACTGCAGATTGGATAATTCCTTGTTACTTTGTGTTCTTCATTATTTACCAGGTGGCCTATTATGGCTTTGTATTATCCTTGTAAGCAGGGGGAAAAAAGTGAATATTTTTAAAAGATATTGACTCTTTTAACACCAGTGTTAAGAAATATGTTGCTATTAAACAGAATGAAAAGGGACAGGCAAACTGCACAAGAAAAAGCAAATACAATTATTGAAAAGAAAGAAGGGAGGAGAAGGAAGGAAGAAGGAAAGATGGCCGCATCCTAACAGGGCGGCAGGAACTACCGGCGCCGGGAACCCGGGGTCGCCAAGGTCACCAGGGTCACCCGTCATCAGGGTCGCAGGCTTGGGCTCCCTCCTCTGGGTCTGCAGCCCTTGTAAAGACTATGTGATCGTCCTGCCCTGTTGCTTTTTTCCATTTACACCTTAAAAAATGAGCGATTCAGTAAGTGAGATGGAATCTACTGTGGGTCTGGGAAAGTCAGAGATTCTGCGCTGCCCAAGGCCACCAAAGGTCAGTGTGGTGGGCTCTCCCCTGTGTGTGTGTGTGTGTTGGGGAGTTTGTGTGGTATGTGTGTATGTGGTGTGTGTGGTGCCAGTAGAATGTATATGTGGTACAAGTGTGGTACCTGTGCTGAGAGGGGGTGTAGGTGGGCACGGACCGATGCCACCCCTGCAGTCACTGCCGAGGCGGCAATGTCGGCAGGGCCCTGGCCCAAGTACCCTCTGCCACCCGAGCACCTCCCACCCATGAGCCAGGCTTAGCAGCCTGTTGAGGAGCCCCCGGGTGGAGACTGCAGACCGAGCTGGTGCCAAAGTTAGTGTGGAAGCCAGGGAGCAGCCCCCTCATCTCCACACTCCTGGGAGGAGGGGCCGCCCCCAGGGAGGTGGCGAGGCCTCTTGGAGGCCGGGGGCAAGGAGGACCCGAGGGGAGGGGGGTTTGCCCGGGCTGGGCTCCGGCTGGGAGACGGCCCCAGGGAGCCCCCAGCCACCCGCCCGCCCTAGCCCTTTGCTCCGCGTGCCCGCTTGCCCTAGGCTGCCCGGGGAGATGAGACCTGCCCCTCTGCTGCCTCCCGGGGCAGATAACCCGGCGGAGAGAAGAGGCTCTGCCCAGAGCCTCAAAGCCTGAAGCTCCCTGTAGAGCCTGTGCTGACAGCTGACGGTCCCCAACACTCACAGGTTTATGACTTTCGTTTCCACATTTCTTCAGCATGTAAAATAACTTTAGATACAGTGCAACCTCTTATCACGATTATAATTTTTCAAAGAAATATACAAACTATGATACATAACAGAGATAAGCTAGGAGGATTTACTGAAAAGCACAGGGAATTACACTTCCAGGGAACGGAAGAAGCCTGGCCAGAGGGAACGGAAGAACCCTGGCCAGGCTTTGGGGTTTAAAACCAACCTGACTCCAGGGCTCCAGCAGGGGCCTGGCAGATGCCTCCAGCATTACACTCAGTGTCTTGTAATAACCTACAGCAGACTATAATCTGCAAAACACCAAATCAATATGCTGTACATGTGAAACTAAAACAATTTTGTAAGTCAGCTGTAGTTCAATAAAAAATAAAATCAAAGGGAAATAAATATTATACTTGTTAATTAAGATGTTGGGAATGAGGTACAGCAGATACAAAAAGGCTTTAAAAATAAAGATGCTAGGGGCGGCAGGATGCTGGACGGTAAGGGTTTTATTGTATTATTTACACTTTATTTCTTTGGCGAAAACAGGGTTAATTAAAAGGCCCAGGCCCTTAGTCTGGTAGGAACTGCTAACAGCCAGCAGGAGACAGCAGAGCAGGCTCCTCCTGGGAGGGGAGGGCAGGTTGTGGGGGGTTGTTCCTGGGAGGGGGACTGGGGACTGCGGGAGGATTTGGAATTTTCTGTGCTTTCATGGTTCCGGAGTGTGAGGGTTTATGGTTCCAGAGTGTGAGGGGAACCGAGACTGAAGCTTGCTCCCTGGGCAGCTGAGTTATTTGGACAGTTGCTAAAGATGGTGAGCTTTACACCAGCAGGGTTCTGCCTGGGGGGGCCAGCCCAAGATGGAGCAGGGCAGATTCACGATGGAAATCCACTTACAGAAAACAAGAGGTGTTGGGGCTCTTGCTGGAGACAGCCAGGGGGTCAGATTCCCTGGGTGGTCTGCAGTAGTTCCACTGAGCTGACCAGGGGGTGTCTTGCTGAGACTGGGTGACCAATGCTGACCATCAGACACTGAGGCTCGAGCCAGGAGGGGCCGAGTTTGGGCTGAGTTTGTGGGGAGCAGGGCTGTGTGCCTCACAGAGGGCTTCGTGTGGAAGGGGTCCAGGAGACAGGACTCAGGTCACAGAAGCAAGTGCTTCACACGAGTTTACGCAGAGATTTGGTCTGGAAGCAGGACTTTAATAGTGCAAGAGGAAGGTTAGATCAGGAATGCTGACCTGGAACACCTAGGCTCACAGAGGGCAAGGCCCTCTTGCCGAGCTTCACAGCGAGTACATGTTGTGTCTTTATGCTGAGGACGCGCCTGCCGTCCTTCCTCATCCATGAAACCTTCCCATTATTGACACCAAAATGACCTCCCAGAGTCACAGCATTTGTAAGTCAAAGAGCAGAACTATTTATACCCCCTAAGGAACTTTTTAATTTGAAAAATATAGAAAAGACAAGGCTGTATATTGTCATCATACTTATTTAACTTAAATGCAGAGCACATCATGCAAAGTGCCAGGCTGGAATCAAGATTGCTGGGAAAAATAACAACCTCACATAAGCAGACGATTCCACTTTAATGGTAGAAAGGAAAGAGAAACTAAAGAGCCTATTTATGAGGGTGAAAGAAGAGAGTGAAAAGCTGGCTTAAAATTCAACATTCGAAAAATCATGGCATCCAATCCCATCAATTCATGGCAAATAGATGGGAAAAAATGCAAACAGTGACAGATTTTATTTTCTTGGGCTCCAAAATCACTGCAGACGGTGACTGCAGCCATGAAATTAAAAAATACTTGCTCCTTGGAAGAAACTCTATGACAAACCTAGACAGCATATTACAAAGCAGACAAAGGTCCATATAGTGAAAGCTTGTTTTTCCAGTTGTCAGTGTGGGAGCTGAACCATAAAGAAAGCAGAATGCCAAAAGAATTGATGGTTTTGAATTGTGGTGCTAGAGAAGACTCTTGAGAGTCCTTTGGACTGCAAGGAGATCAAGCCAGTCAATCCTAAAGGAAATCAACGCTGAATATTCTGGAAGGACTGAGGCTGAAGCTGAAGCTCCAATACTTTGGCCACCTGATGCAACGAGATGACTTATTGGAAAAGACCCTGATGCTGTGAGAGATTGAAGGCAAAGGGAGAAGGGGGCAGCAAAGGATGAGATGGTTGGATGGTATCACCAACTCAATGGACATGAATCTGAGCAAACTCTGGGAGATAGTGAAGGACTGAGAATCCTGGTGTGCTGCAGTCCATAGGGTCACAGAGAGTTGGACATTACCGAGCAACTGAGCAACGAAAGTACAAAAATAGAAAACAAATTTCCCAAAAATACACGTGATTGTTAGTAACATTTATGCTGTACATTACATTTAATGATAGAAATGTGAGCGTTTATACTTTCACTACCATTATGCATAAATTTGGATATAGTCACTGAAGTTACCGTAGGATTTTAACATGAAAAATAAGATAAATTAGAACAAATCAATTGTTTGTTGTAAATTTCATATCTGTTGCAATGTGATAACTGTTTATATTTTATAGAGTAGGAAATTTCTTAAAAATTGAAAACAGCAAATACTTTTTGATCACCTTGTATATATACTTGTCCTTGTGTTAGTCTCTCAGTGGTGTCCAGCTCTTTGCGATCACATGGACTGTAGCCTACCAGGCTCTTCTGTTCATGGGATTCTCCAGGCAAGAATACTGGAGTGGGTTCTCATGCCCTCCTCCAGGGGATCTTCCCCACCCACAGATGGAACCCAGGTCTCCTGAATTGCAGGCAGATTCTTTACCATCTGAGCCACCAGGGAAGTCCAATATAGACTAGATACATAATACACATAATGCATAATTTGCTATCTAAATATGTCAAAATTCATATATAATATATATGTAGTTATATATATATATATATATATATATATATATATATCCAACCAAGCCCCTCATGAATATGCATATATATATACATATATACATACATATATATGTAGTTATACATATATATATATAGTTATATATATATATATATATATAGCTACAGAAGTCAAAGTGGAATTTTGTTACTGATTCTCAAGCTTAATTCCCACAGGTAGCCAGTACTGAAGTTTGGTGCAAATCCTTTGAGGCTCTGTTTCTTTTTTTTAAGTAGAGCTAAAATTGTAATCCAGGTCAATGTGCTCCAAATTCTGTGTTTTTGTTTTTTTTTTTCCCAATTAACTAGGACAATGTATATAAAGTACTAGTGAATACCTGGTGTTCAGTAGCCCTCAGTAAGCTGTAGTTGTGGTTCACGTCTGTCGACACAGCTGAATGGAATTAGTGAGCAGTTTGTGAATTCTTGGTGCAAGTTTTGTTCTCAGCACCACACAGGATGTACTTGAGAGGATGAGAAGGGTACAGAATGTCATTTTAATAATACCTACAGGTAAGGAGAACTTCCCAGGTAGCTCAGTCATAAAGAATCAGACTGCAGTGCAGGAAATGCAGGATCGATCCCTGGGTTGGGAAGATCCCCTGGAGAAGGAAATGGCACCCCACTCCAGTATTCTTGCCTGGGAAATCCCATGACTTTCCCAGAGGAGCCTGGTAGGCTAGAGGCCATGGGGTTGCAAAGAGTTGGACATGACTGAGTGACTAATGAACAAACAACAGTTCCTCTTCAAGGGACAGATATAATGATACATCTTTGAGCTCTATGGGAACTAAAGCCCTCACTAGGAGGAAGCTGAAAAATGGGGTTGACCCTCCAGAAGGCAGACAACTAAAGTGTGGATTCTGTTGACTTTTCCCCAGTTCTATGCTGATTCTCTCCTACTCAAGCCCCTCATGAATATGCGTATACCTTAGCTTAAAGCTTAAGACCTCCCCAGTTGTGCTGTTCAGGAAACACTGCTTTTGGAAAGATCCCTGGCATTCTCCTTATTTGCTACCAGTAAAAGCTGTTGTTCAGTCACGAAGTCATGTCCCTTTGCAACCCCATGGTCTGTGGCCCACCAGGCTTCCCTACCCATAGCAAGAATACTGGAGTAGGTTGCCATGTCCTTCTCCAAGGGATCTTCCCCACCCAGGGATCGAACCCGGTTCTCCTGCATTGCAGGCAGACTGAGTCAGTGATACCATCGAACCATCTCATCCTCTGTTGCTCCCTTCTCCTCCTGTCCTCAATCTTTCCCAATATCAGGGTCTTTTCCAATGAGTTGGCTCTTCGCATCAGGTGCCCAAAGCATTGGAGCTTCAGCATCAGTCCTTCCAATGAATATTCAGGGTTGTTTCCTTTATGATTGATCTCCTTGTTGTCCAAGGGACTCTCAAGAGTCTTCTCCAGCACCTCAGTTTGAAAACATCAATTCTTTAGCACTCAGCTTTCTTTATGGTCTAACTCTCACATTCATACATGACAACTGGAAAAGCCATTTGTTGTTGTTGTTCAGTCCCTCAGTCGTGTCTGACTCTTTGCAATGCCATGGACTGCAGCACACCAGCCTTTCCTGTCCTTCACCATCTCCTGGCGCTTGCTCAAATTCATGTCCATTGAGTCCATGATGCCATTCAACCATCTCATCCTCTGTTGCCCCCTTCTCCTTCCTTCAATCTTTCCCAGCATCAGGGTCTTTTCCAGTGAGTTGGCTCTTCACATCAGGTGGCCAAAGTATTGGACTTTCAGCTTCAGCATCAGTCCTTCCAATGAATACTCAGGGTTGATTTCCTTTAGGATTGACTGGTTTGATCTCCTTGCTGTCCAAGGGACTCTCAAGAGTCTTCTCCAGCACCACAGTTCAAAAGCATCAATTCTTTGATGCTCAGCCTTCTTTATGGTCCAACTCTCACATCCATACATGACTACTGGAAAAGCCATAGCTTTGACTGGATCTTTGTCAGCAAAGTCATGCCTCTGCTTTTTAATTTGCTGTCTAGGTTTGTTATAGCCTTTCTTCCAAGGAGCAAGCATCTTTTAATTTCATGGCCATAGTCACCATCCACAGCAATTTTGGAGCCCAAGAAAA
The DNA here is from genome assembly GCF_032452875.1 of Bos javanicus. Classification (NCBI taxonomy): domain Eukaryota; kingdom Metazoa; phylum Chordata; class Mammalia; order Artiodactyla; family Bovidae; genus Bos; species Bos javanicus. The sequence continues at coordinate 146,463,308 of NC_083868.1, read as the reverse complement.
TACAATCTATCACTGTTTCCACTTTTTCCCCATCTATTTGCCATGAGTTAATAGGACTGGATGCCATGATCTTCATTTTCTGAATGTTGAGTTTTAAGCCAACTTTTTCACTCTCCTCTTTCACCTTCATCAAGAGGCTCTTTAGTTTCCTCTTCACTTTCTGCCATTAAACTGGTATAATCTGCGTATGTGAGGCTGTTGATACTTCTCCTGCTGATCTTGATTTCAGCCTGTGAGTCATCCAGTCCCATATTTCACATGATGTCCTCGGCATATAAGTTAAATAAGCAGGGTGACAATCTACAGCTTTGTCGTACTCCTTTCCCAACTTTGAACCAGTCCGTTGTTTCATGTCTGGTTCTAATTGCTGCAGACCCTTCCCTTTCCCAATCTTTGGCTTGGTGCTGTCTGCTGGCTGACACCCACCAAAAGGTGAACCCAGTTTTCCAGTAACAGAACCACCAGCACGTGGTGGCTCAAACGCCATTGGACACCCCTGGCTTCATGGCCCCCATAACTGGAAAAATGGGACTTCACATTGGGCTGCCTCATCACCCAGATGGGCCTCTGCACCATCCCCTCCTGGGGTGAGGACCTGCTGTGAGTTCACTGGGGCTCTGGTTGCTAAGAGGTTCTTTTCGTGCCCAGACAGTGCTCTCCTTTAACACTAAGTTTGCCAGAGTAAAAGCCGACTAAGGTGAGCCTTCAAACAGGGATGGCACACTCGATCTTTATTAACAGAGCTCCCCCTCCAATCCAGTGAATTTTCAGGACTCCATTAGCCAATACAGGCAATTCAGGCTAAAATTAGTAGCTTTCTTCAAGGAGGGCTCAGTAAATGAAAGGTTAGCCGTGTCTTTCTAGATCCAAAAGTGGATTCCTACGTGTAGGCATTGTGTTTTTGTGACAGCGCATTGTGAAAAGCGCATTTGTATGGCACTTTCACCATATCAAGACTTAATTTTATAAAACTCATACGTGAATGAATGAATGAGTAGGGTCAGACTCCTAGAACGCCCTGGAAGTGTTCAGAGTCCCAGGCTGCCTGCTGCTCAGCCACCTGGCCCTCCTGCTGACCTTAGCCTCAAGAGCAGGCCTTCCCTGCAGAGCTCTCCTAGAAGTTAATGCGAGACACTGTATAACTGATCTGAAATTGAGCTGTTTTATTTAGTTAGCCTGGCCTTCTTATCCCAGATTGGCCTGCATCTGCAGGAGGTTACAGATTAATTTATAAAGAAAAATCTCAAAAATGAAAAATGCAGATACACCAGAACAAGGAGGCCAGTGGTCGGGCATAGGCCCCGTGCTCTACTGGCAAGAGTAAAGGCATCCGTGTTTATTTGTTGCAAGTGTTCTGAGTTGGTTTTCCATATTTTGTTTATGGTAACTTTGAAGGGGCTGTGTTTGGATCCTGGCTTTGTTTTGTAGCCTCTAGTTTTTTTTTTTACTTTTATCACTGTTTGTGTTTGCAGTGTGTTTATTCTGACAGTGCCCTGTGGGCCCTGGAGTACAAATTCATTGTGTGTCAGTCACACATCCTAGAATCAGCACCGTGTTTATGTTCAGTGTTTCCATCCTGAAATCTTTCCAGTCCAGAAGACGAAGGTTAATTGACCTGGTTTGAAAAGATGTGCCAGTCAGTTCAATTCAGTTCAGTTGCTCAGTCATGTCCGATTCTTTGAGACCCCATGGACAGCATGCCAGGCTGCCCTGTCCATCACCACCTCCTGGAGCTTACACAAACTCATGTCCATTGAGTCAGTGGTGCCATCCAACCATCTCATCCTCTGTCGTCCCCTTGTCCTCCTGCCTTCAATCTTTCCCAGCATGAGGGTCTTTTCAAATGAGTCAGTTCTTCACATCAGGTGGCCAAAGTACTGGACTTTCAGCTTCAGCATCAGTCCTTCCAATGAATATGCAGGACTGATTTCCAGTGAGATCCAGAAACGGTTGGATCTCTTTGCTGTCCAAGGGACTCTCAAGAGTCTTCTCCAACACCACAGTTCAAAAGCATCAATTCTTCGGCGCTCAGCTTTCTTTCACATCCATATATGACTCTCACATCCATATATGACTACTGGAAAAATCAAAGCTTTGACTAGACGGACCTTTGTTGGCAAAGTAATGTCTCTGCTTTTTAATAAGCTGTCTAGGTTGGTCATAACTTTTCATCCAAGGAGTAAGCATCTTTTAATTTCATGGCTGCAGTCACCATCTGCAGTGATTTTGGAGCTCAAAAAAAATAAAGTCTGTCACTGTTTCCACTGTTGCCCCATCTATTTGTCATGAAATGATGGGACCGTATGCCATGATCTTCATTTTCTGAATGTTGAGTTTTAAGCCAACATTTTCACTCTCCTCTTTCACTTTCATCAAGAGGCTCTTTAGTTCTTTGCTTTCCGCTATAAGGGTGGTGTCATTTGCATATCTGAGGTTACTGATATTTCTCCCGGCAATCTTGATTCCAGTTTGTTCTTCATCCAGCCAGCTTTTCTCATGATGTACTCTGCATATAAGTTAAATAAGCAGCGTGACGATGTACAGCCTTGATGTACTACTTTCCCAATTTGGAACTGACTGTTGCTTCCTGAGATTTCTCAGGAGGCAGGTCAGGTGGTCTGGTACTCCCATCTTTTAAAGAATTTTCCACAGTTTGTTGTGATCCACACAGTCAAAGGCTTCCGCATAGTCAATAAAGCAGAAGGCGATGTTTTTCTGGGACTCTCTTGTGTTTTCAATGATCCAACAGATGTTGGCAATTTGATCTCTGGTTTCTCTGCCTTTTCTAAATCCAGCTTCAACATCTGGAAGTTTTCGGTTCATGCACTGTTGAAGCCTGGCTTGGAGAATTTTGAGAATTGCTTTGCTAGCGTGGGAGATGAGTAAAATTGTACAGTAATTTGAACATTCTTTGGCATTGCCTTTCTTAGGGATTGGAATGAAAACTGACCTTTTCCAGTCCTGTGGCCACTGCTGAGTTTTCCAAATTTGCTGACTGACATATTGAGTGCAGCACTTTCACAGCATCATCTTTTAGGATTTGAAATAGCTCAACTGGAATTCCATCACCTCCACTAGCTTTGTTCGTAGTGATGCTTCCCAAGGCCCACTTGACTTTGCATTCCAGGATGTCTGGCTCTAAGTGAGTGATCACATCATCAAGGTGTGAAGTCTGGGTCATGAAGATCTTTTTTGTGTAGTTCTGTGTATTCTTGCCACCTCTTCTTATATCTTCTGCTTCTGTTAGGTTCATACCATTTCTGTCCTTTATTGTGCCCATCTTTGCATGAAATGTTCCCTTGGTATCTCTAATTTTGCAGAGATCTCCAGACTTTCCCATTCTATGTTTTCCTCTATTTCTTTGCACTGGTCACTGAGGAAAGTTTTCTTATCTCTCCTGGCTATTCTTTGGAACTCTGCCTTCAAATGGGTATATCTTTTCTTTCCTCCTTTGCTTTCACTTCTCTTCTTTTCTCAGCTATTTGTAAGGTCTCCTCAGACAACCATTTTGCCTTTTTGCATTTCTTTTTCTTGGGGATGGTCTTGATCCTTTGAAAAATGTATATATCTATACAGTTTTAACATTCTTATATAGTCCCATGAAGAAAGAGTTCTTTAATTTCTAGTGGGTACAGTATTTTTCAGTAGGTATTCTCTGGTTCTACATCAGTTTCGGGTATTTGTGCCTTGTGGATCCAGAGATATTTGGGGCCCTGGTATGTGTGCCTGTGTATTTATCTCATGATCCTCCTGACTCAGTGAGAAGGGAGAATGGGGTCTCTTGGGCTTCTTGCCACAGGCTTGGGTTCCAGGTAGCTGGCTGATAAGTAAATTTTCCCCTTCCATGCTGTGGCTCAGATGGTAAAGAATCTGTCTGCAACGCAAGACACCCATGTTCGATCCCTGGGTCAGAAAGATCCCCTGGAAAAGGGAATGGCAACCTGCTCCAGTATTCCTACCTGGAGAATTCCAAGGACAGAAGATCCTGGAGAGTTACAGTCCATTGGATTGCAAAGTGTTGAACACCACTGAGCGACTAACACTTTCACTTCACATGCCCTAACCACTAACCCTGCAAGGACTCCCATGCCCCTCACCACTGGGTCTGTTCTTGGGGCTTCTGCAGGCCTCTCCCAAAGACAAACTCAGAGCCTCTCTTCATTTTAAAACTTTTCCTGGCCGTCACATCTGGAAAATCCCAAAAGGTACAGATGATGGTGTTTTTTTTTTTTTCCTCAGCGTAGTAAAATTAAAAAACTTAAGAAAATTTTATAGAAGCCAATGATTCTGGATTTCTCAACTAATAAACATTTGTTGTGAAAATACAAGCAATACTGAAGCATATCACTTAAGTAAAAAGTTTCTCTGCAGGTGTTAATTTGCTGGGCAGAGGGCTCATGAGTTTAAATTGTAATAGATACTAACACAGGGTACATCCTTGCAAGTGTTCACCATCTTGATGGGGGAGAAAAGGGCCTCACGTTCATGAGTGGAAAAGGGTTCTTATGTTCATTTGCATTTCCCTGATTACAGTGGAGCCCAAAACTTTGTTTTTGGGCTCCAAAATCACTGCAGAAGGTGACTGCAGCCATGAAATTAAAAGACGCTTACTCCTTGGAAGAAAAGCTATGACCAACCTAGACAGCTTATTAAAAAGCAGAGACATTACTTTGCCAACAAAGGTTGGTCTAGTCAAAGCTTTGGTTTTTCCAGTAGTCATGTATGGATCTGAGAGTTGGACTATAAAGAAAGCTGAGTGCAGAAGAATTGATGCTTTTGAACTGTGGTGTTGGAGAAGACTCTTGAGAGTCCCTTGGACAGCAAGGAGATCCAGCCAGTCCATTCTACAGGAAATCAGTCCTGAATATTCATTGGAAGGACTGATGCTGAAGCTGAAAGTCCAATACTTTGGCCACCTGATGCAAAGAACTGACTCATCAGAAAAGACCCTGATGCTGAGAAAGACTGAAGGCGGGAGAAGGGAACGACAAAGAATGAGATGGTTGGATGGCATCACCGATTCAATGGAGATGAGTTTGGGTAAACTCCTGGAATTGGTGATGGACAGGGAGGCCTGGCCTCCCTGCAGTCCACGGGGTCGCAAAGAGTCGGACACAACTGAGCAAGTGAACTGAACTGATTACACTGGAGTCGAATATCTTTTATATTTCATTATATGGCTCCTTTATGAGGCAGAAAGTAAAAGTTATCCTGTATTGTACTTGGGGTTTGGGTAAGAGGCCAGAGAGCCGGGTGGGCCAGGCCTCCTCTGCCACAAGTTGGGGTTCGCTCGCCATGACTGTGACTGTAAAACGCAATACTGAGAAAAAGTAACAAATCTCGGTTGTCATAATTGACTGTCACAAAGTCCCCTCGACTGCCCGTGAACTACACCACGTATGGGTCATCTTACTTGCTGGTCAACGTCAGGTTCCCGGAAAGCGAGCGTCCGGCGCGCAACACGGCGGCTTCCAAGGTGGTGTAGCCAGCGAGCTGCCCGCTTTCCCCGCGGGCCTTCCGCTCCGAACGCAGACACATTCCCGTCCCTCTCCCCGCACCCGCCTGGGCCGAGCCCACCGTCTGCGGCCCATCCCGGGGCTCGGCCGCACCCTCTCCTCGGTGGCAGGTCCGCATGCCCAGTGCCTCCACCCTCTGTGGTGCCGGCCAACATTCGCGCTGTTACCACCGGAGCCCCAGGCTGGACGCCTGCGCACCCCCGGGAACACCAGGCACCGAGGCGGGCCGACCCAGCGGGAACCCGAGCAGCCACCGCCTCCAGCCCCACCCACCGCGCCCCGAGCCTCGGACACTGGGGTGTGCGCATGCGCACCATGCCCGCTCCGCGTCCGGTAGCTGTCGCCATGGTGACCGGAGCCCCGGCCGCCCCGCCCCCCGCGCCGCCGCCCGGCGGGCCTGGCCGCGACCCAGAGTGGGGTGAAGGGTAAGGGGTGAAAGGGTCAGCTCGGGATGGGGGTGCGCTTGGGGTGAGCAAGTATCACGGGGTGAGGGGTAAGCAGATTCGCCAGGTTGCGGGGACCTTGGGTCAAGGGGTGAGCGGAGAGGGTCCGAGATGAGTGGGGGCTAGGTGACGGGAGCTTGGGTGAGGGGCGAGGGGTGAGAGGGTCGGTTTGGGTGCGCGGTCTGCAGAAAGAACCTCGTGGGATTATGTTAGGGGGTGGGGACCTCTCAGAGGAGGAGGTGTCTCTGTGGGGTGGGGGGGTCTGTCGGGGGCAGGGCCTGGCCGGGGGTGGGGCGGTGGTGACCTGAGAGGGGCGGCGAGCAGGGGAAGTGAAGGCCCGGGGGGTGTGGCCCGGGTCTGGAGGTGGGCCCGGGCCCGGACGGACGCCGGGTCTGGTTGGGTGAGGGAACCGAGCCCTGTCCGGGAGGGGGCGGGGTGGGCTGGGGAGGGCCCGGTCCGGGGGTGGGCCCGCCCCACAGCCCAGCCCCGCCCGGCCCCACTGGCCGCGTCCGGTCCTCCAGGAGCTGCAGCCCGGGCGTCCGTGCTGCGGGCCGGCCGAGGAGGGGCACGCACGGACACCGGCGCCCGCCCGCCCGCCTGCAGCATGTGGAAGCTGGGCCGAAGCCGGGTGCTCCTGGACGAGCCCCCCGAGGAGGAGGACGGCCTGCGGGGGGGGGCGCCGCCCGCCACCGCCCCCGCCGCCGCTCAGGTGAGGGGGCGCCAGGGGGGGCGGGGCGCGGGGGGCGGGTAGGGTGATGCGGGTAGGCATGAGCGGGGCTGAGGCCTGGCCGCGCAGTGGGGGAGGCGCACAGGTGGGGCGCACAGGTGAGGCCCGCGCCGCGCGGCCCTTTAATTTCCCGAGGCTGGTCCGGGCCCGGCCGCTGTGCCCTGTGGTGACCGCCCCCCCCGCCACGTTACGAATGACTGAACCCAGCGCCCCGCCGCCCCTCGCGCGGGTTTGGGATGGCCGGCGCAGTTCCCGGAGGTGGGAACCTCGGGCCGTGGCCTTCCAGCGGCGCGGGGGGAACTGTCTGCCGAGTGGACGCGGCCCTGGCCCCGGCCCGGGCCCATCAGTCCAGCGCCGAGTCCGGGGCCGCGCGCCGGGCTGGGCTGGACTCACCGGCGAGGCCTGGACTGGAGGAGGGCACCGGCCCGCCGGCGAGGTCAGGAGCTTCTGGGGACTGCAGCGCGCGCGCCGAGTGCGCTAAATACCTCTTCAGATAACAAACAGACCTTCACCTCTGTTTAAACCCTGGATTGGAGGAAGAAGGCAGATGGCCTTTATTTAGACAGACACTGCCGTTACAAGTTCGGAGATATGCCTGGAATGTTTAGAATTTTTTAATTAAAAAGGACCCCAGGTGGATCCTGTGCGCCTTACATACGCTCCCCTCCACCCCACCCCCAACGCGGTGTTCCTTTTCCTATGCAGTGAAATTAGGTCAGAAATTCAGCTTTTTTAACAATGACGGTGGTAATACGACAACTTCTTGTTTGTTAAATGTTTGGAAACCCTCTCCTGTTGCTGTTGGCGTAGGACGGAAGTTAATGGTGATCTGTGCCTCTCTTCTCGGCTCTTGGAAATAGTTCACGAGGTTGTTTCTTTCCCAGTTGGTTCTAAATAACTTCCCTTGGAACTGAAGTTGCTTCATTTGGATATTTTTTTAGTAGGAGTTAAATACCCTTGGATAAGCATTTAAATATGATCCCTGTCTGTAGGGTCTTTCAGAAACCACTTCTTGGTAGTTTTAGTGCTCACCCTACTATTTACTTTTTAAATCTCAAAATTTTATGGTTATTCTAAACAACAGCTTTCTTAAATATAATGTTGAGAATTTAAGTGCAGTTTAAATGTGGTTACAGACTTATTTAATTCTGTAAATAACTATTATTGGTCAAAGATAAGCAGTATTGTCTCTGAATGAACTTAAAGTTTTATAATCTAATTTATAATCTATTCTTCTATGTTCCGCTTCTGTTTCTCCTAATGAATCCCAAAACAGATTTTTTTCCCCTTTTAAGTTAAATTCAGTTCAGTTCAGTTGCTCAGTCGTGTCCCACTCTTTGCGAACCCATGAACTGCAGCACGCTAGACCTCCCTGTCCATCACCAACTCCCGGAGTTCACTCAAACTCATGGCCATTGAGTTGCTGACCTCATCCAACCACCTCATCCTCTGTCGTCCCCTTCTCCTGCCCTCAATCTTTCCCAGCATCAGGGTCTTTTCAAATGAGTCAGCTCTCGGCATCAGTGGCCAACTGTTGGAGTTTCAGCTTCAACATCAGTTCCTCCAATGAACACCCAGGACTAATCTTTAGGATGGACTGGTTGGATCTCCTTGCAGTCCAAGGAACTCTCAAGAGTTTTCAACACCACAGTTCAAAAGCATTAATTCTTCGGCGCTCAGCCTTCTTCACAGTCCAACTCTCACATCCATACATGACCACAGGAAAAACCATAGCCTTGACTAGATGAACCTTTGTTGGCAAAGTAATGTTTCTGCTTTTTATTATGCTATCTAGGTTGGTCATAACTTTCCTTCCAAGGAGCAATTGTCTTTTAATTTCATGGCTGCAGTCACCATCCGCAGTGATTTTGGAGCCCAGAAAAATAAAGTCTGACACTGTTTCCACTGTTTCCCCATCCATTTGCCATAAAGTGATGGGACCGGAATCCATGATCTTAGTTTTCTGAATGTTGAGCCAACTTTTTCACTGTCCTCTTTCACTTTCATCAAGAGGCTCTTTAGTTCTTCTTCACTTTCTGCCATAAGGGTAGTGTCATCTGCATATCTGAGGTTATTGATATTTCTCCCAGCAGTCTGGATTCCAGCTTGTGCTTCCTCCAGCCCAGCATTTCTCATGATGTATTCTGCATATAAGTTAAAAAAGCAGGGTGACAATATACAGCCCTGACATACTCCTTTTCCTATTTGGAACCAGTCTGGTGTTCCATGTCCAGTTCTAACTGTTGCTTCCTGACCTGCATACAGATTTCTCAAGAGGCAGGTCAGGTGATCTGGTATTCCCATCTCTTTGGGAATTTTCCACAGTTTATTGTGATCCACACAGTCAAAGGCTTTGGCATAGTCAATAAAGCAGAAAAGGATGTTTTTCTGGAGTTCTCTTGCTTTTTCAATGATCCAGTGGTTGTTGGTGATTTGATCTCTGGTTCCTCTGCCTTTTTCTAAAACCAGCTTGAACATCTGGAAGTTCACAGTTCACATATTGCTGAAGCCTGGCTTGGAGAATTTTGAGCATTACTTAACTAGCATGTGAGATGAGTGCAATTGTGCATTAGTTTGAGCATTCTTTGGCATGACCTTTCTTTGGGATTGGAATGAAAACTGACCTTTTCCAGTCCTGTGGCCACTGCTGAGCTTTCCAAATTTGCTGGCATATTGAGTGCAGCACTTTCACAGCATCATCTTTTAGAATTTTAAATAGCTCAGCTGGAATTCCATTGCTTCCACTAGCTTTGTTCATAGTGATACTTCTGAAGTCAGGCCCACCTGACTTCACATTCCAGGATGTCCAGCTCTAGGTGAGTGTGAGTGATAACACCTTCGTGATTATCTGGGTCGTGAAGATCTTTTTTGTATAGTTCTTCTGTGTATTCTTGGCCACTGCTTCTTAATATCTTCTGCTTCTATTAGGTCCATACCATTTCTGTCCTTTAACAGAGAAAAGTTGGAAGGATAGGAGATTAAGCACCCACATATATACTACCTAGACATAACGATTGTTATTTAATCGCTCAATCCTTTCCAACTCTTTGCCACCCCACAGACTCCAGGCTCCTCTGTCCATGGGATTTTCCAGAAATTTTATTAGAGTGGGATACCGTTTCTTTCTCCAGGGCATCTTCCTGACCCAGGGATCAAACCTGTGTCTCTTCAAGTTTATAGAATTACAGTCTATACCATTTTTTTTTTTTTTAGGTACACAACAACACTCAGTGGAAAACAGAGTTCCCATATACCCCCTGTCCCCACACATGTACAGCCTCCCCCATACTAGCAAAATCCCATTTGTTACAGCCAAGGAACCTCCACTGACACACTGTTATTGCCCAGAATCCACAGTTTACATTAAGGTTCCCTCTTGGTGTTGTCTGTTCTGTGGATTAGACAAGTGTATAGTGACATGAATTCACCATTATAGTGCCATGTAGTATAGTTTCACTGCCCTAAAAATCCCCTCTGCTCTGCCTATTCATCCCTCCCCTGCCCCCCGCAACCACTGATCTTTTTGCTGTCTCCATAGTTTTGCTTCTCCAGAATGTCAGAGTTGAATCATAAGATATGCAGCTTGTACAGATTGACTTCTCTTACTGGCTGAGCAGTGTGCATTTAAGGATCCTCCGTGTCTTTTCACGGCTTGATAGCTCATTTCTTTTTAATGCGGAATAATATCCCATTGTCTGGATGTACCAGTTTACCAGTTCACTGCAGAGTGGCATCTTGGTTGCTTCCAGGTTTTAGAAATTTTAAATAAAGCTTCTATAAAACATCATGTGCAGGGTTTTGTGTGGATGTTAGTTTTTAACTCGTTTGGATAGATACCAGGGACTGTGATTCCTGGATCATAGAGTAAGAGTATATTCTGTTTGTTAGAACCAGACTGTCTGCACAGTGGCTGCACCAGTTTGCATGCCCACCAGCAATGAGTGAGACTTCCTGTTGCTTCCTGTGCTTGCCAGCATGTGATGTCAGTGTTCTGCATTTTGGTCATTCTGATAGATGAGGACTGGCATCTCACTGTTGCTTAATTTGCATTTCCCTGATAACATTTGATGCAGAACATCTCTTCATCTTGCTCATTTGCCATCCATATAGGCTACCCACTCCAGTATTCTTGGGCTTCTCTTGTGGCTCAGCTGGTAAAGAATCCACCTGCAATGCAGGAGACCTAGGTTTGAATCCTAGGTTGGGAAGATCCCTTGGAGAAGGGAAAGGCTACCCACTCCAGTATTCTGGCCTGGAGAATTCCATGAATTGTATAGTCCATGGGGTCACAAAGAGTCGGACACAACTGAGCGACTTTCACTCACTCCTGTCTCCTTCAGTGAGATGACTGTTCAGATTTTCTTGCACCATTTTTTAATTGAGTTGCTTTTTTCCCCTTATTGTTGAGTTTTAAGAATTCTTTGTGTATTTTGGATAGCAGTCATTTATGAGACGGAGAAGGCAATGGCAACCCACTCCAGTACTCTTGCCTGGAAAATCCCGTGAACAGAGGAACCTGGTGGGCTGCAGTCCATGGGGTTGCTACGAGTCAGACACGACTGAGCGACTTCACTTTCACTTTTCACTTTCATGCACTGGAGAAGGAAATGGCAACCCACTCCAGTGTTCTTGCCTGGAGAATCCCAGGGATGGGGGAGCCTGGTGGGCTGCCGTCTATGGGGCTGCATAGAGTCAGACACGACTGAAGTGACTTAGCAGCAGCAGCAGCATTTATGAGATGTGTCTTTTCCAAATATTTCCTCCCAGTCTATGGCATATCTTTTCATTATCTTAACATTATATGTCACAGAGCAGAAGTTTTTAATTTTAATTAAGTCTAGGTTATCAGTTACCTCTTTCATAGATCACATCTTTGGTGGTGTTTCCCCAAAGGCGTCTATATTTTATCCTGGGTTACCTTCTAGGAGTGAGATTTGACTGCAGTTTCTATCTTACTTTATCAAGTGTATCTATAGTTTGGTGTGTTGAAAAAACTTTGCTATAGAAAAACAAAGACTTTTTGTGGCAAGTTAGTCATACTCTAAATTTAGTTCATTTCATCAGGTAGATTGATATTTATCCCAAAGCCAGCTTCTCTTAGAATTAAATTTTAAAATTTATGACAAGTCTAAAATAAAACTTCTGCCTACAAAATTTTATTTTAAAGTTGAAAGGAGTAGGAGTTAATACAGAAGGATTTAATGGATCTGTTAAATTGTGTCTCATTAGAAAGACATTCTCATTCCTCATTCTCATTCTACTTCATTTTCAGTCCATACCTTCCCCCCACCCCACCCTGTCCCCTCAAAAAAGTCAGTTCATATTAAAACATGTAGGCTGGGAGTGCCCTTTATCTTATTCCAGAAAGGCATTTAATTTGTGTTCAAATCTGGTCAGTCGACTTGCTTGAAAATCGGATCACACAGCTATAATCTGTGTCGTTTTTTAAAAAAAGAAAAAAGAGCTTAATGTTAGGTTCTAGTAAGTTTGAAATGTGAGGCATTCAGTCATTCCTTGGATTTAAGGAACACTTGCTGATGCTACTGCTGCTGCTGCTGCTACTGCTAAGTCGCTTCAGTCGTCTCCGACTCTATTCGACCCCATAGACAGAAGCCCACCAGGCTCCCCTGTCCGTGGGATTCTCCAGGCAAGAACACTGGAGTGGGTTGCTATTTCCTTCTCCAGTGCATGAAAGGGAAGTCGCTCAGTTGTGTCCGACTCTTAGCGACCCCATGGACTACAGCCTACCAGGCTCCTCCATCCATGGGATTTTCCAAGCAAGAGTACTGGAGTGGGGTGCCATTGCCTTCTCTGAAGGAACACTTAACTGTTACTAAAATACGTTTAACATTATAGAAAGCAAATTTATATGAGTCTCTCCGTAGACAACTAGCCTTTTTTGTCATGAATATGCATCTATTTTGCATTAAAGTATAACAGTGAGGTTTTTAAGGTGAAACATTTATTATAATCATTTAAAAAAGATTTAGAAGTTTTAGTGAATCTAATGTTTGTTTAAACAACATCTGCTATGCATATCGTAAAACATTTCTGGATGTTCAATATTGGGTCTTCTTCCTCTTTCCAGTAGGAAGTACCATTACTTTTTCTAATATAGCTACCCATGAAGCATTTATGTACATACATAAATGTATGTTTAAAATCACATATTTGCTTTTCCACCACAAACTATTTTGTGTACTTGGAATGGTTCCCTCAATAAATAATATATGTATCATGGGGCACTTCCTGTCTCAAGCCTACAGCTGGGGAAAAAACCATCCTTAAGGCTGGGTATTATTAAATGCCAGAATTTATCTGGTTGGACCTCTCCTGATGGATGTGGAGGCAGCTGTCTTTAGGCGCTGCTCCTGGGAGCTGTGTGAGTGGTAAGAGGAAAAGTTGGTCTGAGATGATCCACATGAGGGAGGGTTCAGCTGGTTTTCACTTGCTTCAAGCTGCACTACACAGGGTCCTGAGTGTTAGTTGCTCAGTCATGCCCAACTCTTTGCAACCCACCAGGCTCCTCTGTTCGTGGGTTTTTCCAGGCAAGAATACTGGAGTGGGTTGCCATTGCCTTCTCCAGCTGCAATTGAACATCTTCAGAAACAAAACTCAGGGCATTTTGGACATATTTTCATTTAAATATGAAAAAGCTTTATTTAAAAATTTAAAAGACTTTATTTACAAGTTTAAAAGGCTTAGACAGACTCTGTAGGCATTCCAAAAAAAGTCAGAGAACGTTTCAGGTGTTTTTTACTCTGCCTTGAGGATAGGAAAAACCAAGAGTCTTAGTTGAGATAACACAGAATCTTTCATGTGTGGTGCTGGGAGGGGTCTGTTGAAGTCTGTTATTGTGAGTTAGTGTGTTGCCTGTGAGGTCAACATTAATAACTTTGCAGTATATGTTAAATAAAGTTTTATACACTTCCCAGGTGGCTCAGTGGGAAAGAATCTGCCTGCCATTGCAGGAGACCACAGGTTCAGTCTCTTGAGTTGAGAAGATCCCCTTGCAGGAGGAAATGGCAACACACTCCAGTATTCTTACCTGGGAAATCCTGTGGACAGAGGAGCCTGGCGGGCTACAGCCCGTGGGGTCTCAAAAGTGTCAGACACGAATTAGCGACTAAACAGCAACACCAAGGTTTCATACCGAAACACGCACAAAACAAGGATATATATTGAACGACTGAAGAAAATGTGACCAGAGACTCACAGGAACTTGACCCTGTATTTCCTGTAAGAGCAGCAATTCAGTATTTGCGGATTCATAGCTGTCTTGAATATTGAAAATCAACTATTTTACATTTGAATAACTTAAGGAAGCTAAAGAACTTGTGTAGAGTTATGTAGCTACTAACAGGAATTTGAATCCAGGTTTCATATTTTATATTTAAAGTGGTGGCGGTGGTTTAGTCACTAAGTTGTGTCCGACTCTTGTGACCCCATGGACTGTATCCCACCAGGCTCCTTCGTCCATGGGATTCTCCAAGCAAGAATACTGGAGTGGGTTGCCATTTCCTTCTCCAGGGGATCTTCCTGACCCAGGAATTGAACCCAGGTCTCCTGCATTGCAGACAGATGCTTTAGTGACTGAGCTATGAAGGAAGCCAGTATTTAAAGTATTAGGGCTTCAATAATTAGTGCCTTAAAAAGCAGTGATAAAATTATGTCTTGGCTCAAATTTCAGTATAACAAACATCCTAATATACTTTTTTTTTTTTTTTTTGGCCGTGCTTAAGTATTGTAATAATGAGTATATTTATAGAAGTCTTACTGTGGAAGGTAAATGGCTCTCTGGTGAATTAGCAGGTGAAGTAGAGAACTGTCGTGCACACACCTGTTTCTTTATGCACCTCCCTTTTAACTTCGTTATTTGAAGAAGAGCAGGTAGAATTTAAGCTGATTATTAAAGAAAGATAGTGAGGGAGGGAGGAAATGGCATAGCTTTGGACCCCAAATAGCTTGGGGAATAGAAAACGAACCAGTTTAATTGGTATAGAAGGTTTGTACAGGGAGAACTAGGAAACCCCACTGAGGGGTTTAGACTTCACCTTGGAGGTAAGTATTGAGGCCTCTGAGTCATGGCTTCCTGCCACTTCACAGGGAATTCTTGTCTGGGGAGGAGGGATTAGAGGCGAGGTGCAGGTAAAACAGGTAGGATCCTGGTATCGGAGTTCAGGCTGAAATAAGAGCCTGAATTCTAGATGGATTAGGTTTAGGACAAGTGGGAGGAAGCAAGCTTGCCAAGCCAATGGAAAGAGAGGTGGTGCCTTTTGAAGTGAAGGTCAGAGGCTGAAGGGCACCTGGAGTGATGAGGAAGATGGTGTCACCTCTGAGCAGCAGGGAATCCTGCGCGCGTTGACTGTGGACATGTGACTTAGAGGCAGCTTCTACCAGACACCCCCATGGCTGAGCCTCGCAGGGAGAGTGCTGGGTAGGAGCCAGAGGACTCATCATTTGTGAGAAACTCCAAGAGCCTGGCTCTCCGTTGATGAATGAACTGGGACCACTGGCAAGGGAGTTGGTAGCCTGGCATCAGCAGACAGTCCTGGTTCCCCACTCCGTCTCAGCAATTGTGAGACATGGGGCCAGTGAGTGCATTATTCACTCTGCAGAGCCCCTGTTCTAAGCCAGAGGGTTAGAGCAGGAGTGGAGGAGCTGACTGTAAAGGGCCACATGGTGTCCGTCACAGATGTGCAACTCTGCAGCTGTCGTGTGCAGACAGCTATGACCTGTGTTGGTGAACAAGCGTGGCTGTGCTCCAATAAAACTGTAGGTACACAGGCAGGGCTGGGCCATTCTTTGCTGACCCTGGTTTAGAATAAAGATCTTTGAAGTCTATGCTAATTATGAGGCAACCTAATTCATTAGAGTTTTGCAGTGTGGAATTTGTTGTGATTTAGGGTACAAGTAGGAAGTCTTAGTTGCTAAACTTGGAAATTAATGGCAGATGCTGGAGTTCCTTATATTCTTCCTGGGCTTACATTTTATTAATTGGCTAGTGAACATTTGTGTATCTTTCTGTGCTTTCACATAAATTGTCTACTCTGGCCCTTTACTTCTCATTCCATGATGAAATGAGTCATGCTTTATAGTCAAGGAGACAACATGAAGAACAGCACAGTGATCTTCTGCATCATCTCAACCCAAACAGCACGTGGAGGTGAAGGGAACCTGGAGGTGTTGTGTCGACAGTTAAGAACTGTGTATAGTGGTGTTCATCTTAGTTCTGTAGAGCCTAGGGACTGGCAGGTGCCCTTTTGGGAGAAACTGTTGACTTCCCACTATATGTTCGTCGTGTGCACAGCCCCCCAACTGGAGATTTCACTCCCAGCATGCCTTGCACCAGCAAGAGCTCTGCGTCCAGGTCTGGGGAGTCACGTCGGAGGAACCAAGTGTGCTTGCCCACCTGCTTCCCATTCCCTTGGCACTTTGCTCAATGATGGTGGGGCTGTCCTCTGCTCTGGAGGGGGTGGGGTAAGGTGGGGTATGGTGTTGGTGTAGTGTTCTGTTCTGTTGTGCTGTATTCTTGCAGCAAATTTTATTATAACTAGAGGCTTTATGACATACATCTACCCAGTTCAGTTCAGTCGCTCACTCGTGTCTGACTCTTTTCCACCCCGTGGACTGAAGCATGCCAGGCTTCCCTGTCCATCACCAAATCCCGGAGTTTTGTCATACTCATGTCCATTAAGTCGGTGATGCCATCCAACCATCTCATCCTCTGTGGTCCCCTTCTCCTCCTGTCCTCATCAGGGTCTTTTCAAATGAGTCAGCTCTTCGCATCAGGTGGCCAAAGTATTGGAGTTTCAGCTTCATCATCAGTACTTCCAGTGAATATTCAGGACTGATTTCCTTTAGGATGGACTGGTTGGATCTCCTTGCAATCCAAGGGACTCTCAAGAGTCTTCTCCAACACCACAGTTCAAAAGCATCAATTGTTTGGCACTCAGCTTTCTTTATGGTCTGACTCTTAACATCCATACATGACTACTGGAAAAACCATAGCTTTGACAAGTGGACCTTTGTTGGCAAAGTAATGTCTCTGCAAAGTAATGTCTTTTTAACATGCTGTCTAGGTTAGTCATAACTTTTCTATCAAGGAGCAAGCGTTTTTTAATTTCATGGCTGCAGTCACCATCTGCAGTGATTTTGGAGCTCAAAAAAATAAAGTCTGACACTGTTTCCACTGTTTTGCCATCTATTTGCCATGAAGTGATGGGACCAGATGCCATGATCTTAGTTTTCTGAATGTTGAGTTTTAAGCCAACTTTTTCACTCTCCTCTTTCACCTTCATCAAGAAGCTCTTTAATTCTTCTTCGCTTTCTGCTATAAGAGTGGTGTCGTCTGCATATCTGAGGTTATTGATATTTCTCCCGGCAATCTTGATTCCAGCTTGTGCTTCCTCCATCCCAATATTTCTCATGATATACTCTGCATATAAGTTACATAAGCAGGGTGACAGTGTACTGCCTTGATGTACTCCTTTCCCGATTTGGAACCAATCTGTTGTTCCATGTCCAGTTCTAACTGTTGCTTCCTGACCTGCGTACAGATTTCTCAGGAGGTAGGCAGGTGGTCTGGTATTCCCATCTCTTTCAGAATTTTCCACAGTTTCTTGTGATCCATACAGTCAAAGGCTTTGGCATAGTCAATAAAGCAGAAGGAGATGTTTCTCTGGAACTCTCTTGCTTTTTCAATGATCCAGCAGATGTTGGCAATTTGATCTCTGGTTCCTCTGCCTTTTCTGAATCCAGCTTTAACATCTGGAAGTTCACGGTTCACGTAATGTTGAAGCCTGGCTTGGAGAATTTTGAGCATTACTTTACTGGCATGTGAGATGAGTGCAATTGTGTGGTAGTTAGAACATTCTTTGGCATTGCCTTTCTTAGGGATTGGAATGAAAACTGACCTTTTTCAGTCCTGTGGCCACTGCTGAGTTTTCCAAATTTGCTGGCATGCTGAGTGCAGCACTTTCACAGCATCATCTTTTAGGATTTGAAAGAGCTCAACTGGAATTCCATCACCTCCACTAGCTTTGTTAGTAGTGATGCTTCCTAAGGCCCGCTTGACTTCACATTCCAGGCTGTCTGGCTGTAGGTGAGTGATCACACCATTGTGGTTATCTGGGTCATGAAGATCTTTTTTGTGTAGTTCTGTGCATTCTTGCCATCTCTTCTTAATATCTTCTGCTTCTGTTAGGTCCATACCATTTCTGTCCTTTACTGTGTCCATCTTTGCATGAAATGTTCCCTTGGTATCTTTGATTTTCTTGACGAGATCTCTAGTCTTTCCCATTCTGTTGTTTTCCTCTATTTCTTTGCATCTACCCAGTGGCCTGCTCTACGTCATGTACCAGTTACTTCATTCTCCCTCATCTGTATCAATTAAACTTTAAAATAAAACTTTAGTATTTCCTTGTAACTATTATATCTCATTTTAGATTTTCTTTGCTAGGTATTGTCGCTAAGAGTCTGACACAACTGAGCGACTTCACTTTCACTTTTCACTTTCATGCATTGGAGAAGGAAATGGCAACCCACTCCAGTGTTCTTGCCTGGAGAATCCCAGGCACGGGGCAGCCTAGCGGGCTGCCTCTGTCTATGGGGTCGCACAGAGTCGGACACGACTGCAGCGACTTAGCAGCAGCAGCAGCATAGTAAGTTTATTGACTGAAGGTAAATAATACTTCTTAAAAAGAAAGTTGTTTTATAGTGGTGTTTTAAACAATAAATGGAAAAGTTTTGTCCTAAGATGTAATTATAGACATTGGTTGATGTGGCAAGAAAGTGTGCTAAGAAATTTTACAGAGAAAAAACAGTGTATGACTATACTTAAGAGTGGTCATCTTCACACATTTCCATTTTTATCATAAGAAATATGTATATCCCCATGTTGTTTTCTTTCCTGACACCAAGCAGTTCTTCAGTCCTCTGATACCAACTGGGTGTCATCCAGTTCAGTTTCGTTCTGACACAGCCTCAAGTTAGCACAGACCCCCCAGGTTACGGGCTCAGTCCCACACAGCTGCCCCCATGTCAGAAGTCAGCTGCCAACGGGTGGCCAGGCAAACAAGTGGAGCGAAGCCAGCACAATGGTGCAAAGGGAACCCCAGATCTGTGAAGCCTCAGACACACTGCCTTAACAATAAATGGTCCAGAAAAGCTCTTATGACTCCAGAGACCAGTTAAGAAGTTGCAGTCACCCAGGCCAGCGCAAAGCCAAGAGCAGCCGTGCTGAAGTGGTGACAGGCTGCTTCCCTTCCCGCACTCACAAGAGCCACGTCCACAAGTGCCCGTCAGCAGGACTCTCAGTGAGTGCTACGCTTACACTTGTCCAGTTACGTGCCCAAGAGAAGCTCCTCACAGGTCAATTTCTCTCACCTGATTGGCATTATTGGCACCCCTGGGGCCACTGAGAACGACGGGAGTTCAGCTGCTTGTGGTCAGAGAACCTGCAGCCCCACAGATGGATGCTAGATGGAGAAGCAGCTTACCGCTCTGGGCAGTGACAGGTGGAGAGAAGACACGTCCCCAGAGAAGGTTTGGAGGCTCCCAGGATCTAGCCAGGCTGATTGGTGAAAGTCTTTCCCCGTATGAAGCCAGTTCAGAAAGACTTGGAGAGGTAGCAGTTTTTACAAATGCCCAAATCCCAGCCAAAAATAATGAGGCAGATGAAGAAACAGGGAAATGTGGCCCAGTCATAGGATCAAAATACATATCCAGAAACTGACCCTAAAGAAACTAAGGTGTGTGAATTAATGAAGAATTCAAAATAATAGTCTTGAACTGTAGCTTAAGTATGCTACAGGAGGGCATAGTGAACTAACTGCAGTTGTGAAAATGAACAAAATGTAAATATCAACAGAAGAAAGAAAGAAAAGAAAATATAGTCACTCAGTCCTGTCCAATTCTTTGTGACCCCATGGACTGTGTAGCCCACCAGGCTCCTCTGTCCATGGAATTGTCCTGGCAAGAATATTGGAGTGGGTTGCCATTCCCTTCTCTAGGGGAGTTTCCCAACCCAGGAATCGAACCCAGTCTCCTGCATTGCAGGTGAATCTTTACTGAGCCACCAGGGAAGCAAATATCAAGAAAGAGAAAGGATAAAAAAGAACCAAACAAATTCTGGAGCTGAGGAATACAATACCTAAATTGAAAATTTCTCTAGAGTGTTCAACAGCAGAATTAGAATTTGAAGACAAGTCACTTGAAATTACCAAGTCAGGAGCAAAAAGGAAAAAGAATGATGAAGAGCGTGGAAAGCCTCGGAGGCTTATGGAACACGAACGAGTAGACCAGTATATGTCGCGTGGGAGACCTAGGAGAAAGGTCAGGAAGCTTCTGAAACTCAGGGCAGGATACGGACATCCAAATTCAAGATGCCTAAAAGAGGCCCGGACCAAAACACATTGTAATAAAACTCACAAGGCTGAAGCAAAGAGAGAATCTTGAAAACAGCAAGAAAAAAGCGAGTTGTCAGAGGGGAGCTCCCATAAGGTTCTCAGCAGGTGTTTCAGCAGTGACGTTATAGGCCGAGAGGGAGTGGAGCGACGCATTCAAAGTGCTAGAAGAGTGCCAGCCAGGGAAACTGGATCTGGCAAAACTGTCCTTCAACAGTGAAGGAGAAATAAGGCTTTCCAAGGGAAGTAAAAGCTGAGGGCGTGCACATCACTAGATTGCTTTGCCAGAAATGCTAATGACAGGATGCAAGGTGTGACGTGAAAGCATAACACTCTGTTAAAGGCGAGTATAGAGACAGGTGTGTGGATGCTCAGTCATGTCCAGCTCTTTGCAACCTCATGGATTGTAGCCCATCAGGCTCCTATGTCCATGGGATTTTCCAGGCAAGAATACTGGTGTGCATTGCCATTTCTGCCTCCAGGGGATCTTCCCAACCCAGGGATCGAACCTGCATTTCCTGGGGCTCCTTTGTTGGCAAGCGGATTCTTTACCACTGAGCTACCTGGGAAGCCCATAGAGAAAGGTCCAAAATCTGTAATACTGTCATGGTGGTACATAAATTAAAAAATAAAAAATGGTAACTATAGTAACTATAAAATATAAAAAGATGTAATTTGTGATGTTTATAACATAAGTGGGGGGAGATGTACAGGAGTAGAATTTTTGTGTGTGATTGAAATTAAGCAGTAATTAGTTTAAGAGATTGTTGTAACTATAAAATGTGTTATGTAACCTCCCCACGAAGAAAATACCCATAGGATAAAGATGGAAGATGAGAAAGGAATCAAAGCATGTCACTACAGAACACCAAGGAAGCATGAAGGCAGGAAGCAAGAACAGAAAAGAGGAGCAAATAAACCGTAAGACAAAAAACAGTCAACAAAATGGAAATAGTAAGTGCTTCCCTGGTAGCTCAAATCGAAAAGAATCTGCCTGCAATGCAAGAGATCTGGGTTCAATCCCTGGGTCAGCAAGAACCCCTGTAGAAGGGCATGGCAACCCACTCTGGTATTCTTGCCTGGAGAATCCCATGGACGGGGTAGCCAGATGGGTCATAAAGAGTCAAACACAACTGAGTGACTAACATTTTCACTTTCACTATCAGTAATTACTTTCAGTGTAAATGTCTTAAACTCCCCAATCAAAAGATACAAAGTAGCTGAATAAACGTAAAAAATAAGTATGCAGGTACATCAAACAAAAATTTGAGTCAAAGACTCTCACAAGAGACAAAGAGGGTCATCATATGTTTATACATATTACATATATATTATATATATATATATATATATATATATATATATACACACACACACATATATGTCCTATAAAGCTTTCAGTTTTCCAACACTGAGCAGAAGAGGTTAAATGACTGGTGGGCCATCGCTCACTCAGTCAGTTTAGCCCCTCTCAGCCAACAGGGGAGGCATGGTTGTGGGAATGAAGGAGAGTTGTGACTGTAGGAGTTGCTTTTCCGGTGACCAGCCACCCCACCCCACCCCACCCCCAGTCCCGAAGTTCTGAAACCTCCAAGACCCCTGTGTCGTCATATTAGCATTCAAAAGACTATAAATTCCCAGACTTTGGTGACTTTGCACCAGGAAACAAAGATCAAGTATTATTTTTACTGTACTAGATCCCCAATATTTGATTTATTGGAACTGTATGTGGATTTTGAGTTAAACTTTTTATTAAAATATGTAAATGTTTTCTTAAAAATCTTTTTAAAAAGATCAAGTCTCAGTTTTTCTCTGTGTTTTTTTTCCTGTTGCTTTTATGCTGAGAAAGGCATTTCCTTCCTTGAGATCAGATTCTCCTTAGTTCCTTTATGGCTTCAGTTAAAAGGAACAGCTCTTTCATCTGTGTGGAATTTATTTTTTGTGAAAATAAGGATTTAAGTTTTTCCTCTCAAAATAGATAACCAATTGTTGTAAGTCTGTTTCGTTTTTCTTTAAATCATTTTTCTCTTACCCTCTTTGTCACATCACTCTTACTAAAATTCTTCTCTATTAGGGTTTGTAGGGTTTTCCCTTCTCTTGTCTTGAACTCTGTGTATTCTCGTTCCATTTCCACAGTTTATGTACTGAAGTTTTATAATGTATTTAATAACTGGTGGCACAAATTGCGTTTTCTTAGCCTTTTAAAAATGCTTTTGTGAATTAAAAACATTGTGTGCCACATTCTTAAAAAGCAGATTTTTGGAGCCATCAAACCACTGCAGCTGCCCGATGGTGAGCCCAGAGGGGACTCAGGCTGGCAAAGCACAGGATTCTGGCCCCAGAGAGTGAGGTGCACAGCAGAGGAATGATTTCAGTGAGCCCAGACTCTTGCATCTTGCCATGCATAGAGAAGCACTAAATTCCTTAACTTGGTTTTCTTTAATTATCAGTAATCTTTGGATGTTCCCACTACCTGGTCTGTGTTGCAAATATTCCTGTAGATCCAGCTGCTGCTCTGTCACTCCTCAGAGCAGTCCCTCAGGGCTACCTGGGAGCTGCCCTCAGGCTTGTGCCCTCAGGAAGTTCTTCAGATGAAACTGTTCAAATTTAGGTTGTGTTTTTTTTCTCCCAGTTGACACTTTCCTGTTTATTTATTGTATGTATGTGTCTTACTGAGCTAGATTATTATCTTTTTTGTTTTTAATACGCCGTTTTTTCATTTAGAGCAGTTTTAGATTCACAGAAAAACAGGGTAAGGCACACAGGACTGGGTAAACCCCAGTCCTCCACCTCCTGCTTCCACACATGCACAGCCTCCCCCTCTGTCACTATCCCCACCAGATGGGATGTTTGTTACAATCGGATATATTGTCATCTCCCAGAGTCCATGGTTTACATCAGGGTTCACTCCTGGCCCATTTTGAGGGTTTGGACAAACATGTAACAACACATATCCACCATTATAATATCACACAGAGGGGTTTCGTGACCCAAAGATCCTCTATGCTCCACCCGTTCTTCCCTTCTCCAAATGAAGTCGCTCAGTCATGTCCGACTCTTTGCAACCCCATGGACACCAGGCTCCTCCGTCCATGGGATTTTCTAGGCAAGAGTACTGGAATGGGTTGCCATTTCCTTCTCCAGGGAATCTTCCCAACCCAGGGATTGAACTCAGGTCTCCCACATTGTAAACAGATCTTTACCATCTGAGCCACCAGGGAAGTTTCCCTCCTCCAAACCCTGGTGTTATTGTGTCTCCACAGTTTCACCTTTTCCACAGTGTCACACAGTTGGAATGTATAGTATGTGGTCTTTTTATATTGGCTTCTTTCACTCAATATGCATTTAACTTTCCTCCATGCTATGTCTTTTCATGCCTCAGTAGCTCATTTCTTTTCAGCTGAATAATGTCCCATTTTCTGGACATACTAAGTTTATTTATCCATTCACTTGCTGAAGGACGTCTTGGTTGCTTCCAAGTTTTAGAAGTTAAGGATGAAGCTTCTGTAAACATCCATGTGCAGGTTTATATGTGATCATAAGTTTTTGATTCCTTTAGTTAAGTACTGAAGCATGTGATTGCTGGACCTTACAGTTTGTTGTTGTTGTTCAGTCGCTAAGTTGTGTCTGACTCTTTGCAACCACATGGACTGCAGCATGCCAGGCTTCTCTGTCCTTCACTGTCTCTTGGAGTTTGCTCAAATTCATGTCCATTGAGTCAGAAATGCCATCTAACCATCTCAACCTCTGTTGCCTTTTTCTTTTGTCCTCAGTCTTTCCCAGCATCAGGTTCTTTTCCAGTGAGCTGGCTCTTCACATCAGGTGGCCAAAGTATTAGAGCTCTAGCATCAGTCCTTACAATGAATATGCAAGGTTGATTTCCTTTATGATTGACTGGTTTGATCTCCTTGCAGTCCAAGGGACTCTCAAGAGTCTTCTCCAGCACCACAGTTCAAAGCATCAATTCCTGACACTCAGCCTTCTCTATGGTCCAGCTCTCACATCCATACATGACTAGCAGAAAAACGTAGCCTTGACTGTATGAACCTTTGTCAGCAAAGTGATGTCTTTACTTTTTAATATGCTGTCTAGGTTTATCATAGCTTTCCTTCCAAGGAGCAGATGTCCTTTAGTTTCATGGCTGCAGTCACCATCCACAGTGATGCCCAAGAAAATAAAATCTGTCACTGCTTTCACTTTTTCCCATCTATTTGCCATGAAGTGATGGGGCCAGATACCATGATCTTAGTTTTCTTTTTTTTTTTTATGTTTATTTTATTTATTTATTAGACATGCAGCATGTGGGATCTTAGTTCCCCTACCAGGGATCAAAGCCATGCCCCATCCATTGGGTGGGCAAAGAATCTTAACCACTGAGAACCACTGAATCTCAGAATCTTAACCACTGGACCACCAGGGAAGTCCCGATCTTAGTTTTTTGAATGTTGAGTTTTAAGCCAACTTTTTCACTCTCCTTTCACTTTCATCAACAGGCTCTTTAGTTCCTCTTTGTTTTCTGCCATTAAAGTAGTTCCATCTGCATATCCGTGGTTGTTACTTCTCTGGGCACTCTTGATTCCAGCTTGTGATTCATTCAGCCCAGCATTCCCCATGATATATACTCTGCATAGAAGTTAAATAAACAAGGTGACAACATACAGCTTTGTCATACTCCTTTCCCAATTTTGAACCAGTCAGTTGTTCTATGTCTGGTTCTGTTGCTTCTTTATCCGCATACAGGTTTCTCAGGAGACAGGTAAGGTGGTCTGGTATTCCCATCTCTTTAAAAAAGGCTTTAGCGTAGTCAATGAAGCAGAAGAACGTGTTTTTCTGGAATATTCTTGCTTTTTCTCTGATCCAGTGGATGTTGGCAATTTGATCTCTGGTTCCTTTGCCTTTTCTAAACCCAGCTTGTATATCTGCAAGTTTTCAGTTCACGTAATGCTAAAGTCTAGCTTGAAGGATTTTGAGTATAACCTTACTGGCTGCAGAATGAGTCCAGTTTTACAGTAGTTTGTACTTTCTTTCCTCTTTCTTTGCATTGATCGCTGAGGAAGGCTTTCTTATCTCTTCTTGCTATTCTTTGGAACTCTGCATTCAGATGCTTATATCTTTCCTTTTCTCCTTTGCTTTTCGCTTCTCTTCTTTTCGCAGCTATTTGTAAAGCCTCCCCAGACAACCATTTTGCTTTTTTGCATTTCTTTTCCATGGGGATGGTCTTGATCCCTGTCTCCTGTACAGTGTCATGAACCTCATTCCATAGTTCATCAGGCACTCTATCTATCAGATCTAGGCCCTTAAATCTATTTCTCACTTCCACTGTATAATCATAAGGGATTTGATTTAGGTCATACCTGAATGGTCTAGTGGTTTTCCCTATTTTCTTCAATTTAAGTCTGAATTTGGTAATAAGGAGTTCATGATCTGAGCCACAGTCAGCTCCTGGTCTTGTTTTTGTTGACTATATAGAGCTTCTCCATCTTTGGCTGCAAAGAACATAATCAATCTGATTTCGGTGTTGACCATCTGGTGATGTCCATGTGTAGAGTCTTCTCTTCTGTTGTTGGAAGAGGGTGTTGGCTGCAAAGAACATAATCAATCTGATTTCGGTGTTGACCATCTGGTGATGTCCATGTGTAGAGTCTTCTCTTCTGTTGTTGGAAGAGGGTGTTTGCTATGACCAGTGCATTTTCTTGGCAAAACTCTATTAGTCTTTGCCCTTCTTCATTCCATATTCCAAGGCCAAATTTGCCTGTTACTCCAGGTGTTTCTTGACTTCCTACTTTTGCATTCCAGTCCCCTATAATGAAAAGTACATCTTTGGGGGTGTTAATTCTAAAAGGTCTTGTAGGTCTTCATAGAACCATTCAACTTCAGCTTCTTCAGTGTTGCTGGTTGGGGCATAGACTTGGATTACTGTGATACTGAATGGTTTGCCTTGGAAATGAACAAAGATCATTCTGTCGTTTTTGAGATTGCATCCAAGTACTGCATTACAGACTTTTTTGTTGACCATGATGGCTACTCCATTTCTTCTGAGGGTTTCCTGTCCACAGTAGTAGATATAATGATCATTTAGTTAAATTCACCCATTCCAATCCATTTTAGTTCACTGATTCCTAGAATGTCAACATTCACTCTCGCCATCTCTTGTTTGACCATTTCCAATTTGTCTTGATTCATGGACCTGACATTCCAGGTTCCTATGCAATATTGCTCTTCACAGCATCGGACCTTGCCTCTATCACCAGTCACATCCACAGCTGGGTATTGTTTTTGCTTTGGCTCCTTCCCTTCATTCTTTCTGGAGTTATTTCTCCACTGATCTCCAGTAGCATATTGGGCACCTACTGACCTGGGGAGTTCCTCTTTCAGTATCCTATCATTTTGCCTTTTCATACTGTTCATGGAGTTCTTAAGGCAAGAACACTGAAGTAGTTTGCCATACCCTTCTCCAGTGAACCACATTCTGTCAGATCTCTCCACCATGACCCGCCCGTCTTGGGTTGCCCCACGGGCATGGCTTAGTTTCATTGAGTTAGACAAGGCTGTGGTCCTAGTGTGATTAGATTGACTAGTTTCCTGTGAGTATGGTTTCAGTGTGTCTGCCCTCTGATGCCCTCTTGCAACACCTACCATCTTACTTGGGTTTCTCTTACCTTGGGTGTGGGGTATCTCTTCACGGCTGCTCCAGCAAAGTAAATAATAAAATAATCTTCAAGAAAATTAGAGATACCAAGGGAACATTTCATGCAAAGATGGGCTCCATAAAGTACGGAAATGGTATGGACCTAACAGAAGCAGAAGACATTAAGAAGAGGTGGCAAGAATACACAGAAGAACTGTACAAAAAAGATCGTCACGACCCAGATAATCACGATGGTGTGATCACTCACCTACAGCCAGACATCCTGGAATGTGAAGTCAAGTGGGCCTTAGAAAGCATCACTCCAAACAAAACTAGTGGAGGTGATGGAATTCCAGTTGAGCTATTTCAAATCCTGAAAGATGATGCTGTGAAAGTGCTGCACTCAATATGCCAGCAAATTTGGAAAACTCAGCAGTAGCCACAGGACTGGAAAAGGTCAGTTTTCATTCCAATCCCAAAAAAGGCAATGCCAAAGAATGCTCAAACTACCGCACAATTGCACTCATCTCACATGCTAGTAAAGTAATGCTCAAAATTCTCCAAGCCAGGCTTCAGCAATACGTGAACCGTGAACTTCCTGATGTTCAAGCTGGTTTTAGAAAAGGCAGAGGAACCAGAGATCAAATTGCCAACATCTGCTGGATCATGGAAAAAGCAAGAGAGTTCCAGAGAAACATCTCCTTCTGCTTTATTGACTATGCCAAGCCTTTGACTGTGTGGACCACAATAAACTGGAAAATTCTGAAAGAGATGGGAATACCAGACCACCTGACCTGCCTCTTGAGAAATTTGTATGCAGGTCAGGAAGCAACAGTTAGAACTGGACATGGAACAACAGACTGGTTCCAAATAGGAAAAGGACTACGTCAAGGCTGTATATTGTCACCCTGCTTATTTAACTTCTATGCAGAGTACATCGTGAGAAACGCTGGACTGGAAGAAGCACAAGCTGGAATCAAGATTTCCAGGATAAATATCAATAACCTCAGATATGCAGATGACACCACCCTTATGGCACAAAGTGAAGAGGAACTCAGAAACCTCTTGATGAAAGTGAAAGTGGAGGGTGAAAAAGTTGGCTTAAAGCTCAACATTCCGAAAACAAAGATCATGGCATCTGTGAAAGGTTATTGTTGAATCATGCGACTACACCGGGATTCTTGGCCCCCAGAGGAGAAGAATTCAATCCAGGGCCAGAGATGAGGCTTGATTGCTCAGAGCTTTTGTGTAATAAAGTTTTATTAAAGTATAAAGGAGATAGAAAAAGCTTCTGACATAGGCATCAGAAGGGGGCAGAAAGAGTACCCACTTGCTAGTGTTAACAATGAAGTTATATAATCCAAAGAATGTCTGGAGGTTGTAAAGACCTCATCAGACCTACTCCCATAATTTACATTTTAAGATAACACTGTCCTCAGGCAAGATACATCCTTGTAAAGACCAGGTCTACTCCCATAATTAACATTTTAAGATAACAGAAGGTTGAATCCAAAGACTGTCCTTAGGCAGGATACATTATTGTTATATAATCCTCCTAAGGAATGTGGAGAAAGAAAAAAAGTTTGTCCTTTCTTCCTCCTTGAGAATTCCAGACCCCTCTCTCCTTGGGGACCCCTAGACTCCCTATCAACCTGCCTAGGAAATGACTCTTTCATCTGGTCCCATCACTTCATGGGAAATAGATGGGGAAACATGGAAACAGTGTCAGACTTTATTTTCTTGGGCTCCCAAATTACTGCAGATGGTGACTGCAGCCATGAAATTAAAAGACGCTTACTCCTTGGAAGGAAAGTTATGACCAACCTAGATAGCATATTCAAAAGCAGAAACATTACTTAGCCAACAAAGGTCCGTCTAGTTAAGGCTATGGTTTTTCCTGTGGTCATGTATGGATGTGAGAGTTGGACTGTGAAGAAAGCTGAGCGCCGAAGAATTGATGCTTTTGAAGTGTGGTGTTGGAGAAGACTCTTGAGAGTCCCTTGGACTGCAAGGAGATCCAACCAGTCCATTCTGAAGGAGATCAGCCCTGGGATTTCTTTGGAAGGAATGATGCTAAAGCTGAAACTCCAGTACTTTGGCCACTTCATGCGAAGAGTTGACTCATTGGAAAAGACTCTGATGCTGGGAGGGATTGGGGGCACGAGAAGGGGACGGCAGAGGATGAGATGGCTGGATGGCATCACTGACTCGATGGACGTGAGTCTGAGTGAACTCCGGGAGTTGGTGATGGACAGGGAGGCCTAGCGTGCTGCGATTCACGGGGTCGCAAAGAGTCGGACACGACTGAGCGACTGAACTGTACCTTCTTTGGCACTGCCTTCTTTGTAATTGGAATGAAAACTGACCTTTTTCCAGTCCTGTGGCCACTGCTGAGTTTTGCAAATTTGCTGACATATTGAGTACAGCGCAGTAATAGCCTCATCTTTCAGGATTTTAAATAGCTCAACTTGAATTCTGTCACCTCCACTAGCCTTGTTTGTAGTAATGCCTCCCAAGGCCCACTTGACTTCAGCTTCCAGGATGTCAGGCTCTAGGTGAGTGACCACACCATTGTGGCTATCCAGGACATTTTGTATAGCTCTTCTATATATTCTTGCCACCTCTTTTTAATTTCTTCTACTTCTGTTAGGTCCTTACCATTTCTGTTCTTTATCGTGCTGATCCTTGCTTGAAATGTTTCCTTGATAGCTCCAATTTTCTTGAAGAGATGTCTAGTTTTTCTCATTCTGTTGTTTTCTACTTCCTTGAACTATTCTTTGAAGAAGACCTTCTTATCCTTGCTGTTCTCTATAACTCTGCATTCAGTAGGGAATATCTTTCCCTTTTTCCCTTTCCTTTTGTTTCTCTTCTTTCCTCAGCTATTTGTAAAGCCTTCTCAGACAACTCTTTTGCCTTCTTGCATTTCTTTTTCACTGGTTTTTGTCACTGACTGCTGTGCCATGTTACAAACCCCCAGTCCATAGTTCTTTGGGCATTCTGTCTTCCAGATCTGATCCTTTGAATCTGTTAGACACCTCCACTGTATTATAATCATAAGGGGTTTGAGTTAGGTCATACCTGAATTGTCTAGTGGTTTTCCCTGCTTTTTTCTATTTAAGCATAAATTTTCCAATAAGGAGCTGATGATCTGAGCTACAGTCAGTGCCTGGTCTTGTTTTTGCTGACTGTATAGAGCGTCTCCATCTTCAGCTGCAAAGAGTGTAACAAGTCTGATTTTGGTATTGACTATCTGGTGAGTCCATGTGTAAAGTCATCTCTTCTATTGTTGGAAGAGGGTGTTTGCTATGACCAGTGCGTTCTCTTAGCAAAACTCTGTTAGTGTTTGCCCTGCTTCATTTTGTACTCCAAGGCCAAACTTTCTTGTTACTCCAGCTATCTCTTGCATCCTACTTTTGCATTCCAATCCTCTATGATGAAAAGGTGTTAGTTCTAGAAGGTCTTGCGGGTCTTCATAGAACCAGTCACCTTCAGCTTCTTTGGCTTCAGTGGTTGGGCATAGACTTGGAATACTGTGATGTTGAATGATTGGCCTGGGAAACGAACCAAGATCATTCTGTTGTTTTTGATATTGCACTCAAGTACTGCATTTTAGACTCTTGTTGACCATGAGGGCTATTGCATTTCTTCTAAGGGATTTTTGCCCACAGTAGTAGATATAATGGTCATCTGAATTAAATTCACCCATTCCCATTCCTAAGATGTCAGTGTTCACTCTTGACAACTGCTGCTTGAGCATGTCCTACTTACCTTGATTCATGGACCTAACTTTCCAGGTTCCTATGCAGTATTGTTCTATATAGCATCGGACTTCACTTTTACCACCAGACGCATCCACAACTCAGCGTTGTTTCTGCTTTGGCCCAGCCACTTCATTTCTTCTGGAGCTATTTCTCTGGTCTTCCCCAGTAGCATACTAGACACCTTCTGACCTGCAGGGCTCATCTCCCAGTGTCATATCTTTTTGCTTTATCATGGGGGTTCTTAGTGGTTTGCCATTCCCTTCTTCAGTGAACCATATTTTGTCAGAACTTTTAACTATAACCCATCCATCTTGGATGGCCCTGCACAGCATGGCTCATAGCTTCATTGAGTTATGCAAGACTCTTTGCCATGACAAGGTTGTGTGTGAGCCATGAAGGGGGGACTTTATAGTTAGAGTATATTTATTTGCATAAGAAACTGCCAAACTCTTCCAAAGTGACTTTTCCAGTTTGCATTACTACCAGCAGTGAATGAGTCATTTGGTGGTGTCAGGATTTTGTGTGTTTTGGACAGTATCTTAATACCTGATAGGTGTGTCTTTTGCAGATGTTTTCTTCAAGTCTGGATTTTCTTCTCTCTAGAATTTTCGCTGTTTTCGTTGTACTCCACACTCCTGAGGGCTGTGATGTGGTGCCAGTGGGGGCGGCGGCTCACTGCCTGAAGGGACTCAGGGAGAAGCCCGGGGCTGAGACTTTGTTCTCTGACTCTGCCCCGCTCCATGTGGAAAGCATACTACCAGACCTGTATCTGAGAAGAAATTAATATTCCCTAATATTTATTCTTGCCATTTAGGTAATTTTTTTTTTAGGTAATGATTTTTTTTATTTTCATTTATTCAAGTTTTTAAATATAATCAGTCAAGGTAACATGTAAAAGTTTTTTCTGGACATTTTAAATGTTCTCTCGAGAACAGCATTTATTCTATTGTCTTTAATTGCAATAAAGCTATTTAGTTTTGTACATTTATTTTATATTTAGCCATTTCATTAGGTCTAATGGTTCTT
This sequence comes from Bos javanicus, assembly GCF_032452875.1. Taxonomy (NCBI): domain Eukaryota; kingdom Metazoa; phylum Chordata; class Mammalia; order Artiodactyla; family Bovidae; genus Bos; species Bos javanicus. The sequence goes on along the minus strand of NC_083868.1, from coordinate 146,431,801 downwards.
CATTTGATGCTTTTTCCATCTTCTAGTTATATGATCTTTGCCTAAATAATAGTAATTGTATTTTCCTTCCCAGTAGTTCTCTTTTCTGTTTTATGCCTTGTACTGATTAGAAGTTACAGAATAATACTGAGTAATAATGTGGGAGGGTGGACATATCTTTTTTCTGACTTTTTTCTAACTGGGTTATGCTGGGTAGAATATCATTTATTTTGAAAGTACTGTAAGCATTTTCATACATACACTGTTTTGAATACCTGTATTTGTAAGTTTAATCAGAGGTAGGTTTCATAGATACAATTTTTTGTCTGGCCAAGAGATTGATTATTGAGCATTTAAAAATCATCAAAAATGTAGATCAGCAACTATATTTAAAGAGGGTGGAGGAGGGACCTAAGATCCAGTCCCATGGCTGTCTCTTCAGGCGGAGGTCAGCATTTGCGAGGTTTAATGAGTTTTTGGCTGAGTACGTGCTGCTTTTCTGGTCAACTGCAGATGTATGTGGGGCCCTGACCTGATCTGCATTCCCAGTATTTATGATATCTTTATTCAGAAATATTAGTTGAAGTGTAGGAAAATCTGAATTGCAAAATGTTTCCCTTCCTAAATTTTTTTTCCCAGGATTGAGTCCATCAAGGTCTAGTTCCTCTGATTTGTGAGATGAGGATCTTTATTTTAGGTGGTCCTTCAAGGGCTGAAACAAATATTATTAGCCTGCTGGCAGCAGCCTCTGGTTGGGGTTTGGGGGGCGTGGGTGGTGGCCCATGAGAGCTGCCAGTGGTCTCTCCCAGCTCGTGTCCCCGTGGTCTGGTGGGACTCCTGCCCCTGGAGCAGGAAAACTGAGTTTGCCATTTCCCAGTGCCTGTGAGGCCTGTCCATCCCTGCAGCCACTTACAGAGAACCACCCATGTGCTGATATGGAGCTTCTAGTCCAGGTGGTGTCCTGTGTCGACATGTGTGCACTGAGGAGTCAGCAGGGTAGGCAGAGGCTTGCTGGCCACTGGGTTTCTGCTGAGCATGTTGGTCTAGAGGAGCTTAATGTGACTGCGGCCAGCGTGTCCTTGGCAGGTCCGCTCTGGTCCAGTTTCCTGGGGGTCGTTCGTGCAGGCTCTGTGTGGAGTCCCATCCCTCAGTCTTCATGCCGTTGGATGTATTTTTCTGTTAAATTTATGAGTGTGTTAAATGGTGGCTGGTGTTAGCTGTCTGTGCCAGGACTCAGGCACGTCAAGAGCATCACGGCTGTTGGAGTCGTGTTCGGGCATCTTCACAGAGGAGCGAGAAGGCTAGTGCGTGCCGTGCTTCTGTTGTGCACTGCTGCACCTGTGAGCCTGCTGTTAATGTGATGTGACCAGATATCCCCAGCATCGTCCTCTGTTGTTGGCCAAGGCTGGTGGAGGTGGGAAGAGGCTTTCTGACTTCTGGGTGTGTCTTGCACGCCTTTCACAGCATGTTAAAGTACAACCATCTCCCTTAATTCATTCACTCAAATGGTACAACTAAATGATTCTTAGTGTCACAGATATGTGACTACAACCTACCAATTTTAGGACATTTTCAGGACCTCAGGAAGAAACCCTGTGGCTCTTCACCCCCCGTTTCCCCTCCCCAAGCAGCTGCTGGTCCGTTTGTGTCACTGCATCTTCACTGCTCTGAACTTTTATTTGAACAGAAGATCATGTAATGTGTGGACTTTTGTGACTGACTGCTTTCACTGAGCATAGTGTTTTAAAAGGTTCATCTATGCTATAGCTTATGTCAGTACTTAGTTACTTTTTTTGACTGACTCATGCTCCATTTTAGGAGAAGGCAATGGCACCCCACTCCAGTACTCTTGCCTGGAAAATCCCATGGACGGAGGAGCGTGGTAGGCTGCAGTCCATGGGGTTGCTAAGAGTTGGACACGACTGAGTGACTTCACTTTCACTTTTCACTTTCATGCACTGGAGAAGGAAATGGCAACCCACTCCAGTGTTCTTGCCTGGAGAATCCCAGGGACGAGGGAGCCTGGTGGGCTGCCGTCTATGGGGTCCCACAGAGTCAGGCACGACTGAAGTGACTTAGCAACAGCAGCAGTAGATGCTCCATTTTATCAATTTATCACAAATGTTTGGTTGTTTCCACTTTTTGGCTATTTTGAATAACGTTGCTATAAACATTTGTGTAGAGTATTTTGTGGGGCCGTGGCCTTGTTTTCATTTCTGATGGGTATATATCTAGGAGTGGAATTTCTAGGTGCCTCAGACTGAATGTTTATTCTCCCAGATTCATATGTTAAATCCTACCCTATGTGATGGGGGCTACGCAGTGGGACCTTTGGGAGGTAGTTAGGTGATGTGCCAGAACCCTCGTGAACGGGACCCCCGAGAGCTCCCTGCCTCTCACACCACATGGAAGTACACCAAGCGCAGCCAGCCCTCACCACTCAGCCGCTGTGAGCACCGCATCTTGGACTGCCCACCCTCTGGGCTGTGAGGAGTACACTTCCACTGTTTATAAGCCACCCAGTCCATGGTCTTCTGTTAACAGCAGCGCAGATGGACTGAGACACTGGGTCACAGGGTCTCTCTGCATGTAATCATTTTAGAGACCTGCTGGCTGTTTCCTCCACGTGATGGCATCGTTTTTCATACCCCCAGTAATGTGTTAGGGTGTGATTTCTCCACTTCCTCACATATGTATTGCTCTGATATCTTGATTCTAGCCATCCTTGTGGGTGTAAAGTAGTATTTCACTGTGGTTTGACTTGTATTTCTCTGACGACACATGTATTGAGCATCTTGTGTACTTCCAAGCTGTTTGTATAACTTCCTGGAGAAGTGTCTATTCTGATGCTTTGTTCATGTAAAAAATTTTAGTTATCTCTTTATTATTGAGTTGTAAAGTTCCTTTCTATGTTCTAGATACATATAAGGACTTTATCAGACATATGATAAAGTATCAGTTCAGTTCAGTCACTCAATCATGTATGACTCTTTGCGACCCCATGAACTGCAGCACACCAGGCCTCCCTGTCCATCACCAACTCCCAGAGTCCACCCAAACCCATGTCCATCATGTCAATGATGCCATCCAACCATCTCATCCTCTGTTGTCCCCTTCTCCTCCTGCCCTCAATCTTTCCCAGCATCAGGGTCTTTTCAAATGAGTCAGCTCTTCACATCAGGTGGCCAAAGTATTGGAGTTTTAGCTTCAACATCGGTCCTTCCAATGAACACCTAGGACTGATCTCCTTTAGGATGGACTGGCTGGATCTCCTTGCAGTCCAAGGGACTCTCAAGAGTCTTCTCCAACACCACAGTTCAAAAGCATCAATTCTTCGGCACTCAGCTTTCTTCACAGTCCAACTCTAACATCCATACATGACCACTGGAAAAACCAGAGCCTTGACCAGACAGACCTTTGTTGGCAAAGTAATATCTCTGCTTTTTAATATGCTGTCTAGGTTGGTCATAACTTTCCTTCCAAGGAGTAAGCATCTTTCAATTTCATGGCTGCAATCACCATCTGCAGTGATTTTGGAGCCCCCCCCCCCCCAAAATAAAGTCAGCCACTGTTTCCACTGTTTCCCCATCTATTTGCCATGAAGTGATGGGACCAGATGCCATGATCTTCGTTTTCTGAATGTTGAGCTTTAAGCCAACTTTTTCACTGTCCTCTTTCACTTGTATCAAGAGGCTCTTTAGTTCTTCACTTTCTGCCATAAGGGTGGTATCATCTGCATATCTGAGGTTATTGATATTTCTCCCGGCAATCTTGATTCCAGCTTGTGCTTCCTCCAGCCCAGCATTTCTCATGATGTACTCTGCATAGAAGTTAAATAAGCAGGGTGACAATATACAGCCTTGACGTACTCCTTTTCCTGTCTGGAACTAGTCTGTTGTTCCATGTCCAGTTCTAACTGTTGCTTCCTGACAGGATTCTTAAGAGGTAGGTCAGGTGGTCTGGTATTCCCATCTCTTTCAGAATTCTCCACAGTTTATTGTGATCCACACAGTCAAAGGCTTTGGCATAGTCAATAAAGCAGAAATAGATGTTTTTCTGGAACTCTTGCTTTTTCGATGATCAGTGGATGTTGGCACTTTGATCTCTGGTTCCTCTGCCTTTTCTAAAACCAGCTTGAACATCTGGAAGTTCACGGTTCACGTTCTGCTGAAGCCTGGCTTGGAGAATTTTAAGCATTACTTTACTACCGTGTGAGATGAGTGCAATTGTGCGGTAGTTTGAGCATTCTTTGGCATTGCCTTTCTTTGGGACTGAAATGAAAACTGACCTTTTCTAGTCCTGTGGCCACTGCTGAGTTTTCCAAATTTGCTGGCACAATGAGTGCAGCACTTTCACAGCATCATCTTTTAGGACTGGAAATAGCTCAACTGGAATTCCATCACCTCCACTAGCTTTGTTCATAGTGATGCTTTCTAAGGACCACTTCACTTCATATTCCAGGATGTCTGGCTGTAGGTGAGTGATCACACTATCCTGATTATCTGGGTCATGAAAACCTTTTTTGTACAGTTCTTCTGTGTATTCTTGCCACCTCTTCTTAATAGCTTCTGCTTCTCTTAGCTGTGAAAATAGCTGTGAAAAGAAGGGAAGTGAAAAGCAAAGGAGAAAAGGAAAGATATACTCATTTGAATGCAGAATTTCAAAGAATAGTAAGGAGAGATAAGAAAGCCTTCCTCAGCAATCAATGCAAAGAAATAGAGGAAAACAATAGAATGGGAAAGAACTAGAGATCTCTTCAAGAAAATTAGAGATCCCAAGGGAACATTTCATGCAAAGATGATAAAGTCTATATTTGTAAATTTCGTTCTGTGGATTGTCTTCACTTTTTTGCTAGTGTCCTTTGAAGCACAAAAGTTTTAAATTTTGATTAAGTTCACTTTATTTTTTCTTTTGTTGCTCATGGTTTCAGCATTTTATCTAAGAATATCCAAATCTAAGGTCATAAAGTTTACCCCTGTGTTTTCTTTAAAGTTTTATAATTTGAGCTCTTCTGTTTGTTGTTTTTTTTTACCTGTTTTGTGTTAGTATTTGTATATGATGTGAGATGACGGCCCAGTTTTGTTCTTTTTCCTGTTATTACGCAGTTGTCACAGCGCCACTTATTGAAAAGACGATTCTTTTCCTATTTGTCTTGGCACCTTTTCAAGGAAATTAGTTGGCCTTGGAGGTGTGGGTTTGTTTCTGGATTCACAGTCCTGTTTCATTGATCTGTTTATTTTTCCACTTGCCAGTAGTGTCTTGATTGCTGTTGCTTGGTAGAATGTTCTGAAATGGTAAGAGATAGTTCTTTTTCAAGATCATTTTGACTATTTGAGTCTCTTGTGAGTCCATATGAATTTTAGAATCAGCTTAACAATTTCTACAAAGAAGTCAGAATTGCAATGCACTGAATCTGTAGATCTGTTTAGGGGGAGAATTGCTGTCTTAATAGTGTTATGTTTTCTGATCCATGAACGTTGTATGATTGTCTCATTTATTCAGACCTTTTAAAGTTTATTTCAATAATATTTTGTAGTTTTCAGGAAAAAAAAAACTTTGAACTTTTGTAAGCGGTATTCCTAAGTATTCTTTTTGATGTGTTTGTAAATGGCACTTTTCTTTCTTTGATTGCTCATTGTTGGTATATATTGACAACTGATTTTTGTTTATTGATCATGTATCCTGTCACCTCATTGAACTGGTTAATTCTAGTAGGTTTTTAGGGGATTCCTTAGGATTTTCTCTGTAAAATATGTCATCTACAAATAGAAGTATTGTACTTTTTCCTTTCCACTTTTTCCTTTCCAATCTGGATCTTTTTTATTTCTTTTTCCTTTGCCTCATTCTTCATTAGGGGGAAAGCTTTCAGTATTTTACCATACAGTCTGATGTTAGCTGTGAGTTTCTCATAGATGCTCATTATCAGATTGAGGGAGCTCTCCTTAAAAATATATATATATATACTAATTGATTTTTTTAAATAGCATAACAAGCCAAAGAAACACTGAAAACTTATTGCTGCTATACTTAGCACATACAGTGACAGTTTTATTATAACCATGCAATGTGTGTAAGTTACACTTAAAACTTGAATGTTTGTGTCTTTACTTTGATTCATTTCAAACTATTTCTCATTTCCTTTTTGAGTTCTTGTTTGACTCCTTGGTTATTTAGGCATGCATTGTTTAACTTCCACCCAGTTGTGAGTTTTTCCTGCTACTGATGTTTAATTCTTCTGTGTCAGAGGAATGATCTGACAACTATGAACCATTTTATCCTATTAAAAGTATTAAATGTTTATTTTATGGACTAGCATATGGTCGGAGCCAGGTAGGCTGCAGTCCATGGGGTCGTGAAGAGTCGGACACGACTAAGCAACTTCATTTTCACTTTTCACTTTCATGCATTGGAGAAGGAAATGGCACCCCACTCCAGTGTTCTTGCCTGGAGAATCCCAGGGCCGGGGGAGCCTGGTGGCTGCCATCTGTGGGGTTGCACAGAGTCGGACACGACTGAGCGACTTAGCAGCAGCAGCAGCATGTGGTCCGTGTTCCATGTGCACTGAGAAGAATGTGTGTTCTACTGCTGGACAGGGTGTTTTATTGATACCTACTAGGTCTCCTTAGTTTGTAGTGGTTTCCATGTCCTCTGTTTCTTTTCCGTCTAGTTCTATCCAGTGTTGATACTGAAGTCTCTTCTCTTGTTGGGTTGTCTAGTTTGCTTTTAATTTCTCCACATTTTTCCTTTCTGTATTTTTTCTGTTATTATATGCCTATATGTTTTGTTATATACTTCTGATGGTAAGATATAACAGTTTCTGTTTACCCAACTTACATTTCTTCCATTTATCATAGCATATGGTTGGAGCCAGGTAGGCTGCAGTGAAATAATCTCTTTATCTTTAGTAAGTTTAAAAATTCTAACGTTTCTCTTATTGATATAGCCACTCCAGCTTTTTTTGTGGTTGCTGTTTGAGTGATTTATCTTTTCCCTCCCTTTTACATTTAATCTTTTTTATCTCTGAATCTCAAGTAGTCTCCTGTAGGCAACATTTAGTTGGATCAGTTTTTAAACACAGTATGACAATCTCTGCCTTTGATTGGATTGTTTAGTCAGTTTACATTTAATAGTATTATTGCTTAGTTGAAATCATATTGCCATATTTTGTTTTCTTTATGTCTCGTGTCTTTTTTGTTCAGTGATTCCTCCTTTAGTGCTTTCTTTTGTATTACATGTATATTTTCTAATGTAGGACTTTGCTGGTGGCTCAGATGGTAAAGAATCCACCTGCAGTGCAGAAGACCTGGGTTCGATCTCTGGGTTGGGAAGATTTCTAATGTAACATCGTAGTATCTTATTGTTTTACCATCTGTAGTCCAATATTCCCACCCACCTCTTTTATGCTGTTATTGGCAAATATATTACACCTATGTTACATAGGCCCAGCATTACGTTGAATATATATTAGTGTATATACCTCCTTAAGTTAGTTATAAGAAGTAAAATCTATGCATTTTTACTGTGTTTTACGTTGCTAATTACATAATTACTTTTATCAGCGACCTTTGTTTTCTCATGTGGTTTTGAATTACTGTTTGGAGTTACTTGCTTAAGTCTAGACCATTATTTAGTGTTTCTTATAAGACAGATTTGCTAGCAACAAATTCTTTCAGATTTGCTTATATGGGGAAACCTTATTTCATCTTCCTTTCTGAGAGATGGCTTTGTTGGGCTCAGGATTCTCGTTTTTCAGTGTTTTCATGCAGCGCTTTGAGTATGTTGTCTTACTCCCTTCCGGCCTTCATTAGTTCTCTGAGAGTCAGCTCCTACTCTGACTGCAGCTTCCTTGGTAAGTGACCAGATGTTTTTCTCTTGTAGTTTTCAAGACTTTCTCTTTGTATGCTGTGGTAAAGAAGATGTCTGGTCTTCTCTCCAACCCCCATTCCTAGCACAGAGGTTCTAAACCCTTGGGATTCCTGAGGGTCAGGAGTCATTGTTATGCCAGGGATATGACTCCCCTGTGCCCCTCCATTAGCATACGGATGGGGCTTGGTTCTGGTACCAAAGACTAGGCATAGGAATAGAGGTTTGGGGTTTTCAGCCATGTCACCCCCAGGGAAGAGAGAGGGCTAGAGACTGAGTTCTTTCACATAGTCAATGATTTAATCAGTCATGCCGACATAATGAAATTCCAATACAGACTCAGTAGAGCTTTATGGTTGGTGAACATGTTGATGTGTGTGTGAGAGACAGAGGCAGACAAGCTGACTCTGAGTTCACAGGGAGACTGCAGGAAGCTCTGCATTCCCCACCCTCTGAATTTATATCCCTTTGATCAGAAGTCCAGGTTAAGTGAGCCCCTGAAGTGAGGCTGGTGACTTCCATAAAGACAGTCTTGAGGACGATTGAGCCTTGAACTTGTTGAGTCCAAGACAGACTCCAGGTGGTTAGCCTCAGGATTGATGTTGACTCTGACTTTGCTTTACAACAGTCTGTGTGTTTGTGGGTCTCAGCATTGATGTTGACTCTGGCTGTGTGTTACTACAGTGTGTGTGCTTGTGGGTCGCTGTGGTCATCCTACTTGGAGTTTCTTGAGCTTCCTGTTGTATGGATTTCTGGTTTTCAAGAAATTTGGTAATGTTCTGTTATTTCTTTGATTTTTTTTTTTTTTTTTTGCTAATTTCTCTCTTCTTCTGGTACTCTATTTTGCATATGTTGATGCGCTTAATGGTATGATGCATTTTTCTGAGGTCATCTTTTTCATTTTTTCTCTCTGGTTTTTGGCTTCAAGTTCAGTAATTCTTTATTCTCCAAATTAAGACCTACTTTTGAGCCCCTGTAGTGAATTTTTAATTTTGTTTATTGTACTTTTCGCCCTCAGAATTTCTGCCTGGTTCTCTTTGGTTGCCACTGCCTTTGCTCTTTTTTATTGGGTGCCGCAGTGCTGGCATGCCTCCTTTTGCTTCTTTAATGGCACTTCCTTCTGTCCTGTGAATGTGTTTATGATGGCTGTTTTGTCAAATCAAACATCTGGTTTGCTCTCAGAGTCAGTTTGTTTGTCCACTTTCTTTTTGGTCTATAGGTTTTCCTTTGCTCCTTTTTTGGCTGCTTCAGAATTTTTCATTAGAAAATGGACATTTTATTCTATTTAAATTTTTTAAAACTAAGGTATAACTAGGATATAATAGTATATTAGTTTCAGGTGTACAGCATAAAGATTTGATATGTATACTGCAAAATGAGCACGACAATAAGTCTAGTTAATATCCATCACTGTAGGCAGTTAAAGTTTTCTCTTGTGATAATAACTTACATGTATAGTATCATTAGCTGTAGTCACTACACTGTGCATCACACCACCATGCCCATGACTTAGGTGTTTTATAACTGGAAGTTTGTGCCTTTTCCCCTTCTGCCTCTGACAACCGCGGTCTGTTCTGTGTCTGTGAGTACTGTGTATACATGCTAAGTTGCTTCAACTCTGTGGGGACTGTAGCCCACCAGGCTCCTCTATCCATGGGATTCTCCAGTACTGGAGTGGGTTGCTGTGTCCTCCCTCCAGGGGCTATTTCTAACCGTATCTCTAGCCTCCTGCACTGTCAGGCAGGTTCCTCACCACTGGCACCACCCGGGAAGCCGTGTGTGCCGGGTTCTTTTTGGTTTTGCTTTGGTTTTGATTCCACATATAAGTGAGATCACACAGTATTGGTCCTGATCTGTCTGACATTTCACTGAACATAATGTCCCCAAGGTCCATCCATGGTGCAAACAGCAAGATTTCATTTTCTATGGCTGTATAATAAACCATGTGTGTGCGTGTGTGCACATCACATTATCTTTATTCATTCATCTGTTGATGGACATTTAGGTTGTTTTCACATCTTGGCTATTGGGAATAGCACTGCAATGAACATGAACTACATATATTTTTCCATATATCTTTTCCAGTTAGTGTTTTCATTTCCTTTGGATCAATACACAGAGGGAGAATTGCTATGTCATTCTATTTTTAATTTTTTGTGAAATTCCTATGCTGTTTTTTATAATGTCTACACCAATTTACATTCCCAAAAGCCATGCACAAGGGTTCCCTTCTCTTCACATCCTTACCAATACTTGTTATTTTTTGTCTACTGAGCGTATTTTTCTGTTTCCAATAACTTTCAAAGGGAACATGGGATTAAGATGTGAGTTTATTTTCCTTATTGATTGTTATTTCCAGCTCTTACATATACCCATCAATCTTTTTAAGTTTATTTTTGCAGTAGTAACTTAGAATACTGCCGTGACCTGTAATTACTGGCTTCCTTTGGTCTGAGTTTTATATGTTTGATTTGTTTGTTTTATATGTTTGTTTATGCAATTTGGAATTCCTCTGTTTTGACACTTAGAACAAATTAGGTTAGGTTCTTACTACTATTTTTAGTTGTATCATTGCAGATACTTAAAATTTTAGTATTGCTCATGATTATATGGTTGTTATATACAGTTAACGATTAGCTTGTCATCTCACTGTGGGAGTGGAGCTGCTGCTGCTAAGTCACTTCAGTCGTGTCTGACTCTGTGCGACCCCATAGACGGCAGCCCACCAGGCTCCCCCGTCCCTGGGGTTCTCCAGGCAAGAACACTGGAGTGGAGAATGGAACCTAAATTTCTGGTAGGATTGTGGACTGTTCTGAGGGGCACCTGGTGGGTGCTCCACCAGCTTCCCTTCCTGCTCCACCCACTGCCGCCGGCTCACTGGCACCCCTTCTGACTGTGAGAGCTCAGCGGCTTGCCTTTGGAGGCCATGGCCGAGCTGGCCTTTTCTTGGGACAGAGGCCCATGGTGGCTGGGCAAGACGGGCCAGGACAGTGGTGGTGGTGGTGGTGCCACGGGCTCAAGAGGGAGGTGCAAACAGCCCAGAACCCAGTGCAAAGGTGGGGCTCCAGCCATCCCACTTTGGCAGGGCCCCAGAGCTGCCCCCTCCCGGGTGGGCCAGGGAAAAGGGGGGATTGCTCACAGGAAGCAGGAAGGCCAGCTGGAGGAGAGCAGGAGCTAGCGCCCCAGGTGCCCTCGGGCCCAGGGCCCACCTGGCTGTGCTGCTCCCTGGCGGCCACCTCCTTCCAGGGCTGCCCCCTGGAGGGCGTACACACTGCACAGCATGAAGTCTGGGCTCTGAGAAGAGCTGTTTTTGCTTTCTCTCTGCCTAAGCCTTGTTGATGTATTGGTTATCTGATAATGTTGGGTTTTGTCAGCTTTTTATTCCCATTGCTGTGACTGCAGAGGGTATTCAGAGGCTGCAAAAGTGGGGGGAGCAGATGGGATTTTCCTTTGGCTTCTCGCAACAGGTTAAGTTCATCTGTCTAAAATATTTCTAGCAAAAAAACCCACATATTTTGGATTTCGGTTGGCAAAGTGAAGGCCTGTGTTTCTTCATCAGGATTGCTTTTTCCAGTTTCTTTGTGGCACCTTTGTGTTCATGGGATCGGGCTGCTGTAACATAACACCAGGGACTGAGATTCAAACGGCTATGGTGAGACCAGCAGGACACTTCCTGCCAGGCTGCATCCCATCCCATCGCAGGGCTCCACCTACAGGGCCTGATCCCCCTCACCCCCACATACCATCATGTCCCAGGTTAGGATTCCAGCAGGGGAATTCTGGGGAGAGACATCCATTTAGACCATTGCCTTCGATGAGCCAAAGACCAACGTTTCTCCCTTTGGCAGGCCCTCTGGCCCCAGAGTTTACCTGTTATTAAAGCCATCAGGCACTCTGTGACCAGTGTGCATTCACATGGGCAGTTAACGCTCCTGCTGGATGGGTCCTTTCCAACACTTGGCAGACCTGCTGCACAGTTTGTATCGAGGAAGGTTGTAGTGGGCAGTGTGTAGAGGTTCTGGTTTTCAGTTCCATAAGTACGTCACGTGTACAAATGATGTTTGTTTTCATCAGGCCTACAAGATTATGTGAAGGTTGTAATTTATACTAGTTACATAAATTAAGTCATCATTTAGGGTTAATTTTTATTTCGGCTAAACAGTTTGTTAAAAAATTTGGTGTGGAAAGGAAAAATTTGCTTTTCCCCACTGCAATCCTACTCTGAATAAGTAATTGCCACAATTAATTACCACTACAGTTAGCCAGTTAGTTTTCAAATAGCTCTTAAAAGGACACAAAGTGGAAGTTTTTTAGAAATGAAATGATTGAAAATGCAGTTTAAAACTCTGAATGAACGTATTATGTTTGGTTCCCAAATGTGCAAAAGCAGAGGACAAGTTGTTTTGTTTTACGTCTCATCACTGTCTCTAAATAGCTTCTGGTGTGTTAGATTCTAAATGCACCAAGATCTCTGTGTTCGCTTCCTGAGACAGTGAAGCACAAAGAAGTCGGGGACCTGGAGTGTAGGCGGGCAGTGCTTGCAGGGAACTGGGAATATAGAGGGCCGAGTGCTTGCGGGAGACTGGGAGCATAGACGGCCAAGTGCTCCTGAGGAACCAGGCATGTAGAGGGCTGAATGCTCACAGGGAACCGGGCGTGCAGGCGGCTGAGTGCTGACGGGGCAGCCAAGCAATGGCCTTCTCCCCCCTGAGGTGCTGGGTGCTGACAAGGTGGTGGTGCCCAAGCGGGTGCAGAGACCCACCCACCTCTCTGGGGACAGTGCCCGCTACCCTGTGCCTCCTGGAGATCTCAGTTCACACCTCATGTGGTAAACAGATCTGCTGGGGACTTTTTACCAGCTTCAAGACTCTTAATAACACTTTCTGACTGCACCCCAAAGCTAAACAAGAGAAAGAAAACCAATGGAAAAAAGGGCATGTTACCGAGCAGTGTCCTGGTCAGCAGGGCGTGCAGAGCTGCTGGATGCTGTCTGTGACAGAAGATCCAAGTCCTTTCAGGCCCAGAGCCCACCCTTCTCCAGAACCAGAAGGCTCACCTGACAGGGTCTCCTCCTGAGACACCGGGGTGAAGACCTAGTCACATGACTGGCTTCTCCCACATACTCAGAGAGCCTTCCCAAGTCAAAAGATTCTGTTTTGTTTTGCCCATTTTCCTACTAGGTCGTTTGATTTTTTTTTAATTGTTCTGTAAAATTCTTTATATTGAAGACATTAGATTTTTATCATTATACATTACAATCTTTCCTAGCAAAGTAGCTTGTCTTTTTGTTTTTCAAATTCAGAAAGAACTGTGAAGTTTATAATTAAAAGAAGAGTACCCATTTCTCCCCTCCCCACCATGAATTCTGCTCTCAGAAGTTACCACTGTTAATGTTGAAGCTCTTTCTCAAGATACTTGCGAGCAGGTTTGCAAGCTCAGTGCCTGTCTCATGTTGCAGTGGGACCCTGTGGAAAGCTGTCTCCCTAGAGACTGAGCCCTGTGCCTGTGGACTCTTTGCTCTTTGCTACTGTGTTTCAGAGGAGCACGCTATTCAGAGTAGTCTTTTCCATTCCATCAGAGAGGTGTTTCCCAGGGCGCAGGGGGAGGTGTGTTTTATTGGACTAGTTAGATTTCTGGGTACGCACTTACCTGCCCTCAGCCCCTGGAAAACGCCACTTGTCAAGGCCTCTGTTGTGGGTCAGAGGCTGACATCTGCTGACATCTGAGGCTGCATTGCTGGACATGTCCCTCTCTGCAGTGTCCAGGCGGGCAGTGTCTTCCAGTGGCTGAGGGGAGCTTTGTTCTGAACTGGGGGCTGCTTCTTGTGCCCACTGCGCATCTGCCTTTTATTGATTTTCCTCACGAAACTCCTCTTAACTGCATTTATATCTTGAGTGTCTGAGCTCTGTCCTGCACCAGTTTCTATCTGGTGGCTTTCCCTGTTCTCCTCCTCCCAGAAAACTCAGTATCTGCCTGGCAACACCTCATGCTCTTTCTGCCCACCATCTGTCGTTTAGTTTCCTGGGGCCACCTCCTCCCGTGGCCAGTCCACCACTCCAGGATGCCCTGTTTCCTGCTCCTTCCAGCAGGGACACATGATCTAAGACTGAAAATGGACTGAAGGGGATGTGGTAAGTCTCATCTCTGCCTGCCACCCAATTCTCCAGTTGACAGCTCTTGCTCCTCCCTCTAGAGGTCTTGTCTGCATATAATGTATAAACACAGGACGTGTCAATATGCACACATGTACACAGATGTCACATGTACAAAAAGTGAGCGTCTGAGTCCCCAGATATGCACGGACAGCTGGTAGCACGTTGGGGTCTAGCTGGTGGGCTTGGGTTAGTCCCCAAAGCCCCTTCTGCCTGCCTAAAGAGGCCTCAGCTGACAGACGTTCGGGTCACCCCCTCGGGATTCCACAGTGCATTTTCCTGCTCAATGCTTTTGGCACACAGATGCACTTGGCTTTGAATCAGGAACCTCTCTCTTCTCTTCTATTAGCATGAATAATTGAGTTGACTGCCAACTGATTTGGGTATTGAAAAGATACAAACATTGTTGCACAAGTGACCAAACAAACCAAGAACTCAAAGTTTAATTGGTGGTTGATCAGGAACATTTTTCACATTTTAGGACTACTACATGTATTTGTTACTATTAGTAAATGCATTTGTAGCATCACACACTCTACAACAACTGCATGTCTTCTTGTGCTCTGCTGGTGAGTCACTTTGATCTGTGCATTCCCACTGAGGAGCAGGTCCACAGCAGACCATTGTACAGTATGTAGTTTTCAGAGCAAGCCACATGAAGCCTTAGCTGTTTCTCTACTTAGTCTAAGGAGTTTCTGTAGAGTTTACTGCTGAGTGTCATCCTAACAGATTAAAAGGGTCAGCCGGATGAATGCAGAGCCCCCATCTGGGGAGCAGGGTGATATCAATTGTAATCTCACAGTAACTTCTAATGATCCTTATTTTACATGGTATCAATTGTAATGTTTCTTTCATTTAGAATTTTAAGTTGGTTCTTTGTTTTCCTTGGTGAGTCTAGCTAAAGGTTTGTCAATTTTGTTTTCGTTTTCAAAGAACCAACTCTTAGTTTTATAACTCTTCTGTCATTTTCGTGTCTCTGTTTCTCCTCTTTATCACTCCATTTTACTTTGTGCTCAGTTTGTTCTTTTTCTCACGCTTAAGGCATAGAGTTATGTTATTCAGGATTGTTATTTTGTCTTGTGAACTTCTTTCTTAGAACTGCTTTAGTTGCATCCTGTAAGTTTTAGTATGTTGTATTTTTTTGTCTGTCTCAAGATACAGTTTTGTTTCCTCTTTGATGTTGTTCAGGAGAGTATTGTTTAGTTTGCATGCAGTTTCCACTTTTCCTCCTCTGATGGTATATGTTGCAGTCAAAAAAGATACTATGCTTACAGTCTCCTAAGTTTGCTCAGACTTGTTTTGTGGCCTAATATATGGTCTATCATAGAAAAGGTTCCATGTGTGCTTAAATGAATGTGTATTTTGCAGTCACATTATAGAATATTCTATATGTGTTTGTGAGGTTCATTTCATCTGTAATGTTGTTCAGACTGTTTCCATATTGATTCTGTCTGATCTCTATCCATTGTTGAGAGTGTGGTATTAAATTCGCTAGCTATTATTATTGTACTGCAGTTTCTCTTTTTAGCTGTTAGCAGTAGTTGAGAAGGCAATGGCACCCCACTTCAGTACTCTTGCCTGGAAAATCCCACGGACGGAGGAGCCTGGTGGGCTGCAGTCCGTGGGGTCGCTGAGAGTCGGACACGACTGAGCGACTTCACTTTCACTTTTCACTTTCATGCATTGGAGAAGGAAATGGCAACCCACTCCAGTGTTCTTGCCTGGAGAATCCCAGGGACGGGGGAGCCTGGTGGGCGGCCTCTATGGGGTCACACAGAGTCAGACACGACTGAAGCGACTTAGCACAGCAGCAGCAGTAGTTTTGGCTGCACCATGCAGTTTTTGGGATCTTAGTTCCCCAACGAGGGATCAGGCCCTCAGCAGTGAGAAGGCTAAGTCCTAACCACTGGACCACCAGGGAATTCTGTTAATTTCTGCTTTATACATTTACGTGTTCCAGTATTGGGTGCATAAATATTTAATAACTGGATCTTCTTGATAGAACTGACCCCTTTATCATTATATAGTGACCTTTGTCCCTCTTCACCATTTGTAAAGTCTGTTTTGTGTTACATAAGTATAGCTATCCCTACTGTTTTTGGTTCACCATTTGCTTGAAGTTAGTTTTACATCCATTCACTCAGGCTATGTGTGTCTTTAAAGCTAAAGTGAGACTCTTTGTAGGAAGCTTATAGTTGGGTCTTGTTAACCCATTACAGTTTACATATATTTTTGTGTATCCAAGGACAGATTACTGTAGTTGGAATTATTTTTAGTACTTTTTTTCTACTTTTAAATTAGAATTATAAGTGATTTATGTACCACCATTACTGTATTACTCTTGAGTATAAATTTACCTGTCCTAGTGAGTTGTACTCTAGCTTTGTGTTTATTTTCACTCACAGAACTCCTTTAAGCATTTTTTGTTAGGCAGGTCTAGTGCTGACAAACTCCCTTCACTTTTGTTTGTTTGGGAGAGTCTTTATCTTCCCTCATTTCTGAAGAACAGTTTTGCTGATATAGAAATCTTGGTTGATAGGGTTTTTTTCTTTTGTTATAATGAGTGTGAGTGTAAAGTCGCTCAGTCATGTCCGACTCTTTGCAACCCCGTGGACTGTAGCCTGCCAGGCTCCTCTGTCAATGGGATTCTCCAAGCAAGAATACTGGAGTGGGTTGCCATTTCCTTCTCCATATCCTATGGTAATTATAATTCAGTAAGTAAATTAAGAAAATGCTTAGTAGTTAAAATATCTTTTGACTATATCATCTCATCCTCTCCTGGCCTGACAAGTTTCTCTTGAGAAATCTCTCCATATTGGGGTGAAGGGTTCCTTTGTATGTAAGTAGTCTCTTTCACTACTTTCAAAATTCTTTCTTTTTGAACAATTTAATTATGTGTCTTGGTGCCGATCTACGTGGGTTCAACTTATCTGGGGTCCTTTGGTCTCATGGATCTGGATATCCATTTCTCCCCCCAGGTTTGAGACATTTTCAGTCCTTATTGTTTTAAGTATACTTTCTGTCCCTTTCTCTTTTATTCTGTACCGATTGTGTTCCACAAGTCCCTTTGACTTTCTTCATTCTCTGTCATTCTTTTTTTCTTTTTCTCTTACTGGATACTTTCAGATGTCTTTGTTTCTCTGCACTGTCAAGTCTATTTTTGACCCTATTAAAATTTTTGTTTTGTGTTTTCAGTTCTAAGATTTTTTCTTTATGGTTCCTATTTGTTCCATGTGTTGTTTTCCTAATTTCATTTAGTTACCTTTGTGTTGTGGTTCACTAAACTTCAATAGGGTTATTTTGAATTCTCTGATAAAACGTTTATAGGTACCACATTTCTTTAGGGTCAGTTACTGAAGTTTTATTAGCTCCCTTAGGTGCCATGAAATTAAAAGACGTTTACTCCTTGGAAAAAAAGTTATGACCAAGCAAGACAGCATATTAAAAACCAGAGACATTACTTTGCTAACAAAGGTCCATCTAGTCAAGGCTATGGTTTTTCCTGTGGTCATGTATGGAGAGAGAAGGGGATGACAGAGGATGAGATGGTTGGATGGCATCACCAACACAATGGACATGAGTTTGAGTGAACTCCGGGAGTTGGTGATGGACAGGGAGGCCTGGTGTGCTGCATTCCATGGGGTCACAAAAAGTTGGACACGACTGAGCGACTGAACTAGGTGGTGTCACATTTGCCGGCTGTTTTGTGATTTCAGGCTCCAGAGCCATCAGAGTGACTCCAGGAAAAGGCACTTGACAGGAGAGCCCTGCAGATGCACTTCCTTTTCTCCATCCCTGCCTTCTTATTACTGTATTTCTTTGAATCTAAGGTGCCAGGCGTTAATTATATCCTGATTTCAGAAATGAAAAAGTAACAAAATCATTTCTAAGAATCTACAAAATGTGTGGTGGTGCAGCCTCCCCACCCCTCAGTACCCCTCCGCCCTCGGTTGGGAGCCCCGTCAACCTGATCTCGTTTGGCTGAAGTTACTAAACGCGGGTGACTGTCTTCAGCCGCATGGAGGTTGCCTGCAGCTGATGGGAGAACTCGCTGTGCAGACACACAGATAAGGCGGTGTGGGCCAGCTTCTCTGCTGAAGTGTCAGCTTCATGACCACTGGGTGACACGACTCGGACCTGTGTATTCACTGCGTCAGGTCTGATCTTCTCTTAACCTTTCATTAGGTTCCAGGAGCAACTTTCCGAGGCTGGAAAGAAGTGACTTCTCTATTTAACAAGGATGACGAGCAGCAGCTGCTGGAAGGGCGAAAATCCCCCAAGTCCAGAGCGTGAGTAGCCGCTGTCAGGGGAGCAAGCATTCCAGAGACAGAGGGCAGGGCCATGAGAGGGGACAAGAGGGGCTTCCTCCCTTGTGAGGAGATGGAAATGAGTTGTTCTAAGTATAAGCACTTTGAAAGACTATAGAAAAATGGAAAAAAATTTTAAAAGCTTCTCAGACCAGCTCTTGAACTTCCAGCTGTAAACTGAACTTACAAGCCTTAAAGCAGATGGTAGCCACATGTTTAAGGTGGGCAGGTGGCAGCTGTTCTAGAGAATCAAGGAAAAACCCAGTTAAAAATGCAAAGATTGCCTGTAAACTATACTTACGTGCTGACAATGCTGCTAGTTAAATATTTTGAATTTAAAAAATATATATTTAGGGAATTCCCTGGTAGTCCAGTGGTTAAAACTTGGTGCTTTCACTGCTGTGGACCTGGCTTTGATCCCTGGTGGGTGAACTAACATCTCACAAGCTGTGTGGCATGGCCAACAAAAAAATGTACTTAAAGATGAAAATATAAATTTAAATTTGAAAATATAAATGGTGTTGCCAACAGCAGGTGAATCCTGGGGAATCTGACCATAGAGAGGCTGCTCCTCCGTGGACAGGGCACCTTGGCAGCACTCAGGACCCATCAGAGCCATCCAGTCCTCCCCCTCCTCTGACCACGTGATTGTGACCTCCCCACCCTCTCCTTGAGGACTGTGTAAGTCAGTCCTCTGGGCTGTCTGGGTAGCAGCTAACAGGCCAGCATCTCCTGGGGGCCTTGAACTTGTGCCTGTGTTCTGCCCCTCAGTCCAGTTAAACAAGACTTGGAAGGTTGGGCCTATGTTCTGGGGATGCTCTCCGCAGCTAGGCCAGGGGACTCTCGGCCAGGGTGCTGTGTCGTTTGTGGGGACCCACTCCAGTTGGCTGCATTTTCCTCAGGGCACACAGTGCTCTGAGCTCTGAACATCTGAGGCTGCAGCTGAATAAGCCTGTGGCAAACCGACTTGGTACAGGGAATAATCTCTTTTTCTGAATCTGGGATCTGGGGCCTCTTTTCTCACGTATCTTCAGAGACAGGCTCAGCCTTCTGTGTGCCTTGAGACAGTTTGCTTTTCTGTCTTCTCCCTGAGGCTGACATTGCTTGAGTTTTGCCACGTGGTGGTACCTTAAATATGGCATTCACAAATTTTATTAATCACGTGTACTGACTGATTTTTCCATATTAATATTCAGGTTTTACACATCTATCTGTTTGAGTTTATTTATAAAATAAACACAACTTGACATCCTAAGATGACTGATCACCAACACTTAACTCTTTCATCTCCTGTAGCACTAACTTACGATTAAAAGAAGAGTTGAAGACAGAGAAGAAGTCTGGATTTTGGGACAATTTGGTTTTGAAACAGAACATACAGTCCAAGAAACCAGATGAGATAGAAGGTTGGGAACCTCCGAAACTTGCCCTTGAAGACGTGGCGGCAGACTCAGGCGGCCCTGTGAGTGACCGTGTGTCTCGGCCGGGCTGGCAGGAGGACACCAAGGGCTCTAGCAAGTACACCAGCCTGGCCGGCGCAGGGAGCAGCTCGCGCTGGAGCCTCAGGTCGGCCGGGAAGCTGGTCAGCATCCGCCGGCAGAGCAGAGGCCACCTGACGGACGACTGGGAGGAGCTTGAGTGACCGCCCAGCCCCCACGTGTCCTCACACCAAAGTCTGCCTGATCGTGCACCTTTGTATCTCATCTCCCTCACATTCCTAGAGTCTGCGGTGTTGTGGTGTTTATTAGTATAGTGTTCCGTTTGGTCTCTCCCAGATGAAAATCACAGAGGATCTGCTCTGTGCGGTTTCATTTGGCTTTCCTCTTCAAAAGCCAAGTGAGGAAATTCCAGGCGTCCTGTGATTTCTCAGTGGACACGCACAGGGTCCACCTGTCATCCGTGTGCTGCTGACCTTAGATGGGAAGTTCACCGCAGTGGGGATTTGCTTTTTGCCACAAAACTGTCTTTCTGTGTCCTGAGTTGCGGTTCTGTGTTCTGTGACTTGATCCCTGTCTCTGCATGTAGCACATACCTGTATCCTATGACACAAGAATGTAGCGGCCACACACTTCTTTTCTGTTGTCAGAAACCTGCAATCCAGGTGTAACGTGAATCTTCCAAAGGTCACGTCACATTGTGCTAGCTCTTTGTTTGTATTAAACCGTAAAATATGCAAGCAAATTAAACGCTGGAGAAGTGAAGGCTGTTATCTGATCCCCAGAAATACACTGTCTGCAAACACAGCTTCACCTCCCACAAGCATATGAGATGGTGACAGTGTTCCCATCTTGAGGTTCCTGAACTTTTAAATACTGATGTTTCTTTTCTTCTAAAGTTTGTTCTTATTTTGATTGCAGACTAAAGAATGCTATAAAGCATGGATCAGTTTTAATAACTTGACACTTAAATTTGTTTGGAAAATATTAACTTGCTAGTTAAGAGTTGAAATTGTAGGTAAAATGCTGAAAGTGCCTCTTTTCTGTAACACCCAGGGTTTTGTTTTTTCAAATGAGACTGTTGGACCCTGAGAAGCTGTGTGTTGTGGCTGGTTCGGGAGCGTCACTGAGCATCTCTTGTGTCTCTGAACTTGCTTGTCGTCTCCTTGACAGGTGGGCCCCAGGTCAGGTACACAGCACGTGTATCCTCAGCAAGACAGACCCAACCCACAGGAGGACCACGTGTCTCTGAGGTCAGGACAGATATAGGGGTTTTTGGTTAAAAAGAAAAACCTCCAGTTACACTGTGCATTCCTCTCTTGTGAGAGCCACTATCTTCAAGGTATTCAGTGAGAAGTTCTGTGCTGTTCCACACAAGGGGTGCCATTTAGCATTTCCGTGGACTCCGAGGGGTGAAGGGGGTGACAGAGTGCCTGCCTGCCACCTGCCATTTCTCGGTCGCTCAGTCTTTGTACACCCTGTCATCTGACTACCAGCCGTCTAGCCACAATCCACATGTGTCACCTAACCATCTGTGTCTGTCATCTGTGTAGCGTCTGTCAAAATCACCCATGTCCCTCTCTCTCTAATAGACAAGTTTACTTCACCGAGCCTTGAAAGGGGGACATGTGAGTGGTGGTAAAATCCTGTTTGTGTTAGAACCTTGAAGTGGTTAATAGCGGAGTTGAAAACCGTGTTTCCTCAGGTAAACAGTTCAGCTCATTGACTGGAGTCCTTCTCCCTAGAGACACTTGCTGTGACTGAGATGAGCTGTCTGAAGCAGGAGCTTCGGGCTCATCTTGGGCTAATCCTGTGATGAGGTGCAGGGAAGGGACTTGTGTGTTTGAGGTTCTGGGCAGAGTGCTCGGGGTGGGGGGCAGGTGGGACAGCCTCCAGCTCGGGGAGCCTGTGCCAGTGTGCTATGATGCTAAGTGCCTGTGATCCCCTTGGGGACACACGTGATGCACAGCTGGCAGAACGGCCCCTCATACCCCTCATTCCTCACAACCGAATGCAAGCCAGAGTGGGGTTGGATTATGCACGTGAATAATACTTTTCTTATCTACAAACATTAATGTAAAAATGAATTTTTCTTCTGTTGTATCTGATTAAAATAACTCTGTGGATTTTAATATAAATATTTATTGGTGTGCTTTGGGGGAAAGATATTTTTTTCTTGATGGAATTTACCAAAGCAACTTTATTTTGTTCACTGGCTGACAAGAGAGCGGGTCTGTCTAAATTCTGTAAACTGCACAGCTTCTCTGAAGAGTGACGTGTCTGCTCTTTTGCCTGTTGTTTTGTCATTAACAGGAAAGTGACTGGTTTTAAAGGAAGTTGAATTCATCCATAATGCTGAAGTTTTTTAAAAATAAAAACATGGTTTATATCCTGTTAGTTTGCATGGTTATTGACATCTGCTTCTGACGACTTAGAGCTGATGACATCTTCTCAACAGTTTCAGTGTCTTTCAAGATGCCAACGAAATGTGTAGATTCATGGATAAATGACCAACTTCAACCTCAGTCATCAGGATGTAGCTTTTACATATGAACGGCCTTTGGATGCTGTTTGGAGTAATAGGCACTGCCAGCTATGGGGTCGCACAGAGTCAGACATGACTGAAGCGACTTAGCAGCAGCAGCAGCAGAGCCCCACATCTGAGCCACCCGCCCTGGGCCCTGCTTTTTCCCCGTCACTTGAGGAGGGGGAGCCTGAAGGAAGCCTCCCCTTCAACAGCCAGCCTGATTAGGTTCTTTAATAGTCTTTTAAGGTTTCATCTCTTCTTTCCAAACAGTAGCCTCTTGGAGAGATACGCTGACTCCCGTTAGGACCTGGGTAGCACCTGCAGTGCTGTCTCGAGCCAGGTGGTGAGTGCGCGTCCCACCAAACTCCTTCCCAGTGGTGTGTGTCCCGGGCAGCCTTGTCCTCACCGGTCTCGTGGCCTGTGCCCTCCCCCAGGTCCTGCTCTGCACCCTCCCCTGGGGGCCTGTGGCTCTGTGGTAGCTTCATACCCCGACCCTCGGGTTCTCACTCACTTCACCAGATGCTCCGACTCTTGTGCAGGCAAAGGGCCTTCTCTTCACTCTCCCAGTTTACTTCTAGCCATTTAGCTTCTTTCCAGATTTTATGGTTAAGTCTCAATTGATACTTGACTGAACAAAAGACAGGCAGGACACTATAAGAAGCTTGAAGACAGGAACTGGCTAAAATTTTTGTAACTGATAAAATAGCCCACAGGGGGTGCAGATGGTGCTGAATGACTGACCAAGGCAGTGGCTGCCACTTGCTGTATGGCAGAAGTGTGGTTCTGGTGGTGAGTGTGAGGCAAGGAACCCTCTGAGGGGCTTCCATGGCACCATGCCCCAAAGACAGATACCACCACTTCCTGTAGTTGCTGCTTCCCCATGAGTGTCTGAGGGGACTGCACCTGATGCTGTTGTGGTGAGTCCACGTCCCCACACCTGTGTTCTATGGTTTGTAACTGTGTTGCGTCCCAGCCCAGCCCAGCCCAGCCCAGTCCAGTTGGTGCTGGCCAGCTGCCAGACTGTTCAGCCAGCTGAATGCACTTAAGTTTGCAGAAAAAGCACTGCTCTAACCTAAATGTCTTTCAGTTCATATTGTGAAGAGTCTGTGCCCCCAAAGAACACAATCAATAGAGTGAAAAAGGCAACCTAGGGAATCAGAACATTTTCAAGTCATCTAGCTGATAAGGCCTTAAGTGTCCAGCTATAATAGTTCCTTCTACATTCAACAACAAAACCACATACAACTCAATTAAAAGGCAGGCAAGTTCTTGAACAAGCGTAGAAAAGGATGCTCACCATCACGAGAAATGCAAATCAACGCCACAACCTAACAAGTGTTGGCGAGGACAAGGATGGCGAGAAATGGAACTATTCCACACTATCAGAGGCAGCACCATTTTACATTCCCACCATGGAAAATAGTATGGTGGTTCTTCAAAATATTAAACATGTATTTACCACACGGTCCTGCAATCCCACTTGTGGGTGTATCTCCAAAGAGAGATTTGTATAGCATGTTCACAGCAGCTCAAAGTAGGGGAGCACCTCCACATCAGTGGTGATGAAGAAGCAGAATGTGGAGGACAGGAAAGCCCACAAGGGAGGGAAAGCCTAAGCCATGCTACAACGTGAATGAGACAGATACTAAAAGATGCCAATTATGCAGCGTATCTTCAGCAGTCCGATCCAGAGAAACAAACTAAAACCACCAAGTGCAAGGCTGGTTCAGCCAACAAGTCAACACGTGACCACCTCTGTGGGTGCAGAAAGGGAACTCAACAAAACCCAACACCCCTCCATGTAAAATGCCCCCAACAACATGGGGCTGGAAGGGAGCACCTCACCCTGAGGCACCCAGAGATGCCCAGCTTGCAGCACACCGACAGGTGAAGGACAGACAGCCCCCAGGGACTGCCGTCCTCACCCATGGGGATCTGGCGTTAGAGCTGACGAGGAAGGAAAAAAGAGTATCCCGCTAAAAGAAGGTGATGAGCCTCCTTCACGTGCAGACCTCACAATGTACATCCGCATCCCAGGGAGTCTACAAACTACCACCAGATCCATTTAGTGATTTCAGCAAAGTTCAGTTCACTCAATCGTGTCCAACTCTTTGCCACCCTATGAACCACAGTGTGCCAGGCCTCCTGTTCATCACCAACTCCTGGAGTCCACCCAAACCCATGTCCATTGAATCAGTGATGCCATCCAACCATCTCATCCTCTGTTGTCCCCTTCTCCTCCTGCCTTCATTCTTTCCCAGCATCAGGGTCTTTTCAAATGAGTCAGCTCTTCACATCGGGTGGCCAAAGTATTGGAGTTTCAGCTTCAAAAGCAGCAAAGTTAAGAGGACTTCACTGGTGGCTCAGATGATAAAGCGTCTGGCTACCATGCGGGAGACGTGTGTTCAATCCCTGAGTCGGGAAGATCTCCTAGAGAAGGAAATGGCAACCCACTCCAGTACTCTTGTTTGGAAAATCCCATGGACAGAGGAGCCTGGTAGGCTACAGTCCACGGGGTCGCAGAGAGTCAGACATGACTGAGTGACTTCACTTTCTTTCTGAAGAGGATACAGGATCAGTCTACAAACACCTTACATCTTGTTTGTGTATGATTCTAAAAGTGGCATTTACAGCAAAACTAACACCAAACCCTTCAATACTGTCCCAAAAAGAGACGTGGTTCTCTGTGGACAGCCCTGACCATGCACAGCCAACTCTGTGAAGCCCCAAAAGCAGCTCCTGTGTCAGCTGCAGAACCTACCGTGGCTCCTCCTGACCCACAAGTCACAACCCGGGTGGGAAAATGTACCTCAACGCCAAGACGGACACCATGGATGTGCTGATGGCACTTCCCGGGGGCCAGGCTTCCCACAGGGGTGCTGCGGGTCCCCTGCAGCTGTCCAGCGAGCACAGAGGACATGCAGGTGCCATATCATGGGCACGGAACCATGCTCAGGAATGCCACAAAAAGCTGCGGCCCAGGACAACACCCCTCTTCCTGATCTATGCCGTTCGATCATGGGGAAACGACTGGTCGGGGCCCAGGGACAGTGTGCATGGTCTGTCTGCCCCTCCCCAACTGTACCCCAGTCACATCCCCGCCCCACACAATTGCTGGAAATCCTGCCGACCCCTGTATGTGGGTTCCGGTCCAAGCACATCTACAGCCTGTGGAGATGGGCTGATTAATGGGGGACAGCTACACACGTCTCCTAAGACTTTTCATGTTGTTGAGGGGGAAGAACTCACTTCAAGAGGTTAATGTCTTCTTAAGAAATTAACACAAAAAAGACCAACACCCCAAAAGTAAACACACATTAGGTAATTTGCCAAAAGTAGAACAGAGATAAAAGTGATCAGGAAGCTTTCAGGAGGAACACCCCCACCTCACAGCCTCTTCACACATCCGTCTTCAGGGGAGAAAGATGCCACCACCCACTCTCGCCACTGCTCTGGGAATGTCCCTGCAGATTTCTGACTTGCTTCCCAGGCTCTGCTGCTTGTCTGACGTGAGGAGAGCATCATCAGATGGATGGAAGCACCTGTGCAGTGTTGCTGATCACAGAGTGATTCTTTCCAGCTGCATGGTACCGTGTCACCAATAAAAACCGTATTTCTACAAACTCTTGTGAAAAAAAGAGCTGGTTGTAAAATGAAAACAATATATATGCCGTTGATGGTTTTATGAAAAGCTTCCACCTGATTCACAACACAGGGTAACAATCATCTGACAACTAAGCATAGTTTTGGCTACACCAGTTCGGCACAGAACGTGTGCTGAAAGCACAGACTCTTTATTTACAAATACGCAAGACTGCACATTTCCACCTGCTAAGAAGGAAGCAGGAGTGCCTGGGCTCGGGTCCCTGACCTTGTTCATTTCTCCCCTGTATCTGCCGGGGCCATTCCAAGCACACATATTCTGGGTGCCAGGGTTATGCACCAGTTTTATTCTTTTATAAACCTTTATTTTCAAAATTTTCTAAAATGTACATGCAATATTTTTAAAATAAAATTATCTTTGAGAGGTTTCAATACATGATTATCAAAATCATTGACACTACTTTTTTCAGTAAGATGCAAAATTGACAAAATAGGTAGACAAACATGATTTATTACTTTGCTAGAAGAGGATTCCAAGCAGTGTGGTGCAGGCCAGACCAGGCTCCCCCAGGTCAGGGCCCTGCCTGTCAGTCTTGGGCACGAGCCCAGGACCACAGCCCCAGACTCAGGCCCTTGTGGGTCTCAGCCATCTGCACAATTCACAACCCACTGCTGAGCATCCAGGAGACAGGCACATACTTCCCTGGATCCTTCTGTATCTGAGGAGACTCGTGCAGACACAACCAAAACTGTTAATATACATCTTAAGAAAAATAAATATTCTGTACAATGTCATTACAAGGATCCGTGATCTACCCTCACCCCAATCACTACAAAATCGGGAAACCATCATTTGAGTTAAGAGGCAGTCTTCTTGGCTGTTAGTGTCAGTTCAGCACAGGATGTGGTGCTGAAAACACACTCTTTTTGAACCATATTTACAAATACACAAAGTTCCAAATTTTAATGTGCTTAGAAGAATTTTTTAAAGAGAGAAGCAGAAATGATTTTGCTGGGGTTCCTTGACCCTATTTCAAAGGTGGATTTTGCTGGGGTTCCCTGACCCGGTTTCAGAGGTGGAAGCCACAGGCACCCTGCCCACAGGCCCTTTTCACGTTGCCTCCAACGCAGACTCCAGGTCATGGTGGGCCTGGCTAGGCCCTCAGTACTTGAAAAGGTCGATGAAGTGCTGCGGGGACACAGGCGTGAAGCAGCTGTCCGGGTCGGCAGCCGTGCAGGGGTGGCCCGAGTCCTGTGGGAAGGGCAGGGCGTTACCGCACGTGCTGGGAAGGAAGACAGCTCAGAAGTCACCAGGCATTCACTTAAATGCACCTGGACCCCACCACACAGGTATGTGGACAGCAAGCAAGAATTAGGAACACGTGGCTGCTCAGCGGGGAGAGTTTCTCTGCCAGTGCATGGGGTACAGGCGGCCCTGAGTCAGGGGGCCGGGAGGAGCCTGCGCTTCCCTCCTCCCCACCCCCAACCCTGCCCTGGTCATGCTGCCCCCTCCCCTGGCGGTGGGTCAGGATCCACTCTGGAACTGCTCTGGGCACCACCCACCCACGTTCACCCGAGGGCCCAGCACCACGCCCCACGGCAGAAACACCCAGGGCTCGCTTGTGTCAGCAGACAGAACAGCCTCAGGACCTGGGGGCCAGTTAGGCCAGTGTCTGGAGACAGGACCCCCCCCGCCAACCCAGCCAAGCCTACACCCCTGGTCTAAAGGCAGCTCGCGGGACCCCGATGGTGGCCAAGTAGGAAGGCCAGTCACACGTCAGCAGAGGCTGCGGCCTCAACGGCCCAGCCCCAGACAGGGGACGCGCACAGACGCGGGCATAGAGGAGGTACCTCGAGTAATAAAGCAAGGCGGCAGTCCTGGAGGTGGCGGAGGAGGAGAGCAGTGAAGGGAGGAAAAAAGGGAAAACAGGGTTAGGAAGAGCCAGGCCACACCAGGACTCAGGCTGAACATGAATCATTTATGAAAATGACCAACATCACTGGGCAGTGAAACCGAGGGGAGAGCTGCCCCCGAGGCCCCACGCAGCAGCCGGAAGCCAGAGGACCCGCAGGCCGTCTGGGGCCGACCTGGCTTCCACCTCCTCCAGTCTCGGGCCCACAGCTGGTGAGACAGCAGAGCCAAATGACCGTCACGACTTCACTGAGAACATGCAGAGCAGCGGGCCACACTGGAACGTTTCTAGCAGGTTTCCCTGAAGCCCACTCACTCCCTCTGAGTCAGCTCGGTGGAATTAAGTGAACAATGTAGGTTCCATGGGAGCCAGCTCCTTCCTGCTCACCCACGGTTTTCAACTCGAGGTCAGCACCAACTTGCCCCTCTCGCCACCGGCTGGCTGCTCCCCCTCACCACAGCCCAGGGGTCTGCAGGGCTGGCTGTCGGCACAGGCCCAGACCAGCGGCCTCCTGGCCCCCGCTGCACACTGCAGTGTGGGCCTGGCAGTGGACACCCAGTCCTGATCCCTGCCTTTGACTGCATTCACTCTGTCGGGCTTCCAGCCCACTCCACACCTGGCTTTAGCTGAAGTTCCTGAAAAGCAGCTAGAGGATGGGGTGAGCACAGTGGCCTCACAGGAGGGCCACCCCACGGAAGGCAGACAGGCCTGAGCTGGGCCTGTGTGCAACTCCAAGACCTCCTTTCACCTTGCCAACGTTCCCCAAAGGCAAAGCAGAAAAACCGACACAGTGTCCAGACAGTGAAGCCAGGTCAGACAGGACGGCTTGGGGCAGCTGGGGCGGCTGCATGAGCTCGCGGCAGAGCCCCAGCCTATGTGTGTGGAAGAGGACAGGTCCGGTGGGACGCGGGCAGCACGGGCACAGTGGGGTATCGCCCCACATGGGGCTGAGCACCATGCAGCCTCCACGCAGCAGGCCTGCCCTCACGGAGGCGCCACGAAACTGGGCTGAGGCCTGCGGGGGCCAAGCTGTGTGTGGGGGTGCAGTGGGCAGCCAGGGGGCTTGCTCAGGAGCTGACACAGGCAGCAGGGTCCACCACAAATTCCAGACACTCGTTTTTTTCTTTATATTTCCACCCGCAGACTCAGAAGAAAGTGGAAGGGCCTCTGGGAGAAAAAGCTGCCATGTGACCCCACAGATGGACAGAGCCAGTCCCCAAGGCTGCACAGAGGTCAAGGCGCTCGGCCTTCAAGGCAAGGCTGTGAACAACATTTCACAGCCCAAAGGCCAGCAAGACACTTGTTCTGAATTTTCATAAACAAAAGAATCTGTAGGCAAATTCTTCTGGAAACCCAAAAAATTACCTCTCCATTTTTAAAAATCCAGAATGCCCCTATTTCTTGGTACTTCACCTGAACACGCTGTATGCCAACACAGAAAGCAGCAAGGGTGCCTCTCTGTTCGCTACATCAGAAACAGTGTCCTCAGACGGTCTAAGACAGTCTGCCACATGCAAAGACGAGACGTCTGTCCCGGGGGGACACACCACTGCTCCCAGTGTCTCTGGAATAAACCTTCAGCTCGGGGGAAGCGTCGTTCAGAGCAGCGACCAGATCATCTCATCTGCTGACTCGGCCCTGAAGCTGCCACATGTCTGGGACTACCCTCTGTGTGCTGTGGCAGACTGGCTCACCCGTGTCCCGCTAGCACCCTGGCAAGACTGAGCATGAGGTGCCCTGGCCTGGAGGAAGAGGTTGCACAGAACCACCACTGCAGCCGTGCAACACCTTTCCTCGTTAACTGTGCAGAACAAGCCGTGCCAGACTCCAGAACAAGTCAGAAACAAAGTGGTCTCCGGCTGGCCCCCTGCAGCACCCGCAGTAAAGCCTTGTTAACACGGGGACTCCCACCGTACAACCACAGGGGTACAGGTTAAAAAAAAGCCCACGTTATCATGTATATAACCTGAAATGAAAACAATTTAAAGTGGTCATTTGTTTTTTAGCAGTTTAGAGTTGGCCTCATAATCCAGCCAACAAATTACAGATAAACAGAAAACAAAAAACAGCCACGGTGCTTCATACCAGGCAGAAGGCACGTGGCCCATGGCCCCAAGGGAGGACCCCGAGCAGCAGGGGCAGACCGCCTGGCACCCTCCTCCCCAGTGAAATCTCACAACATTAAACAAATTCAGACTCAAGGCCAACTACGGAAATGGTCTTTCTAAGAGGAGGTGAATAGAAGCACCCGTATCTCCCCCAGAAACTTGTTTTTATCAGTCTGGACGGGAGAGGAAGGGGCCAGAGAGGAAGAGGATGGGGCTGACAACTGCGGACACAGCTCAGTCTTCACAAGGACCAGACATGCTAAGTTTGGCTCAAAAAAACAGAAGGAG
This sequence comes from Bos javanicus, assembly GCF_032452875.1. Taxonomy (NCBI): domain Eukaryota; kingdom Metazoa; phylum Chordata; class Mammalia; order Artiodactyla; family Bovidae; genus Bos; species Bos javanicus. The sequence goes on along the minus strand of NC_083868.1, from coordinate 146,401,625 downwards.
CCCGGGCGCTTTCATGGGCCTCTCCTCTGCTCCAGGGCTGTGCTGTGAGGAAAGCCCCTGGAGGCACCATTGCTGGGGTCCTGACAGTGGAGCTGAGGCCAAGTGTGGAAAATGGGGGTTGGGGGTGGCCTCCCTTGACTTCCAGAAGAGGCAGGGATCCTGACCCTCCTCTCAGGCTGAGCCATGAGAACAGGGGGAAGCAGCCCACCGGGACTCAGGCCGCAGCACAGTCAGCGTGCTCACAGCCAGGGACCAGATCACGCCCTAACATCCTGCACCAGACGAGGTTGGGTGGCCCCAATTTCAGGTCCAACCATGTTCTGCTTTGGTGAACCTGTCCCTGGCCCCAGTCCCTGGGGAGACGCCGTCGTGTCATCACACTCTACACTCGGGTGGACAGTCCCTGCTGAGACACCATCATGTCATCACACTCTACACTCAGGTGGACAGTCCCTGGTGAGACGCCATCACATCACACTCTACACTCCGGTGGACAGTCCCTGGTGAGACCCCATCATGTCATCACACTCTACACTCGGGTGGACATCCCTGGGGAGACGCCGTCATGTCATCACACTTTACACTCGGGTGGACAGTCCCTGGTGAGACCCCATCATGTCATCACACTCTACACTCGGGTGGACAGTCTCTGGTGAGACCCCATCATGTCATCACACTCTACACTCGGGTGGACAGTCTCTGGTGAGACCCCATCATGTCATCACACTCTACACTCGGGTGGACAGTCCCTGGTGAGACCCCATCATGTCATCACACTCTACACTCGGGTGGACAGTCTCTGGTGAGACCCCATCATGTCATCACACTCTACACTCGGGTGGACAGTCCCTGGTGAGACCCCATCATGTCATCACACTCTACACTCGGGTGGACAGTCCCTGGGGAGATGACGTCATGTCATCACACACTACACTCGGGTGGACAGTCCCTAGTAGACACCATGTCATCACTCACTACTCTCAGCTGGACAGGATGTCTCTCCAGGAGCACAGGTGCTATCCTTACCTTCCAGAAGAGGATGCTGCAGTGCCGGCAGAAGTGCAGGGTGTCTCCATACTGCTCCTTGGTGGGGTAGTGCTTCTGAAGTGCAAAATACATCAGCTTCCACTCCACATGGCCTTTTTCTGAAAGGATCAAGTGTCTACAAAACTAGACAAACAGACTTCTGTTCAGACGCAAATGACTTTCATAGCAACGTCATTTGTACAACAACTTTAAAAGGCAACACACTGCAGGAAACATTTAATTATGTGAAATTAAATTTGAGCTGAATCCATACAATGGAATACCATGCAGCTGTTCAACAGACTTAAAGGTTTTTATCTGGAGTGATGTCCATGATGTCTATTAAGCTAAAAATAAGTTATATGCTATCGAGTCTGACGGGGACTGGTAACTAGAATGCAGAAAGTATCCAAATACAAAATGGGCAAAGGATTTGGAGAGACACACAAGCAGGCAACAAGCACGTGAACAGATGCTCAGTGTCTTGGACCCCAGAGATGGCAGGAGGCGGCACCTCACACCCTACGGGGCAGCGACCACACCCTCAGAGGAACAGGCAGGGATGGGATGCTGAGCAGGCGGGCTTGGGCGTGGCCAGGGGCTGCCCGACGCAGCAGCATCTTCACAGTTCCTCACAATGTTACCCTCCGCTCATGAGCCCCGTGCCCCCAGGAGAAGGTGACCATGGTGGCCCCACGGCCTGGCTGTGCCCAATCCTCACCCTCTGATTCAGGCAGGAACCTGCTTGCTGCCTCCACCACCTGACTTTCTCCTGGATAGGTACGTGACCCCTGAGGTCTGCGAGCCTGTGTCTGAGGAGACACATGGCATCTGGTCCTCCCTGGGGCCTCCCTAGGGCAAGACTGTGTCTGCTTTGGCCCTGCACGCTGCTGTGTATGTCATGGGCACCCAGCTGGCGGAGCTGTGCTCCAAAAACCACGCAGCACGGGGGTGGCAGGGAGGGGCAGCGATAAGCAGAGACACACAGCATCCACCAGATCCCAAGGCTGGCCCCATCCTGGGAGGGCAAGGTGCAGGGAGCAGGCGCCTACCCGTGAGTCTCTGAGGGGACACACCGCCTGGAGAGGGGCCTCCAGTTACAGGAAAGACTAATGGCCCATCCTTGACAGGAAGAAACTGCCCTGGTTCTGCTGCTCTGTTCTGGATCATTTTTAAAATTATGACTTTCTCCACATGAAAAGCAGGCTTTCCCGTAGTGATTCTAGTCCACTCCCTGAAGCGGCCAGGCTCAGCCATCAGGGCCACAACCCCTACTCACCTGCTTCTCCCCAAAGTGGTACTGGCAGAGCTTCTTCCACAGCTGCCGGTCCTCGCTGAGCGCGGACAGTGTCGGGGTCACCTGACCCAGGGTGATGATGTCCCACCCATCCGAGAACCTGTACAGGATGTTGCTGAGCATGTGCACAGGAAGGTCACTGAGCGTCAGGCCACTGTCCACCTGCTGGGAGGGCCCGCACACTTACTCCAGCGGGAACACGGGAGCTCATCGGTCACAGTGACGTCTCCCTCCTCCCCAATCCTCCCAGATGACACCCTGCAGCGGCCCTGGCTGAACCTGGGGCCCCGGACACTGAAACCCTAGTCTCAGCGTTCGCCGGGTGATGTGGCGTCACTGCACATCAGGGACTTGGGGACAGTGGCATCTGGGGCACGTGGCCTGGTCACGGTCTGGAAAGCAGACACACCCCACATGTAAGTGTCTTACAGGCGAGTGGCCCTCACAGCACAAGCCCCTGAACACAGGAATGAGGCTGCCTGGACACGGAATGTCAGAGCACCCCTGCTAACTGCAGGGCCTTAACTAGGGAATCATCACTCCCTATAAATCTCGCATTTACACGACAAATACTGGCCCAAGGTCACCTCTGAACCCAACCAGAGATAAACCAAACACAGCGTAAGACACTTTAGTGAATGGGGTCAACATTTCTCTTGGTGAAACCAGTTATCAGAATAAACACAAAACATCAAAGACAGCAAGAAATGGAGATGAAAACACCAACCCCGAGAAGCAACAGCAGGTGAACAGTCACCATTACATGGTGCAGTCTTAATTTACCGAATATCATTAGTCTAAAATATCTAATCAGCTGTCAAGGTAAATTAACTTACCACCTCATCACCCACAGGACCAGCTGTTTTTAATAATTACCATCCCCACTGTCTTTCCAATGACACCTATAAGCCATTAAAGAGTCTTCTGGCCTGAATCCATCTTACGACAGTTTAATACGTATTCAGGAAATGTAAACAGAAAAAGCCTTTGGAAAAGCTGTGATAGTCTTCCACATACACTCAGAAGTAGCAATGGCTTCTGTGATGTAACAGCAGAGACTACTCACATGCAGGCCAGAAAGCACATACCTCCGTCATCTGAAGATTCTGCAGCTGCTGCTGCCAGCGGAGAACGGTCTCTAATCGGCAAATCCAGATGTTGATGTTTCCCACCAGCACAGACTTCCCTACTCCTCGGATCAGAATGCACAGGGTGGAGCTGAGGTCTTGGAGAAGATCCTTGATCAGGCGAGGGTTTTGGTGGTCACCGAGAACTGGAATAAACAAAAACGAAACAATCCAACAATCCCATCAGCCCCCATTGTTAAAAATGACCTGCTTTCGGGCTTCCCTGGGGGCTCAGTGAAGGATCCATCTGCCCATGCAGGAGAGCCACGGGTTTGCTCCTGGATCCGGGAAGATTCCACATGCCTCAGAGCAACTAAGCCTGTGAGCCACAACTATGAAGCCCGTGCTCCAGAGCCTGGGAGCCGCAACTACTGAGCCCATGAGCTGCAACTATTGAGGCCTGAGAGCCCTAGAGCCTGTGCTCGCCAACAAGAGAAGCCGCCACGATGAGAAGCCCGTGCACCACGACTGGAGAGGAGCCCCCACTCTCTGCAACCAGAGAAAGGCCCGGGCGGCAACGAGGACCCGGCACAGCCGAGAGAGAAAAGAAGCAAAATGGGTTTTAAAATGGCCTGCTTTCACAACCCAAGGGCCTCTCGACAGACAGCACAGGTGAACAGAATGTGACTTATACACACAGGGGAGTGTCACTCAGCCTTAAACAGGGCAGAAATGCTGACATGCGTCGCATGAAACCTGAACACCTTAAGATAAGAACCAGTCACAGATGGACAAGTGTTGTTTGATGCTCCTGATGAGGTCCTTGGAATAGTCAAGTTCACAGAGCGTGTAGATGGCGGGTGCTGGGGAGGCGGCATTAGTGTGTATGGGGGCAGTGTGTCAGTTCTGCAGACAGCGTGTCACCGCTGTGGTGGCCACAGCCGCAGCGATCCGTGTGTCAGTTCTGCGGACAGCGTGTCGCTGCTGTGGTGGCACAGCCGCAGCGATGCATGTGTCAGTTCTGCGGACAGCATGTCTCCGCTGTGGTGGCCACAGCCGCAGTGATGCGTGTGTCAGTCTGCGGACAGCGTGTCTCCACTGTGGTGGCCACAGCCACAACGATGAGTGTGTCAGTTCTGCGGACAGCGTGTCTCCACTGTGGTGGCCGCAGCCTCAGTGATGCGTGTGTCAGTCTGTGGACAGCGTGTCTCCGCTGTGGTGGCCACAGCCACAGCGATGAGTGTGTCAGTTCTGCAGACAGCGTGTCGCCGCTGTGGTGGCCACAGCCGCAGTGATGCGTGTGTCAGTCTGTGGACAGCGTGTCTCCGCTGTGGTGGCCACAGCCACAGCGATGAGTGTGTCAGTTCTGCCGACAGTGTGTCACCGCTGTGGTGGCCACAGCCGCAGGGATGTGACCGCTCAGTGCCACTGAGTTGTGCACTCAAGATGCACAGGAAAGATGGTATTTTATGTATATTTCACGACAAAAGGAAAATAATGATCTAATTTCACTGCATATCCAAAGTGGCATCATTTTTGAGGTATCACAAGTATGATGAGATTCGAAAACTTCCAAATGCTGTCTGATAGTGTATTTGTGGTTGAGTCTACAATTTTGTCTTTAAATCCATCTCTACTTTCTTTTATACTTAATCATAAAGAGAATTGATAGTTAAAATGGCATATTTATACATAAACTCTTAAAGTTCTATTTATTATTGGCCATTAACTAATCGAGACAAACATTAAGTTAAAAAGAAAATTACAGGCTTGTCTAATGCATAAGAACTAAGTCACAACCTTGGTAATTACAGAATCACTATATAGCAAAAGTGAGCTATGAGTAGTTAACCACGAAGGAGAACGTGTCCGTTTAAAACTCAGGGATACTTTCTCAGGGACTTCCCTGCCAGCCCGGTGGTTAAGACTGCACTTCCACTGCAGGAAGCATGGGTTCAATCCCTGGTGAGGGATCTAAGATTCAACATGCCTCACGGTGTGCCCCCCAACCTGTCTTTCTCATTACAATATATTCTTCTGTGTCCAAAAGCATCTTTTAAAGAACACCACCAAGAATATCAAGTACCAAGCGGCCAACCGGAGCCCATCACATTATCTGACACCATTAATACTGGGGGTAAATGAAAGAAAAATCTAATCTCCTTGTACTAAGTTAACTAAGACTGAGATCAGTAAAAACACCAGTGCTCGCCTTACCCTTCTGAACGATCTTATCCAGGATGTTGAAGTAGTTCTTCTGGGCCACACCACTCAGCGAGGTCAGCTGGGACTTTGCAATCAGCTGCAACAGCTTGAGAGGGGGAGGGGTTACAGGTGAGCATTGCCTCTGAAAGGAAGCCCACCTCCCCACCCCAGTCACCCGAGAAGAAAGCAAAGGATGCAGGTAGGGCTGCTGCTCAACCTCCGCCCTCCAGCCCCGGCCGGTATCCCGGCCACCCCTGCTGCAATCTGTGCCCCCTCCTCTGACCGCCCCAGCCTCACATGAGCCAGGCCTTCCCTGATGGCCCCCCAGCACATCTGTCCCTCTGTCTGTCCCTCCAGCTTCCTTGCCAGTGCTGCCCTCCCACCACTCCTGCAGGTCCATCGGGCCCCAATATCCACCTGCCTCCCAGGCTCCCCCTCCGTCAGAGGCTGGCTGCTCTCAGCACATGGAAGCCATTGCAGCCCTCCTCGGCTCTGCAGGAGGAGCGGTCCTGGTGGCCAGCAGGGAGGCCAGCGGGGAGGACCCAGGGGGACCCAGCAGCAGGGCCGGCTTCTCGGACACAGAGCTGCCCCTCCCCTCCGCACGTCAGGGACACCGGTCATCACAAACACCGCTCATCTGTAGGAGTCTCCAGTGACCCACTCCCAGCTCTGTGCACACCGGTTCAGGAGCCCTGGGTCAGCCCATCCCCACTGCCTCACGTCCTGTGACTGCTGTGCCCACGCAGGCCCTCACTGTGGCCACGCCTGTCTGTGGTGCTGGTCAGACCCATGCCTGCACACACCCGTTCACTGCGGCCCGTACTGTTCCTGAGCAATCTGAGCCCCTCTGGGTGAGCCGCAAACACATTCCAGAACCCAGATCACATCTGCTCCTGTGTCTCTGAAAAGGGATTGTTCATCCCTCCTCTCCAGCCCTCCCTGCTGCCTCTGTCAGTTGCAGAGGGAGGAGAGAAAAGTGCCAACTCACACACACTCACACACTCTCGCACACACTCTGTGTTGACTGTGGAGGCCAGAACGACAAACATGACAATCACACGCTAACTGCTGGGGAGGATCACGCCGCTAATTCTAGTGTGTCTACACACGTGTCCTGTGCTGCAGTGATTACAGAAACCACACCCCAGCCCGGCTGGGGTCACGTAACCAGCCAGCGCTCTGTCCTTGCAGGAGCGCTCCTACAGGCCGCTACGGGGAGTACGAGGAGTACGTACCACAGCCTCGTGGCACTGTTAAAAATCCCAACTAACAGTTTCATGACTCATCACTTAGTCTTGGCTTACGACAGTCAGGTGAGTAAACTTGCTAGGCAAATAAAAACAATAAATGGAATATATAGTGAGATCCCTTATTTTCTGAATGCAGGAAAAGGTAAAAATTTCTTCTAAAAATGTATCATTAACACAATAAGGCTTCTATGCAGCTCTGTTTTGTATCAATTCCCTTCTCTCCACTAGCTTGCTCCCCTCTATGGAGCAGGGCTCATGCTCTGGGAAAAACAAAGTAGAAAATGCATATGAAACCACCAGGCAAGAAACCCTGAGAGAAACTCCCGCTTCTCCCTCTGTCTCCAACGTGACACGTGAGGTGGGCTGGAGGGAGCTTCAGTCCTCCTCCTCCTCCTGACCCCACCCCCCATCCCATGGTTCTCCACCAGGAACAAGCACAGCTTCACGCAGCTGCCAAAAGGATCTTAAACATGTGACATGATCATCTGTAGGGCGCAACCACTCCACGTGTCCTCTGGTGGCTCTGAAATGAATACTCACCCTGACCACATAATTGAACCTTCGGATGTCCTGGATCGCACTCGAGAAGTCTAAGCGATTAAAAGCTTCTCCCAAAGTACAGTAGCCATGTCTCTGGAAAAACAGACACAAGTTACGATACCTCAAATCAGCCAACCAGGCAAAATGAACGGACAGCCAACGGGAATTAGTCTGTGCAACTTTTTTAATTTTCGCAAAGGATATTCATTTTCACTATGATTTATTCCATATTTAATTTTAGAGTAAAATTAAAGCCATTCTAAATCTGTCATTTATGTATAATCAATTATGTATATGCATTGACACTCTACACCACTACAGATACAAAGATAAATACTGATTAAATACTTGTCAATTTCTTTTGTTGACATGCATTTGGGGAGGCCCAAATTAAGCCTAAAATAACAAAATAACCAGATGTACTCTAGGCTGTGCAACTACAAATACATAAATCATGCTTGGCCACTACAAAAGGCATCTTCCATGAACACACATGTTGCCATTCAGTTCCTCTGCAGGCAGTCCTGCGTTCGTCCAGCCACTCAGGATCAAGGCCGAGATGCACCTGAGTGGGGCAGGAGGTTTGAATACCAGTGGTTAGGTGGAAAGGGCTGGAGGCAATGGGATATGACAATGGGCAGTGTTCAGGCTGGGAACAGGGGGCCGAGCACCCCAAAACCCAAGTATGTGGTAATAAGGCTCACAGGTTCGAGGGTCAAAGACCACGAAGGAAACGTGACTTTTTTTCCTTACCAGAAACACTGCTATTTCAGATGTTTTTCCTTAATGATATGCCCCACGTTCTATATTGAGTGCTGTACAGATCTGAACCCTAGGTTTCAGAGACATTTTAAACTCTATCTCTGTTTTTGAACACTTAGAACACAGAGAGGTTTTCAGTTCAGCGTTGTGAGGATAAAGCGTGTGAATAATCACAGAAAACATGAGGAGACAGACGCGCCTCGTGTTTCAAACAGAGACAGGAGCGGGCCCAGCGGGGCGGGACGTGCAGGGGACGCCTGGTCTCCGACACGAGACACACCCCCAAACCGCAGCAGCCTCGAGGTGCACAGAAGTCAGCAAGATACACTCGTCGCAAATGCTCAACACCACTAGCTGCAGAATGCTTCCCTGGGAGCTGTGGAGGCAGCATCGGTCATAACATGAAACCCATCACAGCCGGTAACGTTTCTCTCTCTCAGTGAACAGCATCCAGACACTGGTGTGACAGACCCTTCCCGGGCAGCAGAACTTGGTGGGCCCAGAGGAGAAGACCAAAGGTGCGATGCTCCACGGAGAGGGGCCCTCCCGACTCCCGCCTGCACCCCTGCCCCGTGGACCCAGCGCCGTCTCAGGCCTCGAGGCCCCTCCCCTGCTGCCTCGTGTGCACCAAAGCAGGACCCTGCTCTGTCTCGGAGTCTTTCATGAGCTCACACAGGTTCTCCCGGCGGCACATCCATTTAACAACAGCAACTACTGCCAAACAGCTCAGAGTAACTCCGTCTCAGGATCTAACCCTTAAGCTTCTAGGAAACGCGGCTGGTTTCAGAACATCCACTACCAACACTGCCAGAGCACTTCACTCACGCTAACATAGTCTAAACACATGCTGAACGACTCCTCCCAAATCATTTCCCACAATTGTCACAAAATAAGGCAAAAGCAAAAGGGTCTTTCAGGTTACAGATGGAAGCAAGCTTCCCCAGATACCAAGCAGAGAAAAAGGAAACAGACAGCTGACGTGAACAGACCAGACCTTCCGCCAAGAAAGGGCGATGGCAGGGCTTGAACTGCATGCTCTTTGCAGATTCCAACTTAACTACCAACACCACCTTCACTACTCTACAAATAAACGAGGGTTTACAAGCTGTTCCCACCCTCCCAGGACACACAGGGGCCGAGAAACAGCCCCACCAGCAACAGCAGCTCACTGTGAATAGCTCGGGGAGGGCGGGGAGAAATATCAAAGTACTTGCAGGCCCATACTTGTTCTGAAACAGCCCTCAGCTGAATCAGATCTGTACGGGGCACTGACATGCACCACACACACACACACACACACACACTCACACCACACACACACACACAGGCACATACACCACACACACACACACACACGCACATTCACCACACACACAGGCACATATACCACACACGCGCACACGCACACTCACACCACACACACACAGGCACATACACCACAGAGGCACACACACGCACACTCACACCACACACACACACACACAGGCACATACACCACACACGCGCGCACACACACTCACACCACACACACACACACACAGGCACATACACCACACACGCGCACACACACACTCACACCACACATACACACACACCCCACACACACAGGCACATACACCACACAGGCGCACACACACACCCATGCACATGCAAACACTGTCTGAAAGACCCTCGTAAAGCTTTCACCCGTCAGAATTTGGACACTGATTTAATATTGCAAAAGAAACAATTTACTTAATGTGACATCACACAACCAACAGAAACAATACAAAATATACTCTTATTTATAACAGAATACTTACTTCTCTTGTGCTTTCTTTATGGACATAGATCCAGTTTTCACGATAAAAACCTAGGATAAAAATTTGTTTTTAACATCTGGTGACTCATTACCAAATGAGGATTTTGAGGAGCTTCAAAAGCTGCACGTGTAACGCTGTCTGCTGCCGTGTGGACAGGAGACCCCCGGACTCGGCCACGTGCTTTGCGTCCCAACATCAGTTTACAAAGTGCTGAAACGTCATTGCATGAAAGGTGTCATGGCACGGCCACATCTTGGTGACTTAGAAGAAAATAGTGTCACCAGCGACTTCAGCCATCTCCAAACATAAATGGCTATAAATGTGCATTTTGTATATACTCTAATAAAAATTATCTTCCTCTTTCATTGTCCCTATATGGTATTCCATTTAAACACACTTTCCACGTAACTCCTGTCCCAGAGCTTCAAGGATCGAGACTACACTGTCCATGGGAGCCTCCAGGGGGCGCACGACTGATCACACTAACAGGCCCTCAGTGGCTCAGGGCTGAGCACATGCACAGGCGCCCTCTCAGAGCTGCCCCATCTCCAGGTGCTCGCCCACCCTGCCTACAGGCTCCAGCTCTGACCACAACTATCTCCTGTTCCGAACCAGCAGTGTCTCCTGCACCAAAGCAGTGTCAAGGCCTCTAAAGGTCAGTTTCACTGCTTGGGAGTGAACAGACCTGAATTCAGGACTGCTACTGTGACTCAGTGGTAAAAAACCCACCTGCAACGCAGGAGACACATTCAGGGTTCAATCCCTGGGTTGGGAAGATCCCCTGCGGGAGGAAATGGCAACCTGCTCCAGTATTATTGCCTGGAGAATTCCATGGGCAGAAGAGCCTGGGCAGGCTCGCAAGGAGTAGGACATAGCAACTAAACACACATAATTCAACATTCAGACAGGCTGTTCTGTGGGTTTTCCTGTCCTTTATTTCATTGCTGTAAATCTTACTGATGACTTAGTCAAGCAAACGGCAGAGCTGCGAGACTCTGACCACCAAGTCTGACCTCTGGACACACTATTGCTTATGAAACTGGATCAGCATTTCTGCCCTAGAAAAGCACTGTCAACACAATCCAATTTATCAAAACAGTCCACAAGCAAACATGAGATTATTAACATAAATGATCTTACACTGAGTATTTGTGTCATTTCTAAAATGGTCCTTTTTCCTTTTTTTGGATGCAAATTCGTGCTCTTCATTACTGAATATTTCTTCATCTTCACTATTTAAGATACTGAAACAAAGATACATTTTATTAAAATATTTTTACAAGGATTTCTTCATTTGGATTTTCTTTTGTAAAATAAATAAATAAATTTTGGTTTATTTGGACAATAAATACTTTTACAATTCAGGAGCCCAAAATAAAAATCATGTTAAAATCTGAAGGCAATCACTTAATTTTCAAAGCAATAAATCACACGTTTGAAATCACAAGGCTAATATCTAAGTTTTTTGTTTGTTCTGAGAAATATGAGGTTTATCCTGGTTATCAGAAAGTTGCATCAGGAACTGATGTACATGTTTTAGAATCTCCTAAGGATTTTGACATGCTCAACCAAGGTCATTTCAGACTTTAAAACTTATATTTATAATCTATACACTGGAAAAAAGTACCTGATACTAATGATCTGCTGTCTCCCTGATCCAATGCTGAGGAAACACCCGACATTTCTGCTTGTCCCCACATTTCCAAAGCCTCAACTAGAATTATTACTGCACTGGCACGTATTCTTACAAAGCATCAATCAAATAATGCTGCCTATTAAGGCCTTTAACTGAAGCCAGATGAGGTAAAACATGTCTTTTATCCACTGAAATACATGTAATTTAAAGCTTTCCCATTTTTTTTCTTTTGGATGATACAAGATAATAAAATCATAAGGTGATAACTAAACAATTTGAAAACACTTTCTTTAGAAAAAAAAATCTTCCTTGTAGTTAAAAAAAAAAAAACAAAAAAAGACTAGGCAAAATGCAGCCCACCCCCTTCCAAAGTGAAGACGCACGCAATGGTTACTCTCAGCACACTGACCCTGGACAGCTTTCCAGCTGGTGGCAAAGAGGGGCTCCCTGGAGATTCTGGCCAGCAGAGGTCCAAGCACCGATGCTCAAAACCAAGGAGGTCACACCGCTGGCTTCCTCGCCACCACTCTCTGACAAGAAAATTGTACACAGGTGCCATCCACTAACCCGAATTCACTTTTAATAAAAGCAGCTGAATTTGCCAAATGAATGCATTCATCACTGTCAGAACAGACTTAAACACCGGCAAGAACTGTAAATCATCAAGACAGGCAAAAGAGCACTTACCCAAAACAAACAACTTAACATCCAGTGACAGGCGCTAAATAACACCAATTCATAGAGATCGGATGATCCTGTCTGTATCTCATACCTAGTCACACACGAGTTTGCTGTCATGGATTCAAGCACTAAAGGCAGACGCTCTCAAACCTGAACAGCTTTGCTAATGACAATCACAGAGGTATCCAGGAGGAGCAGAACCACACTGCTCCCCAGAAGGACATCAGAGAAGCGGAACCCAGCACGGGGGATGAGGGAGCTGCCCGGCACCTCCCTCCACGCCCTGCCCCCGGAAAGGCAGGCTCAGACACATGTCTGGCTGGCCGAGAGCAGTGAGGGGCACTGGGGAGACACGCCCACGTGTGCTCTGCCACACTCTGCCCTGGGCGGGCCAGGCTGCCAGACTGCCCCTCATCTGAAGGGAGGGAATGGTATGGGGACAAACGTACAGGAGAAAGTACAGACACCTATGCACTTACGCTGTCTGACCTAGTTGAGAGTTAGGTCAATGTGAGATAAAGATATGCAGTATAATCCACGCCAAGACCCGTGACTCTGGAGGAAGAGGTCTCCAGACCTCCCACTCCCCAAATGCTGCAGGACACTGGTGACACAGATGGTGAGTGACATGCCACGGCCCGCCAGCCTGCTCCTGTGTCTGCAACCATCCACTTCCATCTGGAGAGGACCACGGCCCCCAGAGCCCCCTGCCGCTCACACACCAGCTCGTGAGGTGGGGACAAGCGTCTCCCTCCTCCCTTCTCCCACCAGGAGGAAGGCAGCCCTGGGGTGAAGCTGCACCCTGAACCGCACAGGTGAGGCCGCACACTGGGACCCGCAGAGCAACGAGACGCGTTACTTCAGCCCCCAGCAAAGTCACAGCGCCATTCAGGCCTCCAAGAAAGACCTCTCCTGTCTGGTGCAAGCCATTATTATGGGCCTCGGACGTAGGCCACCAGCACTGCGTCTTTCCATTTCTTCTCCTTCCTCAGCTATGCGTGCATCTTTAATCGCTTCAGTCGTGTCTGATTCTTTGTGACCCCATGGACTGTAGCCTGCCAGGCTCCTCTGTCCGTGGGGTTTTCCAGGCAAGAATACTGGAGTGGGTCGCCATTCCCTTCCCCATCCTCAGCTATAATGGGAGGTTAATAACAACAACACCTATCTCTCAGAAAGCTATAAGGAGTAAACGCTTTAAATAAAAAGAAGACAGCAGCATCTGTGTGTGGGCACCAGGCACTCCACCAGGCTGAGACTCTGGCTAATAACTTGTCTCCTCACACCAGCCTGTCTGGGGGCGATTCTCAGCCAATTGGTAAGTCACAGGGCTTCAGCAGATGTGACATCAATGTTGGATGGGACACGCCGTGGCTCTGCTGAGCTAGACTCACATGCCATGGCCTATGTCACACTGGCTGTTCTCCCCCTCAAGCTCCTGGCTCCACGCATCACATCTTTTCCAGCCGTCTTCTGTTTTCATCCAACTCCATCCAGGAGATCTCCAGTCCTGGCCCAAAAATGGCATGGTTCACCTATAAAACATGGTTACTTCATGTTAAAAATGTGTAACTGATACGGTTCTTTTCATTTAGAACATGTGTTCATTAATTTTAATGAATACAATCCTATTTAAATGTCTATATGTGCCTTACATGCCGGCTACACACAAGGATAAGACAGTGAAGATAACACAGTACCTCAGTTGTCCTAACAGGGTCAGACAGATGAGGACTGGTGGCTTTACTAGCCCAATCCTGCATGTGTCATGAAAGGTGTCCTAGGGCTGACATCCCAGGTCATGCCTGAAGAAGCAGCACTCAGAGAGTAAGGAAGAAAGGGGGAAATGACACTAAACAGAAAATCCACTCAGAAGTTAGAAGCAAAGGACACAAGACACTGACGCTCAGCCCTGCACACAGTCAAGTTTGGTGTGGCTGACCACGTAAGGGGAGGAGCAGGGAGTGCCTGACATGAGAACGAAGAGACCACCGCTGCAAATGACTCAGGAGCTGGACTGCATTTTGAGGACACAGAGTGGCCAACAAAGGGACCTCTGCAGAGAGGCGACTCAACCAGATCTGAGCTTCCCAAAGACCTCAGGCTACTCAGTCTCTCTGCCAGCACCTCACGTCTTCCCAGTAATAAGTGTCCTCTGAAATTACATGGCTGCTGCCTGCCTTTCTCAAGAAAATATCATGTCTTGTTCAACTCTGTATCCCAATACCTGGAATGATGCCAGGCACACAGGGAGCTCACCAATCACTGAATGAATGGAAGAATGAATGAAACGCAAGCAGATCCATGACTCAGAGGAGAGGGTGAGGCAAGAGAGTAAGGTAGGAAAACCATCAGCATCCAGACATGACCACAGGAACCGTCTCTCAGACAGAGACCAGACAGAGTAGGGCAAGGAGAGAGTCAAGCCACAAGCTCTAAGACTCACTGACATCTAAGGGACAGGCAGATGAAGAGGAGCCAAGAAAGGACACCAAAAAGGAAGAGCCACAGATGTAGTGGAAATGGGAAGGCAAGACAAGAATGGATTCAAGAAAGAAACCATCGACAGGGAGGTAAGTATGATAAAGAAGCCAGTACGGTAAGAACTTAAAAGTATACATTGTATTCAGCTGTACAAAAGGTATTTCATAATCCAACAGAAAGTTTCAATAGAGTAACTGTGTTATACTAACCTCATGTCCAAAGTAAATCTGGGGTATTTCCCTAATATCACACATCATATCACAGAGTACACAGGAGATTAAAGTGTTTAAATACTATCTCCCAAATATATTTAATATAACTCACAAAAAATAAGCTATTAAATAGGCATTTATACAGGCTTAAAAAAGACAAAAATATTTCAGAGAGAAATGATAAGCCTTCAACAATATTCCTGAGTTAAGTACAAGTGCCCAACATGAAACGTATGAAGTAATTTTCTGCCATACCAAGAGGATCTCAAAACCTTGTTAAACTAATTCATCAGAACACATCTTTTTTACTCATATATTATTTAAATCCTTGCTTTAGAAAATAATTAAAAACAATTACTTAAATCTCAACAGTACATCAATAAAGCTCATATTACACTCTTGTTTCACAACTACAGATCACCCTGAAATGCAAAAGCTGCCACCCGTGTCCAGTCAATCCAGATAAAACACAAACAAGAGAAAAATGTCTGTTAGGACTACTCTGACAATTGCCAAAGTATCTTTCAATATCATATTTAAACTGAATTTTAGAAGAATCAAATGGCAACCATACAGAATATTGCCAATAGGTCCAAGATACGATTTCTTCAATGACAAATATATAAACACAGACTAAATGTATTGTTCCAATCCCAAAGAAAGGCAATGCCAAAGAATGCTCAAACTACTAAACAACTGCACTCATCTCACATGCTATCAAAGTAATATTCAAAATTCTCCAAGCCAGGCTTCAACAGTACGTGAACCGTGAACCTCCACGTGTTCAAGCTGGAAAAGGCAGAGAAACCAGAGACCCAACTGCCAACATCCAGTGCATCATCAAAAACGCAAGAGACTTCCAGAAAAACATCTACTTCTGCTTTACTGACTATGCCAAAACCTTGCATGTGTGGATCACAACAAACTGTGGGAAAATTCTTCAAGAGATGGGAATATCAGACCACCTGACCTGCCTCCTGAGAAATCAGTAAGCAGGTCAAGAAGCAACAGTTAGAACTGGACCCGGAACAACAGACTGGTTTCAAATCAAGAAAGGAGTATGTCAAGGCTGTATATTGTCACCCTGCTTATTTAACTTATATGCAGAGTACATCAAGAGAAATGCTGGACCGAATGAAGCACAAGCTGGAATCAAGATTGCCAGGAGAAATATCAATAACCTCAGATGTGCAGATGACACCACCCTTATGGCAGAAAGCAAAGAAGAACTAAAGAGCCTCTTGATGAAAGTGAAAGAGAGTGAAAAAGTTGACTTAAAACTCAGCATTCAGAAAAGTAAGATCATAGCATCCAGTCCCATCACTTCATGGCAAATAGATGGGGAAACAATGGAAACAGTGGCTGACCTTGTTTTGGGGGGCTCCAAAATTATTGCAGATGGTGACTGCAACCATGAAATTAAAAGACGTTTGCCCCATGGAAGAAAAGTTATGACCAACCTAGACAGCTTATTAAAAAGCAGAGACATTACTTTGCCAACAAAGGTCTGTCTAGTCAAAGCTATGGTTTTTCCAGTAGTCATGTATGGATGTGAGAGTTGGACTATAAAGAAAGCTGAGCACAGAAGAATTGGTGCTTTTGAACTGTGGTGTTGGAGAAGACTCTTGAGAGTCCCTTGGACAGCAGGGAGATCCAGCCAGTCCATCCTAAAGGAAATCAGTCCTGAATACTCATTGGAAGGACTGATGCTGAAGCTGAAAGTCCAATACTTTGGCCACCTGATGTGAAGAGCTGACTCATTTGAAAAGACCCTGATACTGGGAAAGATTGAAGGCAGGAAGACAAGGGGACGACAGAGGATGAGATGGTTGTATGGCACCACTGACTCAATGGACATGAGTTTGAACAAGCCCAGGGAGTTGGTGATGGACAGGGAGGCCTGGTGTGCTGCAGTCCATGGGGTCGCAAAGAGTCGGACATGACTGAGAGACTGAACTGAACTGATTGTTACATTATGCATCCCTTCCCTAAAGGTATACCAGTATACTCCTTTGACGAAATGAAAAAAACAAATGGAAGCCCCCTCCACATACAATATATGTAAATACATTTATACATAATTGCAGATGAAGGTAGTCAAAATGCACAAACTTATAGAATAAACAGGTACTATGGATGTACTGTACAAGCTAGTTAAAACTGCTGTACATTATATATGAATGTTATAAAAACAGTAAATCTTATGACTTCTCATCATGAGGAAAAATACTTTTTTTTCCTATTTCTTTAGTGTTGTATCTATATGAGATAATAGATGTTCACTAAACCTACTGTGATACTCATTTCGTGATGTATGTAAATCAGATCATCATGCTCTACATGTAACATTTGGTTTAAAAAACTGAAAATAAAAGCTACCATATGATTCTGCAATCCTACTCCTGGGCATATATTTGGATAAAAACACAATCTGAAAAAATACATGCACCCGAATGCTGACTGCAGCAGTGCTTACAACAGCCATGACATGGAAGCAATGGACAGAGGCCTGGATAAAGAAGACGTGGCACATACATACAGTGGAATATTACTCAGCCGCTAGAAAGAACAAAATCATTCCATCTGTAGCAACATGGGTGGACCTGGAGATTGTCATATTGAGTGAAGTGAGTCAAAGAAGGAGAAGTATCACGTGACATCCCTGATGTGTGGAATCTAAAAGAAATGCTACAAACAGTAAGACTCAAAGACTTAGAAAACAAAGGGAAGACACAGTTTTGGAGTTTGGGACGGACATGTACACTCTGCTATATTTAAAATGGACAACTGCAGAGAGAAGTGGGAGGGGGGTTCAGGATGGGGAACACTTGTACACCCGTGGTGGATTCATGTTGATGTATGGCAAAACCAATACAATACTGTAAAGTAAAAAAAAAAAAAAGAAAGAAAGAAATGCTCAAAATATAAGAGTTTTCCAATCTCAAAAAAAAAAAAAAAAAATGGACAACTAACAAGGACCTAGTGTACAGCACATGGAACTCTGCTCAATGTTATGTGCCAGCCTGGATGGAAGGGGGGTTGGGGGAGAATGGATACATGTATATGTATGGCTGAGTTCACCTGATACTTTCACTGTTCACTGGATACTATCACAACATTGTGAATCAGCTATACCCCAATACAAAATAAAAAATTTAAAAAACTTATATACAGTGCTATCAGTTCAGTTCAGTCACTCAGTTGTGTCCGACTCTTTGCGACTCTCCATGGACGGCAGCACGCCAGGCCTCCCTGTCCACCACCAACTCCCAAAGTTTACTCAAACTCATGTCCACTGAGTCACTGATGCCATCCAACCATCTCATCCTCTGTTGTCCCCTTCTCTTCCTGCCTTCAGTCTTTCCCAGCACCAGGGTCTTTTCAAATGACTCAGTTCTTCTCATCAGGTAGCTAAAGCATTGGAGTTTCTGCTTCAGCAGCAGTCCTTCCAATGAATATTCAGGACTGATTTCCTTTACAATTGGCTTTGCAGCCCAAGGGACTCTCAAGTCTTCTCCTACATCACAGTTCAAAAGCATCAATTCTTCAGCACTTAGCTTTCTTTATGGTCCAACTCCTATATCCATACATGACTAATGGAAAAATCATAGCTTTGACTATATGGACCTTTGTCAGCAAAGTAATGTCTCTGCTTTGTAACATGCTCTCTAGGTTGGCCACAGCTTTTCTTTCAAGGAACAGGCATCTTTTAATGTCATGGCTGCAGTCACCATCTGCAGTGATTTTGGAGCCCCCAAAAATAAAGTCTGTCACTGTTTCCATTGTTTCCCCATCTATTTGCCATGAAGCGATGGGACCAGATGCCATGTTCTTAGTTTTCTGAATGTTCAGCTTTAAGTCAGCTTTTTCACTCTCCTCTTTCACTTTCATCAAGAGGCTCTTTAGTTCCTCTTCACTTTCTGCCATAAGGGTGGTGTCATCTGCACATCTGAGATTCTTAATATTTCTCCCAGCAATCTTGATTCCAGCTTGTGCTTCATCCAGCCCAGCATTTCACATGATGTACTTTGCATATAAGTTAAATAGGCAGGGTGACAAAATACAGACTTGTCATACTGCTTTCCCAACTTGGAACCAGTCTGTTGTTCCATGTCCGATTCTAACTGCTGCTTCTTGAACTCCATACAGATTTCTCAGGAGGCAGGTCAGGTGGTCTGGTATTCCCATCTCTTGAAGAATTTTCCACAGTTTGGTATGATCCAAACAGTCAAGGCTTTGGCGTAGTCAATAAAGCAGAAGTAGACGTTTTTCTGGAATTCTCTTGCTTTTTCTATGATCTAATGGATGTTGGCAACTTGATCTCTGGTTCCTCTGCCTTTTCTAAATTCAGCTTGAACATCTATAAGTTCTCGGTTCCTGGACTGCTGAAGCCTGGCTTGGAGAATTTGACCATTACTTTGCTAGCATGTGAGATGAGTGCAATTGTGTGGTAGTTTGAACATTCTTTGGCATTGCCTTTCTTTGGGATTGGAATGAAAACTGACCTTTTCCACTCCTGTGGCCGCTGCTGAGTTTTCCAAATTTGCTGGCATATTGAGTGCAGCACTTTCACGGCACTTTTATATATAGTGCTATATGTCACTAACGTCTCAGTAAAACTGGGAGGGGAGATGTTATGTAGAAAAATGCCCCTTGAAGAATTCTTTTTAACAGGAACAAACTGTAACAATTAAAATATCTAAAAGAGGCTTTGTTAAATATATGTTATTACACCAGGGATATAAGTGACTGTAAATAATAATTGTGTGAATATTTATTATCATAAAAAGATATTCATAGTATATTAAGTAGAAGAAGTTTTAGGAAAATATATGCAATACTTCTGTGTATTTCTACATCTGAGCACAAGTTTATACATGTGTGCACAGAAAAAAGTCTAAAAGCAGATAAAGCAAAATGTAAACAGTGAATACCTCTGTATGTTTCAATTTCAAGTGATTTCACATTTGAATTTCAAGTACATTATTTTTTCTTTGAGATATTTTTATTTTTAATATTTATTTTCTTAGGTGAACATGTATTAACCATGTGACAATTTTTATAGAACACAATTTGCTGATGTGAAAGACAGAAATGGTGACATTGTTAACCTATATTATTTGATTCCTAATGTAGGTGAAGAATTATCCCCAGTATTTGATTCTTTTTTTCTTTTATGATTTGTAAGCTCACAGGTTTAATAAATTTATTATTTTAGTTTTTTCCTTTCTTGTAGAATTTAGAAGTTTTTGTATAGTTAAATTAATAAACTTGGTTTCTCATTTAAATATATATATGTATGTATAATGCACTCTTGTACTGAGTGAGTGAAGAGAGAATGATTAAAAGAAATTCTGTGCAAAAAGCAAACCATCTGGGAAATGCGTGAAGAAAAATGAGGACATGAGCTTAGCCTTGGAGCATGGTTAGACCTTAAGTGAATGGAGAGGAAAGAAAAAACACCAATCACAGAAATGATGGGTGAGAAAAATATGAAGACAGGAATACATGTGACATGATTGAGAATAAACAGAACAGGCCGGCTGAAATAGAGAAATTTACAGCAAGGCTGGCAGGTATGTTGAAAAAGAGACTAGGAGAATGTTGCCTATCAGAGATATTGGACTTTATTCTCTAAGTAATTCAAATTTTCGAGCAATCCAGCAATGTGAGCAACACTATTTTGAGAATCATTTGCCAGGGTCTGAAGGATAAATTGAAGGGGAGAACAGAGGCAGAAAGAACAACTACTTAAGCCGTAGAAACCTCTTGTCGACACGTCAGCTAACAAAATCATTTAAGACTTTATGACACGCATTGTACTTGCCTCTGTGAACACCATGCCCACTCACCACTTAATGCATTTATATTCAGGCCTCACAAGCAATCCCTATAACATTTACACCAAGTTTCTACTGTAAAGTTAAGAGTCATCTTGGGGTTTCCAGTAAGATAATTGATTGCTTTACAACTACCAAAACTCGACAGATAATCACGGTGACTTCAACAACTCTGTGAGAAACAAATTTATTTGGCCTTAATTTTTCAGCTGCTAGGGAGTGAAATGCAGCTAAATGGGCCATGGAAATAATAATAGTACATTTCCAAAGGTTTTATTTTCAACACAGAGTAAAAGATTTGTTTCAAAACAAATGTGTATATTCCATCCTATAAATGTGAATAATCTTTATACTTATGCTTTATACTTGCATATAACCTTTTTTTAAAAATTGATGTATAGTTGATTTACAATGTTGTGTTAGCTAAGTAATTCAGTCATATACATATTTTTCACATCCTTTTCCATCATAGGTTATTACAATATGTAACCTTATATAATACTCAAATGTAATCTTTATGCTTTAGTTCATAAACTAAAGCAGAGATTCTGGAACCACAGTGATCACAAACAGTAAACTGCCCTCCCCCCAAAAAAGAGCCATCACAGAAAAGAAAAATAAGAAAACACATGACTTGCAATGTGAAAGACTTGGCTCTCAAATTTTCAAAACTGTTCCCAGTGTGAGACATCTAACAAATCTGCATACTGAAAAACAGTATTACTAAAGTTTTGGAATGATGACAACCATCATCTTGTATGGAAATGTATCTATCTGTTCTACTAAAAGATCTGAACTGCTAGCATTTTACAAATTTACTTAAAATCACTATTTTTTTTAAATTTCCAAATACAAAAATAAAAACTAGAAATTACTCCTGAAAATTATTAAATGTGTAAGAGTAATGACTCAAAGTGTGGCTACTCTTGTGAAGTAGCTGGTACAATCTGCAATATTATGCACATTTTACCAACTAATGTCAGAGAGCATATGGGGCTATCTATTGTAAACCTTTCCTTGATGTCTGTTCTATACAGCAGGACATGGAGGTGAAGCACTGCAACAGAACAGGACTTCGTGAACTTCATTTACCAGCTCAAACTCCTGCACAAGCGAATCAGAAGTAACCAAAAAATGTCTTTCCTTCAAAAAGTTAACTTTCTGTTAACTAATGATAACAGAAGCAAACATTTACTAGATCTCAGTATGGGGTAGGCATTACTCTAGACAATCTACCTCTACTATCTTTTAGTCCTTACACTACCCTACAAGGCAGGAAATGTTACAATCCCCTTTTAAGAGTTTAAATCTGTATTTTACAGATGAAGGAACTGAGGCCCCAAGGTTGGTGGAGCTGGGATTTACAGCCATGGAATCTCAATCTACGATCCATCTCTAGCACAACACTGTTATGACGGCAATTCCTGGATACCACCATCCATCTCTATCGCAACACTTTTATAACAGCAATTCCAGGACACCGTATAAAAACAGATGTCATAAAACTGCAGGGTTTTTTTCCCTTATTTTTTTTGGCTCATATGTCATACATCAGATATGATCTAAAGTAATGCCATAAACTTATAGCAGAAAGGCAAAGAAGAACTAAAGAGCCTCTTGATGAAAGTGAAAGAGGAGAGTGAAAAAGTTGGCTTAAAACTCAACATTCAGAAAACTAAGATCATGGCATCCAGTCCCATCACTTCATGGCAAATAGACGGGGAAACAGTGGAAACAGTGGCTGATCTTATTTGGGGGGGGGGCTCCAAAATCACTGCAGATGGTGACTGCAGCCATGAAATTAAAAGACGTTTGCTCCTTGGAAGAAAAGTTATGACCAACCTAAACAGCTTATTAAAAAGCAGAGACATTACTTTGCCAACAAAGGTCTGTCTAGTCAAAGCTATGGTTTTTCCAGTAGTCATGTATGGATGTGAGAGTTGGACTATAAGAAAGCTGAGCGCAGAAGAATTGGTGCTTTTTAACTGTGGTGTTGGAGAAGACTCTTGAGAGTCCCTTGGACTGCAAGGAGATCCAGCCAGTCCATTCTAAAGGAAATCAGTCCTGAATATTCATTGGAAGGACTGATGCTGAAGCTCAAAGTCCAATACTTTGGCCACCTGATGCAAAGAACTGACTCATTAGAAAAGACCCTGATGCTGAGAAAGACTGAAGGCGGGAGAAGGGAACGACTGAGGATGAGGTGGTTGGATGGCATCAGTGACTCAGTGGACATGAGTTTAAGTAAACTTCGGGAGTTGGTGATGGACAGGGAGGCCTGGTATGCTGCAGTCCATGGGGTCGCAAAGAGTCGGATACCACTGAGCAACTGAACTGAAAGTAATGGTTGATCTAAATATAAAACACAAGACAAGGAAAACATATGAAAGGAAACAGAGCTAATAAGTTTTAAAAGGCTATATATACCTTGCTTTTTTAAAGTCAGATGGAAAGTAAATGGAGTAACAGTACTTATCTCAATCACTAAACTGATTTTCAAAACAATAAAAACTATAACTGTAGAGCAAGAGCTATTGCTATATATACTAGGAACAAGCACAAGTTACAACGAAAATAAAAGGCAGTTTCGTATTTAGACAAAAAGCTGGCAAAGGAGTTTCTTCTCCAGTATTTATCTTACATCATCGATTTTGAGAAAATAATTTCCATTGTTCTGAGATAAGAATGACTGATTCTTCATTTGATAAGCATTTGACTTTTTCTGTTGCTTTCTTTTCCTTACAAGACTTCCAAACAATGTTGACAGATAAAACATGAATATGGCTTCTAAGTGTGGAAGAATCTTATCCAGAGAGATCAAGCAGGGGTAAATCGAGGGCTGGAAATCAGAAATGGGGTTTACCATACGAAGGCCTGAAAGATAATCACAGATGCCATAAGGAAACGGAAAACAGTCCCGAAAGAGGGGAAGTGGAATAGGAAAGAAAAGAGAATGCGAGTTATTTCTGATTAGGGCTGGAGGGAAGGGTTTGCGAGAGGCAGGAAAGGAAGGTTCCTCAGGACTCCTTTCAGATGAGTCTTAGCAGGCCAGGGCTGGGAGAATGGGCAAAGCGGAGCTTACCGCGAAGAGAAGGATGCAAAATGCAGAGGCGTCAGCTCAAGAAAAACAAGGAAGGCAACCGCAGAGGGGCCGGAGCCGAGCGAGGGGAGACGACTGACGCCGGGAGGACGGCTCTGGCCTGGGGAGGGCGGAGCCGGAGGGCGGACTCACAAGACGCCAGGCCGAGGGACGGGGATCCCGGAGACGGGATCCCGGAGACGGCGGGGGGCGGTGGGCAAGGGGGCCAACCTGGCGGGGGCGGGAGGCGGTTAAGGACCGGGCGGGGTCGTGAAGGAAGCCGGACGGCGTGTCGCGGAAGGTGGGCGCGGGGTTGAGGCCGGAAGGCTGCCTCGGTCCCCACCTGACGCGCGAACGCCTACAGTCCCCACCTGGCGCGCGCAGCATCGCACTCCTTACCTAGCGCGCCGACGATCCCGGCCCCACCTGGCGCTCAGAAGCCCACAGCCCGCACCTGACGGCGGAGCGTCAGGCTTTATTGCCGGAAGTTGCCCGCCGCCTACCCGGGAGCGCCACGGGAAAGCCCCGCCCCCGGCCGCGCTGATTGGCCGGCGCGGCTCCTCGAGGCCGTGTTGCTACCCTGATCTAGGAGTCGGCAGTCCGCGCGTGCGCAGTGGGCGTCGCCTGCCCTAACCTACTGTGCTGCTGACTGCCAGTTCGCAGTGAGTGCGGCCCGGGCCGGAGGGTCCCAGCGCTGCGGAGTCCTAGGTAAACTGAAGAATGTGGGTACCTGGGTCCTGACTGCCGTGTGGACTGCAGATCTGATCACCCCCGCCTGCTCAACTTTCCAACCCAACCGCTGCCCGGAAACCATATGAAATTCCTGGTTGTAGCTTCACTTTACGCCCAATTACCCTGTGTACCTAGTTACTTTGTATATTGAGCTTAATATTAATATATTAAGATCGCACAGAATATTCACTGAAAGTACTGATACGAAGAGCTGATTCATTGGAGAAGACCTGATGCTGGGAAAGATTGAGGGCAGGAGGAGAAGGGGGCGACAGAGAAGGAGATGGTTGGATGGCATCGACTACTCAATGGACATGAGTTTGAACAAGCTCCTGGAGATAGTGGAGTAAGGGAAGCCTGGCATGCTGCAGTCTATGGAGTTGCAAAGAGTCGGACAAGACTTAGCGACTGAGCAAGGAAAACTACTGAGCTTAAGGCCCAAGTCCTTTGTATTTATAAACGGTTTAGAGTACTGCTCATTTTTTGGAGGTGGAAGTGTCAGCCTGTGGGGTTTTCCCAGTAAGGAGACAAGAATGTGGGGTACTGGGGCAGGGGAGGAGCAGAGTCCTGGTTGTGACCAGTCTCCCCCATCTGTGGAGAGGACCGGAGGCAGGAGGCTGGGGATTGACTGAGGCCAGAACCTCTCTCTGCTTTGCTTTCTCCACAAGTAAAATGGAGCCGGTAGAGGCACTCACCTCAGGGATCTTGATAAGAATTGAGTTAACATGCTCAAAACATTCAGGACAGCGCCTAGTGTACAGTCAGCAGTATGGTACATGCTCCTCATGGCCATGTTTTCATTTATCTTTGCTAAATACTGAGTGTGGACTCTGCTGGGGCATGTGTATGCAGATAAACATATCTGCGAGTGGAGTTAGAGAGAGCCTTGCTGCTCAAAAATAATGTGTGTATCCTCTGACTGGGAACCAGGACCCTGCTTCAAAGATACTCTATTGTTTCTTCTGACAGTACCTCTCCTGTCTCCGCATCCACTCCCTTCGCTAATTAACAGCTGCTTGAACCTGCCTGTTGGAACTCGGAGAAGGTCATGGAGGCTGAATGCAGCCCATTTCCAAGGATTCTGTGCCCAGGAGCTTCATGGGGTCCTGCTTGGTATCAAGGCATGTACAATAATGCTCATAGTGGTTTACTGGTTGGAACAACCTATATACCTGTCTGCAAGGAAGTGGACTAACAGGTGGGAATATTCAAGCAGTCAACCACTACCCAGTGGAAGAGAATGAGCCTCTGATACATGCGACAATGTGGATGCTTATTAGGGATAGTATGTTAGTGAAGGAATGCAGACACGGAAGTGTATGCCATGTGATTCCATGTGATTCATGTGAAATTCTAGAACAGACAGAGCTAACGTGGTGATAGAATGACACCTGCGGTGGCTTTGTGGTGCCAGAGGAGGGCAGGGCAACTTTCTGGGGTGGTTTGGAATGAGAATATGAATGTGTTAAATATCACAGAACATGTCACTGGAAGTATGTTAAACCTCAATAAACCAATACATATTTTTCATTGGCAGAAACATTTCTATCTGACTTTTCCTGATCGAATTTTATGCAACATGTTGAATTTAAAAAATCAAACAACCAGCAAATATGTTGAGTGCTTACCCCACACCCAGAATCACATTAAGAGTTGTGGGAAGTGCAGAGACACATAGAAACAACTAGGAGTTTGTGCTCTACAATCCAGGCAGGAAATATATGTAACAACAATTGAGGCAGGGAATACATGTTAGAGAGCAATCAAAAATTTAAATAAAAATTCAAAAGAACCCAAGGAAGGGCCAAAACAGTCGCACAAATGACTAGTAAACTTTGATGAGGGGGTCATAGATGCAGAGAAATCACTTTAGTGTGAGCAGTCAAAGAAGATACTAAAATACACTTTGGCAGGTGAGGAGGGAAAGCCTAGTCTCCTAACTTAGTAGGGAATCTGACAGGGCACATGTTTTTGGCAACATCCCGTATAGCCATGCTCCCTTTCCTCAAATGTAAAGCCCAGATAGGAGGTACTCCAATCTAGAAACAAAAAATGCTAGGTCTCTAAGTCTCTCCCAGTCCTGGATCTTGAAATTCCATCCACAAGTTCAAGGGAGCATCTGTCCACACAATCCTGTTCCTCAAGGCTCACACCAACCTTTTCCTTATATGGTGATGACAAGGACAGTTCTGATCATGACAATGGTGACATGAGTGGCTGACCTTTACCTACTGCTCACTGCACAGCAGGCTTTGTGCCAGATGCTCTGCTTGCCTTATGTCCAAGATTACCCTAGAAGGTCAGTCCTATGTGTCTTGAAGATGAAGCCCCGTGGCTTCCAGAAAGCTCAGCGACCTTGTTGGAACCCCACAAGTAGGCTGATTCCAGGGTATGGCTTGGTTAGGCTGACACCGTCACTGTGTGTCCATCCTCCCTGGGAGGCAGCCCACTGGGCAGGGGCTCCTTCCCCTAGCCCTCCAGTGCTTATAGTCTTTACCAGTCCCTAGAAAATCACAGGGGCTTCCCAGATAGCTCAGTGGTAAAGAATCCTCCTGGCCAATGCAGGGGACTGGGGTTTGATCCCTAGGTCGAGAAGATCCCCAGGAGTAGGAAATGGCAACCTACTCCAGTATTCTTGCCTGGAGAATCCTATGGGCAGAGGAGCTTGGCGGGCTACAGTCCATGGGGTCACAAAGAATTGAACAAGTTTAGCAGCTACCCAACAAAAGACAACCCAAGTTTCTTGTAAATTCTTTCAGTCTCCTAAATCCCAGCCCTGCCCTGCCTCGAGCTTTGCATGAAGACTGTAAGCTCTCTGAAGGCAGGGACTAGGGCCTGATACTTTACAGAGCCCTGAAAGCCGAGTTCTCTGTAGAGAAGGCAGAGAGAGGCTAGCTACCCATCCAGCAGACACCACTGGATCTCACAACACGAGGACCAGGAACAAGTCCGCCTTCAGAGTCACCTCATATATGGTACTGAGAGCTGGCTTCGCATCTGCATGGTTGGGGCTTCTCTGGTGGCTCAGATGGTAAAGACTCTGCCTGCCAATGCAAGAGACCCGGTTTGATCGCTGGGTCAGGAAGATCCTCTGGAGAAGGGAATGGCGATCCATTCTGGTATTTGTGCCTGGAGAGTTCCATGGACAGAGGAGCCTGGCGGGCTACAGTCTGTAGGGTTGCAAAGAGTCAGACACGGCTGAGTGATTAACACTTTCACTTTCTGCATGGTTAGTTCCATGCTAGCATGTACTTCTTTTATTTCTATGCTGCTTTATTTGAGATCCAAGCCATAGATTAAACTTCCATAGATTGTTAGAACCAAGAGAGAACTGTGCATGGAGCCTAATCTTGTAGTTAAGGCCACACTTTCATGACTCAGCTGGTCCACCAGAGCAGCAGAGCTGGGCCCAACCTCCCACTGCAAACATGGCAGATGGGTTTCTGTGTCTGCTGTCCTCTGAGCCTGGAATTCTTGATTCTTTGCCCTACATCCATCAAATGGGAGACCACCATGGGTTGGGTGCAGTTGGTAAGGTGTCTGCAGCCTTTTATCAACCAACCAACAGGGATGTGTGCAAGGGCAAAGTTTGTTTCTGTGCACACCAGAACTCACGCTCACAGGGACATGTAAGCAGGGGAAGTACTTCCTGGCCCCGTGACGGGCTCACCCAATGGTTGGTAAAGGTTGGTAGTGGTTGGTAAGGTGTTAGCAGCCTTAGCATTGCTAAGCGGCCCTCTGATTGCCCCAGACTTCACCAATGGTCACCCTGGTCTCCTGTCCTCTGCTGAGTAGGGGGACAACTGACCATATCCTCCTGGGAGGAGCACAGAGGCACAGCCTCCGGGAGATGAGCAAAGTCTACTAAGGGGATCCTTCTTTGTGAAGAAATGCATGAACAGAGCCTCTCCTGTCCAGTCGTGAGAATTTTCTGAGTTTCTGATCAAGTCACTAATTGTACAAATGAAGGCAACTGTACAGATGCCCTGTCACCCGGGCTACGGTAAAAACCTGTAGATGAAAACAGCAACATTGCCTGCTAAACAGTTGGGTTTTTCCAAGCAATTTTGCCAGCAGAAGTTTACTGCTTTTTGATAGAATTGAAAATAAACAGAAACAATAGAAAGGCAGTATTTTACATGCATCTGGGTTTTAGTAAATCTTTATAGTAATGTGCCACATAATTTTGGAAAATTAATTCTAGTTTGAGGATGAGCAATAAAATGGTTAATGAGCTGCATTAATCATTCTTCCAGTGTCTGGGAGAAAATGAAGTTAAAGCAAATCCAAATAATTTAGAAAAGCAAGGGGAAATGAATGGGTGAAAATGTCGATAGAAAGGAGCCTCATCTTTTGGAGGCAAGTATCTAATGCACACATGGAAATATACAACCAGAACACAGAAATTTAGCTTCTCTGTTCACATGGAAATCTCATCGTCCTCGGAAGTGCTGGGAATGGCAGGATGAGAAAAGGGTGAATTTGTGTCATCAAGGAGTCTGGATCGGCTGGATGAAGGCGACCGCAGCCAGCGGAGGGGATGTGTGCAAGGGCAAAATTTGTTTCTGTGCACACCAGAACTCACGCTCACAGGGACATGTAAGCAGGGGAAGTACTTCCTGGCCCTGTGACGGCTCACCTTTCCTCCACGTGCTGACCCACAGAGCATCATTCCAGGTGTCTTCACCCAACCCAAGGTCAGGGGAAGTGAAGGACGGCAAAAATACAAAAACTTTGCACAGTCTTTCAACAAACACTTTTTTCTTTTACTCCAGCCTGAAACCTGGGGCAATGTAAGTGACCTGAGCCTCTGGCAGGTATAGTGTCACTGAAAGGACTACGTAGAGTGCAGCGCGTACTGCCTACAGCGTCTCTGCTCAAGTCATTCTTCCTGGAGAACTTCGCTGACCTGTCTGAGTGGAAAGAAGCAAGGAGAAGCAAATGCCGATGCTAGGAACATGCTTAGGCAGGGAGCCTGACTCCAGATGCCTGGTTTATAGATATCCTGCCGAAACCTTGAGACACAGCCAAACTGGGACGGAACTTCCACTTGTCCTATGTCCTGGGTCTCAGTAAGAGTGGGTCCCCAGTGTAGCCTCTCAGTTGGGACTCAGGGAGGTTTTGTGCACAGTCAGTGTCTCATCATCATGATCCATGAGTCTGACACGTAGGCAGCTGTTGATGGAAATTTCAGGGATTAGTTGGCTGCTCTGCTTAAGTGACTCAATCAAGTTGCCCCAGTGGTATAGCAAAACCTGGAGACAGTAGCCTAGCTCCTGTTTGTTGGCCCCACTGACTCAGGTTGGCGAGTTACAGTAAAATAAATCAAACATCTTCCCTTCCTTCTGCTTCTCATTCCAGCTCCAGAACTCCTACTTCTTTTCAAGGCAACGTAGATGTTCTAACCCATGCAAAGTCATGTAAAAGGGAGTCGATAAAAGAAAGTCACGGAGATAAATATTTCAAGATACTGTCCTTACCAGCCAGGAGAATACGTGCAGTGGTAGGAAATATTTGCCCAGCATTCTGTTTGCCAGAGAGCCTCAGAGTCCCATGGAAATAGTATGTATTTTAAAGAAAGATGTTGAGAGGAAAATAAATACGCAATTTATACAGACATGTCTCCTTTGAACAAGGACAATTGAGCTGTCCACAGTAGCTCTTAGAGCGATGAGACCTTCAGTTCAGTTCAATTCAGTCACTCAGTCATATCCGACTCTTTTCGACCCCATGAATCGCAGCACGCCAGGCCTCTCTGTCCATCACCAACTCCCGGAGTTCACTCAGACTCACGTCCATCGAGTCAGTGATGCCATCCAGCCTCTCACCCTCTGTCGTCCCCTTCTCCTCCTGCCCCCAATCCCTCCCAGCATCAGAGTCTTTTCCAATGAGTCAACTCTTCACATGAGGTGGCCAAAGTACTGGAGTTTCAGCTTTAGCATCATTCCTTCCAAAGAAATCCCAGGGCCGCCCTGAATGGACTGGTTGGATCTCCTTGCAGTCCAAGGGACTCTCAAGAGTCTTCTCCAACACCACAGATTAAAAGCATCAATTCTTCGGCTCTCAGCTTTCTTCACAGTCCAACTCTCACATCCATACATGACCACTGGAAAAACCATAGCCTTGACTAGACAGACCTTTGTTGGCAAAGTAATGTCTCTGCTTTTGAATATGCTATCTAGGTTGGTCATAACTTTTCTTCCAAGGAGTAAGCGTCTTTTAATTTCATGGCTGCGGTCACCATCTACAGTGATTTTGGAGCCCCCAAAAATAAAGTCTGACACTGTTTCCACTGTTTCCCCATCTATTTCCCATGAAGCGATGGGACCAGATGCCATGATATTTGTTTTCTGAATGTTGAGCTTTAAGCCAACTTTTTCACTCTCCACTTTCATTTTCATCAAGAGGCTTTTTAGTTCCTCTTCACTTTCTGCCATAACGGTGGTGTCATCTGCATATCTGAGGTTACTGATATTTCTCCCGGCAATCTTGATTCCAGCTTGTGCTTCTTCCAGCCCAGCGTTTCTCATGATGTACTCTGCATAGAAGTTAAACAAGCAGGGTGACAATATATAGCCTTCACACACTCCTTTTCCTATTTGGAACCAGTCTGTTGTTCCATGTCCAGTTCTAACTGCTGCTTCCTGACCTGCATACAAATTTCTTAAGAGGCAGGTCAGGTGGTCTGGTATTCCCATCTCTTTCAGAATTTTCCACAGTTTATTCTGATCCACACAGTCAAAGGCTTTGGCATAGTCAATAAAGCAGAAATAGATGTTTTTCTGGAACACTCTTGCTTTTTCCATGATCCAGCGGATGTTGGCAGTTTGATCTCTGGTTCCCCTACCTTCTCTAAAACCAGCTTGAACATCAGGAAGTTCACGGTTCACGTATTGCTGAAGCCTGGCTTGGAGAATTTTGAGCATTACTTAACTAGCTTGTGAGATGAGTGCAATGGTGCGGTAGTTTGAGCATTCTTTGGCATTGCCTTTCTTTGGGATTGGAATGAAAACTGACCTTTTCCAGTCCTGTGGCCACTACCGAGTTTTCCAAATTTCCTGGCAAATTTGGAAGTTTTCCAAGATTGCTGGGAGAGTGCAGCAATTTCACAGCATCATCTTTCAGGATTTGAAATAGCTCAACTGGAATTCCATCACCTCCACTAGCTTTGTTCGTAGTGATGCTTCCTAAGGCCCACTTGACTTCACATTCCAGGCTGTCTGGCTCTAGGTGAGTGATCACACCATCGTGATATCTTGGTCATGAAGATCTTTTTTGTACAGTTCTTCTGTGTATTCTTGCCACCTCTTCTTAATATCTTCTGCTTCTGTTAGGTCCATACCATTTCTGTCTTTTATCAAACCCATCTTTGCATGAAATGTTCCCTTGGTATCTCTCATTTTCTTGAAGACATCGCTAGTCTTTCCCAGTCTGTTGTTTTCCTCTATTTCTTTGCACTGATTGCTGAGGAAGGCTTTCTTATCTCTTCTTGCTGTTCTTTGGAACTCTGCATTCAGATGCTTATATCTTTCCTTTTCTCCTCTGCTTTTCACTTCTCTTCTTTTCACAGCTATTTGTAAGGCCTCCTCAGACAGTCATTTTGCTTTTTTGCATTTCTTTTCCATGGAGATGGTCTTGATCCCTGTCTCCTGTACAATGTCACGAACCTCCGTCCATAGTTTATCAGGCACTCTATCTATCAGATCTGCTGCTGCTGCTGCTAAGTCACTTCAGTCGTGTCCGACTCTGTGGGACCCCATAGACGGCCTCCTACCAGGCTCCTCTGTCCCTAGGATTCTCCAGGCAAGAACACTGGAGTGGGTTGCCATTTCCTTCTCCAATGAATGAAAGTGAAAAGTGAAAGTGAAGTCGTTCAGTTGTGTCCGACTCTTAGCAACCTCATGGACTGCAGCCTACCAGGCTCCTCTGTCCATGGGATTTTCCAGGCAAGAGTACTGGAGTGCGGTGCCATTGCCTTCTCCAATCTATCAGATCTAGTCCCTTAAATCTATTTATCACTTCCACTGTATAATCATAAGGGATTTGATTTAGGCCATACCTGAATGGTCTAGTGGTTTTCCCTACTTTCTTCAATTTCAGTCTGAATTTGGCAATAAGGAGTTCATGATCTGAGCCACAGTCAGCTCCCCGTCTTGTTTTTGCTGACTGTATAGAACTTCTCCATCTTTGGCTGCAAAGAATATAATCAATCTGATTTTGGTGTTGACGATCTGGTGATGTCCATGTGTAGAGTCTTCTCTTGTGTTGTTGGAAGAGGGTGTTTGCTATGACCAGTGCATTTTCTTGGCCAAACTCTATTAGTCTTTGCCCTGCTTCATTCCGTATTCCAAGGCCAAATTTGCCTGTTACTCCAGGTGTTTCTTGACTTCCTACTTTTGCATTCCAGTCCCCTATAATGAAAAGGACATCTTTTTTGGTTGTTAGTTCTAAAAGGTCTAGAACTTTGATGAGACCTTAGGGCATTTATAAGAAGGAAGCATAGCTTTGCCATGATCCCTGCTGTCAGAAGTGAAGGGCCTCGTGCTCTGCATTTTATTATTCAAGTATGGAAGGGGCTAAGCCTTTGACTGTGTGGATCACAATAAACTGTGAAAAATTCTGAAAGAGGTGGGAATACCAGACCACCTGACCTGCCTCTTGAGAAATCTGTATGCAGATCAGGAAGCAACAGTTAGAACTGGACATGGAACAACAGACTGATTCCAAATAGGAAAAGGAGTACGTCAAGGCTGTATATTGTCACCCTGCTTATTTACCTTATTTACAGAGTACATCATGAGAAACAATGGGATGGATGAAGCACAAGCTGGAATCAAGATTGCCGGGAGAAATATCAATAACATCAGATATGCAGATGACACCATCCTATGGCAGAAAGTGAAGAGGAACTAAAGAGCCTCTTGATGAAAGTGAAAGAGGAGAGTGAAAAAGTTGGCTTAAAGCTCAACATTCAGAAAACTAAGATTATGGCATCCAGTCCCATCACTTCATGGCAAACAGATGGGGAAACAGTGGAAACAGTGACAGACTTTATTTTTGGGGGCTCCAAAATCACTGCAGATGGTGATTGCAGCCATGAAATTAAAAGACGCTTACTCATTGGAAGAAAAGTTATGACCAACATAGACAGCATATTAAAAATCAGAGACATTGGTTTACCAACAAAGGTCTTTCTAGTCAAAGCTATGGTTTTAGTCATGTATGGATGTGAGAGTTGGACTATAAAAAAAGCTGAGCGCTGAAGAATTGATGCTTTTGAACTGTCGTGTTGGAGAAGACTCTTGAGAGTCCCTTGGACTTCAAGGAGATCCAACCAGTCCATCTTAAAGGAGATCAGTCCTGGGTGTTCATTGGAAGGACTGATGTTGAAGCTGAAACTCCAATACTTTGGCCACCTGATGCGAAGAGCTGACTTATTGGAAAAGACCCTGATGCTGGGAAAGATTGAGGGCAGGAGGAGAAGGGGAGGACAGAGGATGAGATGGGTGGATGGCATCACTGACTCAGTGGACATGGGTTTGGGTAGACTCCGGGAGTTGGTGATGGACAGGGATGCCTGGCATGCTGTGGTCCATGGGGTTGCAAAGAGTCGGACACGACTGAGTGACTGAACTGAACTGAACTGAACTGATGGAAGGGAAATTGTCTGGTAGACAGTGTCTGCACAGGGTCTTGTGGACACTGGGCCTTCAGGTGGCCTGCACATCATAGGTTTACAAACGATGACTTCCTGCCTTAGCAAGGCTCGGTTCCTATGTCACCTTCTCACTAGACCTACCTGCAGCATGTCAGTTAAAATTGTAACCGCCTTCAGGCACTCAGAGACCCCTTCACACTGGTCTATTTTTCATCTTTATTAATTTGTTAATTAATTTATTAATTACAAGGATAGGGCTTCCCAGATGGCACTAGTGGTAACAAACCCGCCTGCCAGTGCAGTAGACATAGGAAACACTGGTTTGATCCCTAGGTTGGGAAGATCCCCCAGAGGAGGGCATGGCAACCCACTCCAGTATTCTTGCTGGAGAATCCCATGGACAGAGGAACCTGACAGGCTATAGCCCATGGGGTCACAAAGAGTCGAACACGATTGAAGCGACTGAGCTAGGACCCGCAGGATGTAAGCTTCACCAAAACAAAAAAGATTTTTTTTCCTCTTATCCACCAATGTACCCCAGCTTCCAAGACAATACCTTATCTGTACTAGACACGAAACAGATACTTGCTGAATAAGTAAATGAGCAAATGAATGATACACATCCTTCATATGAAAAATGTTCAATATACATGTTCTTGTTCTAGACTTGAAGATTCTATTGAACCCAATTGAAAAACTATACCAGGAGGATTGGTAAATTGAGATATTTCCAGATTATGTTGCTTATTTACTTGATGAAGTTTGATGTCACTATGGCCCGAATTAAAACGTGATTGGTCCTGCTCTGTGAATACTGTGTGTGTGGAAAACATTTGCTCAACGTCCTATGCGACGCTGGTCTCTGAGTTGCAGCAAGTGAGGACTTTTCCAGTGAGTGGTGTCAAGAGCAGAGAACCGAAATTTCTAAAACAAAACCAAATGCTAAATTACCTCTGCCCGCTTAACTCAGTGTCGGTTCCCCAACAGGACTTTTCACAGTGGCAACAGGAAAATAGTAACAGTATTTCAGACAGCCCTCCAGTTAAGAAAAGTGCAAAAGTAAAAAGAAAATAGGGTTCTATTGCAGATACCTGCCTAGGTAATGGCACCCCACTCCAGTATTCTTGCTTGGAGAATCCCATGGACGGAGGAGCCTGGTGGCTGCAGTCCGTGGGGTCGCTAAGAGTCGGACACTTCACTTTGACTTTTCACTTTCATGCATTGGAGAATGGCAACCCACTCCAGTGTTCTTGCCTGGAGAATCCCAGAGATGGGGAGCCTGGTGGGCTGCATCTATGGGGTCGCACAGAGTCGGACACGACTGAAGCGACTTAGCAGCAGCAGCCTAGAGTGCAGCAAATAGAACTCTGGGGCTCTTCCAGCTTCTGAGGGTTTATTTTGAGCTGTCCTCTGATGTCCCGTCTACCTGCAGCCTCCCGTCTACCTGCAGCCTCCCCAGAGGAAGAGGGATGACTCGATGAAATGTCACACATTTACACCATCTGGGTTAAGTTACAGAACACAATATGCTTTTTCTCAAAACTACAGGCATTTATTTTGCCAAAGCAAGTGGAAAGAGGTCTGTGTTACCTAGTAGGTCCCTGGTTCCATCCTCAGGAGTAGCAGGAGCCCTGTGGGGGACGATGGAACCTTCACACAGGGGTAGCTTAAGGTGGGTTTAACACAGGGACTATGTACACATGTGTGGGCAGGGTTTTGGACACCCAGGAGAATAGTGCAGTGCCTGGGGCTTGGGAACGTGTTGTCCCCTATTGTCCTTGGGTGAGCAGAGTCAATGCCCAGGACAAAAGCTGCAGAGATCCGGCCATCTGAGGGAAGACCTCCTGATAACCCAGGACAAGAGATTTATGGTTATGGAAACAGAGCAACTTTTCCTTATTGCTGATAAGTAGATACCATGATGCTGTTCCAGTGGATCTGCACGTGAACTTTGGTTCTTTTTATGGCTCTTGCGAGGTGGTTTGTTACATGTGTAACTGAACAATTTAGTGTTTAGAAGTGAAACTTAGGAGAGGCAGGTCCCCGTCAACAAGGGCTGAGACGTGCAGTGTTTTCCATGGGAATTCCCTGTTGTTTGGAACCCTGCTGATGGGCTGTGGGGGGGTGGTGAGGCAGGGAATGTGGATGTAGGGAATGGGGGTGTGGGCGTGGGTGGGGCGGAAGGTGGACAGGGTCCCAGCTGAGCAGCTGGAGTATGCTGGCTCCCGGCATCTCCCCCTTTTTTATTTGTTAAAACAGCCAGGCTTGCTGCCTGACCTGGAGTTTGTCCCCTGTGGACAGAGACTCGCAGATGAAGGTGATGGCAGAAGGGAGGAGGAGCTGAGCCCTGCCCAGATAAGAGCCAAGGAGATCACATGTTCCTCCTTCTCAAGGTCAAGGAGACCTTCCTAACTACACAGGTGCAGAAAGACTCCTTGAAGGTCAAAGAGAGGTGGCCCCACCCCACAGCAGGTGATATCAACCTACCCACAGGCCTCTGTGCAGGAATCTGTCTCAGCTTAGAGACATGCATGTACACAAGGAAGGACCCCAAGATACTCCAGACAAGAACTCAGAGTCAGACAGAGCCAGGTGATTGGCCAGAGAAAACTGGGAGAAATGCCTGGGTAAGCGATTCAGACCACCCCGAGGGCATGACTCCCTCTCTGAGCCCACTGGGGGTCTATCTGCTGCTGCTGCTGCTAAGTCGCTTCAGTCGTGTCCGACTCTGTGCGACCCCATAGATGGCAGCCCACCAGGCTCCGCCGTCCCTGGGATTCTCCAAGCAAGAACACTGGAGTGGGTTGCCATTTCCTTCTCCAATGCGTGAAAGCAAAAAGTGAAAGTGAAGTCACTTAGTCGTGTCCGACTCTTTGCGACCCCATGGACTGCAGCCTACCAGGCTCCTCCATCCATGGGACTTTCCAGGCAAGAGTACTGGAGTGGGGTGCCATTGCCTTCTCCACGGGGGTCTATCTGCACATATTCTTTTTCCTCCTAGTATACTTTACTCCTTTCACTACTTCTGTCTCTTTGTGGAAATTCACTTTCACAAAGCCGACAGGCCAGGGCCTTGTCACTGTCCCCGGTGGTCTAGTGGCCAGGATTCAGCACTCTCACCACTATGGGCCGACCTCAGTCTCTGGCTGGGAGCTGAATCCTGCAGCAGGCCGAGGCCCACTGAGGCCACGGCGACGTGGGTGTCAGGAGTGGAGGCTGGGCTTGGGGGTTGGGGGTGTGCCTGCATCTCAGGCTTGAAGGCGCCTGTGCCTGGGGTATGACCTTCACAAGAGCCCCCTCCCCACTGCAGGTGAGACCTTCGGTTTGCCCTGTGATCGCAGTTCTCTTGCAGATCTAAGAAGCACTGTTGGTTTTCAACTTGTTGGCTTCTTAAACTTGTAAAACCACAGGCGTGGTGACATCCAGGCTCTTTGAGTGCCAACTGGGAGCCTAGAGGCTGGAAGGCCACGTTGTGAGCTCAGGGCTCTCAGCTCTTGCCCCGGGAACCTTCTGGACAGCACAGGAACTATACTCAATATTCTGTGATAACCTATATGGGAACAGAATTTGAAAAGCAATATATATTCAGTTATATGCTTATAACTGAATCACTACGCTGTACAACTGAAACTAACATGACATTGTAAACCAACTATACTTACTTCAATAAAAAATAAACTAATATGGACTTCTCTGGTGGTCCAGTGGCTAAGATTCCACACGTCCAACCCAAGGGGCCTGGGTTTGATCCCTGGTCAGGGAACTAGATCCCACACATCATAACTAAGAGTTTGCATGCTGCAGTGAAGATTGAAGACCCCACATGCCACAACTAAGACCCAGCACAGCCAAATAAGTAATAAAGCTCTCATTCCAGACGACGCTCGACGCTGAGGGCTTGTATACAAGGCTCGGCAGTAAAATGCATTTTGGATGCTGCAGGCTTGGCTGGGGGTCTTGGGACCCTTGGCAGTGTGTGTCACAGGGACCCTCTACTCAGCGTGGTCCAAAAAGCACACATCTTTCACCGTGGCTCCTTGTCTACATATGTACTTAGATGTGTTTGTGATTAATAACACATTTGTTAAATGTTACTGAACAAATAGTACCCGTTTGGCATTATACCCTTTCCCAAAAAACAAAAATTCTGAGTACAATATTACCAAGTATGTGTGCATGGAGGTAAAGTTGGGTTTTCGTACCTTCATTTGGGAACCTTGAGGGAGGCAGCTGGCAGACTGGACAGCCAGCCAGTCTGGTGTGGCCACTGCTTCCAGGAGGAGCCCCAGCCGAGTGGGAAGGCCGAGGGCCCAGGAGGAACTCCTGGGAGGCACCTCCTCCAGCGCCTTCAGGCGAAGCTGGTTAAGTCTGCTCACTTGGCAGACATCTCACCCACGAGAGCCTGGAGCTCACTCAGAAAAGAGGGGGTTGCTGTTGGTGTTCAGTCGCTAAGTTGTGTCTGATTTTGTGACGCCATGGACTGCAGCATGCCAAGTTTCCCTGTCCTCCACTGTCTCCCGGAGTTTGTTCAAACTCATGTCCATTGAGTCTGTGATGCCATCCAACCATCTCATCCTCTGTTGCCCCCTTCTCCTCCGGCCCTCAATCTTTCTGAGCAATAGGGTGTTTTCCAATGAGTCGGCTCTTTCCATCAGGTGGCCAGAGTATTGGAGCTTCAGCATGAGTCCTTCCAATTCAGGGTTGATTTCCTTTAGGATCGACTGGTTTCATCTTGTTGTCCAAGGGACTCTCAAGAGTCTTCTCCAGCACTACAACTTGAAAGCATCAATTCTTCGGTGCTCAGCCTTCTTTTAAAGCAAGTCAATGTCATTTATATAATGTTACTTTGCAACCCCATGGACTGTAGCTTACCAGGCTCCTCCATCCATGGGATTCTCCAGGCAAGAATACTGGAGTGGGTTGCCATTTCCTTCTCCAGGGAATCTTCCCAACCCAGGGAATGAA
The DNA here is from genome assembly GCF_032452875.1 of Bos javanicus. Classification (NCBI taxonomy): domain Eukaryota; kingdom Metazoa; phylum Chordata; class Mammalia; order Artiodactyla; family Bovidae; genus Bos; species Bos javanicus. The sequence continues at coordinate 146,362,392 of NC_083868.1, read as the reverse complement.
CCCAGGTCTCCCCCATTGCAGGCAGACGCTTTACCGTCTGAGACACCAGGGAAGCCCATAACATCAATTAACTCTTCAAAAAAATGACCTAATGCCAGGAATCTAAATTGACCTCTAGTGGTCACTATTGAGCAAAAGGAAACTAGAGGACATAGTACCTGATTAGTCTTTGCTCCTCCACCTCACTTTGCTCACCAGTGACCATTAGAGGTTTAGGAACCATTCACCTTGACGCAAGGTCCACTTCAATAGTAGTAATAAGTTGTCAAGAGCAACAATCTGTTATTTCGAGAGAGGCCTTAGCAAATGTCCTGAGTGGAAATGAACTTATTAAATCATCAGTCCTGAGGGCGTAATGGTCTGCCCAGGGCCAGGGGAGCAGGAGCCACAGGGCTGTCCACTCCCTGTGGCAGGTCACAGGGACCTTGGGCAGGAGTAGCAAAGAACTCCATTCTACTGGAAAAGCATCAGATGAAATGGGCTTCCCAGGAGATACAGTGGTAAAAATTCCACCTGCAATGCAGGAGACACAAAAGACACAGGTTCAGTCCCTATGTTGGGAAGATCCCCTGGAGAAGGGCATGGCAACCCACTCCAGTATTCTTGCCTGGAGAATTCCATGGACACACAAGTTGGGCGGGCTGAAGTGCATGGGTTCGCACAGAGTTAGACACGACTGAACATGCACGCACTCACATATGAGATGAAATGGTTCTAGTTACTAATAGAAAAGAACAAAATGTTGAGGGTCCAACATGCTACAAGATACTGCATGTAGGCTAATTATGCTTTGAAGAATTCACCATCAAAGCAGGCAGGGCTGCTGCCACAATAATCATCTCTGACTCTAATTGGAGAATGACCCTTTGGAAGCAGAGCTCAGAGAAACTATTTGCAGATAACATCAAAAGAGATTTAATCATATGTCTTCCTGTTTGAAAATGTTAGATGCTGCCGTGTAGCCATATAATCGTTAATCCACCAGGTGAAAGATAGAAAACTTGGCCCACCCACTAAATCTTCTTTTTTTAAAATACGTTTTCTCTGATTGCTTGTTTTTTGACTGAGAAACATTCTGCTTATACGGTGGCTTATTTCCTGTTGCTAAACTACTCGATGTCCAAATGTCCTGAGGTGAAATATGGAAAAACAGGCTCTTGGGTCTTCCTTGACATGACCATACAGGAGGCTGGAAGTAGAGCCTCGTTTTGCAGTCTTGGGAATCAGGTGCAGGAGGGGAGGGAGCAAAGAAAGCCTGAGTGCCCAGGGCCTCCTGCACCGCAGGGTCGCCTGTCCCCCCACCCATCCTCACGTCCTGTCCCTGACTCACACCCAAGGCAAAGAACAGAGCCAGGGAGAGAAAGCAGTGGGGTCTCAAGGACACATTAGGGTGGAGGTGCTCGGCCACTGGGGGTTCTTGCCCCATTCGACCTGCTTCTGGAGCTTAGCTATACCCCAGAGGTGGGGGTGCAGGAGAATTCCCAGATTTATGGGCCTGAGAAGAGGGAACTGAGATCCATCTCCAAGGCAGGAGGTAAAACTGAAGGCCAGGGCCTTCCCTGGCAGCTCAGTGGTAAAGAATCTGCCTACTGATGTAGGAGACACAGGTTCGGTCCCTGGTCTGGGAAGATCCCGCCTGCTGTGGAGCAACTGAGCCTGTGCACCACAACTACCGAGCCATGCCCCAGAGCCCTCAGGCTGCAACCACTGAAGCTGGCGTGCTCTAGAGCCTGCACACCACGAGAGAAGCCACCACAGCGAGAAGCCTGAGCACCGCAGCCAGAGAGCAGCCCCTGCTTGCACAGCTAGAGAAAAGCCCGCACAGCAACAAAGACCCAGTACAGCCAAAATTAAATAAATAAAATTACATGAAAACAAAAACTGAAGGCCAGCCTGCACCGGAACTCTACTGCCCACAAGTCAGCCTTTTAGCTGAGGAAGTTGGCCAAGGGGAGGTGGCGGGGTGGGGGTGGGGGGTGGAGTGGGGTGTGGGGGGGTGCAGCCGTCGCCCAGTGTGATTCAGGGGCACCTGGAGGGACGACAGCAAGCCCAGGTGGCAGTCACAGTCTCTCTGCAGCTCAGCCCATCCCTCCCTCCATGGGCCTTCAGGACTAGGCTGGCTCAGCCCATCCACTGCCCCAAAGATGAATGATAACCGGTCAGAGTCACCCTGGGGCTGGGTTGAGACCTGGAAACAAGTCAAACAGCTGGGCAGGAAGCTGTTTGGGGAAACTTCGTGACCCACGGATGTGAGGGCCAAACTCGAAGGCGAGTTAGCACTCCCTTCTCAACCATGTGCTGGAGCAACAAGCCTTTGCAGCAAAACGAAAAATAGAAACAATGAGTGTTCAGGAATAGTTAAGAGCAAAATGATCATTTCCTTGCAGATGATATGACTGTATATAAAATCCAATAAAATACCCTGATTAATAAAATTTCAGTAAGATTTGCAGAGAATAAGAGCAATGCACGAAGTTCATAGTATTTCTTTACAATAGCAATAACAAGTGAGAATTATAAAATATTTATAGCCACAGTAAAATCAATGACATTCATAGTTGTGGCAAAAACTAACAAGTATGCAAGCTCTTGACAGAGAAAACAACACATGGGTTATTGAAAGATATAAAGAAAGCATTCAATATATGGGGAGAAGGGCCAATTTCATAGATAGAAATATTCAATTGTGCAAGCGAGCTCTCCAAAATCTTTAAATTCAATGACAATTCAATCAAAGCTCCATCAAAATTGTGGAGAACTTAACAAGCTGATTTTAAAGAATATGTGTAAAGAAATAGCTTAAGAAATGCTTGGAATGATACAGTACCTGGTTGGGGGATCAGGGGGTAGGCATAGATGAAACATACTGGGCAGGAGTTGACTATCACTGAAGCTGGGAATGGGTTACACTACTGGGCCCGACTCTTGAGAGTCTCTTGGATAGCGAGGAGATCAAACCAGTCAATCCTAAAAGAAATCAACTCTGAATATTCATTGGAAGGACTGATGCTGAAGCTGAAGCTCCAAATACTTTGGCCACAAGATGTGAAGAGACAACTCATTGGAAAAGACCCTGATGCTAAGAAAGATTGAAGGCAGGAGGAGAAAAAGGGCAACAAAGGATAAGATGGGTGGATAGCATCACTGACTCAGTGGACATGAGTTTGAGCAAACTCCAGGAAATAGCGAAGGACAGGAAAGACTGGTGTGCTGCAATCCATGGGGTTGCAAAGAGCTGGATAAGACTTAGCCTCTGAACAACAACAACTACTTTTGCATGTTTAAAATTTATAATTTTATAATTTATATTATAAATTTATAATATAAGGTTTAAAAAGTTTGAGAAGAAAAACTACCTGAAACTTTTTTTTTTTTTAGAAAAAGCCAAGTTGGGATTACTTTTAAGAAAGTGAATATATCAAAGGTACAATAATAAAGAGTGTGACAACAACACAGCAGTAGAAAAGCAGGCCAACAGAGAAATGCTCAGACAGTCCTGTACGTATTTGAGGATTTAGGGATCTGACAATGTCAGCATTCCCAGACGTTCAGTATGGAATATGGGGAGACTAGACTTCTCGGTCAGGAAAATCATTCAGGGAGACTCCTGCTTTAAGAATAAGATGAATTAAAGCCTAAATGTGACAACCCAAACACAAGTAGGATGAAATATGGATAATAAGGATTCTGTGATCATGACATGGTGTGAGAAGAGGAAAGGACAGAATAATTACTGCAGCATGGTGCCATTTGTGTAAAGTAACACTTTGAAAAACAAGTTTGTATAATATATACATATACATTCAGTTCAGCTCAGTCGCTCAGTCGTGTCCGACTCTTTGCAACCCCAAGGACTGCAGAATGCCAGGCGTCCCTGTCCATCACCAACTCCCGGAGTTTACCCAAGTTCATGTTCATTCAGTCGGTGATGCCATCCAACCATCTCAGCCTGTATCGTGCCGTCTCCTCCTGCCCTCAATCTTCTCAGCATCAGGGTCGTTTCAAATGAGTTAGCTCTTCACATCAGGTGGCCAAAGTATTGGAGTTTCAGCTTCAACATCAGTCCTTTCAATGAACACTCAGGACTAATCTTTAGGATGGACTGGTTGGATCTCCTTGCAGTCCAAGGGACTCTCAAGAGTCTTCTCCAACACCACAGTTCAAAACCATCAATTCTTCGACACTCAGCTTTCTTTATAGTCCAACTCTCACATCCATACACAACTACTGGAAAAACCATAGCCTTGACTAGATGGGCCTTTGTTGACAAAGTAATGTCTCTGCTTTTTAATATGCTATCTAGGTTGGTCATAACTTTTCTTCCAAGAAGTAAGTGTCCTTTAATTTCATGGCTGCAATCACCATTTGCAGTGATTTTGGAGCCCCCCAAAAATAAAGTCTGACACTATTTCCACTGTTTCCCCATCTATTTGCCATGAAGTGATGGGACCAGATGCCATGATCTTAGTTTTATGAATGTTGAGTTTTAAGCCAACTTTTTCACTCTCCTCTTTCACTTTCATCAAGAGGCTCTTTAGTTCCTCTTCACTTTCTGCCATTAAGTGTGGTGTCATTTGCATATCTGAGGTTATTGATATTTCTCCCGGCAATCTTGATTCCAGTTTGTGCCTCTTCCAGCCCAGCATTTCTCATGATGTACTCTGCATAGAAGTTATATAAGCAGGGTGACAATATACAGCCTTGACATACTCCTTTCCCAATTTGGAACCAGTCTGTTGTTCCATGTGCAGTTCTAACTGTTGCTTCCTGACCTGCATATAGGTTTCTCAAGAGGCAGGTCAAGTGGCCTGGTATCTCCATCCCTTTCAGAATTTTCCACGGTTTATTGTGATCCACACAGTCAAAGGCTTGGCATAGTCAATAAAGCAGAACTAAATGTTTTTCTGGAACTCCCTTGCTTTTTCAATGATCCAGCGAATGTTGGCACTTTGATCTCTGGTCCCTCTGCCTTTTCTAAAACCAGCTTGAACATCTGGAAGTTCACAATTTATGTATTGTTGAAGCCTGGCTTGGAGAATTTTGAGCATCACTTTACTAGCATGTGAGATGAGTGCAGTTGTGTGGTAGTTGGAGCATTCTTTGGCATTGCCTTTCTTTGGGATCAGAATGAAAACTGACCTTTTCCAGTCCTGTGGCCACTGCTGAGTTTCCAAATTTGCTGGCATATTGAGTGCAGCACTTTCACAGCATCATCTTTCAGAATTTGAAATAGCTCAACTGGAATTCCATCACCTCCACTAGCTTTGTTCGTAGTGATGCTTTCTAAGGCCCACTTGACTTCGCATTCCAGGCTGTCTGGCTCTAGGTGAGTGATCACAGAATCATGATTATCTGGGTCGTGAAGATCTTTTTTGTACAGTTCTTCTGTGTATTCTTGCCACCTCTTCTTGATAGCTTCTGCTTCTGTTAGGTCCATGCCATTTCTGTCCTTTACTGAGCCCATCTTTGCATGAAATGTTCCCTTGGTATCTCTAATTTTCTTAAAGAGATCTCTAGTCTTTCCCATTCTGTCATTTTCCTCTATTTCCTTGCATTGATTGATGAGGAAGGCTTTCTTATCTCTCCTTGCTATTCTTTGGAACTCTGCATTCAAACAGAGTTTTCTTTTTACTTGTCTTCTTTTCACAGCTATTTTTAAGGCCTCCTCAGACAGCCATTTTGCTTTTTTGCATTTCCTTTTCTTGAGGATGGTCTTGATCTCTCTCTCCTACACAATGTCACAAACCTCTGTCTACAGTTCATCAGGCACTCTATCTATCAGATCTAGTCCCTTAAATCTATTTCTCACTTCCACTGTATAATCACAAGGGATTTGATTTAGGTCATACCTGAGTGGCCTAGTGGTTTTCTCCACTTTCTTCAATTTAAGTCTGAATTTGGCAATAAGGAGGTCATGATCTGAGCCACAGTCAGCTCCTGGTGTTGCTTTTGCTGACTGTATAGAGCTTCTCCATCTTTGGCTGCAAAGAATATAATCAATCTGATTTCAGTGTTGGCTATCTGGTGATGTCCATGTGTAGAGTCTTCTCTTGTGTTCTTGGAAGAGGGGGTTTGCTATGACCAGTGCATTCTCTTGGCAAAACTCTATTAGCCTTTGCCCTGCTTCATTCCGTATTCCAAGGCCAAATTTGCCTGTTACTCCAGGTGTTTCTTGACTTCCTACTTTTGCATTCCAGTCCCCTATAATGAAAAGGACATCTTTTTTGGGTGTTAGTTCTAAAAGGTCTTGTAGGTCTTCATAGAACTGTTCAACTTTAGCTTCTTCAGTGTTACTGGTTGGGGCAAAGGCTTGGATTACCGTGATATTGAATGGTTTGCCTTGGAAACGAAAAGAGATCATTCTGTCATTTTTGAGATTGCATCCAAGTACTGCATTTCAGACTCTTTTGTTAACTATGATAGCTGTGTACTATTATGACTATGTACATATGTAAATGTTATTAAAGTAATATAATAATACAAACCACCAAACTGTTTACCAGTGGATCACTGAGAACAGGCCTGTGTGTTGTTTGTAAAGGATTCCTAAGCTGTATCTATTATGTCTTTTTTTTAAGAGATTAGAAACAAATATGACAAAATGTATAGCTAAATTTGGGTTATGGGAACACAATATGTTTTGAAAAATTTCTCTGTACTTTTCCTATATCTTTAAATTTTTTCAAAATTGCAAAAAAGCAAAGAAATAAGAAATAACAGTATCAGTGAACAAAATGAGAGCCCAGACAAGCTCTCTTAGGAAAAGAGAAGAAGGAAGAGGTGTAAGGCCTCAAGGAGAGCTCTGTCCTGGGCACGGGGAGTAAACCTGGGGTCACTCAGGATGCCACGTGTGCATCTGCAAAGCCGTCTAGAGACTCGGAGGCCGAGGTGGAAGCCATGGGAAATGACCTGTGTATAATTGGTGCTCTTAAAGATAAAAACAGAAGAAATAAAGGGGGGAATTCAAGATGTGAGTGCATAAACTCTCTTAAAAAATGAAAACTTTTTATCTGTTGGTCGTGTGTTCTGGGAATAAGATGATACAAAAGGATGGATATAAAACACCTTGATTAAGTAACTCAAACTTCAAGGATAGAGAAAGCCCCCTGGGGTCTAAAAGGAAAAGTATCAAAGGCAGGAAGAGGCTCAGACACCAGGACCAGAGGAGGGGCCGGATCACCAGGCAGTTGGAGGGCTGTCTCCCAGCCTGCGGCGGCTCCCACACAACGTATATCATATGCTCTATATGTGGCGCTCCCCTGCCTCCCCTGGTCTCCCATGCCCCTGAAAAACAAATGCCAGGCCCTGGTCCTTGGAACGTGTGAGTGCCATCTTGTGTCTGTCCTGGGACCGCTTGTGTCCCTGAGTGTGCATCCTCCAGACTCACCATTCTGTTGCACACTGGGAATTCCCTTCTTTTCCAGCAGCCTCGGCATGTGACGAAACCTCCTCGCTCCCCACTTATCACCAGTGTAGCTTCTTGCTTGGTTGTATTGATCAAACATGTGTCTTTGACTCCACTACCTTAAATGGTGCTCTAGAGCATGACCGTGAGCACTGGGCGGGGGACTCAGAAAGAGCTGCAGGGTCCAGAGGGCATGGTGTGGGGAGTGTCAGCTGTCTGCCCTTCTCACCTTCAGCAGCAGAGCTCCAGGGCTGAAAGTTTCACGGCACCTCAGCCTTCCAGACTCCAGTGTGGTAACTGACTGGAAGCTGCTGAGCAAGGAATTTTCCTGACTCTGTAACTTTGTGGACATGCAGAAGGCCCTGCAGAGTCACTTGAAGTGAACATATGGGCTGTGACATCTCATTTATGAATTTTGTCAGCAGAAAACACATGGCTTCATTAATGACATGGCATTTGATTAAGTTTAATCATGTAAAGTTATTACCACCATTAGGCCAGACAAAGTCACCAATAAGTGCTTTACTGAATTCATTAGAAGATGTGAAAAGTCGATGGGGAACATGTCATCTTGAAAGCTCAGCAAATTGGCAAATAAAATGACAGAGACTCTCACACTCAGGTGGCTCTTCAAAAACCAAAATGTACCTTGTCCTCTGGGACAGGCTCCCTTGGAGACCCGAAACCCCGCTCTTCCATGGGCAGCTGGTGGATCCGAACTCCTGCCTGGGTGTGTCCAGCTCTGCAGACCATGAGACCCCCAGGATCTGGAGCCCTGCAGCCCAAACAAGACGAGCCCATGGGGAGGCAAGGAAAGTCATTCCTCTTGCCCGTCACTGTGACTTCCCCCTGGTTTGTCACCATGGCTCAGTCTAGCTGGTCTTGATTCATGCCTCCATCTCTCGTTCCAAGAAGTAAGACCAATTTCTTGTGACTGTTGCCTGTCTGACCGCCGTGTGCATTTCAGTAGCATGTGAGAACCAGTGATCATCTCAGGCTCTGGTCACTCATACCCCAGCCAGCTGCTCCCCAGCGTCTGTGCCAAGGCCTTGGCTGATCGCCTGCAGTCAGGTATGTTTTGAGGGCTGGGCCTTTGCACCGCCTAGGCAGTGAGGTAAGGGCAGCGTGGTCTTGGCAATGATGTTCCAGGCAGTGATGGCAGAGCCCCAGGATCTCTGAAGAGCTGAGGGTTGGCATCATTTCCAGAAGAAATTGGAACCCTGGTCCTGCACTGCCAAGACCTAGGGTCGGCCACTCCCTTTCGAGGGCATCAGCTCCCCTGGACCTGGAAGACCCATGACCAGGAGGGGTCAGAACCCTTCAGATGAGAACCTACCTGCACTTGTCTCAGGAAAGCAAAGAGGCCAGGAAACAGTGGGCGAGCCCAGAGGAGAGTCCGCCTACCACTGGCCCCCAGCATCAGGCAACGGTCTGGGATGGGGGGGCACTGTGGTGCTGAGGCCCCCTTCCCCTGCTGGTGCTTGAACCATCCAGACCTTGGTGTCCATCCTCTTTAATCCTCCTGTCCCTGGGTGTCCACATCCCCAGGGGGAGGCCAGAGTGGCTTCAGGGCATCACTCTTCCCTTGGCTGAGCTTCTCCCAGTAAATGGTTACCAGTGCTCCTCTGCTTGGTTTATAAGCACGCTGACCACATTGTGGAGGAAGGAAGTTTTATATTGAAACAAACCCAATAAACACTCCAGATCCAACGGTCATTCAGTCACAGCAGTGCCAGCTTCCCCTTGTCAGGCTTCTGCAGGAATGTTGTCCCACAGAACTGATTTCCGAGGTGCCCACACCTTCTCCATCAATTTGAATTCTTCGTGAAGAGGCTCTCTGACCTGCCTAAGTTCAGACACTACAGAGCCTGAGCCCACCCCGTCCCCACCGTAGACTGTCCTCAGGAACCGAAGTCCCCAGAGCCCGTCCTAATACTGCTCTCCCTGCACCGCCCACTGCAGACGCCTCCCACCTCTGAGTCCTGCAGACAGCCCCCTGTCTTCCCAGAAAGAGCAGGGTGCCACCTTCGCTCGCTTCCATGCCCACTCTGCCCCTTCACCTGCACCCCCGCCCTGTCCTCTCTCCAGACACCAGATAGAGTCCCCAGACCCAGAGCAACATGAACCACGTCTTCACTTTGATTTCACTTAATTTCAACCTCAGTTGAAAGGCATCACCCTGACACAGGCAGGAACAGGAGCCTATGAAACAGGTAATCCCTTCAGAGGAGAGTGCTCATGGCTAACACAGTCTTGCTGGGGAAATAAAGATAAATCTACCTGCCACAACTACTTTGGACCTGGCACACTGAAGGAGGAGGATTTGCTTTGCAAAGATCTGTGAGCTGACTGATAAGAAGAGTCCCCAGGTGGCTGATGAGAGGAGAGGACTAGGAAACACCATCCCGTCTTTAAGGAAGGCTGCTGTGGGAAGGCGCCCCTGCTTCACACCCTGCTCCTCAAGCAGCAGCCCCAGCCCCTTGTCACCCTCCCATAATGTCCCAGCCATTTCTCCCCAGCTCCGCCCACCCCAGCAGACCCTAAACCCTAGGTTCTCACCTCATGGTGCCAATCTGCACAGTCCACACTTTCAGACTGGGTCGGTGGCTGCTGTGATGGTCTGAGTCCCATTACCACCCCACAGCGGGTGCCCTTGAGGGGTGGGAAGTTTCTTGCTTTTGTTTAACATCCCCTTACATAGTCTTTCCATTGTCCTCTCTCTGCTGTTAACCATCTCTTTGTCTCCCTGCTCTACACTTCTAAGCCTTGTCTTCTGACCATTCCACTGCATTGTTACCTCCGTTTTTCTTTTTGGTGTTAAGTCACCCAGTCATGTCCGACTCTTTGTGACTCCATAGACTGCAGAATGCCAGGCCTCCCTGTCCATCACCATCTCTGGGAGTTTGCCCAAGTTCATGTCCATTGCATCGGTGATGCCATCCAACCATCTCATCCTCTGTTGCCCCCTTTTCCTCTTGCTCTCAATTTTTCCCAGCATCAGGGACTTTTTAAATGAGTTAGCTGTTCACATCATGTGGCCAAAGTATTGGAGCTTCAGCATCAGTCCTTTCAGTGAGCATTCAGGGTTGATTTCCCTTAAGATTCACTGGTTTGATCTTCTCACTGTCCAAGAGACTCTAGGAGTCCTCTCCAGCACCATAGTTTGAAGACATCAATTCTTTGGTGTTCTGCCTTCTTTACGGTCCAGTTCTCACAACCATATGTGACCACTGGGAAGACCATAGCCTTGACTATAGGGACTTGTGTTGGCACAGTGATGCCTCTGATTTTCAACACACTGTCTAGGTTTGTCATAACTTTCTTGCCAGGAAACAATTGTCTTCTGATTGCATGACTGCAGTCACCATCCACAGTGATTTTAGAGCCCAAGAAGAGGAAATCTGTCACTTCTTCCACCTTTTCCCCTTCTATTTTCCATGAAATAAAGGGGAAAGATGTCACAATCTTAGTCTTTTTTTAATATTTAGTTTTAAGCTGGCTTTTTACTTTCCTCCTTCATCCTCATCAAGAAGTTAAGTTCCTCTTCGCTTTCTGTGATTAGAGTTGTTGATGTTTCTCCCACTTATCTTGATTCCAGCTTGTAACTCATCCAGCCCAGCATTTCTCATGATGTGCTCAGCGTATAGATTAAATAAACAGGGTGACAGCAGACAGCCCTGTGGTACTCTTTCAATCCTGAGCCAATCAGTTGTTCCATACAGGGTTTCAACTGTTGCTTCTTGACCTACATACAGGTTTCTCAGGAGACAGGTAAGATGGTTTGGTATTCCCATCTCTTTAAGAGCTTTCCACAGTTTATTATGACGCACACAGTCAAAGGCTTTAGTCAAGGCTTTCAAAAGCTGATGAAACATAGGTAGATGCTTTTCTGGCATTCCTTTGTTTTCTCTATGATCCATTCCCACTAAAGCATGGCTACTATATGTGGCCTACTACCCCTACATCCTCTGGTCAGGGACCCACAACCCAGCTGCCCGACTGCCAGCCTGAGCCTCACCCACATCCACACTCATCAATGGACACTGCTGGTGGATGGACTGTGTCTCAGAGCCTGGGGGGGCTTCAGAAAAGCTCCTGCACACTGTTTGGAAAATCAGAAGGAGGACAGTGATAATTTTACCCTCCTGCTCCTCATCTTGTGGATATTTAAAAATGCTGCCCAGAGCATGAAAATTAACTCAAAATGGATTGAGGACTTGAACATAAGACCTAAAACCACAAACTTCCAGAAAGAAAATGTAGGCTGGGGGCATCTGGCAAGTGCTCCTTTTGCCACCGTCATCTGGCACTGAGCCTCCGCTGTGGCCAGGAGTCCCATACCTTGCTCCTCTGCCCAGGCCCTTTCTTGGGTCTGAATTTCACCTGCAACCTGATGGTGGTTGAGGAGGCAGGAAGGCCAGAACCAGAGGAAGAGGACGTGAGAGTGGAAGCAGAGTCCAGAAAAGAAGCTGTTCTTAGGCCTGGAGGGCAGAGGAGGGGCAGAGCCTCGAAGGCAGGGGGACGGAAGGAGCTTCACCCATGAGAAGGTAGAGGAATATCGACCACGTTTTCTTGGTGGCCGAGAAAATTATTTCATAACCTTGAGAGAAGCGTACAGACCAGAACCTTTGGAGACAACCTTCCAGAGGAAGCGCACCAAATTTGAATTTCAGTGAATGATTATATTGTCCACAAGAATAATGATGTATTCTTTTCTATCAACCCTGTTCTGAGTTCCATTGGAGAGTTGAAAGCCCATTTAAGAAGGAGTCTGGGAAGATGGTGCCAATTTACTGTTTTTGTATTTTCTCCAAATGCTCCCAGATAGACATACACTAGATTTGAAAAGCAAAACTAGCAACCTAGTTGTTCAGTTCAGTCCCTCAGTCGTATCTGACTCTTTGTGACCCCATAGACTGCAGCACAACAGGCTTCCCTGTCCTTCGCCAACTCCCAGAACTTGCTAAAACTCATGTCCATAGAGTTGGTGATGCTATCCAACCATCTCATCCTCTGTCGTCCCCTTCTTTTCCTGCCTTCAATCTTTCCCAGCATAAGGGTGTTTTCCAATAGATCAGTTCTTCTCATCAGGTGGCCAAAGTATTGGATTTTCAGCATCAGTCCTTCCAATGAATATTCAGGACTGATTTCCTTTAGGATGGACTGGCTGGATCTCCTTGTGGTCCAGGGGACTCTCAAAGAGTCTTCTCCAACACTACAGTTCAAAAGGATCAATTCTTCGGTGCTCAGCTTTCTTTATAGTCCAACTCTCATATCCAAACATGACCACTGGAAAAACCATCAGTTCAGTTCAGTTCAGTTTAGTCGCTCAGTCATGTCCGACTCTGCAACCCCATGAATCACAGCACGCCAGGCCTCCCGGTCCATCACCAACTCCTGGAGTTCACTCAAACTCATGTCCATCAAGTCGATGATGCCATTCAGCCATCTCATCCTCTGTCATCCCCTTGTCTTCCTGCCCCCAATCCCTCCTACTATCAGGGTCTTTTCCAATGAGTCAACTTTTCGCATGAGATAGCCAAAGTACTGGAGTTTCAGCTTCAGTATCAGTCCTTCCAATGAACACCCAGGACTGATCTCCTTTAGGATGGACTGGTTGAATCTCCTTGCAGTCCAAGGGACTCTCAAGAGTCTTCTCCAATACCACAGTTCAAAAGCATCAATTCTTCGGCACTCAGCTTTCTTTACAGTCCAACTCTCACATCCATACATGACCACTGGAAAAACCATAGCCTTGACTAGACGGATCTTTGTTGGCAAAGTAATGTCTCTGCTTTTCAATATACTATCTAGGTTGGTCATAACTTTCCTTCCAAGGAGTAAGCATCTTTTAATTTCGCTTTGACTATATGGACCTTTGTCAGTAAAGTATGTCTCTGCTTCTTAATATGCTGTCTAGGTTGGTCATAGCTTTTCTAAGGAGCTAGTTCTTCTTAATTTCACATCTACAATCACCATCTGCAGTGATTTTGGAGCCCAAGAAAATAAAGTTTATCACTGTTTTCATTGTTTCCCCATTTATTTGCCGTGAAGTGATGGGACCGGATGCCATGATCTTCGTTTTTTTCATGCTGAGTTTTAAGCCAGCTTTTTCACTCTCCTCTTTCACTTTCATCAAGAGGCTCTTTAGTTCCTCTTTGCTTTCTACCATAAGGTGGTGTCATCTGCATATTTGAGGTTATTGATATTTCTCTGGGCAATCTTGATTCCAGCTTGTGCTTCATCCAGTCTGGCATTTCACATGATGTACTCTGTATATAAGTTAAATAAGCAAGGTAACAATATACAGCTTTGACATACTACTCTCCCATTTGGAACCAGTCTGATGTTCCATGTCCGGTTCTAACTGTTGCTTCTTGACCTGCATACAGATTTCTCAGGAGGTAGGTCAGGTGGTCTGGTATTCATTTCCATCTCTTTAATTATTTTCCACAGTTTGTGGTGATCCACACAGTCAAAGGCTTTGGCGTAGTCAATGAAGCAGAAACAGATGTTTTTCTGGAATTCTCTTGCTTTTTCTATGATTCAGTGGGTGTTGTCAATTTGATCTCTGGTTTCTCTGCTTTTCTAAATCCAGCTTGAACGTCTGGAAGTTCTCAGTTCATGGACTGTTGTTGGGGGCCAGCACGAGGCACACTGCCCGTGGCAAAGGTCATGAGGAAGGAGGCTCAACATACGCAAAGAGGAGTCCCCCTGGAAATCCTCGAGCATCTACCCCCATAATCAGAGCCTGCCTACTTTATTACTTTGTGCTCTCACCTACACCTCTGACTTTACGGGGGGCTGTCCCCCACCACCTCTTTCGGAGAAGGAGTTAACTTAGAGCTCCAGTTAGTAAAAACTCCTGGGCATGACAAGAGTGTTTTAACCTACAAACTCCTCTGAAGGTTCTCTGGCCTGCCTGACAGGCTTGTCCGGCCACATGTGATTGCTCACAGCCTCCCAACTGTGAGAGGCACGAGATGCTTTAAACCTTCTAACAACAGGTTCTTTAGAGAAGTTAGAAAACTATTAGTATAAGTATAGTGGGCTGATTAGAAATTGTATTGGTGAAGGGTTTTTCACTTGTTGAGCCAATGTTTACTGCTAAGTCTCCACATCCCCTGCCCTTACACACATAAATGAATATATAGAAGAAATAAGTATTAACCTTTGATATAAATCACATTAGACCTTAGGCTAAGTAAATTCTTTCCTTAACTAAAACCCACTACACTTCATCCTATAGGAATGTAACTTTATTTGGGTGGCATCTGTTTTAAGAATAATCACCCCTGGAGAAATAAGTGTCCTGGTTGACTGACTGCTGTCACAAGGAGAGGGTCATAAATTGTCAGCAGGCCCCCTGACCAGAAGATGATGTAACACCCCTAAGACCTCTGTATACATTTGTATGAAGCACCTGACTTTGATAAAAGTCAGGACTGCTGACCCCGTGTGACTTTTGCATAACATCTCAGTGTATAAAAGTAGACCATGGAAAATAAAGAATTGGGATCAGTGCCTCGAAAGACTGGTCTCCCCATGTCTCTCTCTCTCTCAAACTCTGGCTGAGTCTCCATCTGGAGCGCGGAACCCGCCATGCTTACTAATTATGCCTGGGCTTCTAAGATCTGACTGGGGAGGCCTCAGTCTCTCCTCTCCTTCGGGAGAACCGAAGGACGCCTGCGGCCTACATAAGTGGTGCAAACTTCTTATCTTGAAGTTTTATTGGTCTCCCACGTAAACCAAGCTACTCAGCCTCTTTTCTCCACTGAATTTTCCTACTGAGCTATCCTCATTCTATTACTCTTTATATCTCTAATTAATATCTAATTGAAGCTATTGTATCCTGATCCTCACCGACGCCGTCCCCGCTTCGAACTCCCTGGATCAGCCGGGGCTGGACCCCGGCAGACTGTTGAAGCCTGTCTTGGAGAATTTTGAGCATTACTTTATTAGAGTGTGAGATAAATGCAATTGTGGGGTAGAATTTGAACATTCTTTGGCATTGCCTTTCTTTGGAGTTGGAATGAAAACAACTTTTCTAGTCCTGTGGCCACTGCTGAGTTTTCCAAATTTGCTGACTTATTGAGTTCAGCACTTTAACAGCATCATCTTTGAGGATTTGAAATAGCTCAGCTGGAATTCTGTCACCTCCACTAGCTTTGTTGGTAGTGATGCTTCCAAAGGCCCATTTGACTTCACACTCCAGGATGTCTGGCTCTAGGTGAGTGATCACACCATCATGGTTATCTGGGTCATTAAGATGTTTTCTGTATAGTTCTGTGTATTCTTGCCACCTCTTCTTAATACCTTCTGTTTCTGTTAGGTCCATACCGTTTCTGTCCTTTATTGTGCCCATCTTAATATCCACCCAATACCCAACGATTGCACAGTTCTGGAACAATCTGAACCCTATAAACTCAAAACTAACAGAGCTCCCCCAGCACCCAGATTCCTCCTCTCAGAAGAAATGCCTGAGTCCGACCAAATCGAGCAGATCGCACAGTAGGGGCACGAGGAGAAGAGCAGAGGGGGTTGATTTCTTAACGTCCCAGGCCAGACTGTTCATCGCTTTATGAAAACAGCAGAAGAGGAGGCACTAGGGCTATGAAGTTAAAGCGCTATGCCCGCCCACTGCTGCTTCCTAGATTCAGGAGAAGCTTTCATTTGTCTTACTTTTTACAATAAGCAGCAGTGGACAATCACGAGGGAAATCTACACAAGCATTATCAAATCCCTGCCTACAATATCTGTGTGCCAGGAAAATGCAGGCCTTCCTGCATATTGAAGCATTCCCATAATGGCACGACTATCACAACACTAACAGGAGGAAACCACCAGTCCCGGGAGTGTGGGCACGGGCAGTTCTTCTGAGACTAATGTTTTTACGTTGTGGTCAGATTGAGTGAGTCAATACTCTGATATCATTGAGAATCAATTGTCTGAGTGAAAGGAGATGTTTATACGATGGGTGAGGTTAAGTAAAAACACTGTATTCCTAAATTCAAATGGTATAAATACAAAATGACGAGCTTTGTACACAAAAGGACTGAAAACAGTGCCCAAACCCGATCAGTAGTCACCCCCAAGTGAGCAGATTTCTCATTAAAACCATCTGTGGCTTTTGGAAGAAATGGAAGATTTCATGTCTGAGTCAGGAAATGAACAATCTAAAACATTGTGTCCACCAGGAGGCAAGAAAGCCACCATGGGTCACCAGGTCCATGTCAAAAACGTTCGCTGAAGAGGCCCCCCCTGACTAAAGACGTGAGAATTATCACATTGAAACACTGAGCTTCCCTGCGGCTCAGTGATAAAGAATCTGCCTGCCAATGCAGAAGACATGGGTTTGATCCCTGGTCCAGCAGCTAAGCCTGTGTGCCACAACTCCTGAGCCCGTGGTCCAGATTCTGGGAGCTGCAACTTCTAAAGCCTGTCTGCCTAGAGCCTGTGCTCTGCAACAAGAGAAGCCACCGCAATAAGAAGCTGGTGCACCACAATGCAGAGCAGACCCTGCTCACTGCAACTAGAGAAAAGCTCATGCAGCAACGATGACCCAGCACAACCGAGAATAACTAAACAAAAGTTTTTAAAAACACATTGAATGTTTAAATCCCTGTGAAGACAGATGGTCGTCTGGGGAATCAGGTGTTCACATCCATGCTCAGAAGACTCCAGACTTGCAGAGCCAAGGCAAGTCCAGCCCAGCCTTTTCTCTCCAAACTTGGGCCCCTCCATCATGATCACGTGGCTCTAGCCCGGGGGCTTCTGTCTGAGCTGCAGGGGGCGGGGTCCATTCCCTCCCGCTAGAGACCCTCACCCTTGCCGTGCCCTCTGCCTGCACCATCCCTCCCGCCCATGGTCATGTCCCTATGTGGCCGTGATTCGGATCTGTACACTGACACGTCTTCATCCCCCGACGTGATCACAGACTAGCACTCCATGCTTTCTTACCTGTGCTTCAGCGAGGCCCCGACGGGGGCATACATCCCCGCCCCCCACCTCTGAGCCACTGCTAGGCCTAGAGTAAGGGCTCACTCAGTGAAGGCATTTCTGCCCCTTGGCCTCAATTCTGATCTCCATCCCCCCCAGAGCAAGTTGTGTTAATCCCCCTCCTAACACGTTGTTCCATTTCTCGGAAGGGAGGAAAAATGGGTTCTGATCCTCCCTGAGGGGAGGCCGGTTGGTTCCCTTGCCAGGACTCCTTGCAGGTGTGGCCACAGCAGTGCACCTGGGGCCAGACAGCCGTCCCTGAGCTCTGGGCCATGCTCCTGGATGGGGCAGCAGGGTGGGGAGGGGGAGCAGAGACAGGACCCCATGGCTCCGAGGAGCAGATGCCCAGATTCCTGGGGGTCATTTCAGTCCTAGGCACTGCCACCCCCAGGCATCACTATGTCCTGGGCAGGTTGGACCCAGAAGAAGCCTCATTTGGGAAGGGTTTGTCTGGGTTCAAATTCTGAAAGAGATGGGAATACCAGAGCACCTGACCTGCCTCTTGAGAAATCTGTATGCAGGTCAGGAAGCAACAGTTAGAACTGGACATGTAGCAACACACTGGTTCCAAATAAGAAAAGGAGTACGTCAAGGCTGTATATTGTCACCTTGCTTATTTAACTTATATGCAGAGTACATCATGAGAAACACTGGGCTGGAAGAAGCACAAGCTGAAATCAAGATTGCCAGGAGAAATATTAATAACCTCAGATATGCAGATGACACCACCCTTATCGTGGAAAGTGAAGAGGAACTCAAAAGCCTCTTGATGAAAGTGAAAGTGGAGAGTGAAAAAGTTGGCTTAAAGCTCAACATTCAGAAAACGAAGATCATGGCATCTGGTCCCATCACTTCATGGGAAATAAATGGGGAAACAGTGGAAACAGTGTCAGACTTTTATTTTCTTGGGCTCCAAAATCACTGCAGATGGTGACTGCATCCATAAAATTAAAAGACGCTTACTCCTTGGAAGAAAAGTTATGACCAACCTAGATAGCATATTGAAAAGCAGAGACATTACTTTGCCAACAAAGTTCATCTAGTCAAGGCTATGGTTTTTCCAGTGGTCATGTATGGATGTGAGAGTTGGACTGTGAAGAGAGTTGGACTGTGAAGAAACCTGAACGCCAAAGAATTGATGTTTTTGAACTGTGGTGTTGGAGAAGACTCTTGAGAGTCCCTTGGACTGCAAGATCCAACCAGTCCATTCTGAAGGAGATCAGCCCTGGGATTTCTTTGGAGGGAATGATGCTGAAGCTGAAACTCCAATACTTTGGCCACCTCATGCGAAGAGTTGACTCATTGGAAAAGACTCTGATTCTGGGAGGGATTGAGGGCAGGAGGAGAAGGGGACGACAGAGGATGAGATGGCTAGATGGCATCACCAACTCGATGGACATGAGTTTGTGTGAAATCCGGGAGTTGGTGATGGACAGGGAGGCCTGGCATGCTACAATTCATGGGGTCGCAGAGTCGGACAGGACTGAGCGACTGAACTGAACTGAACTGTCTGGGTTCCCAGGAGTCAAGCTCTCCTCCTATAGAAAAGCCAACCTCCGGTAGGCCCTCCAGCTGCCCCTCTAGTTTAATTACAAAGAAGACAAGTACTCACTGGCTCAGTGCCTGCTATTCCGAGACCTAGCAGTCTTGCTAGGAAGAGGCAGCCATGGGCCAGCTCCTGGTATGACCTCAGGCCACTCAGGGCCAGGCTCCAGCTGCATCTCAGCTCTGACCCGGACCCAGGCCTTTGCAGGAATGCTGTCTCCTGCCCTGAAGAGCTGGACAGACAAGAGCCCCTCTGGACTGAATAATCCTATAAAGCGCTCAGTGGCCTGGAAAGAATGTCTTTTCCAGCTTGATCTGTTATGATACGTTATTTGAGACTGTAATCCACGGTGTGAACCAGGAGTAGACTGACCGCCCCCACTGGTCCAACGTCCCTATCTCAGCCGACAGAGTCTTTTCAGAGCCATCCTCTGGCCCCGTCATGCAGGCCGTGAATGACATGAAAAGTGAATTCATTCAGTCCCTAGTAACCAGGGGAGCTTGCCACTGGAGCTGTGGCTCACAGAGGTGGGCACCAGGCTCTACAAACAAAGGAAACACAGATGCCCACATTCTCCAGCAACTGAGTTAATCCGAACCCTTTAGTCCTTTCTGAGAACCTGTCTCCCCTGTTTGGATCACACCATTGGAGGGTGGGCATCAGGGTCGGACACCTACCCGGACACTCCCACAGCCACTCGCGCCTCCTCCTCTCTGCCCAGCAGGCCCTGCCCTCAGCCCTGTGGTCCCAGGCCCAGCCTGCAGGAGGAAGTGCAAGGCCACCCCTCCTCCGGACACATGCTCTGGGGAAGTCCATGGCCTGAGGGGACACGTCAGATGGAGGAACCCCCACCCCATCTTTGGGATCCAGTCTCCGGGCTCCGTGGGGCAGAAGAGCAGGGTTTCAGGGTTGTGGAAGGAACACGGACTTGCGTGAAGAGAGCCTGGGTTTCGGGAGTGATCCTGCCTGTCACTCGGGCCTTCCACACTACACACTCAGTTCCTGCACAGAGACGTGGGAGGGAGCTGAGAGTGTACCCAGTCCGCTGGGCAGGCGCTGGTCACAGAGGGCCCTGCTACACTCTGCCTTATTCGTGCACCACATCCTGCCCTCTGCTGGGGAGGAAACTCCGCCGCCCCCTGGATGGGCTTCAGGCACTGAACTCCTGGGAGTGGTGGGGTGCTGGGACCCTACCTACCACCCCGGTGCCTCCTGCCTCACACACTCCCGGCTGCAGGGGGACCTGTGGCCCTCACTACACGGGGCTCCGCCCACACGGCGTGGCCCCCCAAACAAGACACACAGGCCAGTCTGTCCTGGGAGCCTGAATTGTCCACCCCTTCGGACCAGGAAGGACCGGCAGCGAGCTCACCGCACGTGGGCAGATGAGGCTCCTCCAAGCCAGTGGGGCCTTGGCAATTGGGAGAGAGGGGAGCTACCGCCATCTAGTGGATTGTTTCTCCCTTACCTGGTTTTGCTGCTAAGTCACTTCAGTCGTGTCCGACTCTGTGCAACCCCATAGACGGCAGCCCACCAAGCTGCCCGGTCCCTGGGATTCTCCAGGCAAGAATACCGGAGTGAGTTGCCATTTCCTTCTCCAATGCATGAAAGGGGAAAGTCATAGTGAAGTCGCTCAGTCGTGTCCGACTCCTAGCGACCTCATGGACTGCAGCTCACCAGGCTCCTCTGTCCATGGGACTCTCCAGGCAAGAGTACTGGAGTGGGGTGCCACTGCCTGGTTTTAATTGAGCATTTAAAGGAGATCAGTCCTGGGTGTTCATAGGAGGGACTGATGTTGAAGCTGAAACTCCAATACTTTGGCCACCTGATGCGGAAAGCTGACTCATTTGAAAAGACCCTGATGCTGGGAAAGATTGAAGGCAGGAGGAGAAGGGGACCACAGAGGAAGAGATGGTTGGATGACATCACCGACACAATGGACATGGGTTTGGGTGGACTCCGGGAATTGGTGATGGACAGGGAGGCCTGCATGCTGCATGCTGCAGTTCATGGGGTCGCAAAGAGTCGGACACAACTGAGCGACTGAACTGAACTGACCTGAATATAATGTATATAAGGCCTTGCTTTGTTCTCATTGTATCAATTTAATCAACAGTACTCTTTTTTTTTTTTTAAACCATGTGGGTAACTTTACTGGCTTTACTCAGCCTCAAGCTTTGTAGACTTTTCTTTGGTTTTCATGCAAACCAAATGCCCGGCAAGAGAATGGAGGAAGAGAGTTCTGAGTAGAGACCTGATATTCCTCTGAAGGCCCTCCAGTGAGACTTGTAGTCTGTCTGGGAAGACTGGCAGTCTGTCTGGGAAGTTTATGTGTTGTGGGTGATCCATTTGTCCCTTGAGTCCAGGAGTCTGTGGGTATAGATTCATTGGGTAGGGGGAGGGGGAATGGATGACCACTTCCTCTCTGACCTCAGTTGAATCTTCTGAGATTCAAATATGAGTGGTCAACAGAAGGCTTCTGGTTTTGCTAGAAGTTCATTTGCATGAAAAACTAAGGACACTTCCTGGGCAGATCTGGTTTACTTTGGGTGTAGTAAAAAAACAAAACAAGAGCAAGCAAACAGCTTTAGTTATAAAAGGCAGAGGTGCTTCTGAATACAGCACAGATACTATATTTGTACTTGACTTTCAGCCCGTGGCTTAAGTGTCTAAGTACAGCTTGTGGAAGGAGGGCTCCAGAGTCTGTCCTTTCCCTGCAACAAGCTTTCAAATAAAAAGGGGGCTGGGGAAGGAGAGATCCATTCAATCTGGCAACTTTGATCCCCACCCCAAGTAAGGTCACTTAAAAACACATATACGGGGGGCAAGGGTGGGTGGGTGTGATGAATTTGGAGCAATGATACTCTTAAAAGATGTTTTAATCACCATCCTTGAGTTTGCAGTATACACTTACAACTAACCAGAGTCTTCTTTCAGATGACACCACATCACTTTGTGGGCAGTGCAGGCAGCTCCTAGCAGAATATAGGTTTCTCCGCTATCCACTTTCTCATTTGTTAGCAAGGAAAAACTGGACTTTGAAACAAATTATTTATATTGCTGCTGCTGCTGCTAAGTCACTTCAGTCATGTCCGACTCTGTGCGACCCCATAGACGGCAGCCCACCAGGCTCCCCCATCCCTGGGATTCTCCAGGCAAGAACACTGGAGTAGGTTGCCATTTCCCCTAACTTTAATACTTCAACTCATCGTAAAGCTACAGTGATCAAAACACTGTGGTATTAAGGAAAGACTAGACAGGTATTCAGTGGAACAGAGCAGAGAGCACAGAGAGAGTCATGCGAATATACCCAACAGTTCCCTGGCAAAAGCACACAGGGAATTCAGTGAGGAAACAATAGTCTTTTGAACAAATGGTGTTGGAACAACTGGATATTTAGCCATAAGCAAAATAATGAATCTAGATGCAGATCGTACACCCTTCACAAAAATTGAAAGTGCATTGTAGAGTTAAATGTAAAATATAAAACTGTAAAACTCCTAGAAAATAAGAGGAAATCTGCATGACTGGGTTTGGAGGTGACATTTTAGATTAAGTGCCAAAGGCAAGATGCATGTCAGAAAAAAATTGATAAATTGGACTTCATTAAAATTTTAGAAGCTCAACCCAGTTAAAAAGGATCTTACTTATTTGTGGAATCTAAGAAACAAAATGGACACAGGTGGTGGTTGGAGGGGGGAACAAAGTGGGTGAAGAGGGTTAGAAGTAGAAACTTGCAGCTATAAAATACTGAAATGTACAGCAAAGTGACTATAATTAATACTATGTTATATACTTGAAAGATGGTGAGAGAGTACATCTTAAAAGCTCTCATCACAAGGAAGAACATCCTGACTACTTGCCTTATTTAATCTAGTTAATTTATATAATTTATTTTTTTGTTGCACTGCATGGCTGGTGGGATCTTAGTTGCCCTGCCAGGTATCAAACCCACACCCTCAGCAATGAAAACATCTAATCCTAACCACTGGACTGCCGGGGTATTCCCTGAGTTTGCCTTTTAAATTTGTTTGCTTCCTAAATGGGTATGCCTGTATCTTTGAAGTATTGACCAAATATTTTCCTACTTGTCCGGTGTTTCACTGGCAGTTAACCACATTGTTTTGTTATAATGAGTCGTTTTCCCCATCCCCCCACCCCCCAACCCCCCAACGCCATGAAGATATAAGAAGTAACACTCTGAAAGGAGTGGAGGAGTTGAAATTTTGTAGCCATCATGGTGTGGACTGGGTTGAGCAAGAAGCCCAGTTCAGTTCAGTTCATTTCAGTCACTCAGTCGTGTCTGACTCTTTGCGACCCCATGAATCACAACACGCCAGGCCTCCCTGTCCATCACCAACTCTCGGAGTTCACTCAGACTCACGTCCATCGATCGAGTCAATGATGCCATCCAGCCATCTCATCCTCTGTCGTCCCCTTCTCCTCCTGCCCCCAATCCCTCCCAGAATCAGAGTCTTTTCCAATGAGTCAACTCTTCACATGGGGTAGCCAAAGTACTGGAGTTTCAGCTTTAGCATCATTCCTTCCAAAGAACACCCAGGACTGATCTCCTTTAGAATGGACTGGTTGGATCTCCTTGCAGTCCAAGGGACTCTCAAGAGTCTTCTCCAATGCCACAGTTCAAAAACATCAATTCTTCGGCCCTCAGCCTTCTTCACAGTCCAACTCTCACATCCATACATGACCACTGGAAAAACCATAGCCTTGACTAGACAGAACTTTGTTGGCAAAGTAATGTCTCTGCTTTTCAATATTCTATCTAGGTTGGTCATAATTTTCCTTCCAAGGAGTAAAGGCCTTTTAATTTCATGGCTGCAGTCACCATCTGCAGTGATTTTGGAGCCCAAAAAAATAAAATCTGACACTGTTTCCACTGTTTCCCCATCTATTTCCCATGAAGCGATGGGACCAGATGCCATGATCTTCGTTTTCTGGATGTTGAGCTTTAAGCCAACTTTTTCACTCTCCACTTTCACTTTAATCAAGAGGCTTTTTAGTTCCTCTTCACTTTCTGCCATAAGGGTGGTATCATCTGCATATCTGAGGTTACTGATATTTCTCCCGGCAATCTTGATTCCAGCTTATGCTTCTTCCAGCCCAGCATTTCTCATGATGTACTCTGCATATAAGTTAAACAAGCAGGGTGACAATATATAGCCTTGACACACTCCTTTTCCTATTTGGAACCAGTCTGTTGTTCCATGTCCAGTTCTAACTGTTGCTTCCTGACCTGCATACAGATTTCTCAAGAGGCAGATCAGGTGGTCTGGTATTCCCATCTTTTTCAGAATTTTCCAGTTTATTGTGATCCACACAGTCAAAGGCTTTGGCATAGTCAATAAAGCAGAAATAGATGTTTTTCTGGAACTCTCTTGCTTTTTCCATGATCCAGCAGATGTTGGCAATTTGATCTCTGGTTCCTCTGCCTTTTCTAAAACCAGCTTGAACATCAGGAAGTTCACGGTTCACATATTGCTGAAGCCTGGCTTGGAGAATTTTGAGCATTACTTTACTAGCGTGTGAGATGAGTGCAATTGTGCAGTAGTTTGAGCATTCTTCGGCATTGCCCTTTCTTTGGGATTGGAATGAAAACTGACCTTTTCCAGTCCTGTGGCCACTGCTGAGTTTTCCAAGAAGCCCCAGTAGATGTTCAACCTGGAGAGGAAGTGGTTGGAAAACAGGATGTTTCCATAGTCTCCACTGATGGCTCATTAGTGATAGAGATAGAATACAGGGACAAGATAGGCAATTAAATAGCTCATCCCTGGAAGAGAAAATGGCATCCCACTCCAGCATGCCTGGAAAGCCCTATGGACAGAGGAGCCTGGGCGACTACAGTCCACAGGGTCGCAAAGAGTCGGACAGACTGAGCGACTAAACCACCACCTCCTTCTTAAACCGCCCTCCCGCCTCCCATCCCATACCACCCCTCTAGGTTGTCACAGAACATTGAGTTGAGCTCTTCACATCATACACAGCACATTCGTACTGGCTATCTATTTAACGTGTGGTAATGTATATGTTTGAATGCTACTCTCAGTCTGTCCCACCCTCTCCTTCCCACGCTGTGTGCACAAATCTGTTCTCTATGTCTGCACCTCAACTGCCACACTACATCAGTTCATCAGTACCATCTTTCTAGACCCCTATATATACACTAATATACTATATTTGTTTTTCTCTTTCCGGCTTTCTTCACTCTGTATAACAGGCTCTAGGTTCATCGATCTCACTAGAACTAACTCAAGTTTGTTCCTTTTGTGGCTGAGTATATACACAATGAGTATATATACAATGAGTTCATTGTATATATGTATCACAACTTCTTTATCCATTTGTCTGTTGATGACATCTAGGTTGCTTCCATGTCCTGGCTAATGTAAATAGTGCTACACTGAACACTGGGGGTACCTGTCTTTTAGAAATGTGGTTTTCTCAGGGTACATGCTTAGTAGTGGGATTTCTGAGTCGTATGGTAGTTTTACCCCTAGTTTTTAAAGAAATCTCCATACTATTCTCCATAGTGGTTGGATCAATTTACATTCCTGCCAGCAGTGCAAGAGAGTTCCCTTTTCTCCACATCCTCTCCAGCATTTATTGTTTGTAGATTTTTTTGATGATGGCCATTCTGACCAGTGTGAGGTGATACCTCATTGTAGTTTTGATTTGCATTTCTCTAATAATTTAGCAGTGTTTAGCATTTTTTTATGTGTGTGTTTATTAACCATGTAATACAACTGATTAGATGATTGTATGTATGTTGACTTTTGAATGGTATCTACAACAATGTATATTTAGATTGTGTTCTTCGTGTAACTAAGGATACATCTTCACAGAAGAATAAATGTTAATTTCAGGAAAAGTAAATCCTTTTAAAAAGTTGGGTTATAAACTAGTTTACTTTAACATTAAACTTTAACATTAAACATACTGTCACGCGAGTGTATGTTCCTCATCTCTTTGTCTCGTCACAACAAAGATTTGGAATGATGGACATTAAAGCCCCCTCAGCGTGTCACAGCTCTCAGGTCTTTGATAGACCGTGTTATAGCTCTCAGGTCTCAAAAGGACCATGTTATAGCTCTTAGACAAGTCAGTGTTACAGCTCAGTGTTACAGCTCTATTTTATTTAGAAGATAGCAGGAAAATCCATCTCTGAGGCTTGAGGGCACGTCGATCCAAAGACAGGAAGAGAAGAGCACCCTAGCACGCGGGCAAGAGAGAGAGAGCCCTTTGGTTCCTCTTTTTATATGTAACTCGCCCCCCGCAACCCAGGCCTGTCCTATGTAAATTGGGCCAGCCAGGAGTGTTGTTTGCTTTTCCTGAGGTCCTCACTCCGCTCCTCGGATCTTCTTTGTTCTATTTTCACGGGCTTTTCCCTTCCTTGTCTTTTAGCCACCACCCTTTTGGACTCCTTTTCCCTATTCTGCCTACCTAACAGTACTTTCATCAAGAATCCATGGCTGATTCATGTGCATGTATGGCAAAAACCACTGCAATATTGTAATTAGCCTCCAATTAAAATAAATAAATTTTCTTAAGAAAGAAAAACAAACCAAAAAATAGAATGAAATTATTTGTTTCATACTTAACTATACTCCTTGTTTTGTTTCTATAATAAAATTCTCAGAATTAAAAAAGAAGCAATATTTCACCCCACTAAGGGATCATAAGTAGAAAAATGTAGGAGACCCCTGTAAGTTAATGATCACTGGAGAAAGCAGCATTGCTTAACCACAAAGCCAAGCAGTCTTGCTGAACAACAAGACCATGTGACAGAAGCATGAGACGCGCCCCAAACAATAAAACAGTGGTGACGTGAGACCAACATCCTGCCTGGTGAGCTCAATAAGTTAGCGATCCCTAGGACATGCTCTCTGCACACATGAAAAACAATAATTTGTGGACCTTGCTTGACCATGTAGGGACAAGAAAACTCCCCTGCTCAACTTGGAGGAAGAGCTGATGATGGGAGCATGATGTCTACTCAAGAAAGACAAAGAAGGTCTCCTCCATCTCCCCACTTTTCCTCTGATTGTGAAACTGTAGCCAGTAAATTCTCAGGGCCCGTTCTATTCTAATGAATCACCTCTTAACTACCACTTTGCTCTAGCTGAATTCTTCTCTGCTCTGAGACATAAAGGACTGTGTACCAGAGCTCTTCAGAGCCCTCCAGAAATGACACCAGTCCATTTCATTGTGTGTTAGCGTGTTAGTCGCTCAGTCGTGCCTGACTCTTTGCGACCGCATGGACTGCAGCCCACCAGGCTCCTCTGTCTATGAGATTTTCCAGGCAAGGATACTGGAGTGGGTTGCCATTTCCTTCTCCAGGGGATCTTCCTAATCCAGGGATCAAACCTGGGTCTCCTGCACTGCAGGCAGATTCTTTACCAACTGAATTACCAAGTACCAGGTCATAAATCTAGTATCATGTTTTATTATTTCCAAATTAGTGCTATCAAAATTCCCAAAGAACAGACTGGTCTTACATTTATTCTCATAAAGGAGAAAACATATACCCCACTACCAGTACTAAAAAACAAAAGAAAAACTTCTCACTATAATTCAAAATACCCTCCATCCCTTCCAAGAAAAAGACTGTTAATAAATTAGTTACTTGGCAATGTATCTTATCCACACACATAAGAGCCCTTATATTTTCTAGAAAACTTAACCAATGTTCAGTCCATACAATTTAGTTCACAAAAAATTTTAAACAACTGTGTCACCGTGAATAAAAAAGGCCATATGCCTGCTGATACAATTCCTGGTTTTAAGAATTTCAGGCACTTTTTGATCATTGGGCTTTCTGGAACTCTATGATAATTTCCTTGACTTAGAGCCAGGTTTTATGACTAAAGCATACCAGTGAGGCACTCTGATGAATGCATCAATATCAGTTTTTATACTAAATAACAATGTCACTCATATGATGTCAATCAAACTTTGATTACAAAATCCTTAGTAAGAGTACTTAGGCATAAGATGATATCTAGTATGTGATTTAAACATTAACTATAAAGCCACAAGACAAAATTCAATATCGATAAGGAACCATAAGCTCCCAAAGAAATACAGATTCAAGGAAGGAGCTTTCACTTTTAAAGACTAAATGCAGTTAAGTTTTTTCAGAGCTCTGGGAAGTTACTTACAGGTTTTTAAAACACAGATAAGAGTGACAGTTTTGCCTCCCAATACACATTTACATAATTCTCCTAAATCTCAAGTTAAAAAAAAAAACAAAAACACTTCATTAAAAAAAGTATGTGTATCTCATACACATATCTATATATACAACTATACAAACAAAATCTGTGTTTATAGCACATACCAGGACACACCACTTAACACTCACAATTTATACTCTTTTATCAGCAGTCATTAGCAAACTACACAAATAAAACTATTAACAAGATATAAAGATATCTGCCACTAGAGGATCCTTACAATCAGGTTTTCAACAGTCTTTTGGTTGCGGTTGACAGTTCACAATTGCAGCCATTCATGAGTTCCTGGAATGTGGCCTACAGAGTTCAGAATTTCAGTGAAATAAGCACACATCTAGTGTGTTCTGAAGGCAGAGAGGAGAGTCAGAGTCCTTCTCTGCTTCCGGACTTTGCAGCCGCCTGACTCAGCCTCTGCAATGTGAATCCCCACCTGCGGGGCTGTAGGGGTCTGAAGCCCTAGAGCTGGGCTATGTTCTTCTGTTGCACAGCATGTGGGGGTGGATGGAGTTGGGGCTGTGCTTCCTGGGCCTTAGTGCCCCAGCAGCAAACTGTAGGCCTCGACGGAGGTGCCCCTGCCCCATATGACACTTCTGAATACAACATCCTCCTTTTCTCCTTACAGGGAGCTGGGGAGACACATGGTTGGCTAAGGAGCTTGTAAGCAGCTGCAAGGTTTTGAAAATCCCACCAGGCTGATTCTCTGCAAGGCAGTGTTAATGTCCTGGGGTGTCATTGATGTAGCTGATTGTGAGTGATTGAACCTGTTCAAGAGACCTGCCTGGATGGTGTCAACTTCACAATTGCCATAACCTTAAAGTTGAGAGTTATGTTATATTCAGTGGGAATTTTTAGGACTTCAAGACAGGGAGACAGCATCTCAAGCTGCCCTGAGAGAACTGCTCCGAGGAAGTGAGGAGAGGAGCCAGGTTATATACAATTTGCAACTAAGGGCAGGTAGTTTGAACATCAAAAGTATTTTTGTGAATACTTTAAAGAAAACCAGATATACCATGTTAAGAAATTTAGTGCTTTTCTATATATTGGAAGATGCAAGACTCTGGGCTGACTGACATTTCTTTCCTGTGCATCTCAGTTATCTGGGCCAGTATCTGGTGTGTTTTTGTTGCAGAAACCAGTAATTGAGAAAACCACCACCATAATCGGAGAGTTGGAGAACTCAGGTTCATTATGCCGTCGGGCCCAGAGGAGTTAACACTCCAAGCTCTGAGCCTCGAACAAAGGGATTACAGAGTTTTTATAGACAGACTATAGTTGGCAACACTAGCTTTCAATAGGCTGGTTTAAACTAAGGGGTTTTGTTTGTGCATGCGCATGTACACGGGAACAGCAGTCAAGATGGGGAGGGGGATGCCTGACTTTTACACAAACAGGCATGATTAAGCAGGTTTGCAGGGGCCGGGCAATTGCAAAGAGCAGGACAAGGGCGAGTGAGATAAGCTCCAGTTCCTAGTATTGTTAAGTCCCTTACTTTCTGAGATTACGTGACCTACACGATCCACACTTTGCAAGGAGCAAGCTGAGTAACAGAGGCAGAAGGAGCAGGAGGTTATGTAAAATTTCAACTTTTCCTCTTCATTTTCATGGCCTGAGCTCCTCAGGGCTCACCGTGGGGGTTGGCTGCAGTCTGATGGCTATCAGATTGGGCAGGTATTATTCTCCTTCCTGGGTGCCCTTAGGGTTCAGGTGCTCACATTGGAGGGCTGGAACCGCCAGTGGCTGCGACGTCCTCATTTACTGATACAGCAGGAAACCATTTCTCAACAGTCAGTGGGGTGTTGTGGGGGGCAGGGGAGGCCTCAGGAGGACACTCTGGATCAGGAAGGGCCATCTCCTCCCTTGGGAAGGCGACTTTGGTGGTCCACATCCCCACCGAGCATCGGGACCATCTTTTCAGATACCTAGGGAGGAGGCTGGGTGGAAGTGTAGGTGCCATGGGTGGTGAGGGGTAGCAGGTCCGAGACACAGGGCTGCTTGACTGCATCATACAAGGGCTGCACCCAGAGCTTTCCGTTCCCAGAGGCTCTTTGTAAAACGCAACAGATGGGAGGGCAGGGCAGCTGGTGACAGATCTCTGAGAGGTCCTTGAAGGCCGAGGAAGGTGTTTAAATTAAGTAATAGGTGTCAAGACATTTTGTTGAAGAAAGTGCTACCCAAATGTAAAATGTTGATTATTTCTGCGGTAATAACCATGAGGCTTCCCTTGATCTCTATCTTCTTTGAGGACCCAAATAATCCACGAGGAAGCAAGATCCAGAGCTATATCTCATCCCACAAACACCCACTTATTAACTATTTGGCAGACTTCAGTTGGGAGCCATCAGTGACGCAGTGAGGGGAAGAAGCTGCTGGGCAGGCAGACCCCCTACCTCACCCCACACCATGTCTGGGGACTTTCCTAGACTTCCAGAACCTGCAACCCTGTGGAGTGTTTCACTGCACCTACCCATGTTTTCAGAGGAGTCTGTCTTTTAAAACACTCTCCTGATGTTTAATGAGTCAGTGATTATTTTATAAATGAAATTTTAGACAAAACTGACCCACTAGGTATGGAGAAAATCACTCACTGACTGACTTTAGAGGAGTTTTCAGAGAAGCAACAAAGCAGACAGGTACCCTCTGGAGACAGATTCCTCTTGTTCACTCTCAGCTCTGGCTGGTTGGCCTCATGGAGAAAATGTCCCACACATATGGACCAAGATGTCCTAGAGGGTCTTTGTGCCCTTGGAGGGGGCCAGTGACTCATATGCCCTCTGTTTTCACAGAGTCAGGGGCCAACACAGAGTAAGGAAAAAATTGAGGTGGTAGAGTGGTGGAGGTTGTGGCAGGCACCTTCCCAGGGTCTGCAAAATTCATCTCAGCTAGAACAGAAGGTGAAAGGGTGGGGAAAGTGCTCACTAGTAAAAATACCAAGGAGCAAAGCTGAGGAAGGACAGAGAGGCCACGAGACCCCAATTGTCCAGTTTCCAGACCATGTCACATAAAGCCCAGTCCTTCTGCAGGCCATGGCCGCTCAGTCATATCCAACTCTTTGTACCCCAGGGACTGTAGCACGCCAGGCCTCCCTGTCCTTCACCATCTCCCAGAGCTTGTTCAAACTCATGTCCATCGAGTCAGTGATGCCATCCAACCATCTCATCCTCTGTCCTCCCCTTCTCCTCCTGTCTTCTGTTTTTCCCAGCATCTGGGTCTTTTCCAATGACTCAGCTCTTCACATCAGGTGGCCAAAGTATTGGAGCTTCAGCTTCAACATCAGTCCTTCCAATGAATATTCAGGACTCATTTCCTTCAGGATTGACTGGTTGGATTTCCTTGCAGTCCAAGGGACTCTCAAGAGTCTTCTCCAACACCACAGTTCAAAAGCATCAATTCCTTGGCACTCAGCTTTCTTTATAGTCCAACTGTCACATCCAAACATGACTACTGGAAAAGCCATAGCTTTGACTGCATGGACCTTTGTCAGCAAAGTAATGTCTCTGCTTTTTAATATGCTGTTTAGTTTAGTCATAACTTTTCTTCCAAGGTAAGTGTCTTTTAATTTCATGGCTGCAGTCACCATCTGCAGTGATTTGGGAGCCCCAAAAAATACAGTCTGACACTGTTTCCACTGTTTCCCCATCTATTTGCCATGAAGTGATGGGATCGGATGCCATGATCTTCGTTTTTTGAATGTTAAGTTTTAAGCCAACATTTTCACTCTCCTCTTTCACTTTCATTAAGAGGCTCGTTAGTTCCTCTTTACTTTCTGCCATAAGATTGGTGTCATCTGCATATCTGAGATTATTGATATTCCTCCCTGCAATCTTGAAACCAGCTTGTGCTTCATCTGGCCCAGTATTTTGCATGATGTACTCTGCATATAATTTAAATAAGCATGGTGACAATATACAGCCTTGACAGAACTCCTTTCCCAATCTGAGGCCAGTCTATTGTTCCGTGTCTGGTTCTAACTATCACTTCTTGACCTGCATACAGATTTCTCGGGAGACAGGTAAGGTGGTCTGGTATTTCCATCTCTTTAAGAATTTTCCACAGTTTGTTGTGATCCACACAGTCAAGGTTTTGGCATAGTCAATAAAGCAGAAGTAGATCTTTTTCTGGAACTCTCTTGCTTTTTCTATGATCCAATGGATGTTGGCAATTTGATCTCTGGTTTCTCTGCCTTTTCTAAATCCAGCTTAAACATCTGGAAGTTCGCGGTTTATGTACTGTTGAAGCCTGGCTTGGAGAATTTGAAGCATTATTTTGCTAGCATGTGAGATGAGTGCAATTGTGCAGTAGTTTGAATATTCTTTGACATTGCCTTTCTTTGGGATTGGAATGAAAACTGACCTTTTCCTGTCCTGTGGCCACTGCTGATTTTTCCAAATTTGCTGGCATATTGAGTGCAGCACTTTCACAGCATCATCTTTGAGGATTTGAATTAACTCAACTGAAATTCCATCACCTCCACTAGTTTTGTTGGTAGTGATGCTTCCAAAGGCCCATTTGACTTCACATTCCAGGATGTCTGGCTCTAGATGAGTGATCACACCACCGTGGATAACTGGGTCATGAAGATCTTTTTTGTACAGTTCTTCTGTGTATTCTTGCCACCTCTTCTTAATATCTTCTGCTTCTGTTAGGTCCATACCATTTTTGTCTTTTATTGTGCTCATCTTTGCATGAAATGTTCCCTTGGTGTCTCTAACTTTCTTGAAGAAATCTCTAGAGTTTCGCATTCTATTGTTTTCCTCTACTTCTTTGCATTGATCACTAAGGAAGGCTTTCTTATCTCTCCTTACTATTCTCTGGACTCTGCATTCAGATAGGTAGATCTTTCCTTTTTTCCTTTGCCTTTTGCCTCTCTTCTTTGCTCAGCTATTTGTAAGGCCTCCTCAGACAATCATTTTGCCTTTTTACATTTCTTTTCCTTGGGGATAGTCTTGATCACTGCATCCTGTACTATGTCACAAACCTCTGTCCATAGTTCTTCGGGTGTCCTGTCTCACAGATATAATCCCTGGAATCTATTTGTCAATTCCACTGTATAACCATAAGAGATTTGATTTATGTCATACCTGAATGATCCTGTGGGTTTCCCTACTTTCTTCAATTTAAGTCTGAATTTTGTGATAGGGATTTCATGACGTGAGCCACAGTCACCTCCCGGTCTTGTTTTTGCTGACTGTATAGAGTTTCTCCATCTTTGGCTCAATCTTTGGGAGGTGGTGGACAGGCATTATTCTTCATCCAAAAAATAACAAGTGAAAATGCATCCCAGTAGGAACATTTTAATTTAGACATAAGAGCAGCTCACAATGAATATGGACTTCTACAGTTTTCCATAGGGTTGTTGTTGTTCAGTCATTTGGTTGTGTCTGACCCTTTGTGACCCCATGGACTGCAGCGCAGCATGCTTCCCTGTCCTTCATCATCTAGAGGAGATTGCTGAAGCTCATGTCCATTGAGTCAGTGATGCCATCCAACCATCTCATCCTCTGTCATCTCCTTCTCCTGCCCTCAATCTTTCCCAGCATGAGGGGCTTCTCCAATGAGTCAGTTCTTCACATCAGGTGGCCAAAGTATTGGAGCTTCAGCTTCAGCATCAGTCCTTCCAATGAATATTCTAGACTGATTTCCTTTAAGATTGACTGGTTTGATCTCCTTGTAGTCCAAGGGACTCTCAAGAGTCTTCTCCAACACCACAGTTCAAAAGCATCAATTCTTTTGTGCTCAGCCTTCTTTATGGTCCAACTCTCACATCCATACATGAATACTGGAAAAACTATAGCTTTGACTAGATAGATCTTTGTTGGCAAAGTAATGTCTCTGCTTTTAAATATGCTGTCTAGGTTGGTCATAGCTCTTCTTCCAATGAGCAAGCGTCTTTTAATTCCCTGGCTGCAGTCACCATCAGTCCTTGGTGTTCATTGGAAGGACTAATGTTGAAGCTGAAATTCCAATACTTTGGCCACCTGATGCGAAGAACTGACTCATTGGAAAAGACCCTGGTGTTGGGAAAGGTTGAAGGCAGGAGGAGAAGGGGACAACAGAGGATGAGATGGTTGGATGGCATCACCAATCCAATGGACATGAGTTTGAGTAAACTCTGGGAGTTGGTGATGGACAGGGAGGCCTGGCGTGCTGCAGTCCATGGGGTCACAAAGAGTTGGACACAACTGAGTGACTGAAATGAACTGAACTGAAAGATGTCTATAGCAAAAAGACTAATAATGTTATAGTTGGAGTTATAGATATTTTCTACAAAGAAAGAATGTGATACTCCAATTCATATTTTGAGTTAAACCACTGTTCCATTAAGTTGACAAGTAGTTAGTAAGTACCTCAAAGAGTCAGACAGGACTGAGCACCCATGCACACATCATAAACAGAAACAGAGAAGCAATGTAATACAACAATGTTTATGGCATATTTAATGTTCCCAGGCAGTTAGTCACATGATTCCATGTTTCGCTTTTACACCTGCAATACATTGGACATTGATTTTTTTTTTACACTGGGTTTCAAGGCATTTTGTTCCCCATTAGTGAGCCAATCAACCCAGAACCATCATTAAAAAGTCATTCTTTCCTTTACACTGTCCCTATTATTATAAATCAGGTAACTCTCTCTGTGTGTGTGTTTCCTTCTAGATTTTCAATTCTGTTCCCTTAGTTGGGTTTTCTCTCCATGGATCAATTTCCTACTGTGTTAATTGCTTTATAATAAAAATTCTCCATAGATGATGATGTAAATTCTCCAGGTTTGTTCTTCTTGCTTGGACATGCTAAACCCTTTAACGTGTCATATGATTTTACAGCCATCTTGATAATTTCCACAACAACTTCTACAGGGATTAAAAAAAAATTATTGGAGTATTCTACTGGGATTTTAATTAAGATTAAATCTACGGCTCAATCTGGGAGAACTGATAGCTTTACAATATTGAAATTTTTCATCCACAAATCTGATATATCCTCTATTTCAGTCTTTAAATGTTTCCCCTTTAATTTTTTTCAATAATATCTTGTATTTTGCAGTCTAACTTGTACTAGATTTATTCCTAGTTATTTGGTCTTTTGTGCATTTTTGGTAAATCATATTTAAAATTCTTTGGTTTTCAACTTCTTTTTATTTTTATAAAGAAATACAATGGATCACTGACCTATGTCCAGTGATCATCTTAAATTCAAATTTATTTAAAAAATTGTTTGGATTTTTGGCACAATCGTATTGTATACAATACATGATGGTTTTGTATTTCTTACTTTCCACTTCCTATGACTTTCATCTCTTCTTTGTCACCCAGTTACACTGGTTCAGGTGTAATTCTTAATAGAAATTGCAGTCGTTTCCTCCTCTGATCTGTCATGTGATAAATTGCACTGGTTGCATTCCTACAGATAAGCCATTCATACTTGCAGAAACTGAAGAAGAACTAAAGAGCCTGATGATGAAGGTTAAAGAGAGTGAAAAAGCTGGCTTAAAACTCAACATTCAAAAAAACCAAGATCATGGCATGGCGAAAAGAAGGGGGAAAAGTGGAAGCAGTGACAGATTTTATTTTCTTGGGCTCCCAAATCACTGCAGATGGTGACTACAACCATGAAATTAAAATATGCTTGCTCCTTGCAAGAAAAGCTCTGACAAACCTAGACAGCATAATTAAAAAGCAGAGACATACCTTTGTGGTGACTGGAGTGAGCTGGAACTCAGTAAAATCTCTTTGGGTTGTAAATTAGTTCTTTTTTTCACTTTCTTTTCATTTTGCCTAGATGGCACATCTTGAGTTATTGCCTTGCTCTGTCTGGCCGAGTTTCCTTAGTGTATGAGTATTCTAGCTCTATCCCTGTGGCTACTGTAAGGTGAGTGCAGAGAAGAGTGTGAGCCGGGCAGTCAGGAAAAGAAAAGGGGAATTTATTAGAGGGAAACAAGAGGGTGACTGGCCCTTAAGGAGGACCAGTGTCCTCCCTTTCTGACGGGGTCTTTTGTGTACCCCACCAATGAAAAATTCTCTGAAGGGATGATTAATTTTTACCCTGTAGTTGAGTCCTGTGCTCACGTAGCTGGAGGTCTGGAATCTGGTGGTCTTGTAGCCTTGAGAAGGTAGGCATCAGCAGGAAAACAGAATGTCATTTGGGCAATTTGGTCAGTCTCAAGGGTCACTGTGATTTTTATTCTTTGTGAGGTCAACATAATGAGCCATTTCTACAATGAGCCCCCATGTAGACTCTGTTATTCAGCCTTTTTGCTTTGGGATAAGGGCCAAAGGTCAATCTTCTGTAACTGCTTCCTGTGGGACAGGGGCATCACGGGGGTGAGATGAGAAAAGCCTGGAATGTGGGTCAAGGGGATTTGTGTAGGGTCAAAGTTTTTGACAATTTGAGCAAATTAGAAGTAGCTCGTGGATAGTTCGGTTGGTAAAGGCTCATAAGCGGTCCTGAAGAAATTTTGAAAAAAACTAATTAAACATGTGCCAAAAGTTAGAACAAAGATAAGTAGAAGAAGAGGGCCTAGAAAAGGTAGGACCCAGGGCATCCAATTCCAGTTGCTTAGCCAGTTCTCCCGTGAATTACTGAGGTGTTGACGTATTCTCGAGGCCCTATTTGTCAGATTTCTTGCTGCTTCCTTTACAACCTGCTGGCTCAGCTGGTAAAGAATCCGCCAGCGGTGTGGAGGAACTGTGTTCGATCCCTTGGTTGGAAGGATCCCCTGGAGAAGGGAAAGGTTACCCACTCCAATATTCTGGCCTAGAGAATTCCAAGGACCATATAGTCTATGGGGTCACAAAAAGTCGGGTGTGACTGAGCGACTTTCACTTTCTTCTTTTACAATGCTTAATTTGTTGGTGTAGAAGCAGCAAGCTTCCTCCAAAAATAGACATAGGCCCCCTTTTTCTGCTGTGAGAAGTTCTAATCCTCTTCTGTTTTTGGAGGACCATGACTGCCAGGGTCTAGCTGGTTTTGGGTAGTGATAAGACAAGTAGCTATTTCTTCTAGGCTCTCAGTGAGGTCTTCAGAAAGGCTTTGGCAGTAATTTAAAGAGGTTGTGAGTCCTGCTATCCCTGTTCCAACCCCAGATGTTATTCCTATACTTATTAATAGAGGAGTGAACTGAATTGCTCATTTGGGTCAGTTATGAATTAGTGGGATAGGGAGGGTTGTCGGGAGCCACATTAGGCATTACTGACAAAATGGAGGCATGGCCCCAACCCCCTCTCCTCGTCCTGCAGGCACGGTTCTGGGATGAAGGAGTTAGGTCTTGTGACTCTGACTTGTTTTTTCCTTTCTTCGGTTGAGTTGGCTGGAAAGAATGTTAAGGAGCTTATTGTTCTTGAGAGGATCATGAGAAGGCACAAAGCCTTCTGCAGTTGTGCCCAGAGAATAATCCATAAAGTTAACCATTGACATTTGTTCAAGGATTTTTACAAAGAACGTTCCAGGATGAGCATGTAGGCCGCAGCTTGAGGCCATGGGAAGGATTGTTATCTGAGACCTGTTTGTGAGGGAAATATTTATGGCAAAAGAAGTTTGCTGAATCTAGGGTTTAGGAATAATTAAGAATAGTTAGAAGCTAAAAATTTAAGGAATGTTGTAGAGTTAGCATTTTTTCCTGCTGCCGCTGCTAAGTCACTTCAATCGTGTCCAACTCTGTGCGACCCCAGAGACTACAGCCCACCAGGCTCCCCGTCCCTGGGATTCTCCAGGCAAGAACACTGGAGTGCGTTGCCATTTCCTTCTCCAATTAGCATTTTTTTACTACAGCTTATAGAGATTAGGAATTTTAGAGATATTAATAACTAGAAGCCTTTTTAGGAGATGGTGATCTTAAGATACTAGGGGCAAACAGGATTTAGAAAGATAAGAAATAAACGGGAATGTGTGATTACAATGTAATCACAAGTTAAGTATAGGACACATAAGAGGAAGTTAGATAATAGATAGTAAAGCCGATTCTGAAAGAATCACTGAAGCAGGAACTGTGTTTGAAGGGCAACAATGATTTCTGGAGACAATAAATCTGGGTGGGGGCGGGGACTGAAAATGTCAAACCTCTGACCTAATGCTTTTGTCAAAGTATAAAAGAAAACCTGAAGCTTGAAATAAACATGCAGTCCCACACCTTGAGTCAGAGGCTGCATCATTCTCCACCGACACAGCTCATCCCTTCAGGCTGATTCCCTGGCTGCTGGAGCTGGACTCCAGCAGAGGGTCTGTAAAGAATATGTAGTTTCCAGGTTACACCAAGGGATTGGGCTACTTGTTGAGTGACTTGAGAGATGAAACCTGGCCCATTATCAGATTGGAGAGAAAGTGGGAGGCTAAAGTAAGGGATGATTTATCATATGAGAAACTGTATTAGCTCTGAGGCAGTTTCTGATCTCATAGGAAAAGCTTCAATCCACCCTGAAAAGGTGTCTCTGAAAGTGAGCGTGAGTTTTAATTTTCGTGTTGTGTTGCAACCTGGCAGAGCAGAGACCAGGATCTGCCCCATGATTTGAGGGTGCAGCAAATTGTGCCCTTGTGATTGTCCTAGGAAGCATGCCAAACGGACATTCTTGGGGAGGGACGTGCTCTTTGCTCTGCTTCACTGTCTACCCCTGTGTCTGTCTCCATGGAAACAAAGTAAGACATTCCTAATCAACAGCAGAGCCTGCACTAATCAAACTCCCCAGTATCTCTATTCCCTAATGATCTCATGTGACTTCTGCCAACAAAAGTTCAGGCTGAAAGGAGCCATTTTGTCTTCCTGCCATGGAGAGCAGGAGGGCCCCCTGACTCCCCCTTGCCAAATTATATGTGTCTGTCTTTTCACTACACACTCGCCTCCTTTTCAGGTCTTTATCACCCACTGTGCTTGACGCAGCAGTGTTGGAGGCATGTGAGTGAAGTCAATTGGCTGGTCCTCTCCTGGGATATGTCCTCGAGCTTGATGTGTTGGGAATGAGGGAATAGGCTTTAGGGCTCCCTGCAGTGAGACTAAGGAGCAGATAATACAAGAATGCATGATTTGTTGTAGGATGAAAGAAGGTTAAGATAGGTGATAAGAGGTCTTCAGTTCAGTCGCTCAGTCACGTCCAACTCTTTGTGACCCCATGGACTGCAGATGGTGAGTGCAGCCATGAAATTAAAAGACACTTACTCCTTGGAAGAAAAGCTGTGACAAACCTAAACAGCATATTAAAAAGTAGAGATGTTACTTTACTGACAAAGGCCCATCAGTCAAAGCTATGGTTTTTCCAGTAGTCATGTATGGATGTGAGAGTTGGACCATAAAGAAGGCTAAGCGCCGAAGAATTGATGTTTTTGTACTGTGGTGTTGGAAAAGACTCTTGAGAGTCCCTTTAACTACAAGACCAAACCAGTCTATCCTAAAGGAAATCAGTCCTGAATATTCATTGGAAGGACTGATGCTGAAACTGAAGCTCCAATACTTTGGCCACCTGGTGCAAAGAACTGACTCATTGGAAAAGTCCCTGATGCTGCAGAAGATTAAAGGCAGGAGGAGAAGGACGAGAGAGGATGAGATGGTTGGATGGCATCACTGACTCAATGGACATGAGTTTGAGCAAGCTCCGGGAGATGGTGAAGGACAGGGAAGCCTGGCATACTGCAGTTCTTGGGGTCGCAAAGAGTTGGACACGACTGAGCAACTGAACAAGGACATTAGAAGTAGAAGTGCCAGTAAGCACAGGTGGTGCGGTTGTCATTACAGGAAGTCTCCACAAGGTGGCGGCAGCACTTTTCCCTGCCTGCCTCTGGTTTCTCAGACAACCAGAGCCTTAGGGAAAGTGGGGTTCCTGGGCTGTGAATTGGAGTGGAATGTGCCAGAGCAAAATACCTGCAGCCTTGTGTCTCACTGCTTCTTTCCCCTAAAGTTTCACACACCTGACCCCCAGACTGATCCCAGCTGGGGCCACAGCACCCAGCTGACGGTACTTAGGTGCTGAAGGCTGCACTCTCAGGAACGAGTCTTGAGCTGGGAACCCCAGCACCAGGAGAAGCGCGGGCTAGGTGACTATTGCCTCCACGAGCCTCCAGGCTTTGATCACACTTGGGACTCTGGTCCCAGCCGAGACAAGCAGACAGTGGTGATTTTCAAATGGGCTCAGAAATAATAACAACTAAAAAGGGGCTCAATGAAGGGCACCCTGCCAGGCTGTCTGGATCCCACCCCAGTCCAGCCTTGGGACTCGAGCCTACTCAGGCTCCTGGGATGCCACAGAAGCCCAAATGAGGAAGGTTGGAAGGAATAAAGTTGGCAATGATTTTCTCTCATTTCCTTTGACTTCATGCCGATGCTGTGTAAAAATACAGTCTATCTGCCACCCTGTCAGGCCCATCGGCTGATTCAGGGATCACGTATCCATGGAGTGTAGCTAGTCTTTGGGGGGTTCTTTTGCCATAGAGTTCATTGCAGAAGGCCGAGCAACGTGCTGAGCATCTGGTCCTTGTGGGTTATCTACCTCACATACAGGGTTCTGTGTATATGAGGAAGGAAGGAAGAAAGTAGCCTATGTGGAGTATCTCTTAGAGATGCATGTTTCTGTGTATCGGTGAGAGAGATTTCTGTGTGCATGTGAAAGGGAGGAAGGAAGGAAGCTGATAATGCTTGTGGATTATTATTACAGATACAGATTTCTGTGTCTAAATTAGTCCCAACCTCCTAATTCAACCTAGGCCCTTTGCTTTTTTCTTGAACTCTTGGCTTGAATTTTAAATCTCAGAGTCTGTCTTCAGGTTGTAAATTCTTTCGTTTCACTTTTTAAAAATTTTGTCTAGAAGGGACATCTTTTGTTATTGCCTTCCTTTGTCTGGCTGAGTTCCTTTAGGGACTGATCCTTCTTTCCCTGTGGCTACCAGTGGCATAATTTTCTTACTTCACTTTTGGTTTTTATGGCTAATAGTCCATCACATATATGTAGCACATTCTGTTTAAGCTTAACTTGTCGGTGAAGATTTTGCTGTCTGTCTGTGTCGGCTGTTGTGAGTAGTGTTGCAGTGCTAGTTGGGGCGCGTGTGCCTTTTTGAGCGATGATTTCTCGGGATCTAGGCCCGGATGTGGGAGTGTCAGATCCTAGACTTAGCCTCTCTCGGCAGTGTATTTCCAGGCATTCCGAGCCTGTCGATTACACTGGGTGTGGTCATTGCGCCGTCCCACCTATGGTGGGGGCACTCCCTTTCCTCGGGCTCTCCTGAGGATGCTCTGATGGCACTGATGGCACTTGATTTCTTGTTTTCATTTTGATGGGCATTCCTGCAGTAATTAGGGATGCTGAGCATCTTGTCCTGTGGTGGAGGTTTGGGTCTTTGTTTTTTCCGTGAACGCTGTGAGGAAAATTTACCTGTGGCAGTTGGCTTCCAGAAAGCCGGTTGTGTTTGGAATTTATTTCTGCAGTTCCTGCCCCAGGACATGTCCTGAGAACAGCTGTCATTAACAGACCCTCAACGCTTGAGAATTGGAGAAGACAATGGCGACCCACTCCAGTACTCTTGCCTAGAAAATCCCATGGATGGAGGAGCCTGGTGGGCTGCAGTCCATGGGGTCGCTGAGTTGGACACGACTGAGCAACTTCACTTTCACTGTTCATTTTCATGCATTGGAGAAGGAAATAGCAACCCACTCCACTGTTCTTGCCTGGAGAATCCCAGGGACGGGGAGCCTGGTAGGCTGCCATCTATGGGGTCGCGCAGAGTCGGACACACTGAAGCGATTCAGCAGCAGCAGCAACGCTTGAGAAAGAGAGGTGCCAGAAAGCGCCAGAGGTGAAACTGTAGTTACAGAAAGTGTCCACAAGGTGGCAGCACTTTCCCCTGACCACCTCTGGCTCCTTGGACAACCAGAGCCTTAGGGCAACTTGGCTTCCTGGGCTGTGAATTGGAGCGGAATGTGCCTGAGCAACAATTTAAGGGATTGGGTCTCACTTCTTACCCCTAAAGCTTCACCCCTCCCCTCCACACTCATTCCAACCCAGGCCACAGCACCCTGCTGAGGGGCCTAGGAGGCTGTACTCTCAAGAAGGAAGCTGGTGCTGGGCACCCCAGCACCAGAGGTCCTGGGGTCTCGGTAACATTTCCAAGGTCCTGGAAGATAGAGGGGTTGGGTCCACATCTTTGGGAGCACTAGGGACTCTGGTCTCAGTCAGGGAGATCAGAAAGAAGAGGTTTAAGAGGGGGTCTCAATTAAGGGCTCGTTGCTCAGCCGTCAACTCCACCCTAATCCAGCAGTGGGACCCAAGCCTGCTCAGGCTCCAGGGACAGAATTTCAGTGCAAGTCAGGAAGGTTGGAGGGAATAAACAAGGCAACGCTTTTCTTTTCTTTCATTTCATGCCTGTGCTATGTTCAGTACAGTTCCGTTCAGTCGCTCAGTCGTGTCCAACTCTTTGTGACCCCATGAATTGCAGCACGCCAGGCCTCCCTGTCCATCACCAACTCCCGGAGTTCACTCAAACTCATGTCCATCGAGTCAGTGATGCCATCCAGCCATCTCATCCTCTGTCGTCCCCTTCTCCTCCTGCCCCCAATCCCTCCCAGAATCAGAGTCTTTTCCAATGAGTCAACTCTTCGCATGAGGTGGCCAAAGTACTGGAGTTTCAGCTTTAACATCATTTCTTCCAAAGAAATCCCAGGGCTGATCTCCTTCAGAATGGACTGGTTAGATCTCCCTGCAGCCCAAGGGACTCTCAAGAGTCTTCTCCAACACCACAGTTCAGAAGCATCAATTCTTCGGCAATCAGCCTTCTTCACAGTCCAACTCTCACATCCATACATGACCACTGGAAAAACCACAACCTTCACTAGACGGACCTTTGTTGGCAAAGTAATGTCTCTGCTTTTCAATATGCTAAGTTGGTCATAACTTTCCTTCCAAGGAGTAAGCGTCTTTTAATTTCATGGCTGCAGTCACCATCTGCAGTGATTTTGGAGCCCAGAAAAATAAAGTCTGACACAGTTTCCACTGTTTCCCCATCTATTTCCCATGAAGTGATGGGACCGGATGCCATGATCTTTGTTTTCTGAATGTTGAGCTTTAAGCCAACTTTTTCACTCTCCACTTTCACTTTCATCAAGAGGCTTTTGAGTTCCTCTTCACTTTCTGCCATAGGGGTGGTGTCATCTGCGTATCTGAGGTTATTGATATTTCTCCCAGCAATATTGATTCCAGTTTGCATTTCTTCCAGTCCAGCATTTCTTGTGATGTACTCTGCATATAAGTTAAATAAGCAGGGTGACAATATACAGCCTTGATGTACTTCTTTTCCTATTTGGAACCAGTCTGTTGTTCCATGTCCAGTTCTAACTGTTGCTTCCTGACCTGCATACAGATTTCTCAAGAGACAGATCAGGTGGTCTGGTATTCCCATCTCTTTCAGAATTTTCTTTTTTTTTTTAAATTTTTATTTTATTTTATTTTTAAACTTTACATTATTGTATTGGTTTTGCCAAATATCGAAATGAATCTGCCACAGGTATACATGTGTATCAGTTTACTGTGATCCACACAGTCAAAGGCTTTGGCATAGTCAATAAAGCAGAAATAGATGTTTTTCTGGAACTCTCTTGCTTTTTCGATGATCGAGCAGATGTTGGCAATTTGATCTCTGGTTCCTCTGCCTTTTCTAAAACCAGCTTGAACATCTGGAAGTTCACAGTTGACATATTGCTGAAGCCTGGCTTGGAGAATTTTGAGCATTACTTTACTAGCA
The DNA here is from genome assembly GCF_032452875.1 of Bos javanicus. NCBI lineage: Eukaryota > Metazoa > Chordata > Mammalia > Artiodactyla > Bovidae > Bos > Bos javanicus. Next base: position 146,318,487 of record NC_083868.1, on the reverse strand, counting down.
TGTGAGATGTGTGCAAATGTGTGGTGGTTTGAGCATTCTTTGGCATTGCCTTTCTTTGGGATTGGAATGAAAACTGACCTATTCCAGTCCTGTGGCCACTGCTGAGTTTTCCAAATTTGCTGGCATATTGAGTGCAGCACTTTCACAGCATTGTCTTTCAGGATTTGAAATAGCTCAACTGGAATTCCATCACCTCCACTAGCTTTGTTCATAGTGATGCTTTCTAAGGCCCACTTGACTTCACATTCCAGGCTGTCTGGCTCTAGGTGAGTGATCACAGCATCATGATTATCTGGGTCGTGAAGATCTTTTTTGTACAGTTCTTCTGTGTATTCTTGCCATCTCTTCTTAATATTTTCTGCTTCTGTTAGGTCCATACCATTTCTGTCCTTTATCGAGCCCATCTTTGCATGAAATGTTCCTTGGTATCTCTAATTTTCTTGAAGAGATCTCTAGTCTTTCCCAATCTGTTGTTTTCCTCTATTTCTTTGCATTGATCTCTGAGGACGGCTTTCTTATCTCTTCTTGCTATTCTTTGGAACTCTGCATTCAGATGCTTATATCTTTCCTTTTCTCCTTTGCTTTTCGCTTCTCTTCTTTTCACAGCTATTTGTAAGACCTCCCCAGACAGCCATTTTGCTTTTTTGCATTTCTTTTCCATGGGGATCATCTTGATCCCTGTCTCCTGTACAATGTCACGAACCTCATTCCATAGTTCATCAGGCACTCTATCTATCAGATTTAGGCCCTTAAATCTATTTCTTACTTCCACTGTATAATCATAAGGGATTTGATTTAGGTCATACCTGAATGGTCTAGTGGTTTTCCCTACTTTCTTCAATTTAAGTCTGAATTTGGCAATAAGAAGTTCTAGATCTGAGCTACAGTCAGCTCCTGGTCTTGTTTTTGTTGACTGTATAGAGCTTCTCCATCTTTGGCTGCAAAGAATATAATCAATCTGATTTCGGTGTTGACCATCTGGTGATGTCCATGTGTAAAGTCTTCTCTTGTGTTGTTGGAAGAGGGTGTTTGTTACGACCAGTGCATTTTCTTGGCAAAACTCTATTAGTCTTTGCCCTGCTTCATTCCGTATTCCAAGGCCAAATTTGCCTGTTACTCCAAGTATTTCTTGACTTCCTACTTTTGCATTCCAGTCCCCTATAATGAAAAGGACATCTTTTTTGGGTGTTAGTTCTAAAAGGTCTTGTAGGTCTTCATAGAACCGTTCAACTTCAGCTTCTTCAGCGTTACTGGTTGGGGCATAGACTTGGATTACTGTGCTATGTTGGAGTATATCAATTTTGTGGTTTTCTGTTTGTCATCAGAGTACAGCTGCCTGATTCACTTATGATGTATACATACAGCATATCTGCTCTATTTGTATTCTTTTGCCATAGAGGTTTTTGCAGAAGGTCAACATAGTTCCCTGAGCTGATCATCAGGTCCTTGTGGAGTATCTAGTATAGACACAAATTTCTGTGTATGTGTTATTCCCAACCTCCTAACTAATCCTGGCCTTTCCTTTTTTATTTGTTTTTTAAAATTCTTGTGTTTGAATTCTCAAAATCAGTTTTTTTGTCTTATAATTTAGTCCCCTTGTATCTCTTTTTAAATTTTGTCTAGAAGAGACAACAAACGCTCTTGTCTTCCTCTGTCCGGCTGATTTCATTAGTATGTGATCCTCCAGCATTCATTTCTATGGCTACAAGTGGAATAACTTCATAATTTCAGTTCCAGTTTTTCATTGCTGAATAATAGTCCATGGTCTATAAGTATGAGGTCTTTTTTAAGCTTTAATCTGTCAGTGGACATTTCACGTGGTCTGTGTCCTGACTTTTGGAAGTAGTGTTGAAGTGAATGTTGGGGTGCATGTGACTTTTTGAATAATGGGTTTTTCAGGATATAGGCTGAGATGTGGGAATGTCAGATCCCAGGTTTAGCTCTATTGATTTTTTTTCCTGCCGTGCAGAGGCTGTCAGTTCCAGTGGCTGTTGCCAGTTTTCCTTCCGCTGACCATGTGGGAGGGTTCTCAAACATATATTGACTTGTGAGAATGGCCATTCTGTGGCTGCTATCAAAAAGTCTACAAGCAATAAATGCTGAAGAGGGTGTGGAGAAAAAGGAACCCTCTTACACTGTTGGTGGGAATGCAAACTAGTACAGCCACTATGGAGAACAGAGTGGAGATTCCTTAAAAAACTGGAAATAAAACTGCCATACGACCCAGCAATCCCACTGCTGGGCAATCACACTGAGGAAACCAGAATTGAACGAGACACGTGTACCCCAATGTTCATCACAGCACTGTTTACAATAGCCAGGACATGGAAGCAACCTAGATGTCTATCAGCAGACAAATGGATAAGAAAGCTGTGGTACATATACACAATGGAATATTACTCAGCTATTAAAAAGAATGCATTTGAATCAGTTCTAATGAGGTGGATGAAACTGGAGCCTATTATACACAGCAAAGTAAGTTAGAAAGAAAAACACCAATACAGTATATTAATGCAGATATATGGAATATGGAAAGATGGTAATGATGACCCTATATGCGAGACAGCAAAAGAGACACAGATGTAAAGAATAGACTTTTGGACTCTGTGGGAGAAGCCGAGGGTGGGGTGATTTGAGAATAGCATTGAAACATGTATATTATCATATGTGAAACAGATTGCCAGTCCAGGTTCAATGCATGAGATAGGGTGCTCAGGGCTGGTGCACTGGGATGACCCAGAGGGATGGGATGGGGAGGGAGGAGAGAGGGGGGTCACCATGGCTGATTCATGTGAATGTATGGCAAAAACCACCACAATATTGTAAAGTAATTAGCCTCCAATTAAAATAAATTAAAAAAAAAGAAATTTTAAATATTCCATTTTCTTCCTTTAACTTACGAATGTAATGTAATCATCCATATATCCCCAAAGTAAAATTAATTTGGTCCTGGTAAAATATTCTCCTGATTTACTGCCAAACTTAGTATTTAGAATAAACAAAGTGAGTTTGTTCTTTCTTCTCTGTATTTATTTTATTGTGTTACATATATAACTGAATCACTTTCCTATATGCCTGAAACTGCTGCTGCTGCTTCAGTCGTGTCCAACTCTGTGCGACCCCATAGACGGCAGCCCACCAGGCTCCACCGTCCCTGGGATTCTCCAGGCAAGAACACTGGAGTGGGTTGCCGTTTCCTTCTCCAATGCGTGAAAGTGAAAAGTGAAAGTGAAGTCGCTCAGTCGTGTCCGACTCTTAGCGACCCCATGGACTGCAGCCCACCAGGCTCCTCCAATCCATGGGATTTTCCAGGCAAGAGTACTGGAGTGGGGTGCCATTGCCTTCTCCAATGCCTGAAATTAATACATTATAAATCAATTAAGTTTCAATAAAATATTTTTGGAAAGTGAAAAAAAAAAAGAATGGCCATTCTGACCGGTGGAATTTGATTTCTTGTCGTCGTTTTGATTAGCATTCCTCCTGCAACAATTACGAATGCTGAGCATCTTGTCTTATGTTGGTTAGAGTATTTTTTCTTTCATAAATGTGTGGAAATTTTGTGTTTCAATTGGCATCTTGCAAGTTGGGTGTGTTTGCGATTTATTTCTCTAGTATTTACCCCAGGACCTTCCTTGAGGCACATTGACAGCACACCTGCCCCCTTGTGAATGGGAGGGGCCTTTGGTCAAGTTGTAGTTACAGGAAATGTCCACAAGGTGGCAGCACTCTTTGATGACTGCTCTGGTTCTTGGAGCAAACAGCATAGGAAAAGTTGGCTTCCTGGGTTGTGAAACAGAGTGGAATGTACCAGAGCGAACATTTCAAGGCTTATGTCTACTTATTCCCCCTAAAGCATCACATACACACAGACAGTGGCTTCCAGACTAATCCCAACAGGAGCCACAGCACCTTGCTGGCTGTGCTTCATTGCCTAGGAGTTTGCACTCTCAGGAAGGAGGCTTGAGTTGGGAACTCCAGCACCAGGAGACGTGGAGGTTAGGTGACTATTGCCCCCAGAGTCTTCGAGGACTTGATCCCACTCAAGTCTCTGGTCCCAACCAGAGCACAGCGGACTGTATAGGCTTAAAAAGGGCTCAACGAACACCCTGCCAGGCTGTCTCAGAAACATAGCAGTCTAGCCTTGAGACCCAAGCCTGCACAGACTCCAGGATGGATCACATCCCAAGTCAGGGAGATCGGAGGGAATAAAGCAGGCATTGCTTTTCTTTTTCTTTGACATATTACCGTGCTATGTTGGAGAAGAGTGGATTTGCAGTATTGTGCTTGTCCTCAGTGTACAGCTGCCTGATTCAGGTATAACATATCCATGGTGTATCTCTTTTGCGTTTTTGAATTTTTTTTACCATAGAAGGTCAAGAAGAGTGCCAAGCATCAGGTCTTTGTGAATTATAGATCTCAGATACACTTTTCTGTGTACATAAATAAGGAAGTTAAGAGAGAATTTTTATGGATTATCTCTTAGAGATACAGATTTCTGTCTTTAGAGATACAGATTGCTGTCTATATACGGAAGGTAGAAAGGAAGGAAGGGGATAATCACTGTAGATTATCTATTATGTTACAGATTTCTTGTGTATGTAGGCAGGGACGTCCTAATTCATACCTGGGCCATCACTTACATTTCTCTGGAACCCTTCATTTGACTTTGAATTCTCAGAGTCTCTCTTTGGGTTGTAAGCTTGTTGCCTTGTATGTCTACTTTTATTTTGCCTGGAAGGTACCTCATATACCATGGCCTTCCTTTCCCTGACAGACTTATTTTAGTGTATGATCCGTCAAGGACCATCCCTGTGGCTACTACTGTCATAATTACCTAACTTCAGGGATGGTGTTTTATGAGTGAGAAATAGTCTACTGTGTATATGTACCACACCTTGTTTCAGCTTTAACCCCTCATTGGAGATTTTGGGGTAGTGTGTCTCGGCTAATGGAAGCAGTGCTGAAGCTTTGTTGGGGTGTCAGTGCCTTTTGAACAATGGTTTCCTCACAATATAGGCTAAGGTGTGGGAATGTCAGATCCTAGCTTTAATCTCTCCCAGAGTTTTTTTTTTTCAGGCATTCAGAAACTGACCATTATACTGACTGTTGCCAATGTATATTCCCAGAGACAGCTTAAGGGGATTCTTTTTCCTCCAGGCTCTCTCCCACGTTTATTGGTTGTAGATTGGTGATGATGTTATGACCAAGCTAGATAGCATATTAAAAAGCAGAGACATCACTTTGCCAACAAAGGTCCGTCTAGTCAAGGCTATGGTTTTTCCATTGGTCATGTGTGGATGTGAGAGTTGAACTATAAAGAAAGCTGAGTGCCAAAGAATTGATGCTTTTGAATTGTGGTGTTGGAGAAGACTCTTGAGAGCCCCTTGGACTGCAAGGAGATCCAACCAGTCATCCTAAAGGAGATCAGTCCTGGGTGTTCACTGGAAGGACTGATGTTGAAGCTGAAACTCCAGTACTTTGGCCACCTGCTGCGAAGAGCTGACTCATTTGAAAAGACCCTGATGCTGGGGAAGACTGAGGGCAGGAGGAGAAGGGGACGACAGAGGATGAGATGGTTGGATGGCATCATCGACTTGATGGACATGGGTTTGGGTGGACTCCAGGAGTTGGTGATGGACAGGGAGGCCTGGTGTGCTGCGGTTCATGGGGTCAAAAAGAGTCGGACGCGACTGAGTGAACTGAACTGACTGGTAATGATGACCACTGTGACCGGTGGCATTTGATTTGCCGTTGTAGTTTTGAATGGCACTCCTCCAGAAATTAGGGATCCTTAACTGTCCTGTTGTGGAGGTTTGATTTTGTTTTGACTTTTTTTTTCCTCCCTAAAAAGTGGTCAGGAGAATTTGCCTCTGACAACTACATTACTGTTTGGAATTTATTTCTCCATTACCCGCCCCAAGACATTTCCTGAGTTGGTGATGTTAATTTCTGTCATTAACAGAAATCCAGCCCTGGTGATCTGAGTTGCCAGTGAACACTGGAGAAAATGTAGTTACAGAAAATGTCCAAAAGGCAGCAGTATTATTCAGCCTACCTTTGGTTCCTGGGGTAACCAAAACCTTAGGGAAAGTTTGCTTCTTGGGCAGTGAAATAGGGAGGAGTGTGCCTGAACTAACCCGAAAGGGCTTGAGTCTCAGTAATCTTTCCCCCTAAAGCTCACACAAACGGCCCACCCTGGCGAATCTTTCCAGGGCCACAGGACACTGCTGAGGATGCTTCGGTGTTAGTGCCAGGAGGCTGCACCCTCAGGAACGAGGCTTGAGCTGGGACCCCCAGCCCAGGAGAGGTCGAGGCTGCACCCTCAGGAATGAGGCTTGAGCTGGGACCCCCAGCCCCAGGAGAGGTCGAGGCTGCACCCTCAGGAACGAGGCTTGAGCTGGGACCCCCAGCCCCAGGAGAGGTCGAGGCTAGCTGAACCCTGCCTTCAAATCCCTCGAGGCCTTGATGCCACGCGGGACTCTGGTCCCAGCCAGAACATAGGAGAAAGGAGACCTTTAAAAGGGTCAACCAAGGGCTCCCTACTAGGCTCTGTCAACCACCCCCAGTGCAGCAGTGAGACCCAAGCCTGTCCAGGCTCCAGGGACATGATAGCGTCCCGAGTCAGGGAGGTCGGAGATAAAAGAGTAGACACTGCTCGTCTCTCCTTTTATCACCATCTTGTTGATGCTGCAGTGCAGTACACTCAATTTGCAATCTTGTGGTTGTTGTCAGAGTTACAGCCTCCTAACTCAGGCATAGTATTTATGGGATGGAGTATCTCTATCTTTTTTTTTTTTTTTTGTCATAGAAGGATAAGAAGAGTGCTGAACATCAGGTCCTTCTGAATTATCTATCTCAGTTATACTTTTCTGTGTATACATAGAAAAAACTTAGGAGATAATTATTGTGGATTATCTCTTAGAGTTACAGATTTCTGTGTATCTGTGCAAGGAAGGAAGGATAGAAGGAAAGAAAAGAATATTCCTTGTGGATTATCTATTACAGATTCACATGGGGGTAAGGACTTCCTAATTCATTCAAGGCCATTCACATATTTTTTTTTCTGGAACCCTTTGTCTGTCTTTGAATTCTCTGAGTCTCTTTTTGGATTGTAAATTTTTTGCCTTGTATGTCTATTTTATTCTGCTGGGAAGGTACATCCTACACCATAGTCCTCCTCTGCCTGACTGACTTCCCTTTGCCTATGATCCTTCAAGGTCTGTCCCTGCAGCTAATTCCTGTCTTAATTCCCTAATTTCAGTAGCCGTTTTTAATGAGTAAGAAATAGCCTTCTGTATACATGTACCACATCTTGTTCCAGCTTTAACCTCTTGTTGGAGATTTTTCTGGCTGTGTGTCTTTGCTGTTGGAAGTATAACCTGGAAGGGTTAATTTTAAATTTACACTGAATCTACTGCTGTGAGTTTAACCCTTTTTGTAACAATAAACACACATAATGGCCTGCGACCTGAGCCGCCTACCTGTGAAAGACCTTAGGAAATGAAACTAACACATTCCCCTCCTGAGGCTTGCCATTCTAGGGGACACTTTCAAGGACTGAATAGTCTTTTTTCTTTATTACCTCATGTCCCCGCCATCTCTGATCCATAAAGGACCTGGCAACCAGGCCCTGACAAGATGGTTATTTTGGGGCACTAGCCTGACTTCTCAGTCAGCTGGCTGCCCAATTAAAGTCTCTTCCGTGGCTCAACACCTCATCTCTCAAGGAATCCATTGGCCTGCCGTGCGATGATCAGAGCGAACTTAGACTCGGTAAAAATTTGGCTTAGCCTGCCAAAAGCCTTGCTGCTCGTGGCTCACTGGCCCCAATCAGGGAATATAGGGACAAGACCCTAGAAGCTGCTGGGGCCATTTGTTGTCCTGAGATTCTTTCCTTCAAGATTCCCTGAAGCAGAGCCAGCTGCCCCCAGGGCTTGGCAGTTGAGACAAGGAATGGACAAACTTCCAGATTCAGACTCGGTTTGTAAGTTAAGTTTTGTATTCCCATCTCTTTCAGAATTTTTCACAGTTTATTGGGATCCACACAGTCTAAGGCTTTGGCATAGTCAATAAAGCATAAATAGATGTTTTTCTGGAACTCTCTTGCTTTTTCGATGATCCAGCAGATGTTGACAATTTGATCTCTGGTTCCTCTGCCTGAAACCAGCTTGAACATCAATTAAGACACTTACTCCTTGGAAAGGAAGTTATGACCAACCTAGACAGCATATTAAAAAGCAGAGACATTACTTTGCCAACAAAGGTGCGTCTGGTCAAGGCTATGGTTTTTCCAGTGGTCATGTATGGATGTGAGAGTTGGACTGTGAAGAAAGCTGAGCACTGAAGAATTGATGCTTTTGAACTGTGGTGTTGGAGAAGACTCTTGAGAGTCCCTTGGACTGCAAGGAGATCCAACCAGTCCATCCTAAAGGAGATCAGTCCTGGGTGTTCATTGGAAGGACTGATGTTGAAGCTGAAACTCCAGTACTTTGGCCACTTGATGCGAAGAGCTGACTCATTGGAAAAGATCTTGATGCTGGGAAAGATTGAGGGCAGGAGGAGAAGGGGATGACAGAGGATGAGATGGTTGGATGGCATCACTGACTCAATGGACATGAGTTTGAGTAAACTCCAGGAGTTGGTGATCGACAGCGAGGCCTGGCATCGTAAAGAGTTGGGCACCACTGAGTAACTGAACTGAACTGAACTTTCACCTCCATCAAGAGGCTCTTTAGTTCCTCCTCACTTTCTGCCATAAGGGTGGTGTCATCTGCATATCTGAGGTTATAGATATTTCTCCCAACAATCTTGATTCCACTTTGTGCTTCATCCAGTCTTGCATTTCACATGATGTACTCTGCATATAAGTTAAATAAGCAGGGTGACAATATACAACTTTGACGTACTCTTTGACGTACTCCTTTCCCAGTTTGGAACCAGTCCATTTTTTCATGTCCAGTTATAACTGTTGCTTCTTGACCTGCATACTGGTTTCTCAGGAGGCAGGTAGTATGGCATTTTGGACTCTTGTTGATTATGAGGGCTACTCCAGTTCTTCTAAGGGATTCTTGCCCAAAGTAGTAGATATAATTTTCTTCTGAATTAAATTCACCCATTCTGGCCATTTTAGTTCACTGATTCCTAAAATGTCTATGTTCACTCTTGCCATCTCCTGTTTGACAACTTCCAGTTGTCGACTAAAAAAGATGTACAGCTTGAGAGTTGCAAGTTAAGTTTTATTTGGGGCAAAATGAGGACTGCAGCCCAGGAAGCAGCATCTCCTATAGCTCTGAGAAACTGCTCCAAAGCAGCAGTGGGGGAAGGTCAATATATGTTTTGGTGAAGGGGGAGTACAATACCATGAAGCATTCATTTTACAAAAGGTTTTTTGTTAGTCGTGAGGATCTGATGTCACCATGAAGGGATTTAGTGCTTCTCTAGTTATGAGGAGATGCAAGGATGGAGATCATAAAATCTGTTCCTAAAAACATCCAACTATCTAAAGACTGTCCCACCAGATTCCCTGGAGCACAGAGTGCCTCACTCCACCCTGAACTCCCTCAGGGGGTGTTGAGGTCAACAGTTGTAGCTGCACAGGGTTCAGTCTCCATAGAGGCAGATGGAAAATGCCTTTGCTGTTCACTCACTGGCAGTGCTCTTGGGAAGTACCTACTTGTAGTTGACAGTTTAACTTGATTCACGGACCTAACATCCCAGGTTCCTACGCAATATTGTTCTTTACAGTTTGGTACTTTACTTCTATGACCAGGCACGTGGAATATCACCAAATGGCCAATACTAAAATCAAATTGATTACATTCTCTGTAGGCAAAGCTGGAGAAGTTATACACAGTCAGGAAAAACAAGACCTGGAGCTGACTGTGACTCAAATCATCAGGTTCTCATAGCAGAATTCAGGCTTAAACTAAAGAAAGTGGGGAAAACCATGAGGCCAGCCAGGTATGACTTAAACTGGATCCCCTATGAACATACAGTTCAGTTCAGTTCAGTTCAGTCACTAAGTCGTGTCTGATTCTTTGCAACCCCATGCATCGCAGCAACCAGGCCTCCCTGTCCATCACCAACTCCCAGAGTCTACTCAAACTCATGTCCATCGAGTCGATGATGCCATCCAGCCATCTCATCCTCTGTCGTCCCCTTCTCATCCTGCCCCCAATCCTTCCCAGTATCAGGGTCTTTTCCAGTGAGTCAACTCTTCACATGAGGTGGCCAAAGTATTGGAGTTTCAGCTTCAACATCAGTCCTTCCAATGAACACCCAGGACTGATCTCCTTTAGGATAGACTGGTTGGATCTCCTTGCACTCCAAGGGACTCTCAAGAGTCTTCTCCAACACCACAGTTCAAAAGCATCAATTCTTTGGCCATCAGCTTTCTTCACAGTCCAACTCTCACATCCATACGTGACCACTGGAAAAAACATAGCCTTGAATAGACGGAACTTTGTGGGCAAAGTAATGCCTCAGCTCTTCAATATGCTATCTAGGTTGGTCATAACTTTCCTTCCAAGGAGTAAGCGTCTTTTAATTTCATGGCTCCAGTCACCAACTGCAGTGATTTTGGAGCCCCCCAAAATAAAGTCTGCCACTGTTTCCACTGTTTCCCCATCTATCTCACATGAAGTGATGGGACCAGATGCCATGATCTTCGTTTTCTGAATGTTGAGCTTTAAGCCAACTTTTTCACTCTCCTCTTTCACTTTCATCAAGAGGCTTTTGAGTTCCTCTTCACTTTCTGCCATAAGGGTGGTGTCATCTGCATATCTGAGGTTATTGATATTTCTCCCGGCAATCTTGATTCCAGCTTGTGCTTCTTCCAGCCCAGCATTTCTCACGATGTACTCCTCAAAGAAGTAAAATAAGCAGGGTGACAATATACAGCCTTGATGTACTCCTTTTCCTATTTGGAACCAGTCTGTTGTTCCATGTCTAGTTCTAACTGTTGCTTCCTGACCTGCATATAGGTTTCTCAAGAGGCACATCAGGTGGTCTGGCATTCCCGTCTCTTTCAGAATTTTTCATAGTTTATTGTGATCCACACAGTCAAAGGCTTTGGAATAGTCAATAAAGCAGAAACAGATGTTTTTCTGGAACTCTCCTGTTTTTTGATGATCCAGCAAATGTTGGCAATTTGATCTCTGGTTCCTCTGCCTTTTATAAAACCAGTTTGAACATCTGGAAGTTTATGGTTCACGTATTGCTGAAGCCTGGCTTGGAGAATTTTGAGCATCACTTTACTAGTGTGTGCTGCTGCTGCTCCTGCTGCGAAGTCGCTTCAGTCATGTCCGGCTCTGTGCGACCCCATAGACGGCAGCCCACCAGGCTCCACCGTCCCTGGGATTCTCCAGGCAAGAACACTGGAGTGGGTTGCCATTTCCTTCTCCAATGCATGAAAGTGAAAAGTGAAAGTGAAGTCACTCAGTTGTGTCCAACTCTTCATGACCCCATGGACTGCAGCCTACCAGGCTCCTCCATCCATGGGATTTTCCAGGCAAGAGTACTGGAGTGGGCTGCCATGGCAACAGTTTAAAAAGAAAGTTAAGAAATGAAAGAATTAGCTCTAGGTAGACATAGACTCTACACATGGACATCACCAGATGGTCAACATCGAAATCAGATTGATTATATTCTTTGCAGCCAAAGATGGAGAAGCTCTATACAGTCAACAAAAACAAGACCAGGAGCTGACTGTGGCTCAGACCATGAACTCCTTATGCCAAATTTAGACTTAAATTGAAGAAAGTAGGGAAAACCACTAGACCATTCAGGTATGACCTAAATCAAATCCCTTATGATTATACAGTGGAAGTGAGAAATAGATTTAAGGGCCTAGATCTGACAGATAGAGTGCCTGATGAACTATGGACGGAGGTTCATGACATTGTACAGGAGACAGGGATCAAGATGATCCCCACTGAAAAGAAATGCAAAAAAGCAAAATGGTTGTCTGAGGAGGCCTTACAAATAGCTGTGAAAAGAAGAGAAGCAAAAAGCAAAGGAGAAAAGGAAAGATATAAGCATCTGAATGCAGAGTTCCAAAGAATAGCAAGAAGAGATAAGAAAGCCTTCCTCAGCAACCAATGCAAAGAAATAGAGGAATACAACAGAATGGGAAAAACTAGAGATCTCTTCAAGAAAATGAGAGATACCAAGGGAACATTTCATGCAAAGAAGGGCTTGATAAAGGACAGAAATGGTATGGACCTAACAGAAGCAGTAGATATTAACAGGAGGTGGCAGGAATACACAGAAGAACTGTACAAAAAGACCTTCATGACCAAGATTCCCGGGGTCCAGCCCCGGTTGGATCCAGGGATTCCCTCGGGAGGACAGCGTTGGCAATTAGAATAGCAATAGCTTCAGATCAGATCAGTCGCTCGGTCGTGTCTGACTCTTTGCGACCCCATGAATCGCAGCACACCAGGCCTCCCTGTCCATCACCAACTCCCGGAGTTCACTCAGATTCATGTCCATTGAGTCAATGATGCCATCCAGCCATCTCATCCTCCGTCGTCCCCTTCTCCTCCTGCCCCCAATCCCTCCCAGCATCAGAATCTTTTCCAATGAGTCAACTCTTCACATGAGGTGGCTAAAGTACTGGAGTTTCAGCTTTAGCATCATTCCTTCCAAGAAATCCCAGGGCTGATCTCCTTTAGAATGGACTGGTTGGATCTCCTTGCACTCCAAGGGACTCTCAAGAGTCTCTCCAACACCACAGTTCAAAAACATCAATTCTTTGGCGTTCAGCCTTCTTCACAGTCCAACTCTCACATCCATACATGACCACTGGAAAAACCATAGCCTTGACTAGATGAATCTTTGTTGGCAAAGTAATGTCTCTGCTTTTCAATATGCTATCTAGGTTGGTCATAACTTTCCTTCCAAGGAGCAAGCGTCTTTTAATTTCATGGCTGCAGTCACCATCTGCAGTGATTTTGGAATCCAAGCAAATAAAGTCTGACACTGTTTCCACTGTTTCCCCATCTATTTCCCATGAAGTGATGGGACCGGATGCCATGATCTTCGTTTTCTGAATGTTGAGCTTTAAGCCAACTTTTTCACTCTCCTCTTTCACTTTCATCAAGAGGCTTTTGAGTTCCTCTTCACTTTCTGCCATAAGGGTGGTGTCATCTGCATATCTGAGGTTATTGATATTTCTCCCAGCAATCTTGATTCCAGCTTGTGCTTCTTCCAGCCCAGCGTTTCTCATGATGTACTCTGCAAAGAAGTTAAATAAGCAGGGTGACAATATACAGCCTTGATGAACTCCTTTTCCTATTTGGAACCAGTCTGTTGTTCTATGTCCAGTTCTAACTGTTGCTTCCTGACCTGCACACAGGTTTCTCAAGTGGAAGGTCAGGTGGTCTGGTATTCCCATCTCTTTCAGAATTTTCCACAGTTTATTGTGATCCACACAGTCAAAGGCTTTGGCATAGTCAATAAAGCAGAAATAGATGTTTTTCTGGAATGCTCTTGCTTTTTTGATGATCCAGTGAATGTTGGCAATTTGATCTCTGGTTCCTCTGCCTTTTATAAAACCAGCTTGAATATCTGGAAGTTCATGGTTCACATATTGCTGAAGCCTGGCTTGGAGAATTTTGAGCATTACTTTACTAGCGTGTGAGATGAGTGCTTAGTTAAGTATTAATTAGAGATATAAAGAGTGGTTAAATAGGATAGCTCAGTGAGAAAATTCAGTGGAGAAAAGAGGCTGAATAACTTGGTTTATGTGGAAAACCAATAAAATTCCAAGACAAGGAATTCGCACCACCTACATAGGCCGCAGGCATCCTTCCGTTCTCCTGAAGGAGAGGAGACACTGAGGCCTCTCCGGTCAGATCTTAGAAGCCCAGGCAAAATTAGTAGGCTTGGTGAGCCTCCACGCTCCAGATGGGAATCCAACCAGAAAGTGAGAGAAAGAACGACATGGGGAGACCAAGCTTCGGTGAGCAAGGCCCGTAGCTTTAGTTTCAACAGGGGCTTTTATACCCTAAGTTGCACATAGAGGCTAATAGGGGGTGTGAAATCATGCAAAGTCAGCAGTCTTTGATCCTTATCAAAACCAGGGTTTCTTTTCTGCAAACTTATTGTATGCAAATGGTTTAGGTGATTTACATCATCTTCTGGCCAGAAGGAGTGTTAACATTTTATGACTCTGACACAGGTTTGTCAAACATAAGACTTATTTTCTCTAAGAGTAATTATTTTAAAGTTTGGCGCCATCCTCCGAAGGTGTTAGATAAAGTTGCATTCCTATAGGGCAAAGGTGCAATGGGTTTACAACAAAGGAAAGAATTTATTACCTTAAGGTCTAAGTTGTTAACACCAAGGCCACTACTTATTCTTTCTACACACCAACTATGTTAATTAATACACTTCCAAGGATACAATACAGGGGATGTGGAAACTTGGCAGCAAGCACTGGCTCAACAATGAAATCTTCTACTAGTTCTATTCTGACAATTTCTAACTCTTCCAGAGGCTCTATACTATTTGAATATCTTAAGCTTCCGGTGCCTCTCTCGGTTGGGAGACTGTAAACAATCGTATGCATAGCTGTAGGAGTCCGGGTAAACCTGTCAGGCAAGTTAGAGAGCCATCTGAGGGGTTTGGATTTAAACACTCCTATTATGCCCACTTTCACTTTCACTTTCACTTTTCACTTTCATGCATTGGAGAAGGAAATGGAAACCCACTCCAGTGTTCTTGCCTGGAGAATCCCAGGGACGGGGAGCCTGGTGGGCTGCCACCTATGGGGTCACACAGAGTCGGACACAATGAAGCGACCTGGCAGTAGTACTAGCAGTATTATGCCCAAGAGGCAAATTAGCCAGAGCTCTAAGTTGATTTCCTTCAGAGAAAAGGTGGTCGGAGATAGCCCCCCATTAATGTCAGAGGAGTTGGTGAAAGTCATGAAGCAGTAAAATAGACAGACTCTGGTTTTGGGGTAGATGTTCAGGCAGGCCCAGACGGGCACCCCTCGAGTTCTGGCTCACTTTGCCCACCAGAACTCTCCCACATAACCTTGTTATGGGTGGGGACTCCCGTGCTAGCTCCCGGCACAAGATAATCACGATGGTGTGATCACTCACCTAGAGCCAGACATCCTGGAATGTGAAGTCAAGTGGGCCTTAGAAAGCATCACTATGAACAAAGCTAGTGGACGTGATGGAATTCCAGTTGAGCTATTTCAAATCCTGAAAGATGATGCTGTGAAACTGCTGCACTCAATATGCCAACAAATTTGGAAAACTCAGCAGTGGCCACAGGACTGGAAAAGGTCAGATTTCATTCCAATCCCAAAGAAAGGCAATGCCAAAGAATCCTCAAACTACCGCACAATTGTGCTCATCTCACACACTAGTAAGGTAATGCTCAAAATTCTCCAAGCCAGGCTTCAGCAATACATGAACTGTGAATTTCCTGATGTTCAAGCTGGTTTTAGAAAAGGCAGAGGAACCAGAGATCAAATTGCCAACATCTGCTGGATCATTGAAAGAGCAAGAAAGTTCCAGAAAAACATCTATTTCTGCTTTATTGACTATGCCAAGCCTTTGACTGTGTGGATCACAATAAACTGTGGAAAATTCTGAAAGAGATGGGAATACCAGACCACCTGACCTTCCTCTTGAGAAACCTGTGTGCAGGTCAGGAAGCAACAGTTAGAACTGGACATGGAACAACAGACTGGTTCCAAATAGGAAAAGGAGTACTTCAAGGCTGTATATTGTCACCCTGCTTGTTTAACTTCTTTGCAGAGTACATCATGAGAAACGCTGGGCTGGAAGAAGCACAAGCTGGAATCAAGATTGCTGGGAGAAATATCAATAACCTCAGATATGCAGATGACACCACCCTTATGGCAGAAAGTGAAGAGGAACTCAAAAGCCTCTTGATGAAAGTGAAAGAGGAGAGTGAAAAAGTTGGCTTAAAGCTCAACATTCAGAAAACGAAGATCATGGCATCCGGTCCCATCACTTCATGGGAAATAGATGGGAAAACAGTGGAAACAGTGTCAGACTTCATTTTGGGGGGCTCCAAAATCACTGAAGATGGTGACTGCAGCCATGAAATTAAAAAATGCTTGCTCCTTGGAAGGAAAGTTATGACCAACCTAGATAGAATATTGAAAAGCAGAGACATTACTTTGCCAACAAAGGTTCGTCTAGTCAAGGCTATGGTTTTTCCTGTGGTCATGTATGGATGTGAGAGTTGGACTGTGAAGAAGGCTGAGCACCAAAGAATTGATGCTTTTGAACTGTGGTGTTGGAGAAGACTCTTGAGAGTCCCTTGGACTGCAAGGAGATCCAACCAGTCCATTCTGAAGGAGATCAGCCCTGGGATTTCTTGGAAGGAATGATGCTAAAGCTGAAACTCCAGTACTTTGGCCACCTCATGCGAAGAGTTGACTCATTGGAAAAGACTCTGATTCTGGGAGGGATTGGGGGCAGGAGGAGAAGGGGATGACAGAGGATGAGATGGCTGGATGGCATCACTGACTCGATGGACGTGAGTCTGAGTGAACTCCGGGAGTTGGTGATGGACAGGGAGGCCTGGTGTGCTTCGATTCATGGGATCGCAAAGAGTCGGACACAACTAAGCGACTGAACTGAACTGAACTCTAAATAGCATAGAAATATCAAGCAACTATAAATACAAAGACAAAAGACGTGAGAGCACTAAGAGAAAAAGTATATGACTCTGTTTGAAATATTAAAGCTCTAAATAAATGTTAAGATCCCTTATATTCAAAGACTCAAAGATCCCTTATATTCAAAGCTATAATATGTTAGTGATGACAAGTTTTCAGAAATAATATACGAATATTACAGAATCCAAACTATTTTTGAAAAATGATTATTCCAACTATAGAATGACATGCACAATGTCAAGAATAGTCAAAGAAATTTTTAAGAAGAAGAATGTTTAAATAGTTGTTCTAGGAGATATCAAGGAGAAGGCAATGGCACCCCATTCCAGTACTCTTGCCTGGAAAATCCCATGGACAGAGGAGCCTGGTAGGCTGCAGTCCATGGGGTCGCGAAGAGCTGGACACGACTGAGCGACTTCACTTTCACTTTTCACTTTCATGCATTGGAGAAGGAAATGGCAACCTGCTCCAGTGTTCTTGCCTGGAAAATCCCAGGGACGGTGGAGCCTGATGGGCTGCCATCTATGGGGTCACACAGAGTCGGACACGACTGAAGCGACTTAGCAGCAGCAGCAACAGCAGGAGATATAAAAATAAATCATTATAAAGCTAAATCATTAAATAAAATGATTGTGGTCCAGGAGGTCCCTATGAAACATATTAGAATTCCTGGAAATCAATCTACACATTCTCCTCATCCTGATATATGATGGAAGAAGTAAAGTGGAAAAAGAGTCTTTCACAAAAACAATGTTCTTTTCTACAAATGATCTTAGATATTTCTGATACAATGCCATTATTTTATCAGAAAATGCACTGAACATCTATTTTATACAAACAAAGTGTTAAATATTTTGGAATTAATATAGAGAATATCTTCAAGAGTTTAGGCCAGATACATTTTTCTCAAATGTTTAAAAAAGAAATACAAATAAAAATATTTTTAAAATTTGACCATGTTACAATTAATATAAAGTGAATGTAGTAACCAGTCCTATGGAGGAGGAAAGCCTGGTGTGCAGCAGTCCATGGGGTCGCAGAGAGTCAGGCATGACTTAGCAACTGAACAACAACAGCTATGGAGGAGGAAGATATCTGCCACAACATAAGTGCAAATCCTGGTATACAGATGTATTAGGATGAGCAAAATTTATTGGATAAAGATAATAGAATTAAGTATAAACCAAAGGACAAAGGAAAGAGAAACAAAAGGACAACAAATACTCTTCTGAAAATAGATGATGGTGGAGAAGATCATGGAAACAGCAGAAATACTATAATTAGTAGCAGAAAGAAAAAAGAGTGATATACATTGCAGAAGTAGATAAAAGGAAGAATGAAGAAAATGACTTGAAATATTAATTGGTAGGAAAACTCATTGGATATATACTTAAAAACTCTAAAACACGAATGCATGAAAGTTGAAGAGAAAATGCCACCAAGAAAAGAGACAAGGAATAAAAATAGAATAGGGGTTAAGACACATTCTTAAAGTGTAAAGGACAAGAAAAAAATAACAAAAGAAAAAGGGCAAAAAGGTTACCCAATCAATACATGATATTTTGATCTATAATCAAGTATACATGATTATCTTAATTACATAGAAGAGGTTTTTTTTTTTTTTTTTGGGGGGAGGGGGAATGAAGAAAAATTAAAGAAGAGAAATTGAAATGACCAAAGAAGCCCAGGAAGAAATTTTAAGAGAAAAGACGAATTCAGTAAAAGGGGAATTACTAATAGAATAGAAAACGAAGATAAACTAAAGAAATTTTTAAAGTTGATGTAGTAAAACCACAATGTAATCATAAGAATTTTTTATAAAACCAATACAAAGAAGAAACTGAAATGGGGGATGTAAGAGATGGGAGCATGAGTTTAGATTTGGAAAGAGGAGAATAGAATGAGTAGGAGAGGTTCTAGAGAAGTCTGAGTATCTCCTTGCAGCCCTGAGACCCCAATCACACCAGCATCCTTACCAAAGCCGATCTCAGTGGCCCGGTGCAGGCAGCTTAACTCGCATGCTCTGCGCTGAAAAGCAATGACAGGCAGCCAGAGTTATGGGGAAGGGGCTGTGTGATTTCATCTCCCACTGGGCACTAACCTATTTGTTATCCAAAGTGGAAATGGCCTCATGTACAGGGACTCAGTTTGGCATGCCCAGGGGAGCCTATATTGCCCTCTCTGATGCCATGTGTCTCCTGTTAGTTATTAGATTCATCATTTTCAAGTGTGCAATTACCTTCTGAGGTAATAGATTCTTCCTGAGTTGGTAATTGTCCCTCAGGGTTCTAGAACAATGCCAGGAAGATAATCATAAGTTTAATTCTCTAAGGCTGACAAAAATTATGTCAATATTCAGTGTTACACTGGTCACATGTGTCATCCTTGAGGCTGGAGTGGTGACTGTTCAGAGCTGAATTTCAGGTTTCTAAAAATTCCATATAAGGTGAATGTATTGCTTTATCTGATTCATTGACCAAACTAATTTTTATTTGAATTTGCAGTATAAAACAGTGATATAATTTATGCAGTTTCAAACACATGAAAAATTTACATTTTAAAATGTAAACCTTTTATTTTTAAACAAATGCATTCACAGGAAGTTGTAGAAATAGTCCAGAGAAGTCCCATTAACCCTTCCCAATGTTGCATCTTTCATAATTATAATATAATATAAAATTTTTATATTGATGTGTATGTATAGTCATATCATTTTGTTGCCTGTGTAGATTCGTGTAACCATCATCTCTATCAAGATGCAAAGCTGGGGGTCTGATGGTGAAGACGGGCTTTCAACGCCATGGACCTGTATTCTCTACCTGCTCAGGAAACTAATATCCCACAAGCTGCAGTGTAGCCAAAAAAGAAAATACGAAATTGTTCCATCCATACAAAGTTTTCCTTCATGCTACCTCTTATTCACTACAATTTAGTTTTTTCAAGAACATTATCTAAATGTAATCATATAATTTTGCCACGTATGATCTTAGGGGATTTGCTTTTATCACATAGCATTATTCTCTGGATCCATCCAAGCTGTTGCATGTCTCAAGAGCTCAATCCTTCTGCTTCCTAGGGTGAAGTTTGCTCTTCTTTTTCTACACCTTTAAGAAGTAAAGTTGTTTATTGGATTGAGAGAGTTCTTAAAAAAAAAAACTCACATTTACCCTTATAAATTTATCTCTGAGCACTGCTTCGCTGTTTTGCAAAGTTTTGGTGTTCTCTTTTTCATTCTTCTTTAAGTATTTTTTTTTTCCTTTTGGTAAAACATACCTTGTACAAAATTTCCCACCTTGCTCACTTTATAGTGTACAGTTCAGTGGTATTGAATATATTCATAATGCTATGCTACTATCACAAGCATCCACCTCTTGATGGATGGAACTCTTTTTTATCTTATGAAAAAAACTATACCCATTACAGGCAATGCTGTTGTTTAGTCACTCAGTTGTGTCCGACTCTTTGCAACCCCATAGACTGCAGCAGGCCAGGCTTCCTTGTCCTTCATCATCTCCCCGAGTTTGTTCAAACTC
Organism: Bos javanicus; assembly: GCF_032452875.1. Taxonomy (NCBI): domain Eukaryota; kingdom Metazoa; phylum Chordata; class Mammalia; order Artiodactyla; family Bovidae; genus Bos; species Bos javanicus. The sequence continues at coordinate 146,298,285 of NC_083868.1, read as the reverse complement.
ATGTCCATTGAGTCGCTGATGCCATCCAACCATCTCATCCTCTGTTGTCCCCTTCTCCTCCTGCCTTCCATCTTTCTTAGCATCAGGATCTTTTCCAGTGAGTCAGCACTTCACATCATGTGGCCTAAGTGTTAGAGCTTCAGCTTCAGCTTCAGGCCTTTCAAAGAATATTCAGGGTTGATTCCTTTAGGATTGACCAGTTTTATCTTTCTGTTGAAGGGATTGTTAAGAGTCTTCTCCAACACCACAGTTTGAAAGCATCAGGTCTTTGGTGCTCAGCCTTCTTTATGGTCAAACTCTCACATCCATCCATGACTACTGGAAAAACCATAGCTTTGACTATATAGACCTTTGTTGGCAAAGTGATGTCTCTTTTTAATACATTGTCTAGGTTTGTCATAGCTTTTCTTCGAAGGAGCAAGCGTCTTTGAATTTCATGACTGCAGTCGCCAACCACAGTGATTTTGGAGCCCAAGAAAATAAAGTGTGTCACAGTTTCCATTGTTTCCTCATTATTTGCCATGAAGTGATGGGATTGGATGCCATCATCTTAGTTTTTTGAATGTTGAGTTTTAGGCCAGCTTTTTCACTCTCCTCTTTCACCTTCATCAAGAGGCTCTTTAGTTCCTCTTCACTTTATGTCATAAGGGCAATGTCATCTGCATAACTGAGGTTATTGATATTTCTCCCTCCAATCTTGATTCCAGCTTGTGCTTCATTAAACCTGGCATTTAGCATGACGTACTCTATATAATTTACATAAGCAGGGTGACAATACACAGCCTTGACGTACTCCTTTCCCAGTTTGGAAGCAGTCTGTTGTTCCATGCCCAGTTCTAACTGTTGCATCTTGACCTGCATACAGGTTTCTCAGGAGGCAGGTAACGTGGTCTGGCATTCCCATCTCTTTAAGAATTTTCCAGTTTGTTGTGATCCACATAGTCAGTGGCTTTGGGGTAGTTAATGAAGTAGAAGTAGATGTTTTTCCGGAACTGTCTTGCTTTTCTATGAACCAACAGATGTTGGCAATTTTATCTCTGGTTCCTCTGCCTTTTCTAAATCCAGCTTGTATATCTGGAAGTTCTCAGTTCACGTTCTGTTGAAGCCGGACTTGGAGGCTTTTGACATTACTTTGCTAGCATGTGAAATGAGTGCAACTGTGCAGATGTTCAAGCTGGATTTAGAAAAGGCAGACGAACCAGAGATCAACTGATAACCCTTTCTTTGGGATTGGAATGAAAACTGACCTTTTCCAGTCCTGTGGCCACTGCTGAGTTTTCCAAATTTGCTGGCATATTGAGTGCAGCACTTTAACAGCATCCTCTTTTAGGATTTGAAATAGCTCAACTGGAATTCCATCACCTCCACTAGCTTTGTTTGTAGTGATGCTTCCTAAGACCCACTTGACTTCACATTTCAGGATGTCTGGCTCTAGGTGAGTGATCACACCATCATGGTATGTGGGTCATTAAGACCTTTTTTTGTGTGATCCTTCTGTGTATTCTTGCCACCTCTTCTTACTAGCTTCTATTTCTATAAAGTCCATATAATTTCTGTCCTTTATTGTAACCATCTTTGCATGAAATATTCCCTTAGTATCTCTAATTCTCTTCAAGATATCTCTAGTCTTTCCCATTCTACTATTGTTTTTCTCTATTTCTTTGCATTTTTCTCTTAAGAAGGCGCTCTTATCTCTCCTTCAGTGACATGCCTACTTTAGTCCACTGGCCATTCCCAGTCAGATGCAGAGTTCTGCTACAGGCCCAAACCCTGTACCTACTATTGAGGAAAGTAAAGACTGTAACAGGTCTCCAAGCACTGTCCAAAGGAAGGGTTGTGTTTGTTGTTGGTTTTTTTTGTTTGTTTTTTTTTTTTTGGTAAATGTGCTTCCCAGGTTGCTCAGTGGTAAAGAATCCACCTACCAATGCAGGAGACATAGGAGATGTGGGTTTGACTCCTGGGTCAGAAAGATCCCCTGGAGAAGGAAATGGCAACCCATTCCAGTATTCTTGCCTGGAAAATTCCAAGGACAGAGAAGCCTGGAGGGCTACAGTCCATGGGGCTGCAAGGAGTTGGCCACAACTGAGTGATTTAACAGCGTTCAGAGCAGTTAAGTAAATTACAAAGGTTGTACAACAAGAAAGTGGTTATATGTCATTCTTTTCATGTATGAGTTTGCTAATATTTTGTTGAGATTTTTGTTCCATGTTCATGAAAGATACTGCCTGCAATTTTCTTTTCTTGCTGTGTCCTTGTCTGGTTGGGTATCAGGGTAGTGCTGGGCCCCAAAATGCCTTGGGAAGCATTCCTTCCTTTATTTTCTAAAAATGATCAGCCATGCCAGTGCAACTTTCAGCCCCTGAAATAGTGAGCACTTTGAGGGGGAAGCAGCAGGAATCGAGATTTGGGTTCCCACAATTGGGTCCCACAATTGCAACAAAGAAGCCAGAATGGGTAAATAACGGAGTTCACATGGTTCTGATGGTGCTGGTTGGTGTAGGAGGGAAGTCAGCCATGCATGGACACAGAGTCAAGAAGTTTCCCCAGGCCTCCAGACTGGACACTGTGTCCTTTTTGTATGGAAAGTAGCCAGGTAGTAAAAGTCCTACACATTCTGTCTTTGTCTCCTTCAGATGATCCTCTCTCTACTCTTCAGTTCTGTTACAGGTAGGTTTCTGCCTCCCTCCCACCTGGGTCAGGTTCTCACCAAGATATCCAGACTGGATTGCAGAAATAAAAAACGTTAATTCTTCCAGAGACAGTGAAAAATGGGAACAATCCCAACTCAACATAAGACTGGCATAACATTGATATAAAAATTTACAAAGACATTTATGGAAAGGGAAATAAATATTGAAGGTCAAGACTGTAATTCCTAAACAAAACATTAAAAAATTAAATTTAACCGATAGTACGTGGCAATTAAATGGATTTATTCCCAAAAAGCAAATTGATTCAATGTTCAAAAATCAACTTAAGCAATTAACCATATCAATGGCACAAACAAACAAGTCATAGCATTTCAATGTAAAAATATCACTGTAGGGACTTCCCTGGATGTCCAGTGGTTAAGACTTCACCTTGCAGTGCAGAGAGTGGGGGTTCGATCCCTGGTCATGGCAACTAAGATCCCACGTGCATCCGGGCCAAAACCCAAAACAATATAGAAACAGTGTAGTAACAAATTCAATAAAAACTTTAAAAATGGTCCACATCAAAAAAAAAAAAAAAAAAAAAACTTAAAAAAGAAATATCACTGTAAAAACTACACAGGTATTTATGATTAAAAAAAAAAGATTTGAGAAACTATGAATAGAAGGAAATGTGCTTAATCTGATAGTGCATCTACATCACACTTACACCAACCATCACAGCTGCTTGTGAAATCTTTTAAATTCTTTCTCCTTGAGATCGAGAACAAGATACAAATACCTGGAATTATCTTTTTCCTTTTTTTTTTTTTTCTGTTTACAGAGTAAACAGAAAACGAGACATATTCACTACAGTCTACCCCTGGTTCCAGAGCAGGCATGCATGTGTGCTTTCTCTCGCGCACACACACACACGCCCCACACGCTGGGGTAATCGTATCTCACTCGTCACCGGTGGGTGTGGACGATCACAAGGCATTTCCAGTATTTATACAATACCTCGCTCCGAAAAACACCCAAAGAGCCTCACACACATAGACGCATCCAGCAGAATTAAGTCCAAAGGCTCCTGGGCACAGACTTACGCACCCACCCGGCCTTCGCACCCACCCGGCCTTCGCTTCCCGGAGCTGCGCGTCTGCCTCCTTGGTCAGATCTGGGCTCTCCAGGCGGCTGGACTACTGGTTGCGGGGCGCGTCGGTGGGCAGGGCCGGGGGATCTTGTCAGCGCTTCCCTCCGCCCCGCTCCATCTCCAACACCTCACCGAGTTCCCAGGGCTCCTGTCCCGCGTTTGCGCCTTGGCGACCTGCTGCCCGTAGAGCGCAGTTGCTGGACGCGACGCTGCGGGAAAAGGGAGTCAGTCTGGGGTCTGGATTCTTATTCATCCAAGGACACGCGTGGGGAGGGGCCGCGCGCGGGGACAAGGACTTCTCCCGACTCCTTCCGGGGATGTCTTCGTCCATAGACGCGCGGTTTCCAAATTAGCCTGGTGTCCAAGTGAGTTAGTTGCTACCTGCGACTGTGGCGCACACCTTCGTATGAGAAAGCCTGGACAGAGAGCCCCCGGGGGAGCCCGCCACTTCTGCGCCTGCTTCCTCATCTCTCGCCAGGGACCAACCCTTGCAAGCCCGGCGGACGCCCCTCGGTCTCCCGCACCAAGGAGGGACCCTGGAGAGCCTTCCAGTCGCCCGCAGCAACGCGGTCTCCCGCCCCGGGACTGGCGAGTGCAGATCCTTCCAAGGTGTACGCGGGTTGGGTACTCGTGTCCTGCGCCGTCACAGTCTGAAGGGGCGCGCCCAGACCTCCGCCCTGGCGACCCCCAGGAGTAACCAGCCGGAGCAGACAGGCTCCGGGGGGCCGACTAGCTTCCAGGCGCTGGGCGGCATCCCCGCCCCGCGCCCCTTTGTGAGGCCGCCTGCGGGCCCCATGCTGTCCACCGGGGGCCAGTACACCGTGAAGAAGAGGAAAAAAGCCGTGCCCAAGAGGTATGTGCGTGGCAGAGGTGGGGGGGTGGGAGGGCAGCGAAGACCCGGAAACCTGGTTGGGGTTGCGGAGGGGGTCTTAGTCCTCCCGCCGCTCTCAACCCGGTTCTCTGCGGGTCTCCCGGGGGTTCGATCGCCGACTTTATCGACTCGGGAAGGATAGATTTCGTTTGAGTCCCCTCCTCACCCCTGACACCCCTGCTGGGTTCTTGACAAATTGGAAGCCGAATTCGGCCTGGGGTCGGGCTGGTGACGCTAGTTCCTGGGAATCACCGGGTTTCGGGGTTAGTGACCTGTGCCTCTGGGGTCCGCGCCCGGGACTAAGGCTGGGTTTTCCGAGCGCGCAGACGTGCGGTAGGGGTTCCGGATCACAGTGAGGCTGGAAGGGACAGGTCTGCAGGTATGGGAGACCCTACCCCTTTACAGACTAGATGCCGAGGCCTGCTGGGAGAGGACCCCTACGGGGTGAGGACCCCTGCGGGTGTGTGTCTGGCCCGAACTGACCCGGAGGGGTCCCCTCCAGGCCCTGTGGGGGTGGCGGGAGGATGCTTCTGAGTACAGTGGATCGAAAGTCCAGTGAAGGAGAGGCTCCTTGGGCAGAGCCCCTGGCCAGAACTCCGAGGGTCTTTGGGCGGCCCCTGAGGCTGCAAGGAGCCGCGCGGTCTTCCGAGCGCCTCCCAGGCCCTGGAGACTCGCGCTTCTCAGGGGGCGCAGTGTTCTCAGTGCCACAGGCGCGTCCATGTCTGAGAAATTTCTAGTTACATTTATTTTTTAAATACAAAAAATGCCTTGAGACAAGCAAGATACAAAAGAGAAATTGTTCCATGATTCCATTCATATTGTGTCGATCTACCCAAAGCAGCCGGGAAGCGGGGCCGGAGGAGCGACTGATAGAAGGTTTGAGAGATGAAAAAGTCCTGGAACTAGACAGTGCTACTGGGGACCCAATATCGCGCGTGTACTTAACGCCACCGAATGGCACGCTTTAAAATTACTAATATGGCAGCATTTTTGTTATGTGTATTTTACCACATACACACAAAAAGAGCTACCGCGCAGCTTTTCCGACGGAGCGCCAGTATCCCAGAACGAAGCCTGTCAGACATTCTCTCTCTAGGTCAGCGAACTTGTAATCACTGGTTAATCGGAAAAGGCGCTTAAAATGGCGGGGATGAGAGTCTTTTGAGTAACTTACACAATTTATTTTAAGTGAACACACCAACATACATGAACTTGCCAATCTCGTGACGCTGGTCCATTTTACTGCACAAATCGTTCCCATAATGTACTGTCTGTCTACAGTTTAAAGAGATTGCATCACAATCCAGATATGAAACAGTTTTCTCCCGTGTTTCACAGAAATGCTTAATCCAACAGCAGCTGTTTTCTTCAACCAGGCTTCCTTGACTCTTTCTAAAGTACCCAGCATTGTTTTCTTAGAAACTATACTCTTGTTTCCTTAATAATTATAAACAAGAGCTGACATGAGATGGTCTGAGGACTTTGAACAATGATTCTCCGTTAGCACACAGCTCATTGTCTGCCATGCAAGAGTCATTTACTGGAGTAACGTCCTTCTTGTTTGCAAAACCTTACGCTCTTGCTTTCAGAATTATTTCAAATGTATTACTGCACTGGATCCTCAGGCTGGGTGGTAAGAAGGCTGCACCCTTACCTGCCACCTCACTTGGACCCAGCCTATCTCTGAAGTTTCTTGAAGAGTCTGGGATCCTACCTACAGACCAGGGCAGACCTTGTGGGACAGGTCACCTGGAGAGCAGACTCCACTTTGGGAGGTAGAGGGCTGAGTACTGAATCCCCTCTCCACCCCCTTGGCTGGCTGGTCTTCCCCAGAAACTGGGTCACAGCTGATGGTAGCATCCATGCTGCAGCCGCTCTCTCCGGTGGAGCCGGGATGCAGAGCCTGCACCTGCTTTGTGCGGCTTGCTAACAGCGTTGGTCTGTGTGTTCTCTCACTGTATTGTATGCAAATGCGCATGGTTTAAGTTCACATTGGAAAGAATTAGGACCTTGGACTTAAAGTCAATTTCCTTGTTAAATGAATAAGAGCCCTTGGGAGGTGTGCAGAGCAGAATGCAGCTGCCAACACCTGGTGCAATACTGCGTTCAGGATGCTGGTTCAGTGGGTAAAGAATCCGCCTGCAGTGCGAGGAGCTGCAGGAGACAAGGGTTTGATCCTGGATGGGGAAAATCCCCTGGAGGAGGAAGTGGCAACCCACTCCAGTATTCTTGCCGGGATAATTCCAAGGACGGAGGAGCCTGGAGGGCTGCTGTCCATGGGGTCTCAGAGTCAGACACGACTGAGCGCACATGACTCAGAATGCTCCAGAGACTCTGTGGCACCATTTGTCAGTCTGGAAGTGCTGCTGACAGCGTCGAGAACTCCTCCTCCATCTGCCCTTTAAATCTATGAGATGACCCTGGGTCTGAGCTTGGAGAGCCCCTCCCCCAGAGACACGTGCCCTCCCTTGATTTTAATGCAAGTCATCCATTCAGTTTGGGGACAGGCGTCTCCAGTGATGCAGGGTGTGTGTGTGTGTGTGTGTGTGGTTGAACATAAACCTCGGTTTAAAGCCTTATATCTGTGTGCAGTTGAATCCAGGTGCTCTGCACACACAAACTTCCGTACAAGGATTCACTGCTACAAGAGAACCAGGCTCTCCTGACTGGTTCCCAAGTGGCCTGAGCTGGGGCTTGTGAGTGGCACTGTTGCAGCCATTCACTCATCCACCAGATATTTTCACTAACTGTGCTATTTGCTCTAAGTTTTTTGCAAGTACCCTTTGCAGGCTATGGGGGGGTTCCCCTCAATTCCAACTGTGTTAAAAACTTTTGTGTTACTAAAGGATTTCACACTTTATCAAATACTTTCCTTCATCTCTTGAGATAATTATACTTTAACTTTTTAATGTAATGAACTACCTTAATGATTTTCTGATGTTGAACCAAATTGCATCGAGATAAGCTCAACCTGGTCACAAGGCATTGTTTTTTCATACTTCGGTGCGTTTGGTTTGTTATTTCTTATTCATTCATTTATTTTTGGCTGTGCTGGGCCTTCGTTGCTGCACAAGGGCTTTCTCCAGCTACTGCAAGCAGGGACTGATCTCCAGTTGCCACGTGCGGGCTCCTTACTGCAGTGACTTCTCTTGCTGCAGAGCACAGGCTTCACAGATTTGGTGCACAGGCTTAGTTGCTCTGTGACATGTAGACTCTTCTTGGATCAGGGATCGAAGCCACATCCTCTGCATTGGCAGGCGGATTCTTAACCACTGCACCACTGTGCAAGTCCTGGTTTGTTACTTTTAAACTTATGATTCAACATGTCTGCTTGTGAGTGAGATTTGCCTGTACTTTTTGTTTTTTGAACTATTCTTGTTAAATTTAGAAGTGAAGGTTATGCTAGTCTCATAAAAACCATTTAGGGATAGCTGCCCTTTTCAATTCTCTGTGTTTGTGTAAATTTGGACCTTTATTCCTTAGGTAGTCATGATGACTTAGACAGTAAAGAGTCTGCCTGCAAAGCAGGAGACCTGGGTTTGATCCCTGGGTTGAGAAGATCCCCTGGAGAAGGGAATGGCAACCCATTCCAGTACTCTTGCCTGGAAAATCCCATGGACCAAGGAGCCTGATAGGCTTCAGTCCGTGGGGTGGGAAAGAGTTGGACATGACTACGCAACTAACACACACATGCATTCCTTAAGTAGTTGATAGAAATCACCTTTGAGACATCTAAGCCTAGGAATTCCTTGTGGGAAGAATGTTTTGTGGGTAAACATTTTAAAATGTTTTCCTATTTATCATTTTTATTGATGTGATTTACCTATAGAGAAATGGTCAGATCTGAGTTAACCATTCAGTCAGCTTAATGAAAAGATATCAAAATATAGAACATTTCCTTAACCCCAGAAAGTTCTTCCAGCTCCTCAGAGCAAACTTTGATCTGGCTCTTACCACAAGGGGTTAGGGTTTTCCCAATCTAGAATTGCCTAGAAGTAGAATCATACAGTGTGCACTTTTTTGAGTCTGATTTCTTTTACAATTAAATTTCATCCATGTTACTACAAGTATGAGTGGTTTATTCCTCTCCATGGTCAATTATTTTATTTTATTAATGTCTGAGTTTTAAAATCCTTTTTTTTATAGTTGGACATCTGGACTGACTCCAGCTTGGGGCCGTTATGTACAAACTGCTATGAAGATTCTTGTATAAAGCTTTTAGTGAACATATATTTTTGTTTCATTCAAATAAGTACCCAGGAGTATAATTGTTAGGTAATATTTAACATTTTAAGAAACTGTGAAATAGTTTTCCAGTGAATTAGAATTCCAGTTGATTTAGGGAGTGGCCAAGATGGCAGAGTAAGAAGACCCTAAGCTCACCTTCTCCAACAGGAACACCAAAGTTACAACTGTTTACAAAGCAGCTATTGATGAGAAAGACCTGAAAGCTAGGAGAAAAGATCTTCTACAACTAAAGATATAAAAAAGAAACCACAACAAGATGTGAGGAGGCAGAGTCGGGGATTGGTCAAGTTCAATATCCCAGGTAGGCAACTCACCTATGGGAGGATAATTACAGTTGCAAGAGGTTCTCCCTAAGGAGTGAGGAGTCCTGGGGCTCCTGCACTGGGCAGACAAGCCTCCAGAAGTTTGGCTTTGAAGGCCAGCAGGGTTTACTTTCAGGAGAGCCAGAGGGCTATAGAAAATAGAGACCCCACTCTCAAAGGGTGTACAGAAAGTCTTGTGCATTCCAGGACCCTGGACAGAAGCAGTCATTTGAAAGGACACTGGGTCAGACCCACCTGCTGATCTTAGAGAGTCTCCTGGAGAGACAGGAAGCAACTGCAGCTCACCCTGGGGGCACAGACAGGGGGAGAGCCATTTGTGGGAGTTTGCTCTACCACTGGTACTGACAAGTACCGTTGTACTTGTCTTCAGTTCAGTTCAGTTCACTCGCTCAGTCATGTCCGACTCTTTGTGACCCCATGAATTGCAGCATGCCAGGCCTCCCTGTCCATCACCAACTCCCAGAGTTCACTGAAACTCATGTCCATCAAGTCAGTGATGCCATCCAGCCATCTCATCCTCTGTCGTCCCCTTCTCCTCCTGCCCACAATCCCTCTCAGCATCAGAGTCTTCTCCGATGAGTCAACTCTTTGCATGAGGTGGCCAAAGTACTGGAGTTTCAGCTTTAGCATCAGTCCTTCCAAAGAACACCCAGGACTGATCTCCTTTAGAATGGTCAAGTTGGACCTCCTTGCAGTCCAAGGGACTCTCAAGAGTCTTCTCCAACACCACAGTTCAAAAGCATCAGTTCTTCGGCACTCAGCTTTCTTCACAGTCCAACTCTCACATCCATACATGACCACTGGAAAAACCATAGCCTTGACTAGACGGACCTTTGTTGGCAAAGTAATGTCTCTGATTTTCAATATGCTGTCTAGGTTGGTCATAACTTTCCTTTCAAGGAGAAAGCGTCTTTTAATTTCATGGCTGCAATCACCATCTGCAGTGATTTTGGAGCCCAAAAAAATAAAGTCTGACACTGTTTCCACTGTTTCCCCATTTATTTGCCATGAAGTGATGGGACCAGATGCCATGATCTTAGTTTTCTGAATGTTGAGCTTTTTTTTTTTTTTTTTTAACCATTTTATTTATTTATTTTATTTTTTATTTTTTAAATTTTATTTAATTTTAAACTTTACATAATTGTATTAGTTTTGCCAAATATCAAAATGAATCCACCACAGGTATACATGTGTTCCCCATCCTGAACCCTCCTCCCTCCTCCCTCCCCATACCATCCCTCTGGGTCGTCCCAGTGCACTAGCCCCAAGCATCCAGTATCAAAAATATGGAACGCTTCACGAATTTGGGTGTCATCCTTGTGCAGGGGCCATGCTAATCTTCTCTGTATCATTCCAATTTTAGTATATGTGCTGGCGAAGCAAGCACTGAATGTTGAGCTTTAAGCCAACTTCTTCACTCTCCACTTTCACTTTCATCAAGAGGCTCTTTAGTTCTTCACTTTCTGCCATAAGGGTGGTGTCATCTGCATATCTGAGGTTATTGATATTTCTCCCAGCAATCTTGATTCCAGCTTGTGCTTCTTCCAGCCCAGCGTTTCTCATGATGTACTCTGCATAAAAGTTAAATAAGCAGGCTGTCTTACTGTACTTGTACTCCTTCTAGCTTATTAGTGCTAGGAGCAGTCCCACACACCAGCGTGTTGGAACCAGTCCTGGGAGCCTCAGGATAAGCCTGCTGCATAGGACACAGCCCACCCACCAGCAGACTAACTTCAACGGTGGGGCATCTTGGACCCTCAACCAGCTGCTCTAGGATCTGGACGCACCTACCAGAGTACCAACACCATCTTTGGGATACTCCAGACCCCAGAGCCAGCTGTGTCAGGAACCAGTCCAGCCCACCAGCAGGTGGACACTAGATCCAGGAGTCTCAGAATCTAACTCCACATGCCAGTGGGCCAGCAGCAGCTCCAGGGCCCCCAGAGTCTCTGCAGCCAACAGCCTCATGACCCAGGCCCACCCCCAGGGGCCAGCAGCCTCAACAAAAAGCAGGGCTTGTCAACCAGATGGGGGACCAGCCAAGTCTCCCAGGCCTCCCACATAGCCCATCACAACAGAAGGACCCATGCAGCCCATCTCGGGTATCCCTGGGCCAGAGGGGAGTGCACCACTGGGACACATAGAGCATCTCCCACAAAAAGCCACTTATTCAAGGTCAGCAAATATAACCAACTTATGAAATACACAAAATTGAAAACATGAGGTGACCGAGGAATCTATTCGAAATGAAAGAACTCAGCCTTGTAAGCTTGTCACAGGAGCTAGAAACACAGGTCATCTGTATTTTACTCTGAGCTTTGGACAATGAAAGTTCAGTGGAAGTGAAATGGAGATGAAAAATCTACCTGTTGAAGAGTTCAAGGTATTGATCAAAGATGGTCAAAGAACTGGGGAGAAAAATAAAAGAGAAGTTAAGAGTTTTAACAAAGGATTAGAAAATATAAAGAAGAAAGAGAGATGAAGAATACAGTAACTGAAATAAAAAATACACTAGAAGTAATCAACAGTAGATTATATGATACAGGGGACAGATCAATGAACTGGAAGACAGAGTAGTAGAAATCACTGAAGCTGAACAGAAAAAAAGAAGAAAAGATTAAAAGAAGTGAGGACAATTTAAGAGACTTCTGGAACAACATCAAGGGTACTAACGTTCACATTATAGGGGTCCTGAAAGGAGAAAAGAGAGAGTAAGGGGCAGAGAACACAGGTAAAAGCATAATAGCTGAAAACTTCCCTAACCTGCAAAAAGAGAGAAATATTCAAGTTCAGGAGGCTCAGAGAGTCCCAAACAAGATCAACCCAAACAAGACCATGCCAAGATATCCTGTATTTAAAAAGGCAAAAGTTAAATATAGGGACTATTAAAAGCAGCAGGGAAAAGCAACAAGTAACATACAAGGAACTGTCATGAGGTTATTAGTTGACTTTTTCAGCAGAAACCCTGCAGACCAGAAGGGAGTGGCACAATATAGCTAAAATCATGAAAGGGAAAGACCTATATTCAATACTCTATGTGGCAAGGCTCTCATTCGGATTGGATGGAGAGATCAAAAGTTTACAGACTAGCAGAAACTAAGAGCTCTGCACCATCAAACCAGTTTTGTAAGAAATGTGAAAGGGGCTTCTCCAAGCAGAATAGCAAAGGACGCAACAAGAAATATGAAAGTTACAAAAGGAAAAATCCTTTTGCTAAACGTAAATATACAGTCATGGTAGCAAATCAACCGGATACAAGGCTGGTAGAAAGGTTAAGATTCAATGTGGTAAAGCCATCTCTGTCCGCCATGCTTTGGTAATTGTCCTCTTTCCTTTCTTCCTCCGGAGTTAATACCGTTAGCACTTCATGTCTTTTTGTGCCTTATCAGCTGTACTTTATTTTTCAGCGGTTGCCATAAGGTTGAAATGTAAATCTTATTACTAAATACCTCCATGGGTGTTGTACATACCTCCCTCAGTAACCTGATGTTTCCTGTCCCAGTCTTTGCGCTGTTGTTTTGATACGTTTCACTTCTACCCCACAGGCAACACTACTAATTTTTCTTTGAGCAGTCAAGTATCTTTCAAATGAAATTTGCCTAGTTCTTAACCTCATTTTTATCAGCAACAACATTGTTCATTCTTTCACGTAGATCCACATTTTTGTCTAGTAACATTTTCCTCCAGCTTAAGCTATTCTTTAGTACTTATTATAGCTCAGATATTCTGTAGATACATTCTTTACAGTTTTGTTTGTCTGAGAATGTCTTTACTTTGCTCTCTCTCTTGAAGGACCTTCTCCAGATTGGGATTCTGGGTTGTCTCCTGCTCCCAGGGTGTTGCCTTCTGGAGCACATGCTTTCTGGTGATAAGCCCGCATCCATTCTCTTTATTCATCTGTGTGTAATCTTTTTCCACTGGCTGCTTTTAGAGCTTTCTCTCCATCACTGGTTTTCAGCAATTTGATTATATTTTGATCTGGGGCGTGTGTGTGTGTGTGCAAAGAAAGTCTACAGATTGATAGATACAGATACAGACTATATGGTTGTGCATGTGGCTCAATTATTAATAAGGTATAATTTCCATCTTCTCTGTGTTGATTGCAATATAGAGATTTCCTAACTTAATATGAATGCAAATGTGTCAGGCCATGGGAAATGAGGAGGGACAAATAATCAAAGCATCAGGCCTGGTGCTCTGAGGGCCACCAGGTCTAACCTGCATGTACCATGTGAGACAGCCCCGTCTGTGACCAAGGTCCGCAGCCAGGAGGGCAGTGGGCAGAGCTGCAACAGGGCTTTATAGACCAACAGAAGCTAAAACTAGAGACAGGGCTCCTGCCTCAGAAACTCCAGGGATTTTAGAATTCCAGGAGTCTCGTGAGTAATGCAGAAGTGAAATTGCAAAGGGAAGGGATAAACTGGGAGATATACATACAACTGTACATAAAGAAGATAACTTTATACACAAGAAACTCTACTCAACACTCTAATGACCTAATAGAATCTAAAAAAGAGTGGATATATATACATTTGTAACTGATTCATTTTGCTGTACATTTGAAACTAACACAACATTGTCAATCAACTACACTCCAATAAAAATTGTTTGCTTGTTTTTTAAATAAATTGCAGAGGAGGATGGGACGATGACCACTTTTCTCTTTCTGCAAGTCCTAGGCCACAACCTCCAGAGGGTGCTAAGTCCAACCCTTCTAAACGACACCGGGACCGCCTCAATCAAGAGCTGGGCAAACTCAGCAGCTTGCTGCCCTTCCCCGAAGATGTGCGAGCCCGACTTGACAAGCTCTCCGTCCTCAGGCTGATCGTGGGCTACCTGAAGGTGAAGAGCTACTTCACAGGTAGGTGGCAGCTGTGATTCCAAGACAAGACGTGAGTGGAGGCCATGGACACCAGCGCTTGGGGTTAGCTTTCTGTACAGGCAAAAGCTACGTCATTGCTTTTGAATCTCAGGCAGAGGTGGGAGGTACCATGCCCAACACAGGTGTGATGGGTGAACCAGAACACAGATGTGTCAGTGCCCAACCTGACGTGCGAATCCCAGGCTCCACGTCATCTCTCAAGCTGCCCACAGAAGAGGCACGCAGGGTCCCTGCCTAGCTGTCTTCTGCACAGCAGCCTGAGTGTACACCCGTCTTCTTTCCTTCCTTTGCTTTGTCATTTCTTGTGAGAATCCAAGTGTTCCACCACCTTGCAGAACTTTGGCTCAGAAAGAAGGGCTCATTCTTCTGAAAGCAGGATATTTTTTTTCTTGTCTTCTGGGAAACTTCCTCTTCTAAACTTCTCTATCATGTGGTGGGCACAGTGTCCTGCTCCTGGACCCACTGCCCATTCACTTCTGTGTGCTGTTGCTGAACGACGAGGTGGTCTTAACCCCTTCCTGCAAATGAAACTTGTGTTCCAGGGATTGGGTGACGTGGGTGAGCACAGACGAGTTTGTTGTTCCCGTGTGCTCTGGAGGAGAGAGTGTGCCCTTCCAACTCTGAGAGCCAAGTTCTGGGAGAATGAACAGAAGAGTCTTGGACAGGATGTTGTGTTATAAATTGTTACAACTGCTCAAAAGAGAAATTCAAAAATTGATTAGATCTAGTTGACTCTGATAATTCACTGAGAATTAGGAAACTTTACCCCAAATGCAGTGGTAACTGTTTCTGTATAGTTGCTAAGTTGTGTCTGACTCTTTGCAACCCCATGGACTATAGCCTGCCAGGCTCCCCAGTCCATGGGATTCTCCAGGCAAGAATACTGGAGTGGGTTGCCATTTCCTCCTCCAGGGAGTAAGTGTTTAGTGCTGTACAATAATGCTGTGGAATGTCCACAGCATGGTCACACACCTTTGAGGTGGTGGCCACGGGCTGGGGCAGGGCTGCAGGCGCTCCTAAGGAGGTACCGGGTCTCACTTTGGTGCTGACAGTGTTTGGGAACTAGATAGGGGTGGTGGCTGCACAGTGTTTTCAATGTGCTAAATGCCACTGAACTGCTAGTTTAAGTTGGCTCATTTCATGTCACGTGAATTCCAAAAGGGCTGGAATTCTTTGTAGGGAGGGAGGCAGAGGGCCCAGCCCTCTCAGAACATGAAGGCCCTGAATGTCTTGCCTTCTGCTCACCTCTCTCCATCCCCAGGCTGTAGTGCCAGGGCCTGTCCACCTCCAGACATCCCCAGGGGGCGCCAAGGAGCATGGGAGATTGTCCTCACCCACTCAGCTGTGCTGGCAGGCTGCCAACAGCGGCAGACCCAACCTCTGCCCTGGGTCTGACCTCCCCACGAGTCATCCTGAAGGAAAATGTGCCTGTGTGTCCTTGATCTGCCCTGGAGAGCTGCTTTCTTCACAGGGTCACATGTTTTCACGTGAGACACCGTGGTCCTTACCCCAGACCAAATCTGGTCTGCTCAGAGCTCTGTGTCCAAGTCCTGGCTCTCCCACTAACTGCACATTCTTCCTCTGGGTCCCTCATCCGAATGGTGAGGGGACAGCCATTTCCCATCCAGGCAGGAGTGGAGCATCTGGGAGAGACATGTGTCACCTCAGGAGCCAGCTTGGGAAAACAGTGCTCACTCCTGCTGGACCCTCAAGAGGGCGGGAGGGCTGAGCCCAGGATCCACACCTACCGGGGCTCCTCCGAGGACATGTCGCTGTCCACTGGGTCCTGGCCCATCCCGGCCATGCAGTCCACTTGGCTGCCACTCTAATGGCCTAGCAGCCTCCTGCCATGGTCTGAGACTGGGGGCTAGGACCATCTTTCCCATTCTGGATAATGTAAAAGGCTGCCCTTCAAGGCCTTGCCTGGCCTTTCTCCTGTCCCCCACCTCCAGACCACTCATGGCTGTGACCTCCCATCTTCATCCCCTGCCTTACCCCAGCACCCCCAGAGTCCCTGGCCCTCCTCTCCTCCCCACTGGGTCCCCTCCTTCCTCCTCTTCTCCTCTTCCCCTGCTTCCTGGCCTTTTGTGACATCCTTGATGGCTCTGGCCATCCAGTCAAGAAGATTCTGGGACTGTCCTTGTGTTCCTCCCAAGATGCCTGAAAGGGCAGAGGCTAGTTTGCCTTCATCATTTACTGTCTAGGAAACAAAGAGAGCCTCTTCATGGATCATGGCCTTGTCATAGCGAGAGGGGAAAACAACAGAATGGGAAAGACTAGAGATCTCGTCAAGAAAATTGGAGATATCAAGGGAATATTTCATGTAAGGATGGGCACGATACAGGGCAGTAAAAGTAAGGACCTAACAGGGGCAAAAGAAATTAAGAAGAGGTGGCAGGAGTACACAGAAGAACTATACAAAAAAAAAAAAAAAAAGGTCCTAATGACCAGGGTAACCACAGTGGAGCGGTCACTCACCTAGAGCCAGACATCCTGGAGTGTGAAGTCAAGTGGGCATTAGGAAGCATCACTACAAACAAAGCTAGTGGAGGTGATGGAATTCCAGCTGAGCTGTTTCAAATCCTAAAAGATGATACTATGAAAGTGTTTCACTCAATATATCAGCAAATTTGGAAAACTCAGCAGTGGCCACAGGACTGGAAAAGGTCAGTTTTCATTTCAGTTCCAAGGAAGGGCAGAGTCAAGGAATGTTCAAACTACCATACAATTGCACTCATTTCAGATGCTAGCAAAGTAATGCTCAAAATTCTCCAAGTCAGGCTTCAGCAGTATGTGAACCAAGAACTTCCAGATACACAAGCTGGGTTTAGAAGATGCAGAAGAACCAGGAATCAAATTGCCAATATTCATCAGATTATAGAGAAAGCAAGAGAATTCCAGAAAAATATCTACTTCTGCCTCACTGACTATGCTAAAGCCTTTGACTGTGTGGATCTCAACAAACTGTGGAAAATTCTTTAAAGATAGAAATACCAGACCACCTTACCTGCATCTTGAAAAACTTGTAGGCAGGTCAAGAAGCAATAGTTAGAACCGGACATGGAACAACGGACTGGTTCCAAATTGGGAAAGGAGTTCGTCAAGGCTGTATATTGTCACCCTGTTTATTTAACTTAGATGCAGAGTACATCATGCTAAATGCCAGGCTGGATGAAGCACAAGCTGGAATCAAGATTGCTGGGGAAAATATCAGCAACCTCAGGTATGCAAATGATAGCACTCTAATGGCAGAAAGCAAAGAGGAACTAAAGAGCTTCTTGATGAAGGTGAAAGAGGAGAGTGAAAAAGCTGGCTTAAAACTCAACATTCAAACAACTAAGATCATGGCATCCAGTACCATCACTTCATGGAAAATAGAAGAGGAAAAAGTGGAAACAGTGACAGATTTTGTTTTCCAAAATCACTACGGATGGTGATTGCAACCATGAATTTAAAAGACGCTTACTCCTTGGAAGGAAAACTTTGACAAACCTAGACAGTGTATTAAAAAGCAGAGACATCACTTTGCCGACAAAGGTCTGTCTGGTCAAAGCTATGGTTTTTCCAGTGGTCATGTATGGATGTGAGAGTTAGACTATAAAGAAAGCTGAGCACCAAAGAATAGATGCTTTTGAATTGTGGTGCTGGATAAGACTCTTGAGAGTCCCTTGGACAGCAAGGAGATCAAACCAACAGTCCTAAAGGAAGTCAACTCTGAATATAGATTGGAAGGCCTGATGCTGAAGCTGAAGCTCCAATACTTTGGCCACCTGATGTGAAGAGCTGACTCATTCAAAAAGACCCTGATGCTGGGGAAAAAATTGAGGGCAAGAGGAGAAGAGGGCAGCAGAACACAAGATAGTTGGATGGCATCACTGACTCAATGGATCTGAGTTTGAGCTGACTCTGGGCAATAGTAAAGGACAGGGAGCCTGGTGTGCTGCAGTCTAGGCTGTTGCAAAGAATCAGGCATGACTTAACAGCTGAACAACAATGATCAGCAGGTGCATTTCAGTCAGGACACTCTGGGCTGCCAGTAGCAGAAACCACAACTCCAACCGCTCTGGGCAGATGTCAACTCAGTCCCAGACTGGGACCAGCAATGAGGAGACTTGTTCACTGGGAGCAGAGAGGAGGGGACCCCAAAGGTGGTCCCTCCTGCCAAGACTGTCCACCAGGTGGGCAGTGAGGAGCGTGCAAACCCCCGGAGGTGGGAAGGCAGGCAGCAGAGCAGGGGAGCCGGCCAAGTGCACACGGCGCCCCAGACTGTGACATGCACTTGCCCGTGGGACAGATTGCAGTCACCATGGGAGTGTGGGAGGTTGGCTTTGTACCTGTATCTCAGACAGGCTCTCAGGGCCCAGCCCCAGACCACACCTTGAGCAGTGAGGGTCCATACCCGGCCTTTCACTGGTCACTTGAGAAGTGGCAACAATAAAAGCTAAGATGGGCCTGGACATCTAGTCCTGCAATTAGACAGGCACTCATCCCCCCAGGGACTCTGGAGATGCCAGGAGAGGCTCTGCAGACCAGGACTGCAGAGCAACCATCTGCTTGGACGTGGTTGGGGGATTTCCCTCCACTTACTCCCTACTCCCCTCCCACGACCCTGCCCCAAGGCTCCAGAAGCTGGCAGAGTGCAGAGCTTCCCAGGAGCAAGGGATGTGAGCAGAGTCTCTTTGCGTTCCTGTGGCACCCCTCCCAGCACAAGGAGAGCTCCCCCACTGGCACATTTCTTCTTCCAACCTCTCTAATGCAGTCGCTGACCTAAAGTCTGAAGTTGACCTAATGGGCTTTGACTCAAGATCTGTGTGGCTCTGGGAATATTGTGATTTATTCTGACCATGTTGTGTCAACCGTGATCTTTCTCTCCCACCCTCAGTACCTCCTGCCCTCATGCCATTTCTCTGTCCAGCCACTGGATGGTCAGTAAATGGAGTAGATGTGTCCACCTGCTTCAGGGGGCATTTCCCTGTGTCCCCACCTCCAGAAGGGCCATGTGCCAACAATGTCACTACTAAAGGTTAACCCTTGTTACCTGATACATGCTCACCACTCTGGTTTCTCACTCTTTCTCTGTGACTCAGCATCCGTGAGACAGAAGTGTCATTTCTGAGCATCCTCTCTGAGCCAGGCCTTCTGTGCAGGTATCTGACTGTGGTACCCTGTCACCATATTCCAGTCAGATGAGGAAAGATGACCTCAGAGAGGTCAAGAATACACCAAGGTGGCAGAGCAGCCAGAGACAGAGCTAGGGCCCAGCCAGCTCCGCACTGGGCAGAGCCTCTTCTGCCACAGAAGGAAGTAGTATGACACCGTGAACTTGAGCTGGAGGAGACTGGGTGGGCATCACCTGGGCCTTGGACTCTCTGGGGCTCACTGTCCTGTAGAGAAAGCAGGTGAGGAGGTTCTGCCGGAGAGATGGGAAAAGCACATGGCTGGACAGGAGCCCACTGCTCATGCCTCTGGGGACCTGGGGGATGGCCTGCTGGGGCTGCCCTGCCTGGCGGACAAGCACATTACCCCTCAGCATGGCAGGAGGCTAAGGAGCCTGAGAAGGGGTGTGTGTAGAATCAGAGGGTGTGGGCACTCTGGACCCCTGCCAGCCTGAAGCCTGCCCAGATGTCTCACTTTGAAGAGAAGAAAGTCCTATTTCTCAGGACTCCTTGGTGCAAGGCTGCTGGAGCATGGAATTCCTTCTGCAGAATTCCTCCCTCCCACACCTTTATCCTCCCAGACAACCAGCAACATCTGACCCGGGGATGCTGCAGGGGTCCTGGCCCAGAGCTCACAGGTAGGGATACCCCTGGTCTCCACTGGACTCTGTGATGACAAAGAAGGCTGTTTGTTTGTTATTGAGTTGCTAAATAATAAAATGACACACAGATCTCTTCAAACAAATGACTTTCTTCTAATTTCAAGCCAGACTCAGCTGTTTCTCAAGACTGCTCCATCTCTGATGCTGGTCTGGACAAGCACAGGCAGCTTCAGCAGCCTTTGGATTTCTTTCCAAGAATCAGAGCCGTATCACTTAACAGGTATTTTTGTGGCTGTAAGATGCTTTCCTTGAAGAAGAGCTGTGCCTATGAGATCATTAAACATGTTTATTCATTTTTAATCTTTGGATCTTTTTTCTTATCAAATATTTCTGAAGAGGTGTTCACTACAGACATAGAGATGGTGATCCATTCCTTGAAAGTAGAAAAGAGGCTTGGAGCATCACTGAGGGCTTCTGCTCTGCTAGGGTACTCGTGAGATCGGTGTGTGTTCTGAGAGGCTGGAATCTTGTGTGTTCCTGTGACCCAAGACCCTGGCATCTCCTCCATGGTGTGTCTACTCCGCCTCCGGTTGCCTGTGACATTCTCTCCTCAAGCCCCTCCACGCTTCCATTGTTTCTTGACCAGGACACACTTTCCTTTTTTCTGAACATCCTGAAGCAGAGCGTGTGATATGCAGCTGCTCAGCTGACCCCTCCGGACCGAGTTTCCCGCTCTTTTTCAGTCCCTGCCGTCACTGCTCTCCAGCAGTTCCCTCTTTGAGTGACATGAGCCACCACCCCGAATCCTCAGCCAGAGCACAGGGGTTTGGGGGCTTTGGGTTGGGCTGAGCCACCCCAGTGAAGGATGATTTCTGCACCAGTGTTAACAGCCCGTCACCACCTCTTATTTTATACTGAAAAGAAAATGCTACCAAAACACTGAATCATAAGATCTCTCTGTGGCTTTTGGATTTTCATCTTGCTTTTCCCCATATTTCCTGAAATCTGAAAGGTGCTAAGTGCAGTTCACCAGAGGGACATGTCTTCAAGGCCCCTTCCTACAGTTCGGATTTGTATTCATCTCTCGCTTCCTGCAATGTTTGCAGGCAACAGCCTGGGTCTCCTTGGGAAGGACTGGTGAGACCTTGGGCTGGGGTGGGACTCACCTGGAGACAAAAGCATGGAAATGGGAGCAGCCTTTCACCCGCTTCAGGATGTGTATGGCCTCAGAGACTGGGACAGGAGGAAGGTTCTGGGCTCCGTGACGAGGAACGGGACCCTGAGTGCACGGCGGGGAGGTGCACGCAAGCTGTGCCTTTGGGGACATCCTGGGGTGAGCTCTGGCAGAAAGCACTGGCTGTCGGCATCTTGCCCATCCTTCAAGGGCTGTTCCACGTGCTGTTTCTTCCAGGAAGACATCCTGGAGCTGGGGGTCCCTCCCGCTGGATGGAGCACCTCAGGCCACAGCACTTCAGGTGGTGCTTTCTACCCACCACCTCCGAGCCCAAAAGTGCCTCTCTCACCATTCCCGTGTTCTTCACGCAGCCTTAAACACAGCCCGTCTTTGGTAAACATTTGAGAGGAATGGAAGGAAAACATCTGGGGGCTTGAGTGAAATAGCTGGTCAACGAAAGCCAGACATCTTAATAGTAGTTTGTCTTACCCAACTGCAGGTGCTTTTCCTTCAGGAGGTTTGAGGAAGGAAAAAAATACATTTGTCAAGACATTAAGTTTGTAGATAAAGAGGAATGTGTTGACTCTTTGG
Source organism: Bos javanicus (assembly GCF_032452875.1). Lineage (NCBI taxonomy): Eukaryota > Metazoa > Chordata > Mammalia > Artiodactyla > Bovidae > Bos > Bos javanicus. The sequence continues at coordinate 146,276,655 of NC_083868.1, read as the reverse complement.
CTGGAAGAAGCTTAATGAGAGCAACAGAGGAGAAAGAAGGGTGGGGAGGGGGCTTATCTACGGGGGCCAGGTTTCCCTCCTTCAGGAAGCTCGTGTCCCTGAGGAATAATACTAACGTATGTAACATAATACAGTGATACCTGGACTAGGGGGCATTTTGAGCCTTAAATCCCTTGATTGCAAAAACCGTCTTCAGAGTCTGGGGAACACGGCAGCCATTCGTCCTGCCTCTAATAGGACTTGGGTTCGAGGGTCACAGGCAAGGGAAGGAGCAGCTGCCCTGGACAGACCCCAGAGTTTGGGGTCACCTTTTCTCTGTGCTTGTCCTCTGTTCCACAAATCCAAGGTGAGTACCTTCCAACCATAAATTCCAAACCCCATTTCCCTGTATATGTAAAAACAAAGAGAACACAGCCCCATGAGGCACACAGCTCCATTCTATACAGATCATGGACTGAGTTTGTATCAGTCCGTGTTGCTCTGATGTCCAGAATCTGTTGTGTTGGTGTACTGTGGCCAAGTCCATGTGACAAAAGGAAAGCCCTCTTCCTGAGGACTTTTAACGAGCTTGCTAGTGCGTCTTTGCCACGTTCCCGAAGACTTTAGAAGTTCACACGTGATGCTGTTTTCTGTGTAAACTAAAGGACGACTTGTTTATGAGGCAAGTGCCAACCTGTGTTTCTAATGTCAGACACTGTTCCACTACTTATGCATGTGCTGGTCCGATAGGGTTTTTTAGATAAGGCTTTTTTGTTTTCAGACTTCATCTTTGAGATAAAAAAATACAGTCACCAATATTACTGATGATTCTAAGGGGAGGAGTTTCCAAAGTTTGCACTGAAGAGTCATTCATTGTCAAATAAATTTTGAAATTACCTCCTTATCTGCATTAGTAATAAATCTTGTGTTTACCCAGCTAAATATCTCTGGGACTCATACAGTCAGTCTTACTTAAAGAGAACACCAAGAAATGTGAAATGAAAAAAACCTTGGCTCATTTTTCTGGCTCACTGCTAGAACTCAGGGTGGTTTGTATAGAATGGATATACCTGTGTACCTCGTGGGGCCATGTTCTTTTTGTTTTACAGATACAGGGAAATGGGGTTTGGAATTTATGGTTGGAGGACACTCACCTTAGATTTGTGGAATAGAGGACAAGGACAGAGAAGTGACCCCCAGCCCCTGAGGCCTGTCCAGGGAACCTGCTTCTTCCCTTGCCTGTGATCCCCGAACCCAAGTCCTGTTGCTTTCCTTGTGCACAAACACGACAATGATCTCAGCCCTTGGCAATGCCAGGATAAAGGCCCAGCATGTGACATCTGTCTGCCCACCTCACCCTGCAGAGCACGTGAAGGCACATCACACTCTGGGCTCTTCTGCAGGTGCTGGGGCTCACGGGGAGCAAAGACCTGTCAGCACGGAGGTTAGGAGTGGAGGAAGCAGACTGTGAATCCAGAGACAGATGCACAATAAGACATCAGGTGCAGGTTCAGCGGGGCTGCTGAGGGGGCCAGGGCAGAGTGGCAGGTGCTACTGATCAACACTGTGGAGCGGGAGGCCACTTGAGGACAGCTGAGCCCATACGGCACGTGAAGGAGGAGCCCTCTGGCAGAGGGCAGTACCTGAAGGGCTCCTGGCACAGGGGCATGGACTGTTCTGAAAACAGTGAAAAGGCTGGGGCCCAGAAGGGCAGAGGGCAAGCTCCAAGGAGCCGGTCCCAGGAAACGTCATGGAACACAGCTGTGCACGGTCCTGACTACAACCTCTGAGACTACAGGGAAGCTGTTTCCTTGCTAACTCCAATTACTCAAAATCAAACTGATACATCATGGTCAGGATTATGATTTTGTCTTGTGATGTGAAGCTTTTGGATGCTTCTGAGCAGGGAAGTGGCATCATGTGCTGTGCAAGTGCAAGAGATGCTACATCAGCTGCCGCTCAGAAGCCTGATTGCCTGGGACAAAGGTAGAAGTAGGGAGATCAGTGAGGAGGCTGGTGTCTTGGTCCAGTGAGAGCTGGTGTTTCAGACCAAGATGGGTGGAGGTGATGAAACAAAGGCAGCTTCCTATCACAGGCTGTATGGGTTGCTCTAGCCTGGTCTGATGGGTCAGGCAGAAACAGCACATGACCCCTGTGTACTACTAGGAGACGGAGGAGCAAGTAACTTTCATCAGGAGAAATGGCGAGTCTTCCTCAGAGGAGGCAGCATTTGGAATTGAATGAATGCTTTGCCTGCAGAGAAGCTTTCAGTAAGAACTGTTCAGACAAAGAGGGAAATGATGCCCTATTCCCAGGTGGAGGGGCAGGTTTTAATTACATGGCCACTCTCGCTGGAGCCTTTGGGGAAGAGCGCAAGGTGCCAGGGGACAGAGCCGCATCTGCCATTCTGAGCTGAGAACCAGGGTCACCTGGGTTCTCCTGTCTGCCCCAGGTGGACAGAACATCTTCATAACACCTGTTCTCTTTCTCAGCCACCCTAAAGGACGGCAGTGTGGACTGCTCTGCTGACCCATCCATGAACCCCAGAAGAGAGCACCCTTTTGCACAGGCCCATGGAGAATTGTTTTCTGAAGGAGACTTGCTTCTTCAGGTATTGTATGAATTGACATCTGTACTTTCTATCAGTGGTTATGAATCGTAACAGAATCAAGCTCCAGAGTTTTCCAAAAAACTCTTTGTTTCAGCTCTTGTTGAAGTGTCTTTAATTATTGTGTCAAAATCCTGTTTGAGTGTTCTATATCTAGTTTTCCGTTTTGGACAGTTCTATACTCATACTGCATGTGGGTGGGAGTCACACAGGGGCAGGAAGAGCTGGGAACCATGGATGCCAGGCCCTGGTGGCCACTTGCTAGTCAAGTGTGGGTGCCTCCCCCCAAGAGGGGTTCTCCATCTGAGCTTTTTAGGGCCTGAGCATGGAGAACATGCAGGGCCCTGGGCAACTGGCCACAGAAGCAGCTGGGCCTCTTCTTCAGGGAAGAAAAGATCACTGCATCCTTATTTATATGGTGTTGGCTTATTTATCTGCTGAGGATTCAGTCTCAGCACAGTCCAGGCAAGAGTACTGGAGTGGGTTGCCATTGCCTTCTCCCTCAGCACAGTCACTCTATCTTAAAGTCTTAAAAGTCGGTTATTCTCTCCACTGAAGAGTGAAAGGTTGTTGTTGAATCACGCGAATACACCGGGATTCTTGGCCCCCAGAGAAGAATTCAATCCAGGGCCAGAGACGAGGCTTGATCGCTCAGAGCTTTTGTGTAATAAAGTTTTATTAAAGTATAAAGGAGATAGAGAAAGCTTCTGACATAGGCATCAGAAGGGGGCAGAAAGAGTACCCACTTGCTATTGTTAACAATGAAGTTATATATTCCAAAGACTGTCTGGAGGTTGTAAAGACCTCACCAGACCTACTCCCATAATTTACATTTTAAGATAACAGAATTAGCCAGAAGGTTTAATCCAAAGACTGTCCTTAGGCAGGATACATTATTGTTATATAATCCTAAGGAATGTGGAGAAAGAAAAAAAGTTTGTCCTTTCTTCCTCGTTGAGAATTCCAGAACCCTCTCTCCTTGGGGACCCCTAGACTCCCTATCAACCTGCCTAGGAAATGACTCTTTCATTCCCCACTTTTCTTTTAGGAGAATTATGTTGCCTAGGGAAAAGGGGCGTCATTCTCATTCCATAACTGCTTCCGAGCTGACAAGGGGCGTTGTCCCTAAATTGGTGAGGCAACATATTCTCCTAATCCTCATATTGAGGATATCTGATCCAGGGACCCCAAATAGTAGCTGGAGGAAGTTGCAACAGTAGCAGGAGTTTGAGCAATCATTTGTAATTTAAAAGCTTTCAAGCGGCTAGATACAAATCCAGTTATACAATTACAGTTGCAGGCAACATAGTCACTAAAACAAGTTAAAATTGAAATTAAAAGTCACATTATGTCCATAGTTAAAGTGCAAAGTGTTGCACCAGTCCATTTTAGGGTTGGTAGATGTCATCAGATGAAGAAGAGGCGTCACATGTGATTGTTGTCAAAGGTATTCATAGACTTGGAGAAAGTCTTTTCCTTGAAGTGGGGATGTCCACCACGGGAAGCCTTCCACTGATGAAGAGGGGAGTGCTCCGCAGACCCAGCAGTTAGACCGATTGTGGAATGCAGCATAGGAGTGAGCCCAGGACAGGAAGACATTGTCTTGAGGATCCAACGGCAGACTCAGGATATTTGGAGTCAGCAGAAGTAGACTCACATAGATTATCAGGCCCATCCGCTGCCCCTTTGCTTAACTCTAGAGCTCGGGTCAGAGCCACAAGCTCCACTAACTGAGCACTCGTTCCCTGGGGGAGAGATTTTGCCTCCAAAACCTGTTCAGCAGTCACCATGGCGTAACCTGCTTTACGCTTTCCATCCCGAACAAAAGAACTGCCATCTGTAAATATTTCCATGTCAGGATTGTCTAATGGGGTATCCTTTAGATCCTCCCGAGCTGCATAGTTTAAAGTTAGGAATTGAGAACAATCGTGGTCAGGTGTTTCATTTTCCTTCTCAGGAAGGAAAGTGGCAGGATTTAAATTTCCACAAACTTTAAGCTTAGTTACTGGTCCTTCTAACAACAATGACTGATACTTAAGAAGCCTACTGTCTGTCATCCAAATATTAACCTTAGAATTTAAGATTCCACTCATATCATGAGAAGTCAGTACAGTAAGGTTTCGTCCATTAATTATTTTTAAAGCTTCAGGTGCTAATAAAGCCGCTGCCCCAATTACTCTTAGGCAGTGCGGCCACCCACGTGAAACTACATCTAATTCTCTGCTTAGATAAGCAATAGGTTGCTGGTGAGGCCCTTGGGGTTGTGTCAAAACTCCCAATGCCACACCTTTTCTTTCAGTGACAAACAAATTAAATTCTGACCCTGTGGACAAGCTCAGAGCTGGAGCTTGCAGGAGAGCAGTCTGAAGAACCTTAAAAGCCTTTTGAGTTTCTGTTTGTCGGTTTGGACCTGCTGAGTTTCAGCTATAAGTTTATATATAAAGGCCGGGCAAGTTCCCCATAACCCAGAATCCAAATGCGACAGTAACCTGTAATTCCCAAAAATCCTCTCAATTGTCTTAAAGTCATAGGTAGGGGATGATTTAGTACAGGTTTAATTCTCTCAGGGCCTGTGGCCCTAGTTCCTTCTGATATGATTAGGCCCAGATATCTAACCGACTGTCAACAAAGCTGAGCCTTTTCTCTTGATGCCTTGTAACCACAGCCTGCCAGAAAGTTTAAGAAATCTTCTGAGGCTCGCAAACAAGCTTTCTCTGTCTCAGCACAGAGCAAAATATCATTTACATATTGTAACACCACTGCTTCAGAGCTATTAAAGTTTTGTAGATCCCATGACAAACTTTGTCCGAAAAAGTGAGGACTGTCATGAAATCCCTGGGGCAAAACTGTCCAGGTTAACTGAGAAGCTGGCTGCGTAGGGTCTTCAAAGGCAAACAGAAATTGACTTTTTTCCACCAAAGGCACTGAATAGAAGGCATCCTTTAAATCAATTACTGAGAAATATTTGGCCCATTCAGGAATTTCAGACAATAGAGTATAAGGATTACGCACCAGAGGGTGTAAAGGAACTACAGCCTTATTTATTATTCATAAATCTTGAACTAGTCTCCATTTACCATTCAATTTCTTTATACCCAAAATAGGAATGTTGCAAGGACTGCTACAGGGAATTAATAGTCCCTGCTCCTTTAAATTTTCAATGATGAGTTTTAACCCTTCCTTAACTTCAGGTTTCAGTGGATACTGCTTCTTATGTGGAAATACGTGTGGGTCTTTGAGCTTAACAACTACAGGAATAGCATTTTGTGCTCGATCCACAGATTTTCCATCAGCCCATACTCTAGGATTTACATTTTGTTCAACTAAAGGGAGAAAAAGGGAAGGCTCCATATTCATGAAAACAGAGGCATGGACCTTGCTCAGTATATCCCTCCCCAAAAGGGGTGAGGGAGATTCTGGCACAATCAGAAACTCGTGTGAAAACAGCACAGAATCCCAGTTGCAAGATAAAGAATAACTGAAATAATACCTTTTGGCTCGTCCAAACAGTCCCATTATGGAAGCGGATTGGGAAGAAAGTGGGCCAGGGGCTTCAGTAAGCACAGAATAAGTTGCCCCAGTATCTAAAAGGAAATTGATGGATTGGCCCCCCACAATTATTAATACCCGGGGTTCTTCAGGTGTATTAGGATGGGAGCTTGTGTGGGGACCCCCCGGCACCTTCAGTCCTGATTGTCTTGAGAGTCCGACCCCGGAGACCTATGCCTCTGGGGGCAGTCTCTCTTCCAGTGTGGTCCTTTGCAGACCTGACATGGAGCCGGGGGCGACTTAGATGCCTGAGGGCAATCACGTTTGAGGTGCTCCTCCTTTCCACAGTAATAGCAAGCCCATCCCTTTTCACCTGGGCCCCTCTGGGCATTTTTCTCAGGCTGTTTAAGAACGTTTTTCATAGCCATGGCGAAAGCTTCCGCCTTTTCCTTTGTCTTTTTTTGCCTTTCTTTCTTTTCCTCATATTCCCTACCATAATAGACTGTCTGAGCCAGTTGTAACAGAGTAGCTAAAGACTGATTTGGTCCATACGCCCATTTTAATAGCTTACGGCGGATATCTGGAGCCGACTGAGTGAGAAATCTATCCTTTAAGATCACTTTTCCCTCTTCACTTTGGGATCAATCTCAGTGAATCTGCGAAGGCCTTCTCTCAGTCTATGTAGGAATTTACCAGGAGCTTCCTTCTCCTCTTGTTCTATGTCTGCCAATTTGCCATAGTTTAAAGGCTTAGAACGCACCTGCCTAAGTCCTTCAAGAATATATCTAACAAAATGACTCTGATCCCATCTTCCTTTAGCTGTGTTGTAATCCCAGTCTGGTTCTATAGTTGGGACCGCCTGATTCCCAGTGGGGAGGGCCGCTATCTCATTCTCCCTCTTCCCTACTGATTCATTACCAAGCCATTCATCTCCATAAGCAACCGCTTTTCCCAAAACTCGAGTCTGACTCGGGAGTCAGCGTTTGTCCCAAGATATACATCACATCCTTCCAAGTGAGATCATAAAGCAAAGTAACACCTTTAAAAGCTCTAATATATTTTTCTGGGTCCTCTAAATAGTCTCCCAGATCCTCCTTGATTCTTTGTATTTCTTGATAAGAGAAAGGCTTATTAACTCTCACAGACTGATTATTTCTCCCAGTGGGTGTTTCATAAAGAGGCAACAGCTTGTGTGGCTGTTCCTCAGTCTCTCTGGCTGCTCTGTGCATATGATCCCAGGGATAGATTGGAGAAACCTGTTTTTCCTCTTCTCTTTGTCTCCTGTCCTCCATCTCATCTCTTACTTCGATGGTCTGAGTTTCTACCAAAACCAGAGTAGTCTGAGGTTGTACTGAGACAGCAGTTGTTTGGACCTCCATGTGGGCAGTTTGAATCCCAGTTTGGAGTCCCAGGTATGGGCGCAAAGTAAGAGGACAGGAGGGAGCTGAAGGTTTCACGCCCAAATCTATACCCTTAGGACATAAGTCTGGCATATTTCGCAGAGAGAAAAAGGGCAACACATATGCTACTTCTACCCATTTCCCTTGTTCCTTACAGAACCAGTCTAATTGTAGAACAGTATTATACTTAAGAGACCCTCCAACTGGCCACCGTTCGCCGTCCTCCAACGGATACCGTGGCCATGCAGTATCACATAGGAAGACCAGGTGTGTCTTCTTTAAGCCCTGGGGATCAAATCTATCCCAGTTTTTCAGGATACAGTTCAAAGGAGTGAGGCTGGAATTGTTAGCTCCCATCTGTAAGAGAGAAAAAAAGCGACCATTGAGCGCCATTTTTCTACCTGAGGCGTCCCTCTCTGCTCTAGATGGGGGTGTAGACAGACGTTACACCAAAAGCTTTTCCTTCCTGGTCGGACTTAGTCTGTCCCTTACCGATGCAGGTGCCATACTCGTCCCTCCCGGTTCTACCACCGAGATGGGGTGGGGATGTACCAGGGGTAGACTTGATAGCATCCCTACTTGACGTCCAGCTCTTCACCCTTAACCTTGCTTGCCTCTGATGTCACCCGGGGTGAATTAGAGTAACCTTCTGGAATGCCTCTCAAGCTAAGACCACTGTGGGAAACATTCGTCACCTGAGTGCCTGTGCACGACCCTGAGTATTTCCTGACTACAATAAGACCGACGCGAACATAAAACTGAGAGGTTCTTTCTAAGCATCACCACACCAGTATAATAGCCTCCTCTGATCCACTAAGAGCTGGAGTTACCAAAGGAAAAAAACCCAGCGCAGTCCCAATCTGAGTAACCTTTAACCTCAGAGATGTTCTGGGAGCTAGAGCTCCATCTAGCTTCCGAACTTTCGATTCCTAGCGAGGCTAGGCGCTTTCTTGAATACCAATCCAAGTTTGGGACCTAAGCCACAGTACACAATAGCAGTATAGATCGCAAGTCCCTTGAAAGTCTATGATCCGATAGATTAGGTTAGTATTTCTAATTCCCAAGGAGTTATGAAATGGTCAAAGAGACCGAAAAGTTTGACCGAAAAAGGAGAGTTCGGTCCACATGCTTTGCCCATTTCTGGTCGGTTCCTGAAGGAGACATTGGGTGCCTCTTGGCATTGGCAGGTCAGTATAACGCCCTGACAGGTTTCTGCCATAAGCCCTATGAGATCACCATGGAACCGCAGAGCAGGGCTCCTTACTTGCTTCACGCAGGGCATGCCATTCATTCACACAAGCACACGGTAGAGTTGGTAAAGCACAGCAGAAAACGTGTTCGCTAAGAGAACAAAGAACTAAAGCTCCAAGCATCCTTACCTTGTCCTGAAGGATCCCGGATGGGCCCCCAAGATGAAAGGTTGTTGTTGAATCACGCGAATACACCAGGATTCTTGGCCCCCGGAGGAGAAGAATTCAATCCGGGGCCAGAGACAAGGCTTGATCGCTCAGAGCTTTTGTGTAATAAAGTTTTATTAAAGCATAAAGGAGATAGAGAAAGCTTCTGACATAGGCATCAGAAGGGGGCAAAAAGAGTACCCGCTTGCTAGTGTTAACAATGAAGTTATATACTCCAAAGACTGTCTGGAGGTTGTAAAGACCTCACCAGACCTATTCCCATAATTTACATTTTAAGATAACAGAATTAGCCAGAAGGTTTAATCCAAAGACTGTCCCTAGGCAGGATACATTATTGTTATATAATCCTAAGGAATGTGGAGAAAGAAAAAAAGTTTGTCCTTTCTTCCTCGTTGAGAATTCCAGAACCCTCTCTCCTTGGGGACCCCTAGACTCCCTATCAACCTGCCTAGGAAATGACTCTCTCAAGAGTACTATTTTTTTTTAATACTTCATACTTTAAAAAACTTAAAAAAAGACCTGCTACAAAAACTGTCAAAATGTTACCATAAATGCTGGACATATGATGGTTGATTACAATGATCACTTTACTTTGTAGTGAATTTGAACTTCTTTGTATCTATACCTTTAACATAGGAATTTTAACCAAAAGTCTCTTGAAATAAGATGCCTAAAGAATAGTTTTAAATTAGTTTGTTTAATTGAAAATTACCAAAATTCTATATTAACCACAGTTCCCCAGAGAAACAGAACCAGTAGGATGTGTGTGTGTGTGTGTGTGTGTGTGTGTGTGTGTGTGTGAAGAGAGAGAGAGAGAAAGATTTTAAGAAATTGGTTCATGTGAATGTGGGGTGTAGCAAATCTGAAATTAGCAGGAAGGCTAGAAGCTTATAGACCCAAGCAAAAGTTAATGTTGCAATCTTCAGTCCAAAAGCTGAAGTCCAAAAATTCTGAAAGCAGAATTTTTTCTTAGGGATCTCAAACTTTTTCCTTTAAGTCCCTTAACTAACTGGATGTGACCCACCCACATTATGGAAGGCAATCCGTGTTACTCAGAGTCCATTTATTTAAATGTTATTCACGTCTCAAAGGGGCTTCCCTGATAGCTCAGTTGGTAAAGAATCCACCTGTAATGCAGGAGACCCCAGTTTGATTCCTGGGTCAGGAAGATCCACTGGAGAAGGGATAGGCTACCCACGCCAGTATTCTTGGGCTTCCCTGGCGGCTCAGCTGGTAAAGAATCTGCCTGCAATGCGGGAGACCTGAGTTTGATCCCTGGACTGGGAAGATCCCCTGGAGAAGGGAAAGGCTACCCACTCCAGTATTCTGGCCTGGAAAATTCCATGGACTACAGTCCATGGGATCACAAAGAGTCAGACAGGACTGAGCAACTTTCACTTTCACTCTCACATCTCAAAAATGAATACTTGCACAGCAACATCTAGATTAGTATTTGACCAAACTCTTGGGCACCATACCTAGCCAAGTTGGTACATAAAAATGAACCATCACAGCTTCATATTTAATAACATTTTAAATGACTGCCAGTAAGAATCAGTTTCAGTTGCTGAAGGAAAAAAACTTGTTTCAGTTGCTGAATAAATATTTGGCATTTTTTAGGTGCCCTTTAAGATGTTTGGCATTCAAGAACAAGTCAAATTTAAATAATTCTATTTTTCTAAAAATACACTAGATAAGGAAATGATGAAGTAAGACCAGGCATAAAATATAAAAAATAATAAATGGTAAAAATCTGATGCCATCCAAATAGAATAACTGATGTTTTCTCTTTTTCTTTGGTTGTGTATGGAGAATTGGGACTTCTAGACTGGCAGTGGGAAGAGCTTGGCAGATGGCCCTCTGGCCCCAGTTTAGTGTGCCAGAGGCTCTACTCTGGATGCATGCAGCCAGTAAGATAAGGCTCCTTCTCTCCCCAGTTCCCAATCTATGGTTGTGGTTTCAGCCTAGGAGTGGCAGGCTTCTGTCAGCTCGCATCACCCCAGCTCATTTTGCCAAAGCTCTGTTCCAAGAAAATATGGCCAAAAATCCTGGGCTTCCCTTCCCACATCAAGGCCCCATTTATAGGGTAGAAAGTCTGTCACAGGAATGGCAGACTAAAAATTTCCCCAACTCAGTTCCCTTTTAGTGGGGAGGATCCATACTCAAACGGTCTAGTCAAGATGATCAGAGATTACCATCCTTGCCTAAGACTCATTCATAGAGAAAAGATATAATTCCAGAGAAGTGGCCACCACCCATGGTCCCAGCTCCAGTAAAGGGGCTCTGGAGAGAAATAGGCCATAAGAATAGGGAGTTCTGAAGCTCTCCCTAAAGGGACTAAATTAGTTTGGAACAGAGCTTGGGGAAGTTCAGTATAATGGCACTCTCAAAAATGATGGTAATTTTGATAGTTACCAATTCAGAGGGGTGAAATTGTAGAACAGCTAAAGTTTAACAGAGAAAATCAGGGAAACAGACAGCTTAGAAAAAGCCTGGAGTCAGAATAAGCCTCAAAACAGCAAAATCCTGCTCCTGGAAAGGATTCAACTATAACTGGATCACACTCAAGGTTATGCTCAAAATTCTTCAAGCTAGACTTTAGCAATATGTGAACCAAGAACTTCCAGATGTACAAGCTGGGTTTAGAGAAGGCAGAGGAACCAGGAATCAAATTGCCAACGTTTGTTGGATCATAGAGAAAGCAAGGGAATTCCAGAAAAACATCTACTTTTGCTTCAACGACTGTATTAAAAGCTTTGACTGTGTGGGTCACAACAAACTGGAAAATTCTTAGAAAAGAGATAGGGATATCATGGGACAAGATGCCACGATCTTAGTTTTTTAATGTTGAGTTTTAAGCCAGCTTTTTCACTCTCCTCTTTTATTCTCATCAAGAGGCCTTTAGTTCCTCTTCCTTTCTGCCATTAAAGTGGTATTACTTGCATATCTGAGGTTGCTGATATTTCTCCTGGCAATCTTGATTTCAGCTTGTGATTCATCCAGCCCAGCATTTTGCATGATGTACTCTGTATATAAGTTAAATAAGCAGGGTGACAGTATATAATCTTGACGTACTCCTTTCCCAATTTTGAACCAGTCCATTGTTCCACGTCCAGTTCTAACTATTGCTTCTCGACCTCCATACAGGTTTCTCAGGAGACAAGTAAGGTGGTCTCATATACCTATCTCTTGAAGAATTTTCCACAGTTTGTTGTGATCCACACAGTCAAAGGCTTTAGCATTGTCAATGAAGCATACTACTACTACTAAGTCACTTCAGTTGTGTCCGACTCTGTGCGACCCCATAAATGGCAGCCCACCAGGCTCCCCCGTCCCTGGGGTTCTCCAGGCAAGAACACTGGAGTGCGTTGCTATTTCCTTCTCTGCAATGAAGCATAAGTAGACATTTTTCTGAAATTCTCTTGCTTTCTCTATGATCCAAAGAATGTTGTCAATTTGATTCCTGGTTCCTCTGCCTTTTCTAAATCCAGCTTGTACATCTGGAAGTTCTTGGTTCACATACTGTTGAAGCCTAGCTTGAAAGGCTGTGAGCATTACCTTGCTAGCGTGTGAAATGAGCGCAATTGTATGGTAGTATGAATATTCTTTGGCATTGCCTTTCTTTGGGATTGGAATGAAAACTGACCTTTTCTAGTCCTGTGGCCACAGCTGAGTTTTCCAAATTTGCTGTCATATTGAGTGCAGCACTGTAAAAGTATCATCTTTTAGGATTTGAAATAGCTGGAATTCCATCACTTCCACTAGCTTTGTTCGTAGTAATGCTTCCTAAGGCCCACTTGACTTCATACTCCAGGATTTTCTGTAATAACTGCTTAATTGTTTGAATTTTTGTTCCACCAATCCATGTGACTAGGAATAGTGGTACATTAAGATGTATTTCCACATTGTTTTATTGCCCAAGCAATGGGGGGTGGGATCTAGTGTATCAGTGAGTGGAGGGGCTGGGCTTGGTTTGCAAGCTGAAGAGTTCACCCATTTTAACCAGCAGAAAAGCAAAGCTTATGGAACCAGATAAACATACATTGTGAGACCCCTAGGGGGTGCAGTGGTAAAAAATCCTGCATCCAGGGGATGCAGGTTTGATCCATGGGTTGGGAAGATCTCCTAGAGTAGAAAATGGCAACCCACTCCAGTATTCTTGCCTGGGAAATCCCATGGACAGAGGAGCCTGGCAGGCTACAGTCCATGGGGTTGCAGAGAGTCGGATGCTGAGTGACTGAGCATGCAAACTTAGGTTGCAGGGTGGTGGGACCCTGTAGAAGTCCTCTTCCCACTGCTCTTTATTTTCAGTGCAAAGTAGCAAGGCTGAACGTGATGACAGGGAAGGAGGTGTCAGAGATGTGAGGGGAGAGAGAGGGGTGTGAAACAGTCATCTAAGAGAACAGGAGACTGAATTAGACCAAGGAAAATGTAACAGAATGCTTAAGCAGCATCTGGGACCATCTAAGATTCACAGTCGGGAGTGTAATGTGGAAACATCATGCTCAGCTGTGAGGGTGCAGACATGGAGTGAACAGAAGGCTGAATTTAACCAGGTTTAGAACTCACCCAGTTGAGCTCAATGAATCAAGAGAGGAGCACAGAACTGGGGAGTGTACACGAAGCAACCATTACAATAATTGATATTAGCATACAGTAAAGGTGTGATAAGGAGCAAGCAGAACATGGCATCCTCCAGCAGGATTACCCTTGTTGTTGTTGTCATCACTGTCATTTACTTGGAAATGCTGGGGGCGGTGGGGGATGGCTTCAAGCCATAGGTACGTGTTTCCTCAACATAAGTATAAAAAACTGTTTCCAACTGAAAGCTTAAAATTAAAACTCATCTCAACCACAACCAAAAAAATGTTTTTCCTGAGGCTTGATGCCTCTTAAGACTCCTGGGAAAATGGTTAAAATTTTGTATTCCTGGGGTTTCCAACCGGGTGGCTGCAGGAGGGCTGGGAGGTGATGAGCTCAATTTTTACCCCCCGGCCAGGCGAGCCCAGCCACAGCCTCAGTGGATAGAGAGCACTAGTCTGCTCTGTCTCCTGACGAGGGGCGCTGAACGGATCAGTTGCGTCAAGAAGACAGATGAGAAGAGGAAAACAAAAAAAATGTGTGTGTATTTGTTTGATTAATTGCGGTTCAGTTTGCAGTGTTCTCAACTGACAGAAGTTGGAATTTGACTCTGCTGTCTCAGACATGCATGTGCGCACGTGTGCACACACACACGCCCACACATATGCACAGGCGCGCGCCTTTCCAGCAGAGCCCAAGTGAATGAGGGGTATTTGCACTGAGCAGCCTAGCAGGATAGCTTACAAAGTGACGATTCAGGATGTGCGGGACTCCCACACCAAAAGGAAGCTCAGCAGAAGCCCCTCCCAACCTGGGCCTGGCCTCAGGAGCTCCACCCGCCTGCACACTCTGAACTGAGCCCTCTCTGCCTCTCGCCAGGCCCTCGACGGCTTCCTCGTGGCGGTCACGGAAGACGGCTATGTTTTCTATGTCTCTCCCACGGTCCAGGACTACCTGGGGTTCCATCAGGTGAGTGGTTATCTTTCAGTTGAGTAGTTAGGGGCGAGGTGGGGCCACGTTACGCTAATGTCTGTGGGGTAACTGTAGGAACCTAGGTTTCAATCCCGCACATACATACTGCATGTCCCCACCTGAGCCTTCCCAAAACACTGGCTTCCTCAACCTGGAGGAAGGTGACCACACTCTGGGGAAAGGAGAATGACCAGGCATTTTGAAGTCTGTTGGATAGAAGGTGTGGTCACCTGAGTATCTCCTAAGGACCCTTCCACTTCTCCAGTCAGGGGGCTCCAGACCTTAAAACTGTCTCAGGTTCGGAAACTGAGCAAAGGATGATCACTTCTCATGGAGGTGATGGCCCTCAGCCTCCTGGGCCTCCTTCCTCACTTCCTTTTATACATGTTAAGCAGCATCGCTGTTGGCTGCCCGTCACTTTTCCCTAAGGACATTGTGCTCTGCAACCATCTCCACAGCCCCAAGGCCCAAGGCACCCCTCTGGCCTTGCTGGTCGTCACTGACTAAAGCCCACTGACTTCTGGTCAATAAGTCCTGCCACCTGGCCTCTGGTTCCTCATGGCTCTGTCGTCCCGGTGGATGCTAATGAGCCCAGCCCGGTGCCTTCCTCTCTGCCATCTGTTCTGACCACACAGCACAGTCACCAAGCTTCTCAGGGGTGCTGGGCCCTCCACTAATGCACCTCCGTGGCCTTGGGGAGCACTGGCCCTGGCCTCCCACAGCATGTCACCTCTGGACCTGTTCCCCTCAGCCTTTTTTGTCCCTTCCTCTGCCTTCTGCCTGGAGAAGGAAATAGCAACCCACTCCAGTATTCTCGCCTGGAAAATCCCATGGACAGAGGAGCCTGGTTAGCCACAGTCCATAGGGTCACAAAGAGTCAGACATGACTGAGCATGCACTGCCCTCTGCCACCTCACTGGCTATTGGCTTTTTCCAGCTTCTAAGAGCCCGCCTACCCCCAACAATAAGTTCATCCCATTTCTTGGGGTCCTTGCCAGGGTGTGAAATTCTGTGTTCTGAGAATTCTGATCTGACCACTGGGAGAAAGGCGGTAAGCCTATGGAGCGGCTCCAAGGAAGTGTCTCAAGGCCAAAGGCCAGCCCTGGAGGCCCAGCTGCCCCTTGGAGGAGCCCTGTCTCCCAGGACACATTTGCCTCAGAGCCACTGCCCCATGGACTTCAGTGAACAGGGGCCTGAGGGCCAGTGGGAGCCCTGAGGGTTGTCTCCACAACCCCACTGAAGGAAGACATTCCATTCCTCACAGACCCGTTCTGCAGCCTGAAAACCCACCTGGCTAATGCCTTACTCACCAGGCGCAAGTGAGGGGCTTGATAAATGCCATGGCAACAAACGGTTTTCTGAAAACCAGGCAGCAAAAGGACTCAGGACCCCACTCTTCACCGCAGCACATTCCCACACAGGGCGCAGCCTGCCCACTAGCGGATCTGGGACCACCCACCCCCTACTTGTGATGAAAAGACACGAGAATTTTTAGTCTTTTCACTTTTCCTTTTGAAAAAGTGTCAATCAGTTCCAGTCTGTGGCGGCTGCTTCTCAGCTGAAACTCTGAGGAGTTTTATTCGGCAAAACAGAACTGAGACCCTGAGCTCAGCACACCGACACCATCCACGTGCAACTTCCCGACGCACGTGTCCTCACTGAGGACAAGCATGATTGGGGAAGGTAGAGGAACAGGGACTCTATAAAATAAAGGGCTTCCAAAGGAAAGAAAAAAACCAAACCTGAGTAAAGCCCTTGATCTCAGAGAAACCCCTCGCTTGGTGCAGGGAACGTTGAGGGTGGAGCGGGGCCTTGCTGAGAGGCCTTCCTCCTCAGAGCCTGCAGGAGCAGAGGGCAGATGGCAGGACGAGTGAGAGCCGCAGGTAGGCAGGAGGGCAGTCAGGAGGGGGGGGCGGGGGGGGGAGGAGTGGCCCCTGCCTCTGTGCACAGCCCCCCAACACCAGTGCTGGGTTTTCTAGAGGAAGGAGCACAAGCGTTTGTGGGGGCTGTGCTTTCCTGGGGCCCATTCACTCCTCCAGGCTCTGTTCTGTTCTGCCCTGAAGTCTCTGAAGCCTCCCTTGGTCTCAGCCCCAGGCTGCCATCGGTCAAGATCTCATAAACCTCTGTCTCCATTAACCCCCCTCAGGCCGTCCTTGTAACCTGGGGTCTTCCCCCACCTGAGTTTCCCCTCTGCCAGCCTGGAGGCCGTTTGGCCAGGCCCTTCCTTGTCTCTGTCCTTTCAGAGATTAGACTAGATCTTTGTAATATTTGTCACCATAACCACATACTGGGTGGAGATGCTCCTGCAAAGCTGTTTTCACAGAGTTTCGTGGCAGACAGCAGTTACATACAAGCAGCTGCTGGCAATCATGCTGTGTAGGCAGTGGGAGTGCAGGAGGAGAAGGAAAAAGTGTGTAATTTATTTCAGATAGAAGTTGGCGGTGGCAAAGAGACAGACACAACTTAGCAACTGAACGGCAACAACAAAGGGTACAGAGACGCACTAAATTTTAATCAAACCTATTTTATTTTCAAGGACTACATAAGACTTCCCAAGGCAAACTGGCTTGGAGACGAACATTCTCTTTATGTGTAAAATACTTCCAAAATCTGTATGGAGACAGGATACTTTAATTCTGTTTCATGTTCAAGTCACCATACCAGTTCAGTTCAGTCACTCAGTCATATCTGACTCTTTGCAACCCCATGGACTGCAGCAAGCCAGGCTTTCCTGTCCATCACCAACAGCCAGAGCTTGTTCAAACTCGTGTCCATCGAGTAGGTGATGCCATCCAACCATTTCATCCTCTGTCATCCCCTTCTCTTCCTGCCTTCAATCTTGCCTAGCATCAGGGTCTTTTCCAATGAGTCAGTTCTTCACATCAGGTGGCCAAAGTATTGGAGTTTCAGCTTCAGCATCAGTCCTTCCAATCAATATTCAGGACTGATTTCCTTTAGGATTGACTGGTTGGATCTCCTTGCAGTCCAAGGGACTCTCAAGAGTCTTCTCCAACACCACAGATCAAAAACATCAATTCTTCTGCGCTCAGCTTTCTTTATAGTCCAACTCTCACATCCATACATGACTACTGGAAAAACCATAGCCTTGACTAGATGGACCTTTGTTGGTAAAGTAATGTCTCTGCTTCTTAATATGCTGTCTAGGTTGGTCATAACTTTTCTTCTACAGAGTAAGCGTCTTTTAATTTCATGGCTGCAGTCACCATCTGCAGTGATTTTGGAGCCCCCCAAAATAAAGTCTTTCACTGTTTTCATTATTTCCCCATCTATTTGCCATGAAGTGATGGGACTGGATGCCATGATCTTAGTTTTTTAATGTTGAGCGAACTTTTTCACTCTCTTCTTTCACTTTCATCAAGAGGCTCTTCAGTTCTTTTTCACTTTCTGCCATAAGGTGGTGTCATCTACATATCTGAGGTTATTAATATTTCTCCTGGCAATTTTGATTTCAGCTTGTACTTCATCCAGTCCAGCATTTTTCATGAGGTACTCTGCATATAAATTAAATAAGCAGGGTGACAATATATAGTCTTGATGTACTCCTTTCCTGATTTGGAACCAGTCTGTTGTTCCATGTCTGGTTCTAACTGTTGCTTCTTGACCATTTTGAGATTAGATTGGCATTTATATCCTCTCATCTCCTCTTGATGAAAATGGAAGTGGAGAGTGAAAAAGTTGGCTTAAAGCTCAACATTCAGAAAACGAAGATCACGGCATCCGGTCCCATCACTTCATGGGAAACAGATGGGGAAACAGTGGAAACAGTGTCAGACTTTATTTTTTTGGGCTGCAAAATCACTGCAGATGGTGACTGCAGCCATGAAATTAAAAGACTCTTACTCCTTGGAAGGAAAGTTATGACCAACCTAGATAGCATATTCAAAAGCAGAGACATTACTTTGCCAACAAAGGTTCGTCTAGTCAAGGCTATGGTTTTTCCTGTGGTCATGTATGGATGTGAGAGTTGGACCGTGAAGAAGGCTGAGCGCCGAAGAATTGATGCTTTTGAACTGTGGTGTTGGAGAAGACTCTTGAGAGTCCCTTGGACTGCAAGGAGATCCAACCAGTCCATTCTGAAGGAGATCAGCCCTGGGATTTCTCTGGAGGGAATGATGCTAAAGCTGAAACTCCAGTACTTTGGCCACCTCACGCGAAGAGTTGACTCATTGGAAAAGACTCTGATGCTGGGAGGGATTTGGGGCAAGAGGAGAAGGGGACGACAGAGAATGAGATGGCTGGATGGCATCACTGACTCGATGGATGTGAGTCTGAGTGAACTCCAGGAGTTGGTGATGGACAGGGAGGCCTGGCGTGCTGTGATTCATGGGGTCGCAAAGAGTCAGACACGACTGAGCGACTGATCTGATCTGATCTGATCTCCTTTAATAAGTGATGGAACAAACTTGGATCTCCCTGGAAATGAAATTTTTGTTCAAATTCAGTTGGATTTGGTCATCCAGAAGAGCTGGCTTCCAGGAAAGCTCAGCGTTCTACTTCAGCAGAGCTTCAGGCCAGCTCTCAGTGCTGTTTCAGTGGCTTCTGCAGGTGCTCCACCTCAGGCATCCCCCTGCTGCTGGTTTGTGACTCATCTCCTTGCCAATCACTCCTTCCCACTGACCCCAGGAAGTGCCACCCTTCCAAGACACAATACAAGGTTGTCCTCCAACACCATGGGTGATGTTTTCTGGATCTGGGGACAGCAGCAGTCTAGGAAGATTCTGATCTTCAAGATCAGAAGAGGGACGAGGGTTAGGGTGAGGGAGCACATGGCCAGCCACCAGCTCAAGAAGGGGCATGGGCAGGTGAGGCAAGGAGGCCTAGGAGGATGTCAGAGGGGCTGGCATGGCTCAGGGACATGGAAAGCGAATAGGTCACTCCTAGTCTCAGGAAGGCAGGAAGCAGCCCCAGGAGGGTGACGGGGATTCTTGGTCTTTGCAGTCAGACGTCATCTATCAGAGCGTGTTTGAGCTGATCCACAAGGAAGACAGAGCCACGTTCCAGAGCCAGTTCCTCTGGCCTCCAGACACCACTCCCATCAGCAGAGCAGAGCAGCAGGACACCCACTGTAAGTTACCACAGCTCAGGAGAAGGGCTAAAACCTGAAACCAACCCTGTCTGTGTTTTAGTAGTCCCTGATGAAGAAATAGGACCAGGAGTTTAGACTTTCTCAGCTTACAGTACTGATCACGTACCCACTAAGCCTCAGGTACATGAGGGATGGAGTGGGGGATAGGGCCAGGATCTTCATGGGAATCAGGTAGAGTGCTGGCACAGGACTCGGCATCCTCTACACCTTCTCACACCTGTGGCCTCATCTAATCCTCCGAGTGACTAGAAAACATGCACGGGGCATGACCTTCTGTTGTCTTTACACCAGAAGGATGCAGGAAGGGATATCCTGCTGTTTGGTTCCCCTGTGTATCCCCAAGGCCTAGAACAGTGCCTGAGACAGTAGCACTCAGTAAGGGTTAGTCCCTTAAACAAATGAATGTATGGATGAGACTGAGGTCTGCCCAGATGGATCCGACTGTGAGTGCCAAGACTCATGCTGAAGTGAACATTCTGCTGCCCAGGGAGGTGCATCCCTGAACAATGATTGAGCTGGTGGGGGGGCTCATATCTGTGCCTGGCCACATGTCATACTGCTGACTGACGGGATACCACAGGGAAAAGGCAACACTGTTGTTCACAAGTCAATGCCATTTTGTAAATCCAGATACAGGTCCACTCTCCAAGGATTTAGAGCACATTTAATGCATTCACCCAGCACTCAAGACTCTTCTGTTTTGTTGTGAAGTGTGGCCAGAAAAGAATGAAATATTCAAAAGACAGATGTTTCACTCGGGAAAAGAATGAAGTCATGCGCCAGTGTTTGCACAGTAATAATGATTTCCTTTTTGCAGTAGACAGCCTAAAATACTAAAGAGGAATGAACTTACAAGTATGGTTGTACAACCTTGCGACATGCAGCTTTGTTTCAGTTCGGCTTTGGCTGCTCTGATCCCAGTCCTGCTCTTGTTGAAGCCGCCTCCACCGAAGACAGTCCACACAGACTCCATCTCCAGAACAGAAAGTCAGCTTAAGTCAAGGGACTAAAGTCACTTGATGAAATACATCTTTTTTTTTTTTTTTCTCTCCCATCAGATTATCAGCTCCTTGAAGGGAGGAATCTTGTCGTCAGCACTGAGCTTCATGCCTCTGTGTGGGCTCCTTCTGTGCCTCTACTTCTGTCCATTCTGACTGGCAAGGGTCGCAAGGACAAGGAGCAAAGATCTGAAGTGCAGACTTGTATATAGTTCCTGATACCGCCAAGCTTAAACTATGCCCTCAACAATGAGTACTCTGAAAGTTTGCATATAACTTCAGACTTTAAATTTTCTTTTAATCCTTTACATACTTGCAGCAGAAACTGCTACTTACATACTTGTAGCAGAAACCATACAGTGGTCTCAGTTCAGTCGCTCAGTCATGTCTGACTCTGTAACCCCATGGACTGCAGCATGCCAGGCTTCCCTGTCCAGCATTCTACCCATGTCTATAAATATATGCGTGGCAATATTCTTCAAAATAAAGATACAGGACTTCGCTGGTGGTCCAGTGATTAAGAATCTGACTGGCAGTGCGGGGGACACAAATTCGATCCCTGGTCTGAAAGATCCCATATGCCCAGAGGCAACTGAGCCCATGCACCCTAGAGCCTGTGCCCCCCAACAAGGGAGGAGCCCCTGCTCACCACAACTAGAGAAAGCCCATGTGCAGCAAGAGATCCAAGTCATCCAAAATTAAATTTAAAAACAAAATACGATAGTACTTTAATAAACTGAAACTGAAAGTCGCTCAGTTGTGTCTGACTCTGTGACCCCATGGACTATACAGTCTATGGAATTCTCCAGGCCAGAATACTGGAGTGGGTAGCTGTTCCCTTCTCCAGGGGATCTTCCTAACCCAGGGATCGAACCTAGGTCTCCTGCAGTGCAGGCAGATTTTTTGTCAGCTGAGCCACCAGGGAAGCCCTTAGTTTAATAACAGTATTATATATATGCCAGATAAATGCCTAAAGACCGCACTCCTAAACCAAATTCAAGTGGATGTATGCTTTATACATGTGTGTATATTAGGGGCATACCATGTACTAGGGCTTCCCAGGTGGCTCAGTGGTAAACAATCCACCTGCCAATGCAGGAGACGTGGGTTCGATCCCTGGGTCAGGAAGATCTTCTGGAGATAAAAGTAGCAACCCACTCCAGTATTCTTGCCTGGGAAATCCCATGGACAGAGGAGCCTGGTGGGCTACAGTCGCAAAAAGAGTTGGACACGCCTTAGCGACTAAAACACCACCATGTGCTAGGCACTGGACTAGGGGCTTTATCAAATGAGATTAAGAAAGAACAGTAGTAAAATTTATCAGATCACACTCTGATTAAGCCTTTCCTTTCATTCTTCCCATTGAACGTTTAAGTTGCTAGAATATTGCTAAACTATTCTTACTCTTCTGCAGAATTTAAGTCTAGATAAATCAATTTTCATGTGACATAGGGAAAACTAGTATTACCAGTGTAAATATAATCTGACTTGTCAGGTTAAGAATTACAGAAAAATAGAACAGACTTGGAGTTTTCATCTTTGACTTCCTAATGAAGCATAGATGGTTCTTAGATGGATTTTTAACCCCAAGAGTATCCTCTTATTACCCTTTGAGAAGACTTGCTTGAAAACTCCTGGGATAGGAAAGAGATGAGGCTGAACTAGCCCCCACCAAAAAAGTTGAAAAGCAGAAAGTGCTTTTTCCTAGTAGATTACACGATCATGTCACTTTTCTGTGCACAGCATTTTCTTCTCCTTACAAGTGGCAGTAACTGACATTCACTGCAGAAAATAAGAATGAGAAAAATGTTCATTTCTACTCCATTTGGTTCATCCTTTCATTCAACTAATGTGTTCTGAGTGCCCATTATGTGCCAGGCTATGTTCCAGGTATTAGGCATAAAGCAGTGAGCAAAAGAGACAAAGTTCCTCTTCCAGTGGAGCCTAAATTTAATGAATAGCTATGTACCATTTCTGGTGGGATATAGTATCAAGAAGAAACTAAAATTAAGTAAGGAGAGACCAAAGTTATCAGGTGGGCATGCTGCCATTTAAAGAGGCATGGATAAATGGGAGTGAGCAGTGGAGGTGAAACAGCAGCGGAGGTGCAATGGCCCTGAGGCAGAAGTGCACTCAGCATAGCTGAGCAATGGCAAGGAGGCCACAGAGAGAGCGAAGGGGAGAACAGGAGATGGAGGAGCAGACAGACCATGCAGGCCACTCTAGACCTTGAGGTAAGAAGTCAGCGCAGAGTTCTGAGCAGAGAAGTGACGTGATCTGACCTATTGTGCTGAGTAGAGGACAGACCATAGTGGGCAAGAGTGGAAGCAGGGACACCAGTTAGAAGGCTGAGGCAAAGTTAAAACAGGGAAAAAATGATGAGCATAGCAGCCAGCTTACGTAGAGGTTACAACATGCCAGGCATTATTCCAAGTGCTTTATATACATAAATGTGTTTAATTCTCATTACAACCTTGTTAAGTCAGATAAGAAAACTAAGGCCCACAGAGAGGTTAAATAACTCTCCCAGGGTCACACAACAGGTGAAGCTTCAGTCTTCATGCTCTTGACCACCAAGGTTTTTCCCCAGCTGATAAGGGGGAGATGTATCCCCAGACGATGACTGCCCGGCACAGTAAAAGTGGAAGTGGTGAGAAATAGTTGTTTCCAAGGTATATTTCAACAGTAGAGCCAATAAGGTTGCTGGATATATATGTTATGTGCTTCCTTGGAGGTTCAGACGGTAAAGAATCTGCCTGCAATGCAGGAGCCCCCGGTTTGATCCCTAGGTCGGGAAGATCCCGTGGAGAAGGAAATGACAACCCACTCCAGTATTCTTGCCTGGAGAATTCTATGAGCAGAGGAGCCTGGCGGGCTACAGTCCATGGGATTACAAAGAGTCGGGCACAACTGAGTGACTAATACTTAGGTGCATCATCCCATTTTTATCTTGATTCTCGTGACAACGTAAGGCAGGTAAGCCTGCAGGAGCGCGAGGATCATCTGATGAGAGAAAGCCAGCCTGAGTGGCTGATCAAGGTCAGTCTACTGGGGAAGAGGAAGCTTCACTTGGCCACAGGGCTTGTGACTCCCCATTGTCTCCACCCACCAGCTTCTTCCAAGACTACAGATGTCTCAGCTCTGTGATAGTGACTTTTCTGATGAAGACTCTTCATTTGTCTCTGTCTTCCCAGCTCTACCTAGGAAAAAGTTTTGTCCACTCGGTGGCACCTCCAGTGACAGCCTGCAGCATCTGTCCTTGGAGGAACCCTCTTACCTTGAGAGAAACTTTGTCTGTCGGTTCCGCTGCCTGCTGGACAATTCTGGGTTTCTGGTAATCACACTGTACTTAAAGTGTCAGGAACTTCTTAAACGGATGCATGGCTCTGTTTGGATGGAAGGGTTGGGCCAGGCTTCCTCACCATCCCAGGAAGGCCTTCTGGCCTTCAGCTCACTATGATTTCAGAGGGTCAGACTGTTTAAGATATAGTTGTCTTTTGAAACTTCCTCTGCCTAGTTAAGACTTGGGATATATTTGCTTGAGATTTACACTTGTTACCTCTGGTAGGGCTTCCCAGGTGGCACTAGTGGTAAAGAACCCACCTGCCAATGCAAGAGACGGAGGTTTGATCCCTGGGTCGGGAAGATCCCCTGGAGGAGGGAACAGCAATCCACTCCAGCATTCTTGCCTGGAGAATCCCACAGACAGAGGAGTCTAGCAGGCTACAGTCCATAGGGTCGCAGAGTTGGGCACGACTGAAGTGACTTAGCACAC
The DNA here is from genome assembly GCF_032452875.1 of Bos javanicus. Classification (NCBI taxonomy): domain Eukaryota; kingdom Metazoa; phylum Chordata; class Mammalia; order Artiodactyla; family Bovidae; genus Bos; species Bos javanicus. Next base: position 146,252,328 of record NC_083868.1, on the reverse strand, counting down.
ACGCACGTTACCTCTAATACAGCCCAAAGTGGGGAATCCCAGGTAAACTCAGGATATTAACATCCACCTTCTTCACCATCACCAAAATATGCTATAAGCTAACAACGCCTACCAACTCCTGGAACTGAATATCCTCTCACAGCTCAATTAACTATATACTCTGCAGCTCTGTTCTTTTTTTTTTAAAGAGACTGCATGAGTCAGGGCACTGAGGGAGGACAGAGAAGCCATGAAAAATGATCAGGGCCTGATAAGCAGAACAGAAGAATGAGGAGGCTCCAAAACTGAGCATGCCTGTGCTCTGTGGAAAGGGGAGGAAGGAGGAAGCGATCCTGCCTGTTCAACCCCAAGGATACTGGACACTCTGAGTTCCAGAGGGGGAATTTATGTCCACTGTTTTAGCTACTTAACATTCTCTTCTCCCTGCTCATTCATTATGTTTGGGGGGGTGGGGGTCTTCTTTTTCTAGGAGTTGAATTTCCATGGCCGTCTTAAATTCCTCCCTGGGAAGAACAATAGCTCAGAAGATGGCATCCCCATATCTCCTCAACTCACCCTGTTTGCTGTGGCAACACCTCGCCAGCCATTCACCATCCTGGAGCTCCAAAACAAAGATGTATTTTTCCAAACAAAACACAAATTGGACTTCACACCTATAGCCTGTGATTCCAGGTACATCCCTGTGACCAGAAATCGTGACTCATAGAGACCTGAGAGTGCTTCGACTAGCTATGGCCAAAATCCTAGGTCTAGAACCAAAGAAAAGGCAAGAACAATTGTCCAGTCCTGTCCAAATGGGTTCTGCAAAGTGAGTCGGTAGGAAATATGGTGTTTGTAGGGGCAATGCAGCAGATTTTCCACACAGGAATATGGCGTTTGCGTCAGAGTGATGCACACAGCAAATCCTGGGCAATCCCTCAGAGACTTCCAGAAACAGATCATAGTGAAACTCCTAGAGGTCCCACCATGAAATCTAATTAACTAGGTTTGACGCAAATGTTCCCAGATTTATTTGACTGTTGATCTTTCTTGGGTAAACATCAGTCAACAGGCTTCAGTACCAATGCCTCTTAGAACAAGTTCTAGAAAGCACTGGTTTAAGAACAGGTGACCCAATATATCCTTGGTACCATGACTTGCAAATTTTAGGGGAGTCACAGAGCCCTCGGATGAAAGTTGTGGAACTTGACAAAAAGTCCGCTGATTCTCCTATATGAATAATTTTAGATCCAGCGAGGTAAACAAACATAGGCTTAAAACAGTTTTGGAATACCTGTGTGGCACAAGGCTCTAAGAGGGCACCACAACCTTTTCAGTGTGGAAGCTGCTTATAGGTCCTGCCCCATCCCTGCTGTGGGAGAGCTGCCCCGTCTGAACCCAGAGTGTCCTTGGCATTGAGTCCAGGGTGAGATCCTCTGGGCGAACACAGGTCTTGCTTCAGAGGACCGGGTAGGGCAGTGAATGTTCCTTTCCACTTCGAGACCGGGAGGTCAGGCTGTGGCGTCTCTTCTGCAGAGGCAAGGTGGTCCTGGGCTACACCGACAGCGAACTCTGCAGACAGGGATCCGGCTACCAGTTCATCCACGCGGCCGACGCCATGTACTGCGCCGAGAATCACGCACGCAGTGAGTTTTGGAGGCACCCCCAGTCCACCCCGGGCCGGGCAAGCTGGAGGTTCCACACGTCTCCGGAGCTCCCGGCCGCCCACTGTCCCTCGCGCGGGGTGGGTTCCCAGGGTCCCGGGGTGGGCAGGGTGTGGCCCGGCTCCACAGCGAGCGTGCCTCTCTCTCTGCAGTGATGCGAACAGGTGAGAGCGGGCTCACGGTGTTCCGGCTGCTCACCAAGCGGGCCGGCTGGCTGTGGGTGCAGTCCAATGCCCACTTGGTGTTCCGCGGCGGCCAACCCGATTGCATCGTCGCGCGACAGCGGGCCCTGACGTAAGTGAGAGGCCCGTAGTAAACGAGGCCCAGATATTAGAGAAAGCAGGACACGAGAGTAAGTTAAGACCTAGATGTAGCGGAGGACTCTGTAGTAAGGAGAGCCGAAAGTGAGGACCCTGCTGGAATTGAGGGCCGTGCGCCCTGTGAGCTGGGCTCTTTCTCCTGCAGTGAGTCCAGCCACCTCTGAGGTGCTCCACATCCTGCAGCTTTTCTCCAGCTGTTGGACTTTGGACAAGAGGCTAGCATGGCCCTCAGTTTCTCCAAGTCTAGAGTAGATAGAGTACTCCACTGGGGGTGGTCGTGGGGGTGAATGCATAGGAACCAGCGGGGGTTGGGATGCAGGCTGGTGGAGTCTGGGAAGCAGAGTCTGGCACGACAACTCGTGCATGGCTTTGGGCGCCTCTCCATTGAGCAGTAAATCCAAGCATGTACACGGACACTTTTCCCCTGAAGGAGCCCCACAGAGGGCCTTCTCTGCGTCTGCTCCCCCAGGTGGGCTTTCTCCACATCTTCCTTGATCACCACTTCTCACCCTCATGTCTCTTCAGGCCAGTACCAAAATGGCTGCTCACACTGAGACCCTGAATACTAGTTCCAAAGAATTCTTGGAATCTATTTGCCCAGAATTCAGTTTCATATAGAATCTGCCATCAACGATACTGAAAGGATGTTACTGTGCTCCATTGCACTGTGCAGAAAGCTACTTGCCTGTCCTCAGAGATGCTGTTCCTTCAACCTGCTTTCTCCACTCCCTGTTTCCCTGCTCCTGTGAATCTGTGATGCGTGGCTTTGCGGGGAGGAGGGGAGTCAAAGGCTCTTCAGTGGGGCAGGCTGAGCACAAGACCAGGACACTTCCTGAGTAACACAGCATCTGCCCCCTCACTTCCAGAAGACCAGGGTTTCACGTTTAATCCTCCATGCCCACCTCTTTGTTGATCCACGACATACTTTGTAATGTGCATACAAATAAGAGTCTAGTTTCATTTTTGTTTTTATGTTGCTAGCATGTCAGGCAATAGAAAGTTCTCTTCCAACTTGTGAATCTACATGGCCGGATCCCATTTGGGTCTGTGACATATTTGTATAAAATGGATGGTCGAGATGCGAAATGTAGGGAATGATGAAAGAGCCCAAATAAGTTATCTGGCCCAGGTCTCATTAGCACTGTATTCTGGATCCGAGATCCAGTAATGCCAAAATATGCCACATATAACAAACTTTTCGGCCCCTGAACATGCAGCCTCACTGAGTAATATTTAGATCATTGGGAAATTCAAGATGTGTCCAACAACTTGGATTCTGAGCCTGATTCCACCCTGGCCTCAGAAAAGCACTTAGTAAATGTGCCTCAATTTGCTGCCTTGCAAAAATAAGAGGGTCTTAGTGCGCATTTTCTATGACTCGTATCAGCTATGTTGTTCTTTGGATTCACTAAGCAAGAAGTTCAGGAACCAGCAGTTCATTTAGTAATGTTTGTTTCACTAAGTGTGTAAGGCTTGTTCTTTGTAGAAAGTGAAAACCATTGCAAAGTGATATAAAAATCAGCTGTCATCCTACTAAGGGAAAATTGTCAGTATGTTGGTACATTTCCTTCTGGTATATTTGGCACATATTTAAATTTCATACTTGAAATTATATCCTATATATAGTTTTATGTCCTGATTTTTCCACATAATAATAAGTTAAAAGCAATTTCTCATATCAGAAGTATCCATAATTATCTTGATAACTACATAATATATGAATACATTATGGCCCTTCATTAAATATTAAAATTTGGAAGAGTTTTTCATTATTATGGAGATACTGTGGTGAAATATCTGTATATAAATATCTGGTTGCTAGTCTGACTTCCTTAGAAGGAGTCTCAGGAGTAGAATTTTTAGGTCAAAGTGTTTAAACATTTCAAAGGCTCTTGATAATATTGTCAAATTGCTTTTCAAAAAGGTTGTACCAAATTATTCTCTGGCCAGGCTTAATGCTACACCAGTTTTAGCAAAGAGTTGTCCTAGAATCAGGTAGACAGAGCAATGAAGAGGCAGGGTGGCAAGAAACAGATCTGGATGGACATATGGAAAATGAAGTACCATTCGGGCTTCCCAGGTGGCACTATTGGTAAAGAACCTGCCTGGGAATGCAGGAGACTTAAGAGACTGCGGGTTCGATCCCTGGGTCAGGAAGATCCCCAGGAGAAGGGCACAGCCACCTACTCCAGTATTTTTGCCTGGAGAATTCTATAGACAGAGGAACATGGTGGGCTACAGTCCATGGGGTCACAAAGAGTTGGACACAAAGTATAGTTAAAGAGGCATTTTAAATCCACAAGGACAGAACAAAGTAGTGAGTTTGTAGGAACAGATTAGCCTTTTGGAGGATGGGGAAAATGAAATCTCTACCTCATACTGTTTACAGTGAGAATTTACTCAGTTTTGATTCTGTTTTTGTTTAAATTTCCTGAAACAGTTTTGCTGCTGGTAATGGTAAAGTTGCTCTTTTTGCATCAACCTTCCCATAAGTAAAACTACAGCAACATCTATAACTGAAACTTCTGGACAAAATGTTAAAAACAATAATAACCATTAACCATAGTCATGGAGAATCAGTGATTGAAAGAAGGGAATGACAGAGTGAGTTTCCTGGGTTACACTGCTTTCAGTCTAGAGAAGACTGCACTTGGGCTGGACAGCTAAAAACTCGAATAGGAAACTTATGGTCTTAATGACACTAAAACCAGACAGCAAAGACAATAGTAATTGTAGCAGTATCAAATGAAGAAATAAAAACTTTCTATTTTTAAAAATTTCTTTCCATTAGAAAGAGAACCAGAAAGGAGGAGCCCTCAAATTCTGTGGATAAACTCAGTTCAAATCTCTGCTGACCCCTGAACCATGCATGTGTAGGTTAGAATTCAAGCTGCCAACTTTAAGGCCAAAAGAACTGAAGAAAGATCTCAGCTGTCAGCCATGACACAGGAAACAGAGTTCGCGTTTTCAGTGTAGCCAAGTTAAGTAAAACAAAAATATCCCTGATCTTTGGAAGAACATAAAATAATCCATATCTACAATATGTTTTCACAATGTCCATATAAAACCCAAAGTTGCTTATCGTTTGGTTAAGAATGAAGTCCAAAATTACTCGATATATGAAGAAACAGGAAAGAAAGTCTCAAAAGTAATAGAGATCAACCCTAAGATGACTCAGATGTTAGATAAGAATTTCATAACAACTTTATGCTTGTGGACACAAAGGAAAACATGCTTATGATGAGTGAAAAAATAAGAATTCTCAGCAGAAGACTAGAAACTGTAAAAAACAGAAAAATTTGAATAGTGTCTATAGTAAAAGTTCAGATGACAGGAGAATTTGTGAACTTGAAGCTAGATTGATAGAATTATCCAATCTGAGTAACAAAAAGAAAAAAATGATTGAAAAAATATATAATCAGTCTCAGAGATCTGTGCAACAATGCCAAATGGTCTAACATATGGTTAAATCAAATCTCTGAAAAGTAACAGAGAGAATGGGCAGAAAAAAATATATATGTATATATAATTTTCATTTGAGTATTTATAATGTGCATATATACATATACTAGAAGAAATAATAATCAGAAACCTCCCCAATTTTGTGAAAGCTTTAACTTTACAGATTCAAGAACTTCAGTGAATTCCAAGCAGTATAAATACAAAGAAAACCACAATAAGGCATATTCTGGTGAGACTGTTGCACACTAAAGATCAAGGGAAAACTTTGAAAGCAACCTAAGATAAGGGGCACATTAAATATGGGGAACAGTGATTTAAATTACTGTGGACTTCTCACCAGAAACAATGGTAATCAGAAGATATTAGAACAATATCTTTAAAGTTGACATTTTTTAAAATGTCAACTCTGAATGTTATGACCAGTAAATATACCCTTTAAGAATGGTAGCTAGTAAAGGTATTTTCCTTTAAAAAAAAAAAAAAAGCTAAGAATTTATTACCAGAAATGCTGAAGGAAAGGTGTCAGACTGAAGGGAAATGGCACCTACCAAAGCCTTGAAGCTGAAAAAGGAATAGAGAGAACAGGAGATAGTAAACATGTGAATAAACATAAAATTATTTCTCTCTTTTTTTCAAAATACATGTGACTGCTTAAAGTCAAAAACATAGCATGAAATTTTTTACATGTGGATATAATATAGATGACAACTTAGCATAAAAGAGGCGTGTTGAGAGCGCATGAACTACATAGTTGCAGGGTGCATATATTTTATGTAAAGTGGCACAAGATTAATTATAAGTAGACATCAACATGTTAAGGGTGTATATTGTAATTCCTAGAGCAACCATGAAACGTATAAGGCAAAAGATACAGCAAAAAATCCAGTGTACTCCAAAAAAATTCATGTGCCTATGCAGAAAAGCCATGAACAAAGAAACAACTTCCCCCCAAAAAAGAGGGTACAAACAGAAAGCAAACAGCAATATAGAAGACCCAAATTAGGCCTGTCAGTAAATCTATTAAATGTTAATGGATAAAACACTGCAATTAAAAGACAAAGATTGTCAGAATGGGCAAAACAGCAGCACTGAACTGTATGTCTTCTACAAGACACACATTTTAAAATAATGACATGAATACATTAGAAATAATCAGATGTAAAAAAAAAGATATGTAATGCAAACAATAAGCACCAGAAAGTCAGAGTGACTGTAATAATATCTGACAAAGTAGAGTTAAAGACAAAGGGCATGAGCAGAGATCTTTAGATAAGTACTAACTTCTCTAAAGATCCCTCCAGCCTGTGCCCACGCCATGCTGGTCAGCTTCTGTGAAAGACACTCTATTTTAGCTGGATCAGTTTTCTTTTGTGGGACTCCAAACCAAATGTGAGATTCCAGGTGGAGTCAGGCTACTGAAGGAAGGCTCTCCTTGCTGAGCGTAGTGTTCCATGACAGTTGGGGCAGCCTTCGAGCAGACATGAACCATGAATCTCTTGGAAAGGGAGAAAAAGGGAAATTTTTCCCTGGTGAGAAAAGTTGTATGTATGCATTTGTGTAATGCTTTATTCTTTTCAAAGTAAACTTGACGTTTAGGGAATTCTACATGGATTTCTAGAATATTCATTCCAGAAATGAGCAGTTTCCTCTGAGACCACATGTATTTCAGAATCCAAAACTATACTCCAAAAAATACAAGAAAGAAGCAAATTCAGTGTTAGGGCTGCTTCCTTGGGTGTAAAAACTGGAACAGAGGATACCCTGCCTCTTGTTCATCTGCTTGGTTTCTTAGCCACTGCTGCCTTCTGGCCAGGGCCCCCTTTCTCATTCGTACACTGATTCCCCAATTTGGTCTTGTGTTTTCTTAACCACAGGGATGTAGAGGGGGAGGATCACCTGCGTAAGCGAGCCCTGCAGGGGCCGTTCACCTTCACCACGGGGGAGGCCATCCTGTATGAGAGTAGCCTCCCCGGCCCCCTGACTGCCCTCCCAGCCAGGAAGAGGACCAGGGCAACGAAGGGCCCCCCCACTGACCAGGGCCCTGTGTGCACAGGCTCTCTCCTTGGAGCTACGAGGCAGCAAGATGAATCTGAGTACTTGTCCTGCCTGGCCCCAACCTCTCAAGGCTCAGCTTTGGAGAGGTGGGGGTCTCATGACAAATGTGAGGACAACCAGGAGAAAGAGGAGGAGAAGGGAGACCGCTCCCTGCTGACCCTCATCGAGCGCCTGCTGGAGAAGGACGTGGAAGAACAGCTCGACCTCTGCTCCACCCTACAGCATCTGGGTGTCACGGACCTTGACCAGAGTCTGTGGGGAAAGAACCTTCTGAGGGCAGACGCAGACACTGCAGGGTCTCAGACCTGCTGCCTGCTGCCTCCCAGCCAGGAAAGGGGCCCCCACAGCCAGGAGGAGGCACTTTCTCATGGCAATGTGGGCTCGCCCCTACCAGCCAGCACAACTGCTCCACAGACCCCAAAGCCCCGGTCTTCTCTGGACGCAGGCCAGCCAGCCATGGCGGTAACTCCACCTCAGAACAGAGGCGCAGCGCCTAGCTACATTCACGCGCACACCCAGCATTGTCTCACCTCCAGCTCCACACTCCAGAGCCCTCCATGGTGGCAGCCTTGGCACAGCCAGGTGGCCCCTCTCGGTCTGGGAATGTTCGAGAAACCAACACCATTTGACCTTGTCTCACTGCCTGAGGCCTCCAGCCCGAGCCAGTCAGCCCAGCTGTTCCAGTCAAACTGCGCACTTTCACTCCCTTTAGGACAAAATGTCCCTGGACACCTGGCTCAACCAGGCCTTGGGAGTCTGGATTTTTGCAAAGAATCCTTTCCCTGGACACCGTCACAGAGTAGTCAGTGCCAGGGGCCCCTGAATGCCTCAGACTCCACATCTTTTGCCAATCCATGTGGCACCCATTCCTTGGACAGCATTTGGGATTCTCGTGTCCAGGGCCAGCCAGTAGTGGTCCCTGTGGAAGTGGGGGCAGAGCAGGGAGCAGGAGAGGCCCAGCCTGACCCCTCAGCTCCTGTGGTCTACCACAGCTGACCCTTGCCTTCAGTGGCGAAGGCCAGCCGGTGGCATTCCTCCCAGATTGTGCACGCGTCAGCCCCTAGTGGCACATGGGCACTTGGTCCACCACAGGATACACCTGGGAGTCAGGAGCAGCCACCCCATTTCCTGGCAGGGAGCCAGCTCTCAGGGCGCCCTGCCTATCCTCCCCAGGCACTTCTGCACAGACCCTTGGCTCCCCAGGGCTCTTACAGGGCAGACCTAGGCCCAGGCACCAGGCAGCATCAGTGGGTGCAAATGGGGCTGCAGACCCAGGAACACTGTGGGCAAGTGAGAGAAGGAGCACCAGGTGCCCAGCAGCACCTGAAAGATGCCCGTCCCCAGGCCCTGCAGCTAAGCCCCTTCCTGTCCTTGGAGAGCAGCCCCCCAGGCACAGGAAGAAGCCAAGGCAACAGCCCGGCTGAGCCCACAAGGCAGAGCAAGGACAGACTGGCCATCCCAGCACCGAGTGCTGCGGGCCGACACCAGATGCAGTCCAGTCCAGCCCCGCCTCCCTGCCCTCCTGATCCAGCCTGCCCACCCCCTCCATGCAGAGCAGCCACAGCCTCCAGTCCCAGGTAGGTATTGCATTCGGAGCCCCAGGGACCTGCGGGCAAATCTGGACAGCAGGGGAGGCGATTGGGCTGGCCAAGTGGGGCCTGGGCACGCGGCTGCTGTGAGGCTCCAGTGCAGGGACACGTGAAGGGACATTGCAAACATAAGCGATCACCGTCCGTGTTGGTCAGTGAGGCATGTGGTGGCAGGAACAGCTGGACCCCCGGAGAACCCTGATGATAAGCCTGAGCCCTCCAGTTGCCTTCCCTTCCCTCCGTGGTGTCTCCTGAACCATCAGTGAGCCCAGCTTTGGACACCCAGAGCTTGAGTTGATCGTGAGTATTTTGAATTCAGTGCCCACTTTTGCTCTGCTCTCACCTCCTGGCACCACTTCTTGTGCCCACAAGAGGTTACCACAGGAGCACTGCTCACTTACCTAATGCTCCACACACTCTGATCGTCACATAACTGTCACTTAACACCCTTAAACGCAGCTTTGGGTGCAAGTCACACTGTGTGACCTTTCTGCCTCCCACAGGGGAGCGAGTACTCAGGTTTTCCGTGATACGATGATGCCCTCGGGGCTAAGGTTGCCCTGTGGAGCTGCACTTGGTGCTCCCTCACCCCACTACCCCCCACTCTCTTCTGGGTTTTCTGCCCCTTTTTCACGTCACACAGCCAGCCCTCACTTCTGCAGCTCTCAGGCTCCTGTGTCTCAGGGGCCCTGTGCTCACACCCCTTTCCCTCTGTCATAGGTTAGAAAGTCAGAAGACCAAATTTGTTAGACTTACATCGAAACCAAAGCAGATTCCTAATTAAAGCCTCAAATTTGCATCTTTTATAAGCAAGTGTCAATTTTAGTTACTTGGACTAACCCTCATCTTATGTAATTTTGTTCTAACTTAATAGTCCCCATTTTCCTAACAGCCGTGTCATCAGAACAAAGCACACAGCATCACGGCCCTTAGGGCTCCAGGCCCAAAAGGAAGCACGTTTTCCTCCAAATTCTGACTTAGAGGGACAGCATCATGCTTTGTACCCAGTGTCTGTGGATGTGATTGGGGGCCTTAACTGCTGACATTTTCCCTGGATTTGAAGTATCTTAAAGTTTCATCTCTTGGTGAATATCTGACTTTTTTCTATGTGTATAAATACACATATCTGAAAGCTTATTCTCTAGATCCCAAAGATATTTTTTTTTCCTTCATTTTATTTTGTGCACTTCATACTAAAAAAGTATACAGAATTATCTTCTTTGCTTAAAAAGCAATGTCCAAATCACAAAAAATGTTAACAGGAAAGGGACATAGTGAGGATCCAACCTCCCAGACCAGTCCCAACATTTGCCTGAAAGGGTCCCCAAGCCCTGAGGTTTGGCAGCCATATTCTAGGCTCAAGGCTGAGGCTCAGCACCAGATAGCCTATCTGTGACCAGGGCCATCCAGTTGCGTGGTTCCTACAGCACGGGGACACGCTGATGGCCTCTAAGAAAAAGGGATGTGTGGCCCATGAAAGGGCTCAGCTGTTCCCCAGGGTCATGCGCAGGAGTTGTAGCCCTCCTGGGGGACAGGCTTGGGGACACTGTGGACAGGGGGTCCTGGCAGGGGTACAGCCTCCTTGGGGGCCTCTCTCTCACAGCAGAGCAAGAGAGGAGAAGTCGGCAAGGCTCAGGCTACTCCTGCTTGTCCTCCCACAAAGGGTTCAAAATGGACAAGGCTTAGGGAGCACGTCCACCTTCTCCTGTGGCTTGAACCACAGGACTCATTGTTCAGGAGCTGAGATGGACCTTTGATGTCATCAAGTATGACTCCACCACCTGACTTGCTCACCTCTGTCACCCTGAACCTGGCCCTGGAGGTGCATAATGAGTGTCTGTTGCGTGTGAGAACAAGTGACTGTGCAGGTGAAGAGACCACAGAACTGAAACACCAAAAAGCCAGGGACCTGTCCATTCCAGAGCTGGCTGAGTCCACCACCAGTTGCCAGAACCACATGACCTTCATGTGTCAGGGAGCCAGAGGGAAGCCATCATGCTCCTTCTCTACAGCACTGGATGTGCTGGTCATTGTGCCAGGCAATGTTGTGAATGGGAACTCTGCCACTGAACTCTTGGACCCAAAACACCTAGCCATCAACTAAGGCCTTGCAACCCGACAAATGAGAGAAAACAAACACAAAAATACTCAAATGTTTCAACCTTCTGTCTCAAGCCAAAAAATACAGCCTCCCATCGTGGGCTAAGGTGAAATTCTCTAACCTCATGTAGGGTCTGTTTGTGGGGAACACCATGTCCTAACAGACAATGGTCTGTCTGGACTACTTTTTGTGTTTTTCTCTGTCCAAAGAAAGCAGTTTAATCAACACTGGCACATGTGCTTGAACACTCTGAGGCCTGCCATGATGTGAAGACTTGTCCTTTGGTGGGATTTTCAGCTGGGTCATAAGCTTTATAGAACTGCTCTCAAAGTTCCATGTAAAGTGCAGACTCATTACATGTGTGTAATAGTTAACACGCACTTCCTGCTTCTCCATGTGTTTGATTCCTCCCTACAGACTGTAGTAAAACACTGGCATGAATACCTCTGGTGGTTCCATCACATTCAGTTCAGTTCAGTTCAGTTGCTCAGTTGTGTCTGTCTCTTTGCGACCCCGTGGACTGCAGCACGCCAGGCTTCCCTGTCCATCACTAACTCCTGGAGATTACTGAAACTTAGGTCCATTGAGTCGGTGATGACATCCAACCATCTCATCCATCACATTGCTGAGTAACAAATCACCCCTAAACCTAGGAGATTAAAACAGCAGCTATCTGTCTGCTCAGGGCTCTGTGGTGCAGTGGGCGCTCCAGCCTCACTCATGAGGCCATGGTCATCAAGGAGCCCAGCTGGGGCTCAAGGGTCCATGATGTGCCTTCAGATGTCCTTGGCAGTTTGCTGGGTCAAGGCAGCAACTACACCAGGCCTCGATCTGATCCAGACAAGCTGAAAACAGCTGTGAGAACATAAACTCATTTTAAATGCAGACACCCCCAGGTTCCTTTCAAGGAGGCTTGCTGTTTCATCCTAACGAGCAGCCAGCCATGTGACTGCCCAAGTGCTGTCTTGCGTGGGTCTGTCCTTTGCTCAGAATGTGCTCTTGTTGCCTAAAAGCCTTCAATCTCATGTAAATTGCACTCTTGTCCCAGACATTGCAGGATCCCTATTTAGTAAAGCACAAAGCCATCATCCATACCCTAGATGAAGCTCCATTGTCCCAGAAAGATGAATCATTCCATGGAACATATCAGTCCCCCTAATTATTGGGATGTACAACATAAGAAAGACTAAATTTTGTTTAATTAACATCTTGGCAGTAATGGCCTTTAATCAAATATAGTCCATGCCCTCAACAAAATATTATTCTTTATTCAAAAAAGAAAATATATTTTACATGGCCAGTGTCATAACCCCCTAGATACAATTCTTGACTTAGCTTACTAAAGCAGATGTGTACACGTGTATTTGTGTGTTCATAGCTCCAGGTCTGCCTCATCTTTGGTGAGTGAAGTTTTCTGAAAATGTGTATTTGTGGTTTGTGTCAAGCAGAAGGAGTTGAAGTAAATGTGTATGTGAAAACCATCCTGGCTTGTGAGAGTAGATAATTAAACTGTGTTCTTCCTTTCTGCTAATTATAGTTTGAAAATAATTGATGATTGTGCTTTTGAGTTGGCACACATTCTTCAAGACACCAGTGTTCCGGAAACACCTTCTGTGGCTGCTGTAATTCAGACTCAGCAATGGGGCTGATGAAGAGGACTGAGGGCAGCCTATGGACCCAGACACGCTGTTTCCACAACCAGGACAGGTGAAGAGGTGGCTGAGTGCCTGACCGTCGGGGCTAGAACTGGCCAGAGGAGGTAGGTGGGAGGGTAGAGTGAAAGGGGAAAGACTGTGGGCTTGTGCGCTGGCTGGCTGCACTGTCATTCACCCTCGCTTGGGCGAAGGCCACGCAAAGGTGGCCCCGGCTCAGGTACTCAGGGGCCAGGGAACAGAAGAAGCTCCTGACATCAGAACTCAAGGGAAAGCCCAGAGTCTTCAGCATAAAAATGACCAGAGGATCCTCCATTGCTGTGGGATTGTGTGAGTCAACATGGCAAAAGCTGCGTTAAGTTCCCTCTAGGACCTGCCTGGATTGGGAGTATGCCTTCTGGCTTAGCCAAGGTCATGAGCACCACTCTTGAGGCTGGGGAAGTGGCCCCCACCCCGACCAAATACCTGAGCAGTGAGTGGAGTAGGGAGTTTTCCAACGGGAACTTGGAGCTCTCTGTAGGGGATGATTAGAAGGAATGCAGTTGAATGGCATAAACAGAAACCCCAGCTCTGGTTTGAGCAGCTAGACCAGGGCTTGAACCCCAACTAGAGACTGGTGTAGGGGCAGCTGTGAGGTGGGGCAACTGTGAGATGAGCCCGTGCTGCTTGTGTCTCTTTCCAAGTTGGGGGCCGCCTTCTGCCAAGTGTTCCCTTCACTCTGGCTAGGGACACTGCCTGTACCACAGCCACAACAGGCCACACAAGACTGTCCCTCCTTCCTGTGGCTTCTCTCAAGAGCAAGTGAAATTTCCTGAAAGTTCCCAGCAGTCACTTTCCACTGACCCAGGATGGGTCACGTGCATGTGCCTGAGCTAACTTGAGAGGATGGGGTTGTCTGGGATTTTTCCAGTAGATTTGGAATCTGGGTCCATCTCTTGTTCCCAAGAGTAGTAGCTGCTACTACTCAGTGGAGGAGAGTTGGCTGGACAGTGGGGGCACTCTGGCACCCATGAGTCCTCTGAAGGCTTGACGAGCTCTCTGTCTCTGCCTTCAGTGAGCTCTGATTCCTGAAGCTGTGTTAGACCCTGAGGCAGCCACGTGGAACCCAGTAACACAGGGGCTGAGTCCAGGCTGACCCCGCTCTGAACACAGAGCCTGTGAGAGTCCAGGGGAGCTCCCATTCTAGCTCTGACTGGAAAACTCAGCACCATAAAGTACCCATCGTGCCTGATTGACCTAAGGATTCAGCGCAATTCCAGCCAGAATTTCAGGGTTTCTCAGAGAACTTGGGAAGTTGTATATATGGAAATCAAGAAGAAAAACATCCCATATAAAACTGACATAAACATTTCACAAGAGGAAAGAGAAAGGCAATCAATACAAAAAAAAAGACACTTAACCTAAGCAGAAACAAAAGGAAATGAAAATTGTGAGCATTTTACCCATCCTAGATCGGAGAAAATTTTAAAGTCTGGCAAAACCAAGTTTTGGCAAAGATGTGGAGCATCTTGCTCTCTTCTGGTGGGAGTGCAGGTCTGTACAAGGTTGGAAGACTCTTTGGCATTGTCACGTCAGGAGTGACTTAGTTGGATGGCATCACTGACTCAATGGAACAACAGTCGTCATGTTGGGTTGAAGTGGTGCTCACTGTTTGACTCCACATTACTCCTCACAAGTAAGTGCTTGCACAGCAAGTATGTATATATATATATATACATAATTGGGAAGTCAATGGTGCAGTTCCAGCCTAAGGGCCTGAGAACCAGCAGCCAACAGTATGACTTGTAGTCTGAGCCCCACACAGGCAGAAAGAGCAAGTTCCACCCTTACTCAGCCTTAGCAGGGCCTCAACCTGTGCCATTAGCCAGGTGGCCTGGTGCACCTCACAACAGAACAAGGCCCAGAGCAGAAGCGGGCAAGTCCCCTCTCGGGACCTCTCTTGGGGGCGCCACAGACTCTGCTCCCCCACTGGCCAGACCTGAACAGTCCCTGGGGACAGAGGGCAGCAAGTCGGCCTCGGCAGACGACTTCACCTGGAGGTGCAGATGGGCCACCCCCCTGCATCACACAGGGGAGGACAAACAACCCCAGATGCAGACGCTCTGCTGGGACGTGCCTGGGTACGTGGCCAGCCTCTGAGCTCAGGAATCACACTGTGAGCACCACCACTGCCCAGCAACAACTGGCACAGATGTCCTGGAGCTATTGTGGTTTCCTCAGTCTTGGGATGGAAGCGGCACCTCTGAGCCAGCCTGGGCAGCTCCTGGGTCCTGTCTGCACACCTCAGCATCCCCACATTTCCAGAACTGCGAGGATTCTCAGGTGGCCACCTCCTCTTGGGATCCAGAATCACTGACAAAGATGGAGGGGGCTGGGAGGGAGCAGGGATCCCTGGAGGTGCTGCCAGCCAGAGGAGGGGTGAGGGCCACAGCTGCTTTGAGCCAGGTTGCGCTGTGACAGGTGGCTGAGGCTTGACAGGGATTCTGGCATCTGTCTTGGTGGCTGTAGACATGATGGCTGTTGTGGATCTTAGTGTTTTACTGAATCTTCCTGACAACTTTCTGGAGGAGGTACATCATCACCTCCAACTCACACACAGGGAAACTGAGGCACGATGAGGGTGGTGTCTCTCCTTCAAGGTGGAGTCAGGACTTGAGCCTGAAAGTCCGAGGCACCCAAGTCCTGGACCATCAGACTCAGGATCTCGAGCTCAGGAGAGAGACCTGAGGCCCTGGGGTCACCAGCGGGTGTGGGATGATCTACTGGAGCTGGTGGGTGAGTGTGGAGAAGCCCGACATTTTACAGGAAGTAGGCAGGAGGTGTTGGGAGGGGACCCAGCAGATGAGGAGGTACAGCCTGTGTGCAGAGGGCCTCTGAAAGGCCCCAAGAGGCGAGTCCCAAAACCAGGTGGTCCCCTCTGGAGACAGGTTAAGTGAAAAGCCATTGTCTCTTGGGGGCAGGACTGGGAGATTCCTTTTTCTCTAATGTCACTACATTTCTCAGGTGGTCTATGGAAGGATTGTTTTGATTATGTAGTGGGAAAATGTATTTACAGGTCAAAGCAAGCAAGACAAGAGGAAGAGCTCTGTGGAGTGTGACCTCCTACCCCCCACTCTCAGGCCCAGCTCCACAGTAGCAGCCCTGTGTGCCAGTGCATCAGGCAGGTTTCACACGATTGGAAACTCAGAGCATCGCTGCACACCCCTGCTGCTCCCCATTAGGCTCCTGACTTAAATTTTGTTGCTCCATTCAGGGGAATTCTAGTGAAGAAAATGAAATCTGAAAGAGATCCAATAACCCTGTCCATTTTTATGCTTGCTGTTGTCATATGTTCTGTGAGAATCTACCTCCCTCTGCTTGAACATAAAGTGACACTCGTTACTCAGCAGGTGATCTGGGGAGGCTTTGAGGAGCAGAAAACAGTAGTGAACTCTCAAAATTGTTGTGAACATGATATGTCTTTCACAATTTAAAGGAGCTCTTCCAATTTTCCTGTTTCATAAGATTTTTCTGTCAACCAGAAAAATGTACAGCGCAGGCAGGGCTAGGGTCTGTGGCTGACCTGTTTGCACATTCCATGGGCCACCGTGTGACACACACACCCCCGCCCCAGTTAACTTTTTGCACACTGCATAGGTGATTATGTTTGCATGGCTCCAAGGGATACCCTGTCCCCACCATCTTCTGCAGATAACCATTTTCCTTAGTTTCTAGTCTATCTTTCATGTGTTTCTTTTCAGAAAATAATACATATATATGTGTATTTAAATTGCCTCTTCTTACACAAGAAGTAGCATCATGAATATTCTTTGAGCCATGTTATTTTCACTTAACATATCCTGGGAATCAGGCTGTAACAGCTAATAGAAACTTTCCTGTTGTTTGGGTTTTTTTCAACTACACAGTAGTGCATAGTAGTGCATCCCCATTTGGGGATGTACCAGAGGGAGTTCACCCTGACTCCTGTGGTTGAGCATTGAGCTTGCCCAATATGTGGCTATTACCAGGCAATAACTCAGTGAATAGCTTTGTGTGTGTATAAATTTGTGTGTGTATCAGTGCACGTGTGTAAAGATGTAGCCTCAGATGATGACTTTATCCACTGGATGGGGATGTGACCTGAGACCGTGAGCATGTGTATTTGTGTGCCTGTGTCTGTGTGCGTGTGTCTCTGGGTGTTCCTATGTGAGCATGTGTGTATCTGTGCACTGTGTGTGTCTGCGTGAACATGTGTGTCTGTGTGTATGTCTGTGTGCTTGTATGTCTGGGTGTGTGTCTCTGTGTGCAGTGTGTGTGTGAGCATGTGTATATCTGTGTGCTGTGTCTGTGTGTGAGCATGTGTGTCTGTCTTATGTGACTGTGTGTGTACATGTGTGTGCACATGTGTCTTGTGTGTGTACATGTGTATGTCCACACGTGTCTTGTGTGTACATGTGTGTCTGTGTGAGCATGTATGTATCTGTGCAGTGTGTGTGTGTGTGTGCGGAGCATGTTTATCTGTGTGTTGTGTGTCTGTGTGTGTCTGTGAACATGTATGTGAGCGTGTGGGTGAGCGTGTGTGTGTGAGCATGTGTATGTGTGTACTATGTGTCTGTGTGAGCATGTGTGTTTGTGTACGTGTGTGTGCAGAGGGAAGAAAGGAAAGTTGATGTGCAACTCCCAAAAGGAGGTAATTTAATGTGTCTCTGCAATAGACGACCTTCTCTATTGGAAAAAAAAAACTTAGGAATCTGCTCTGGGTGTGAAAAGCTTGGCTCTCAGGGCCTGAAGGAAAACAGAGAAACAAAGACATAAACTGCTTTGTGTAAGAAATAAACACAGGCTGGGGCAGGAGAAGACAAATGACAGGAGCAGGGCTGAGGATCAAGAAAGAGGCACCAGAAGCTCAGTGAGGTGGGACCTCGAAGCGCAGAAGCCCGTGCAGGGGGTGTGTGTGGTAAATGCCGCCCAGTGGCCACCCCAGCTCCCTCAGTCCTGAGGAGTACTGAGAGTGCTAATTCTTAGGTACGTGGATAAGGAGTCCGGGGTCCTCAAGGAGGAGAAAAGGGTCTGGGGCTCTCGAGAAGGAGAAAAGGAAAAATGTTTTTTTTCCTACATTCCTTCGTCTTAGTCACATAAGAGTTTTTACCTTAAGCTCTAAGTTTTTAGGGCAACAATCTATTTTGCCTAAGACTAACTTTCTTTAAGTCCAGAGCTGATGATTACACAACAAAGCAATGCATCTTGCTCAAGGGTATGTTTTTCCTTACTGTGTGTGTGTGTTCTCAGCCCTGTCTGACTCTTTGAGACCCCCCTGGACTGTAGCCTGCCAGGCTCCTCTGTCCATGAAATTTTTCAACAGTACTGGAGTGGGTTGCTATTTCCTATTCCAGGGGATCTTCACGACCCAGAGATCGAACCTGCATCTCTTGCAACTCCTGCGTTAGCAGGCAGGTTCTTTACCACAGTACCACCAGTTAGATGGCATGTTTTTCCTTAAGTTCTGTACTAATGATTATATAACAATAATGTATGTTGCTCAAGGACAAATTTCTCCTTAACAGGAACCTTCTGACTAATCTTATTATCTTCAATTCAGTCGCTCAGCTGTGTCTGACTCTTTGCAACCCCATGGACTGCAGCACGCCAGGCTTCCCTGTCCATCAACAACTCCCAGAGTTTGCTCAAACTCACGTCCATCTGTCAGTGATGCCATCCAACCATCTCATCCTCTGTCGTCCCCTTCATGCCCTGCCTTCAGTCTTTCCCAGCATCAGGGTCTTCTTCAATGAATCAGTCTTCATATCACATGACCAAAGTATTGGAGTTTCAGCTTCAGCATCAGTCCTTCCAGTGAATACTCAGGGTTGATTTTCTTTAGGATTTACTGGTTTGATCTCCTTGCAGTCCAAGGGACTCTCAAGAGTCTTCTCCAACACCACAGTTCAAAAGCATCAGTTCTTTGGTGCTCAGCTTTCTTTATGGTACAGCTCTCACATCCATCTCAAAGCTATGATTTTTCCAGTAGTCATGTATGGATGTGAGAGCTGGACTATAAAGAAAGCTGAATGCTGAAGAATTGATGCTTTTGAACTGTGGTGTTGGAGAAGACTCTTGAGAGTCCCTTGGACTGCACAGAGATCAAACCAGTCAATCCTAAAGGAAATCAACCCTGAATATTCATTAGAAAGATTGATGCTGAAGCTGAAACTCCAGTACTTTGGCCACCTGATGTGAAGAACTGACTCACTGAAAAAGACCCTGATGCTGGGAAAGATCGAAGGCAGGAGGAGAAGGGGATGACAGAGGATGAGATGATTCGATGGCATGCTGCAGTCCATGGGGTCGAAAAGAGTTGGACACGACTGAGTGACTGAACTGACTGACTCTCACATCCATACATGACTACTGGAAAAAAACAAAGCTTTGACTAAATGGAAATTTGTCAGCAAAGTAATGTCTCTGCTTTATAATATGCTATCTAGGTTCATCATAACTTTTCTTCCAAGGAGCAAGCATCTTTTAATTTCGTGGCTACAATCACCATCTGTAGTGATTTTGGAGCCCAAGAAAATAAAGTCTCCCACTGTTTCCATTGGTTTCCCATCTATTTTCCATGAAGTGATGGGACCATATGTCATGATCATTGAGTTTTTCATTTTTTTTAAATTTTCTTTTAATTTATTTTAATTGGAGGCTAATTACTTTACAATATTGTGGTGGGTTTTGCCATACATTCACATGAATCAGCCATGGGTATACATGTGTTCCCCATCCTGAACCCTGCTCTCTCCTCCCTCCCCATCCCATCCCTCAGGGTCATCCTAGGGCACCAGCCCTGAGCACCCTGTCTCACGATAGAACCTGGACTGGCGATCTGTTTCACGTATGATAATATACATGTTTCAGTGCTATTCTCAAATCATCCCACCCTCGGCTTCTCCCACAGAGTCCAAAAGTATGTTCTTTACATCTGTGTCTCTTTTGCTGTCATGCATATAGGGCCATCATTACCATCTTTCCAAATTCCATATATCTGCATTAATATACTGTATTGGTGTTTTTCTTTCTGATTTACTTTGCTGTGTATAATAGGCTCCAGTTTCATCCACCTTATTAGAACTGATTCAAATGCATTCTTTTTAATAGCCGAGTAGTATTCCATTGTGTATATGCACCACAGCTTTCTTATCTATTCATCTGCCAGTGGACATTTAGGCTGCTTCCATGTCCTGGCTATTGTAAACAGTGCTGCAATGAACATTGGGGTACACGTGTCTCTTTCAATTCTGGTTTCCTCGGTGTGTATGCCCAGCAGTGGGATTGCTGGGTTGTATGGCAGTTCTAGTTCCAGTTTTTTTAAGGAATCTCCACTCTGTTCTCCATAGTGGTTGTACTACTTTGCATTACCACCAACAGTGTAAGAGGGTTCCTTTTTCTCCGCACCCTCTCCACCATTTATTGTTTGTAGACTATTTGATAGCAGCCATTCTGACCAGCGTGAGATGGTACCTCATTGTGGTTTTGATTTGCATTTCTCTGATAATGAGTGATGTTAAGCATCTTTTCATGTGTTTGTTAGCCATCTGTATGTCTTCTTTGGAGAAATGTCTGTTTAGTTCTTTGGCCCATTTTTTGATTGGGTCACCTATTTTTCTGGAATTGAGTTGCAGGAGTTGCTTGTATATTTTTGAGATTAATTCTTTGTCAGTTGCTTCATTTGCTATTATTTTCTCCCATTCTGAAGGCTGTATTTTCACCTTGCTTATAGTTTCCTTCATTGTGCAAAAGCTTTTAAGTTTAATTAGGTCCCATTTGTTTATTTTTGCTTTTATTTCTATTACTCTGGGAGGTGGATCATAGAGGATCCTGCTATGACTTACGTCAGAGAATGTTTTGCCTTTGTTTTCCTCTAAGAGTATTATAGTTTCTGGTCTTAAATTTCTATCTTTAATTCATTTTGAGTTTATTTTTGTGTATGGCGTTATAAAGTGTTCTAGTTTCATTCTTTTACAAGTGGTTGACCAGTTTTCCCAGCACCGCTTGTTAAAGAGATTGTCTTTTCTCCATTGTATATTCTTGCCTTCTTTGTCAAAGACAAAGTGTCCATAGGTGCGTGGATTTATCTCTGGGCTTTCTATTTTGTTCCATTGATCTATGTTTCTGTCTTTGTGCCAGTACCATACTGTCTTGATGACTGTAGCTTTGTAGTGTAGCCTAAGTCAGGCAGGTTGATTCCTCCAGTTCCATTCTTCTCTCTCAAGATTGCTTTGGCTATTTGAGGTGTTTTGTATTTCCATACAAATTGTGAAATTATTTGTTCTAGTTCTGTGAAAAATACCGTTGGTAGCTTGATAGGGATTGCATTGAATCTATAGATTGCTTTGGGTAGTATACTCATTTTCACTATATTGATTCTTCCAATCCATAAACATGGTATATTTCTCCATCTATCTGTGCCCTCTTTGATTTCTTTCATCAGTGTTTTATAGTTTTCTATATATAGGTCTTTTGTTTCTTTAGGTAGATTTATTCCTAAGTATTTTATTTTTTTCGTTGCAATGGTGAATGGAATTGTTTCCTTAATTTCTCTTTCTGTTTTCTCATTGTTAGTGTACAGGAATGCAAGGGATTTCTGTGTGTTGATTTTATATCCTGCAACTTTACTATATTCATTGATTAGCTCTAGTAATTTTCTGGTGGAATCTTTCAGGTTTTCTATGTAGAAGATCATGTCATCTGCAAACAGTGAGAGTTTTACTTCTTTTCAAATCTGGATTCCTTTTATTCCTTTTTCTTCTCTGATTGCTGTGGCCAAAACTTCCAAAACTATGTTGAATAGTAGTGGTGAGTGTGGGCACCCTTGTCTTGTTCCTGACTTGAGGGGAAATGCTTTCAATTTTTTGCCATTGAGGATAATGTTGCTGTGGGTTTATCATATATGGCTTTTGTTATGTTGAGGTATGTTCCTTCTATTCCTGCTTTCTGGAGGGTTTTTATCATAAATGGATGTTGAATTTTGTCAAAGGCTTTCTCTACTTCTATTGAGACAATCAAATGGTTTTTATATTTCAATTTGTTAATGTGGTGTATCACATTGATTGATTTGCGAATACTGAAGAATCCTTGCATCCCTGGGATAAAGCCCACTTGGTCATGATGTATGATCTTTTTAATATGTTGTTGGATTCTGCTTCTAGAATTTTGTTAAGGACTTTTGCATCTATGTTCATCAGTGATATTCGCCTGTAGTTTTCTTTTTTTGTGGTACCTTTTTCTGGTTTTGGTATTAGGATGATGGTGGCCTCATAGAGTGAATTTGAAAGTTTACCTTTCTCTGCAATTTTTTTGAGTAGGATAAGTGTTAGCTTTTCTCTAAATTTTTTGTAGTAGAAGTCAGCTGTGAAGCCATCTGGTCCTGGGATTTTGTTTGTTGGAAGATTTCTGATTACAGTTTTGATTTCTGTGCTTGTGATGGGTCTGTTAAGATTTTCTCTTTCTTCCTGGTTCAGTTTTGAAAAGTTATACTTTTCTGAAAATTTGTCCGTTTCTTCCAAGTTGTCCATTTTATCTGCATATAGTTGCTGATAGTAGTCTCTTATGATCCTTTGTATTTCTGTGCGGTCTGTTGTGATTTCTCCATTTTCATTTCTAATTTTGTTGATTTGATTCTTCTCCCTTTTTTTCTTGATGAGTCTGGCTAATGGTTTGTCTATTTTATTTATTTATCTTCCCAAAGAAGCAGCTTTTAGCTTTGTTGATTCTGACTATGGTCTCTTTTGTTTCTTTTACATTTATTTCTACCCTAATTTTTATTATTTCTTTCCTTCTATTAAGCACTGAGGTGCTTCATTTTTTCTTTTTCTAGTTGCTTTAGGTGTAAAGTTATGTTATTTATTTGATTTCTCTCCTTTTTCTTGAGGTAGGCTTGTATTGCTATGAACCTTCCCCTTAGCACTGCTTTTACTGAATCCCATAGTTTTGGGTTGTTGTGTTTTCATTTTCATTTGTTTCTATGCATATTTTGATTTCTGTTTTGATTTCTTCAGGGATTTGTTGGTTATTTAGAATTGTGTTGTTTAGCCCCCATATGTTTGCATTTTTAATAGTTTTTTTCCTTAGTTGACATCTAATCTTACCGCATTGTGATCAGAAAAGACACTTGAGATGATTTCAATTTTTTTGAATTTACCAAGGCTAGATTTATGGCCCAGGATGTGGCCTATCCTAGAGAAGGTTCTGTGTACGCTTGAGAAAAAGGTGAAATTCATTGTTTTAGGGTGAAAAGTCCTATAGATATCAATTAGGTCTAACTGGTCTATTGTATCATTTAAAGTTTGTGTTTCCTTGCTAATTTTCTGTTTGGTTGATTTATCCATAGGTGTAAGTGGGTTATTAAAGTCTCACACTATTATTGTGTTACTTTAATTTCCCCTTTCATACTTGTTAGCATTTGCCTTACATATTGTGGTGGTCCTATGTTGGGTGCATATATATTTATAATTGTTGTATCTTCTTCTTGGATTGATCCTTTGCTCATTATGTAGTGTCCTTCTTTGTCTCTTTTCACAGCCTTTATTTCAAAGTCTATTTTATCTGGTATGAGTATTGCTATGCCTGCTTTCTTTTGGTCTGCATTTGCATGAAATTTCTTTTTCCAGCCCTTCACTTTCAGTCTGTATGTGTCCCTAGGTTTGAGGTGGGTCTCTTGTAGACAGCATATATAGGGGTCTTGTTTTGTATCCATTCAGCCAGTCTTTGTCTTTTGGTTGGGGCAGTCAAGCCATTTCAGTCAGTCAGTCAGTTCAGTCCCTCAGTCATGTCCCACTCTTTGCAACCCCATGAATCGCAGCACGCCAGGCCTCCCTGTCCATCACCAACTCCCAGAGTTCACCCAAACTCTTGTGCATTGAGTCGGTGATGCCATCCATCCATCTCATCCTCTGCCGTCCCCTTCACCTCCTGCCCTCAATCCCTCCCAGCATCAGGGTCTTTTCCAATGAGTCAACCAACTCTTTGCATGAGGTGACCAAAGTATTGGAGTTTCAGCCTCAGCATCAGTCCTTCCAATGAACGCCCAGGACTAGTCTCCTTTAGGATGGACTGGCTGGATCTCCTTGCAGTCCAAGGGACGCATAAGAGTCTTCTCCAGCACCACAGTTCAAAAGCATCAATTCTTCAGCACTCAGCTTTCTTCACAGTCCAACTCTCACATCCATACATGACTACTGGAAAAACCATAGCCTTGACTAGACAGATCTTTGTTGGCAAAGTCTCTGCTTTTGAATATGCTATCTAGGTTGGTCATAACTTTCCTTCAACCCATTTATATTTAAGGTAATTATTGATAAGTATGATCCCATTGCCATTTACTTTGCTGTTTTGGGTTCGAGTTTATACACCTTTTCTGTGTTTCCTGTCTAGAGAAGATCCTTTAGCATTTGTTGAAGAGCTGGTTTGATGGTGCTGAATTCTCTCAGCTTTTGCTTGTCTGTAAAGCTTTTGATTTCTCCTTCATATATCAATGAGATCCTTGCTGGGTACAGTAATCTGGGTTGTAGGTTTTTCTCTTTTATCACTTTAAGTATGTCCTGCCATTCCCTTCTGGCTTGAAGAGTTTCTATTGAAAGATCAACTGTTATCTTTATGGGGATCCCCTTGTGAGTTATATGTTGTTTTTCCCTTGCTGCTTTTAATATTTGTTCTTTGTGTTTCATCTTTGTTAATTTGATTAATATGTGTCTTGGGGTGTTTTGCCTTTGGTTTATCCTGTTTGGGACTCTCTGGGTTTCTTAGACCTAGGTGGCTATTTCCTTCCCCATTTTAGGGAAGTTTTCAACTATTATCGCCTCAAGTATTTTCTCATGGCTTTTCTTTTTGTCTTCTTCTTCTTCTGGGACTCCTATGATTTGAATGTTGGGGTGTTTGACATTGTCCCAGAGGTCTCTGAGGTTGTCCTCATTTCTTTTAATTCTTTTTTCTTTTTTCCTCTCTGCTTCATTTATTTCCACCATTCTATCTTCCACCTCACTTATCCTCTTCTGCTTCAGTTATTCTACTGTTGGTTCCCTCCAGAGTGCTTTTGATCTCATTTATTGCATTATTCATTATTGATTGACTCTTTTTTATTTCTTCTGTGTCTTTGTTAAACTTTTCTTGCATCTTCTCAATCCTTATCTCCAGACTATTTATCTGTAACTCCATTTTGTTTTCAAGATTTTGGGTCATTTTCACTATCATTATTCTGAATTATTTTTCAGGTAGACACCTTATCTTCTCCTCTTTTATTTGGTTTGGTGGGTGTTTATCATGTTCCTTTACCTGCTGAATATTTGTCTGCCTTTTCATGTTGTTTAGATTGCTTTGTTTGGGGTGGCCTTTCTGTATGCTGGAAGTTTGTGGTTCCTCTTTATTGTGGAGGTTCCTCCCTGTGGATGGGGTTGGATAAGTGGCTTGTCAAGGTTTCCTGGTTAGGGAAGCTTGTGTCAGTGTTCTGGTGGGTGGAGCTGGATATCTTCTCTCTGGAGTGCAATGAGTGTCCAGTAGTGAGTTTGAGTGTCTATGGGTTTGGTGTGATTTTTGACCGCCTGTATTTTTGTGCTCAGGGTTATGTTCCTGTGTTGTTGGAGAATTAGCTTGTGTATCTTGCTCTGAAACTTGTTGGCTCTTGGGTGGAGTTTGGCTTCAGTGTAGGTATGGAGGCTTTTGGATGAGTTCTTGTCGATGAATTGTTCCCTGGAGTCAGGAGTTTTCTTGTGTTCTCAGGTTTTGGATTTAAGCCTCCTGCCTCTGGCTTTTAGTCTTATTCTTACAGTGGCCTCAAGGCTTCTCCATCCATACAGCACCAATGATAGAACATCTAGGTTAATGGAGTAAAGGTTCTCCACAGTGGCGGACACCCAGAGAGGTTCACAGAGTTACATGGAGAAGAGAAGAGGGAAGAAGGGAGATAGAGGTGACCAGGAAGAGAAGAGGGGGAATCAAAAGGGGAGAGAGCAATTTAGCCAGTAATCAATTCCCTATTTGCTCTCCACAGTCTGGAACACTCAGAGAGGTTCACAGAGTTCCATAGAGAAGAAAAGAGGGAGGAAGGAGATAGAGGTGACCAGGAGGACAGGAGGGGGAGTCAAAAGGAGAGAGACCAGTCTAGCCTGTGATCGGTTCCCTAAGTGTTCTCCACAGCTCAGAACACCCAATGAGATTCACAGAGTTAAGTAAAGAAGAGAAGGGGGAGGGAGGAGATAGAGGTGACCTGGGGGGGAAAAAGGAGAGTCAAAAAGGGAGAGAGCAATCAAGCCAGTAATCATACTCTTAATTAAAAATGGGTACTGAAGATTGGATTCTTAAAGGTACAGAATTGATAACAAATACCAAAAAGCAAAGATTAAAAATCTAGAGTAGAGATTAGACTCTCAAAAATACAAATTGAAAAAACAAAATCGCAAAAGTTATTTAAAAATATATATAAATAAGTTTGCTTTAAAAGTAGGGTCTTCAGGAGAAAAACTATTAAAAATTCCAACATATGGAGGCTGAACAACACGCTGCTGAATAACCAACAAATCACAGAAGAAATCAAAAAAGAAATCAAAATTTGCATAGAAACGAATGAAAATGAAAACACAACAACCCAAAACCTGTGGGACACGGTAAAGCAGTCCTAAGGGGAAAGTTCATAGCAATACAGGCACACCTCAAGAAACAAGAAAAGAGTCAAATAAATAACCTAACTCTACACCTAAAGCAACTAGAAAAGGAAGAAATGAAGAACCCCAGGGTTAGTAGAAGGAAAGAAATCTTAAAAATTAGGCAGAAATAAATGCAAAAGAAACAAAAGAGACCATAGCAAAAATCAACAAAGCCAAAAGCTGGTTCTTTGAAAGGATAAATAAAATTGACAAACCATTAGCCAGACTCATCAAGAAACAAAGGAGAAAAATCAAATCAACAAAATTAGAAACGAAATGGAGAGATCACAACAGACAACACAGAAATACAAAGGATCATAAGAGACTACTATCAACAATTATATGCCAATAAATGGACAACGTGGAAGAAATGGACAAATTCTTGAAAGTACAACTTTCAAAACTGGACCAGGAAGAAATAGAAAATCTTAACAGACCCATCACAAGCATGAAATTGAAACTGTAATCAAAATCTTCCAGCAAACAAAAGCCCCGGTCAGACGGCTTCACAGCTGAATTCTACAAAAATTTAGAGAAGAGCTAACACCTATCCTGCTCAAACTCTTCCAGAAATTGCAGAGGAAGGTAAACTTCCAAACTCATTCTATGAGGCCACCATCACCCTAATACCAAAACCTGACAAAGATCCACAAAAAAAGAAAACTACAGGCGAATATCACTGATGAACATAGATGCAAAAATCCTTAACAAATTCTAGCAATCAGAATCCAACAACACATTAAAAAGATCATACACCATGATCAAGTGGGCTTTATCCCAGGGATGCAAGGATTCTTCAATATCCGCAAATCAATCAATGTAATACACCACATTAACAAATTGAAAAATAAAAACCATATGATTATCTCAATAGATGCAGAAAAGCCTTTGACAAAATTCAACATCATTTATGATAAAAACTCTCCAGAAAGCAGGAATAGAAGGAACATACCTCAACATAATAAAAGCTATATATGACAAACCCACTGCAAACATTATCCTCAATGGTGAAAAATTGAAAGCATTTCCTCTAAAGTCAGGAACAAGACAAGGGTGCCCACTTTCACCATTACTATTCAACATAGTTTTGGAAGTTTTGGCCACAGCAATCAGAGCAGAAAAAGAAATAAAGGAATCCAAATTGGAAAAGAAGAAGTAAAACTCTCACTATTTGCAGACGACATGATCCTCTACATAGAAAACCCTAAAGAGTCCACCAGAAAATTACTAGAAATAATCAATGACTACAGTAAAGTTGCAGGATATAAAATCAACACAGAAATCCCTTGCATTCCTATACACTAATAATGAGAAAACAGAAAGAAATTAAGGAAACAATTCCATTCACCATTGCAACGGAAAGAATAAAATACTTAGGAATATATCTACCTAAAGAAACTAAAGACCTATATATGAAAACTATAAAACACTGGTGAAAGAAATCAAAGAGGACACTAATAGATGGAGAAATATACCATGTTCATGGATTGGAAGAATCAATATAGTGAAAATGAGTATACTACCCAAAGCAATTTATAGATTCAACGCAATCCCTATCAAGCTACCAACAGTATTCTTCACAGAGCTAGAACAAATAATTTCACAATTTGTATGGAAATACAAAAACCTCGAATAGCCAAAGCGATCTTGAGAAAGAAGAATGAACTGGAGGAATCAACCTACCTGACTTCAGGCTCTACTACAAAGCCACAGTTATCAAGACAGTATGGTACTGGCACAAAGACAGAAATATTGATCAATGGAATAAAATAGAAAGCCCAGAGATAAACCCACGCACATATGGACACCTTATCTTCGACAAAGGAGGCAAGAATATACAATGGATTAAAGACAATCTCTTTAACAAGTGGTGCTGGGAAATCTGGTCAACCACTTGTAAAAGAATGAAACTGGACCACTTTCTAACACCATACACAAAAATAAACTCAAAATGGATTAAAGATCTAAACGTAAGACCAGAAACTATAAAACTCCTAGAGGAGAACATAGGCAAAACACTCTCGACATACATCACAGCAGGATCTCTATGACCCACCTCCCAGAATATTGAAATAAAAGCAAAAATAAACAAATGGGACCTAATTAAACTTAAAAGCTTCTGCACATCAAAGGAAACTATTAGCAAGGTGAAAAGACAGCCTTCAGAATGGGAGAAAATAATAGCAAATGAAGCAACCGACAAACAACTAATCTCAAAAATATACAAGCAACTCCTACAGCTCAACTCCAGAAAATAAACGACCCAATCAAAAAATGGGCAAAGAACTAAATAGGCATTTCTCCAAAAAAGACATACAGATGGCTAACAAACACATGAAAAGATGCTCAGCATCACTCATTATCAGAGAAATGCAAATCAAAACCACTATGAGGTACCATTTCACACCAGTCAGAATGGCTGCAATCCAAAAGTCTACAAATAATAAATGCTGGAGAGGGTGTGGAGAAAAGGGAACCCTCTTACACTGTTGGTGGGAATGCAAACTAGTACAGCCACTATGGAGAACAGTGTGGAGATTCCTTAAAACTGGAAATAGAACTGCCTTATGATCCAGCAACCCCACTGCTGGGCATACACACTGAGGAAACCAGAAGGGAAGAGACACGTGTACCCCAATGTTCATCGCAGCACTGTTTATAATAGCCAAGACATGGAAGCAACCTAGATGTCCATCAGTAGATGAATGGATAAGAAACTGTGGTACATATACACAATGGAGTATTACTCAGCCATTAAAAAGAATACTTTTGAATCAGTTCTAATGAGGTGGATGAAACTGGAGCCTATTATACAGAGTGAAGTAAGCCAGAAGGAAAAACATAAATACAGTATTCTAACGCATATATATGGAATTTAGAAAGATGGTAACAATAACCCGGTGTACGAGACAACAAAAGAGACACTGATGTATAGAACAGTCTTATGGACTCTGTGGGAGAGGGAGAGGGTGGGAAGATTTGGGAGAATGGCAATGAAACATGTAAAATATCATGTAGGAAACGAGTTGCAGTCCAGGTTCGATGCATGATGCTGGATGCTTGGGGCTGGTGCACTGGGACGGCCCGGAGGGATGGTGTGGGGAGGGAGGAGGGAGGAGGGTTCGGGATGGGGAACACATGTATACCTGTGGCAGATTCATTTTGATATGAGGCAAAACTAATACAATTATGTACAGTTTAAAAAAAAATAAAATTGGAAGATTTAAAAAAATAAATAAATAAAAAAAAAAAATAAAAGTAGGGTCTTTTTTTTTTGCAAGGTAAAAGTAGGTTTTAAAAAAGAAAATTAAAGGAGTAATAAGAAACTTAAAAATTAAACATTTTTTTAAATTTAAAAATGGTAATAGTAAAATATATCTAGGAATTTGTCTGGAGCTGTTGAGGGCAGTGTGGGGTCAATTCAGTTTCAGATAGTTCCTTGTTCCAGCTTATACTTCTTCTCAAGGTCTATAGGTCTCTTCCAGAGTAGTCAATGCTAACTACAGTGTTTTAATCTGTTGCACCTGTCACTTCCAAAGTGGTTCCCTCTTTATTTTGGCTTCCTCTGTTTGCAAGTCTCTTCAGTATCTAACTTCTACCCTGACACAAGGGTGTGAACATGATCACTTATTTAGCCTCATTTGTTCAGTCATGCTGTGGGGAGGGAGGAACACTGCAAACAAATATCACTGGCATGCGTGGGGAGTACTCGCAGTGTCTCGGCCACACTGGGTTTGCCCCCACTCACCGCGTGTGTGCTTTCCCAGTCTACACTGCTCAGGCTCCAGGTTGCTCTGCAACTCTCTAAAGCAGGCCTGGGTTGTGTGCCCTTCCCAGGTCTAAGCCACTCAGGTTCAGGTTCTCAGGTACTCCACAAAGGCACAGACTCGGATGGGCCTGCGTTTTGTGCCCTTCCCAGGTCCGAGCAGCTCAGGCAACTAGGTGCTTGACAAGCGCACTCTCCCCAGGTGGGGCGGTGTGTCTTATCACCTCCCCCGTCCCAGCCGCTCAGTTTCCTGGGTGCGCAGCAGGAGTGCCATCTGAGGTGTGTCGTGTGTCTCCTCTGGGGAGCTGATCTCTGGCTGCCACCCTCCTGGCGGCTGTCAACCGTCCAGGATCCCAGGAAGACTTGGTTAGCAACTGGGAGCCTGCTTGCAGTTTGGTAGAGGATGCCATCTCTGGGGCCGAGTTTGCCCCTTTCCAGCTCTGGCTGCCGCCTGCCTGCCTCCCTCCTGCCTCTCTGCCACTGGCGGGGATGGGCCGGTCCACAGCCTGCTAGCTCTCCTCTGACATTTGCTCAGTCCTTTGTTCTGTGAGCGGCTCGGCAGTGCCTTAGGTTAGAGCTTTTCACCAGAAAGTTCTCTCTCTCTCTCTTTCCCTTTTTTTTCTCTATCTGTCTCTCTGGCTATCCCATGGTTTGGGTTGCTATCTCACTTTATCTCCCTCAGATTGCCCTCAGGACATTCATGCCCAGTCTTTACCCTAAGCAATGCAGCCCGTGGCTCCCTGTTCAGCCCCTGCTTGCTGGTGTCAGACGCGAGCATCTGGGCTACTTCTCCACTGGGGGTTGCAGTTAGGCGCATAATCTGTGGGTTTTATTTATTTATTGTTTCTCCCGGTTATGTTGCCCTTCTGAGATTCCAAATCTCCCCACAGACCTGCCGGTGAGAGGGTTTCCTGGTGTTTGGAAACTTCTCCTCTTTTATGACTCCCTCCCCGGGATGGGTCTCCATCACTAACTCTTGTCTCTCTTTTTATCTTTTATATTTTGTCCTACCTCCTTTTGAAGACAATGGGCTGCCTTTCTGGGTGCCTGGTGTCCTCCACCAGCATTCAGAAGTTGTTTGTGGTATTTGCTCAACATTCAAATGATCTTTCGATGAGTTTGTGGGGAAGAAAGTGGTCTTCCCGCCCTATTCCTCCGCCATCTTAGGACCTCCCTTGAATGTTGAATTTTAAGCCAGCTTTTTCACTCTCCTCTTTCACTTTAATTAAGAGACTCTTCAGTTCTTCTTCACTTTCTGCCATAAGGGTGGTGTCATCTGCATATCTGAGGTTATTAATATTTCTCCCTGCAATCTTCATTCCAGCCTGTGCTTTATCCAGCCCAGCATTTCGCATGATGTACTCTGCATATAAGTTAAATAAGCTGGGTGACGATATATAGCCCTGACATACTCCTTACTCAGTTTGGAACCAGTCTGTTGTTCTGTGCCCGGTTCTAACTGTTGCTTCTTGACCTGCCTACAGATTTATCAGGAGGCAGGTAAGGTGGTCTGGTATTTTCATCTCTTTAAGAATTTTCCACAGTTTGTTGTGATCCACACAGTCAAAGGCTTTGGCGTAGTCAATAAAGCAGAAATAGATGTTTTTCTGGAATTCTCTTGCTTTTCTATGATCCAACAGATTTTGATAATTTGATCTCTGATTCCTCTGCCTTTTTAAATTCCAGATTGAATATCTGGAATTTCTCAGTTCATGTACTGTTGAAGCCTCACTTGGAGAATTTTGAGCATTACTTTGCTAGCTTGTGAGATGAGTGCAATTGTGCAGTAGTTTGAGCATTCTTTGACATTACCTTTCTTTGGGATTGGAATGAAAACTGACCTTTTCCAATCCTGTGGCCACTGCTGAGTTTTCCAAATTTGCTGGCATACTGAGTGTGGCACTTCACAGCGTCATCTTTCAGGATTCGAAGTAGCTCAACTGGAATTCCATCACCTCCACTAGCTTTGTTTGTAGTGATGCTTCCTAAGGCCCACTTGACTTTGGACTCCAGGATGTCTGGCTCTAGGTGAGTGATCACAGCATCATGGTTATCTAGGTCGTTAAGATCTTTTTTGTATAGTTCTTCTGTGTATTCTTGCCACCTTTTCTTAATATCTTCTGCTTCTGTTACATCCATACAACTTCTGTCCTTTATTGTGTCCTTGTTATCTTCAACATAGGTTGTGGGAGTGGGTCTGGTAAGACCTTTCTATTGTTAGTTCTAATCTTGTTAATTTAAGATGTATGTTGCGGGAGTAGGTCTGGTAAAAGTATATAAAGCCTTGATAAGACTAGTGGGAGCACTCTCTGCCCCCTTCTGATATCTATGTCAGAAGCTTTCTCTGTGCCTTTTTCACTGTAATAAAACTCTGCTACATAAAAGCTCTCAGTGATCAAGCCTCATCTCTGGCCCCGGATGGAAATTCTCTCCTCTGGAGGCCACGAATCTGACACCGTTCACTGGAAGCTATCAGTACCCACTCCACACTGTCTTGATGACACAGACATGTGCTCAGGAGCCAGAAAGAGAGAGTGGTGACAGTAAGAGAGACACAGAACACAATGTTCAGGGGAGTTAGGTAAGCCGAAAACAGCATGCAGAAGACAGAACACTTGGACTATCCTGGTTCTTCCAAGAGGTCCTTTGATGGTTCTGAAGCTTTAGAAGTTTTCTGATCAAAGTTTACTGAGCAAAGCCATGTTAACTCTCAACAAATAGGGTGACCTCAATTTACATCTGGATTTCAATAGAAAAATCACTTATACCTACATAGTATAAGCTACATTTTGTTCATATCCTGAAAATTATCTCATCCAAAAATGCAAAAACACTTCCATGAGTCTTGCTGGTCCTGCCAACTACACCAATTGTCTTGCTGTATCTCACTGTGCACACTGTTCATTGAACCCAGGGTAGGTAAGGCACAAGCAGGGAAGCTGGCAGAAGACTCGAGGAGCCATAAGAACTTCAAACACATTTATGCTCTCCTGGCTAGCACATTAGCCATAGCAGCAGACACGCTGTATTCTCTCCTCTCATGGGTGACCCAGCAGACATAGCCGTAATGCAGCCTTACCACCATAATGCAGCCATAACACAGTACAACCTCTAGGGCTTTCCAAGTGAAGCTGATATATGCTTACAGAGCAACAGTAGCTCCTGGCCAAGTGAGTACCTCGTGACGTGCATGGGCAGTGCTATAAGTGATCTCAGCTGTTACACGATCATTATTTATAAAACAGAAGGCAAGAGCAAGAGAGTATGGGTTGAGAGAGCCTGACCATGCCATCTTGGCAAATTTGCTCTTTCCCTACATCATGCTTCACAGTATCTTCAGGGGACTCACACAGAGGGTTTTACAGAATGAGATGAGGGGCTTGGATGGGCATGGAGATGGTCACTGGACAGTGCTGCTCCCCAGAGGACAAGACCCACATTCAGAGGTTGCGGCCAGGCTGTCAGCAGGGTAGATGAACATGGTTCAGTGTCCATGAGACAGGTGGGACCCTCAGAACTATAATGCTCTAGGTGGTAGTGGGGCTGGGCGGCAGGAGAGGTAGGACCCAGGAGCTGCCTCTGTTTGGGCCCTGACTGTGTAAGGGTGGGCCTAGGTTGAATGCCTTGTCCGGGCACTTTGCACCCTGTCAACTAGAACAGGGCCCTCCTGAGTCAGGGTGGGGCAACCCACCCACCCAAACACATGCAAATGCCCAGAAAAGCATGCCTTCAATAAATAGGTCCACAACTCCTTCACAAACTGAAGACCTTCAAAACAGCAAAAGCTAGTGGAACTGAATTAAAGGAGGAGATGACAGTCCTAAAGGGACAGGGGATGGAACAAAAGGTAGGTAGCCCAGGTTTGGGTCAGGAGGTGTCAGATATGGGGTGGAAGTTTGAATAACTGGATACCTGATAGGGGATTAGTGGAGCAGACACACTCGCACACCACACACACTCCACATCACACATATACCATACACACACACTGCCCACACATATCATGCACGACAGAGACAAGACACACACAGTCACCCAAACATATATGACACCACACACACACATACAGATTTGAAAGTGCAGTCATCATCTGGTTCTGGAGTGAATCCTTTCAGCTCATGCATAAGGCTAAAAGCTTTCAATATTAATATAAAAATAACCTTTTGTATATCAGATTTCTACTTATAGTTGCAGTACACTTTCTGTCTCAAAACAGTCCTATTTGTGTGATATACGACTAGAGAAAAAGCATATACATCCATGCACACATAAATATGTAAACAACATCAGTCAGTTCAGTTCAGTCCAGTCACTCAGTCGTGTCTGACTCTTTGCGACCCCATAAATTGCAGCACGCCAGGCCTCCCTGTCCACCACCATCTCCCGGAGTTCACTATAACTCACGTCCATCGAGTCAGTGATGCCATCCAGCCATCTCATCCTCTGTTGTCCCCTTTTCCTCCTGCCCCCAATCCCTCCCAGCATCAGAGTCTTTTCCAGTGAGTCAACTCTTCGCGTGAGGTGGCCAAAGTACTGGAGTTTCAGCTTTAGTATCATTCCTTCCAAAGAACACCCAGGGCTGATCTCCTTTAGAATGGACTGGTTGGATCTCCTTGCAGTTCAAGGGACTCTCAAGAGTCTTCTCCAGCAACACAGTTCAAAAGCATCAATTCTTCGGTGCTCAGCTTTCTTCACAGTCCAACTCTCACATCCATACATGACCACTGGAAAAACCACAGCCTTGACTAGACGAACCTTTGTTGGCAAAGTAATGTCTCTGCTTTTGAATATGCTATCTAGGTTGGTCATAACTTTTCTTCCAAGGAGTAAGCGTCTTTTAATTTCATGGCTGCAATCACCATCTGCAGTGATTTTGGAGCCCCCCAAAATAAAGTCTGACTCTGTTTCCACTGTTTCCCCATCTATTTGCCATGAAGTGATGGGACCAGATGCCATGATCTTCGTTTTCTGAATGTTGAGTTTAAGCCAACTTTTTCACTTCAAAAAGGTGTTTGCTGGTTTCTTATCTTGCCTGTTGAGTTTGATTTTATTCTGTAAATTTCGGTTCATGATTTTAGAGATGAGCGACAAAGGCAAATGCAAGGAAAAGATGCTTCTAATTTCTAAGGAAATGAGTAAACAACACATTTTGTGAAAATATACCCAAGCCAGAGGGATGCAGGGATGGGAGGATGGGTGGGGGAGGGGATGAGAAGTGGTTTTCAGGTGCTGTTAATCAAACAAAATCATCTGTGTCAATGAGTTTTTGCAGGATAAAGAAACCTCTCCAAAATGCAATGGTTTAAAACGGGGGTCATTTATTGCAGTTCAGGATTCCATAGTCAGCAACTCGACAGGGTTAGTGGAGAGTCCTCAGCTGGTCTTACTCAGGCTCTCTCCACACAAGCAGGCACCAGCACTCAACGCTGGGGCTGGGGCTGAAAATGCTCCACAGGGTATCAGGTCGAAAACCCTGAAACCTATAAATGTTACCACATATGGAAGGATGTCTCTGTGGAAGATAAAATCAAGGATCTTTTTATTTTAATTAGTTAATTATGGCTGTGCTGGGTCTTCGTTGCTGTGCACGGGCTTCCTCTAGTTTCAGCGAGCAGGGTCTTCTCGTTGCGGTGACTTCTCTTGTGGAGCATGGGCCCCAGAGCACGCAGGCTTCAATAGTTGCAGCTCCCAGGCTGTGGAGCACAGGCTCAACAGTTGTGGCTCAGGAGCTTACTTTCTCTGTGGCACAAGGGATCTTCCCAGATCAGGGATCGGATCCTTCCATGTCTCCTGCATTGGCAGGGGGATTCGTTACCACTAAAGCCCCATAATTAAGGGGCTTGAGGTGGGAGATCTTCCTGGATTACCTGACTGGCCCTCCCTGCAGCAACAGTGTCTTGTAAGAGAGGTCAGAGGAAGGCTCCAGACAGAACCAAGGCGGCCACGTGAAGTTGGATCAGAGAGGCACGAGGAGGCTGCCCTGCTGCAGAAGGCAAGGCATGCAGCTCCAGATGCTAGATACGGTGAGGAAACCCCTCCCAAGAGCTCCAGAGGATGTGTGGTCCTGTGGACACCCTGGCTTCAACCCAGTGTAAATGATTTTGGACTTCTGACCCCGTGAACTATAAGAGAATAAATTTTTGTTGCTTTCAGCCAGGAAGTTTGTAGTGACTTGTAACAGCAGCCACAGGAGACAGTGGACCCGGATGACCTAACTCTGATGGGCAGTGCTGCTGTCCCCAGGGCCTCGTGTTTCCAGCACATTTCCTTCTCCAGGGGATCTTCCCAACCCAGGGATCAAACCTGGGTCTCCCGCATTGCAGGCAGACTCTTTACCCTCTGAGCCACGAGGGAAGCCCTTCCAGCACATAGGCCTGGCCTAACCTGCTGATGGTCAGAGGTCCTGACGAGCAGCAGAAGGCACACCTGATGCAGAAGCCCTTTCAAACTTCTGCTTGGTCACATTTGCTTATGTCCAACGGTCAGAGTGAGTGGAGCAGACCACACCCCCATTTTGATGGAGGTGCAGGGAAAGGGGCACACTGAGATAAGGGGTGGGGCATCGGTGACTCTTTAGAAACCACCACAGTCAGCTCCTTCCTTCACCCTAGGCTTCCAGAAATCACAGTCTCCACCTCAGCATGTCTCCAGTGCCCCTCAGGGGCTCTGTGTGCTTCTTGGAGTGATTTTCCACTACACGGGCTTCCATTCTGAGTTTCTTTCCAGGAAAACTCGGCAACAGGTGACATTAATCTTACATAAAAGAAAGTACAAAGTGCATTTGAATGAAGCCTAAAAGAATTTCAACAAATACAATTTTACTGACACAAATTCAAATTATATAAGATTTTTGATAAGGGAAATTGGTATAATATTTTAATAGATTTATTTGTATCTGTTTATATGTACATGTAAACTTGCAAATTTCAATGCTAAATAGATTTATTTTATTTTTATTAATGAAAGTGTCTGAACATACACAAAAGTAGAAAGTACAAAGAACCTCATCACATCACCCAACCTCAACAGTTGTCAGCATTTGCCATATTTGTTTCACTAACCCTCACCTTTCTTTTTGCTGGAGTAATTTCAAAGTAAATCCTAAACATTATGTCATTTCACCTACAAAAAGCAGCAGTTGCATCTCAAACAATGACCAAAACAGACATTTTCTTCCTAAAACCACAATGGCATTTTCACATCTATGAATATTTACCATAAATTCTTTTTCTGTGTGAGTCAAGTTTTATCCGGGGCAAAATGAGGACTGCAGCCCAGGAGACACCACCTCAGATAGCTCTGAGAAACTGCTACAAAGGGGCAGTGGGGAGGCCAGTATACACGTGATTTTGGTGAAGGGGGAGTACATGCAACCAAGCACACATTTTTCCAGAAAGTATCTACTAGCCTGGTGAAGATTTACTAGTCACAGGGTGCCATAATTTCTTAATATCAACTTGTGAACATTTCAAATTCAGACTTTCCAAATTGTCTAAAAAGAAAATGCTATTTCACAGTTGGTTTTATTCCTATTAGGACCCAAACATGGTCCACATGTTGCATTTTGTTCTTGTGTCTCTCAAGCATCTTCTTCTTGTCACAGACCTCTCTCTGTTCTCTCTTCCTCATTGCGGGTATGGTTTGTTCTGTTACTGACGTGTTCAGGTAATCGAACATTCATCCCACAAAATCCCTAAATTCAGGTCTAGCTTCCTTGGACTGTGTCCTCTGTGTTTCCTGCAGAGTAGAATTTAAATACTTGATTACATGCAGGGAGCCTTTTTTCCCCCAAGAATACTTATATAACTCAACTTTTTTTCAAATAAGTGAATGGTACTTGTGATGGCTAATTTTGTGTGAACTTGGCCAGGCCACAGCCAAACATTATCCTAGATATTTCTGTGAAGGTGTATTCTAGATGTGATTAACACCTAGCACACTCTGAGTAAAGCAGAATATTATCCTGCACAGTGTGAATGGGCCTCTTTCTGTCAGTTAAAGACCTTAATAAAAAGAGACTGACTTCCCTCAAGGGAGAGAGGAATCTGATGGCAGACTGACTTCAGACTTGAACTTCGACATCAGCTCCTTCCTGAGTCTCCAGCCGGCCAATCTACCCTGTGCAGTTTGGACTTACCAGTCTCCACAACCACATAAGTGCTTTCCTGGTGGCTCAGATGGGAAAGACTCTGCCTGCAATGCGGGAGACTCGGGTTTGATCCCTGGGTTGGGACGATCCCCTGGAGAAGGGAATGGCAACCCACTCCAGTATTCTTGCCTGGAGAATCCCCATAGATAGAGGAGCTGGTGAGCTATAGTCCATGGGGTTGCAAAGAGTTGGACATGACTGAGCAACTAACATTTTCACTCACAACCACATAAACCAATTCCTTAGAACAGAGAGAGGGAGAGAGAACATGAGAACTAGAGACAGATACAGCTGGTATACGGATGATAGATACAGACAGACACACATGTGCATCTCTTTCTCTGGAGAACCCGAGAAATATGGACTTTTTAAGGGAATTTTAGTGGAGAACACTTAAATACAGTTCCCCCAAATTTGAAAAGGGCAACACGTAGCATCAAATTACTAAAAACTGTGTTGAAAATGCTGAATTCATGCTTGCCCCCACTTTGGGGGGTGAATTTTGGAGATGAATTTTTGTCCTTGGATGGAAAAGAAAGTACATTGTTGAGGGCTATGGCATGTTTTCCTATGTATTTATTCTAGTAGAAGTTATTTAATATTAATTTTGCCCTAGTACATTAAAAAGTAACACACTTATTCCAGTTACAGCTTCATTAAACCTCCACTTCTGTGTATTTTTTAATATGTAACACATTTCCTCCCTGTGACATTGGGAATAATAATACCTGTTTTACGAAGCCGCATATAGAGTCTGGCCCAAAGTAGCAGTAAACTGTGGTCATCGTCACTGCCACTGTTGTCAGCATCCCCTCCATCATCAGCAGCAAGACCACCCTTAGCGTCATCAACATAACCCGCTTTGCTCTGAATCCACACAAAGCTTCTTGTATGGAACAGAATTTGCTCGCTTTCAGTGTGAGTTCATGAAATTGCATTTTAGTCTTTCAAAAATGGAGCATGTTTCCCAGGCCACACTTACGTTATTCCTCACTGCTGTGACCCATCTTCCTGAAAAGCTGATTCCGTGCTCTCCCCAGAGGTCCCAACTCCTCCAGCATTACTCACGGGCCTCTGGGCTGTGTGCAGTGGAGCAGAACAGCTCAAATGAGGTTCGTACATTAGAAAGAAAGCAAGGACTTCAGAGCAGTGAGGAAGCCTGCTGATGTCTGCCCCTCCCCAGCCCTTCCCGACCCACAAGGGGCCTTCTCTTAACACACCCGAAATCACCATCCATCACTCCAGTGACTGTCACAACACATGATCAGTTTGGTGCCTGCCTGGCAGCTGGGTAACCTTGGGGAAACCTCTTAACCTTTTCAAGCTCCATTTATTAATCTGTAAAGAGGGATAATGTGACTTTGAGGGCTCTGCGGGCACCACATTCATGAGAGTGTATGGGGCTGACGCGAGCAAAGGGCTTAAAGGACCTCAACAGAGAGTTGACAGATGGACAGATGGATGGCTGGATGGAGTGTGTATCTGCCTTGAAGATTCCAAAGCATTTCCTTGTACTTGATCCTCACCACATCCTTGTGATGTAGGCTGGGAAGTAAAGTCCACTTGAATAAAAGGAAGCTGCCCCAAGACTAGCAGCAGTGAATGGTGCCGGGGTTGGGGGGGTGGGTGCTGGTTTCACAGTGAGATGCAGCACATCCTGATTAGTTCTCACCACCATGCAAAGCTGTGGACACGTGTCTTCGTTAGGACAGTATTTCTTGCACGGCTTATGTACGGACAGTTTCTAAAGAAAAAAGTTTATATCTCACTAATGTCAACCTAAATGACTTCTATCAAATAACTTAAATATGCTCCAGGAATTCTCCAGGCAGGAATACTGGAGTGGATTATCATTCCCTTCTCCAGGGGATCTTCCCATCACAAGGATTGAACCCAGGTTTCCTGCTTTGCAGGCAGCTTCTTTATCATCTGAGTAACCATGGAAGCCCCAACACTTTCTGATTACATGGACCTTTGTCAGCAAAGTGATGTCTCTGCTTTTTAATACACTATCTAGGTTTGTCATAGCTTTCCTTCCAAGGATTGTCTTAA
Source organism: Bos javanicus (assembly GCF_032452875.1). Lineage (NCBI taxonomy): Eukaryota > Metazoa > Chordata > Mammalia > Artiodactyla > Bovidae > Bos > Bos javanicus. The sequence goes on along the minus strand of NC_083868.1, from coordinate 146,211,872 downwards.
TTTCATGGCTGCAGTCACCATCTGCAGTGATTTGGGAAACCAAGAAAATAAAATCTGTCACTATTTTCAACTTTTTCCCCTTCTATTTGCCATGAAGTGTTGTGACCAGATGCCATGATCTTAGTTTTTTGAATGTTGAGTTTTAAGCTGGCTTTTTCACACTCCGCTTTCACCCTCATCAAGGGCCTCTTCAGTTCCTCTTCACTTTCTGCCTTTAGAGTGGTCTCATCTGCATATCTGAAGTTGCTGATATTTATCCTGGCAATTTTGATTCCAGCTTGTGATTCCTCCAGCCCTGCTTTTCACATGATGTGCTCTGCATAAAAGTTAAATAAGCAGGGTAACAAGCCTTGACGTATTCCTTTCTCAATTTGGAACCAGTCCATTGTTTCATATTCAGTTTTAAATGTTGCTTCTTGACCTGTATACAGGTTTCTGAGGAGGCAGGTAAGGTATTCCCATTTCTTTAAGAATTTTCAGCAGTTTGTTGTGATCCACACAAAGGCTTCAGCGTAGTCAGTGAAACAGAAGTAGATGTTTTTCTGGAATTCCCTTGATATGTACTGTATAATATAAACAAACGTCTAAGCTGATATATTGTATAATATAAACAAATGTAAAAGTTAATATACTGAATAATAAAAACAAGTGTCTAAGCTGATATCAGTTCAGTTCAGTCACTCAGTCATGTCCAACTCTTTGCGACCCCATGGACTGCAGCATGCCAGGCTTTCTTGTCCATTACCAACTCCCTGAACTTGCTCAAACTCATGTCCATCGAGTCGGTGATGCCATCCAACCAACTCATCCTCTGTCGTCCCCTTCTTCTCCTGCCTTCAATCTTGCCCAGCATCAGGGTCTTTTCCAATGAGTCAGTTCTCATCAGGTGGCCAAAGTATTAGAGCTTCAGCATCAGAATCGTCCTTCCAATGAATATTCAGGACTGATTTCCTTCAGGATTGACTGGTTTGACCTTGCAGTCCAAGGGACTCTCAAGAGTCTTGGAACTCTCAAGAGTCTATATCTAAGCTGATATAAGTTGTGTAATATAAACATATATATAAGTTGATATATATCAAATAATATAAACAAGTGTCTAAATTGAAATATATTGTATAATATAAACAAATGTCTAAGTTGATATGTAGCATAATATAAAGTGCCTAAGCTGATAGGCTATATACTATAAGGAAGTGTCTAAGCTAAACACCAACAAACCCATGCCTGTGGTGTCCCTGCTGCAGTGCCCCAAGCGAGGGCCTCAGGTCCTCCTTCCTGCCTCCTTCCTCAGGTCCAGTCCAGGGTCACTGGCCTTTGCCTGGGGTCACTTTGTAGCTGCCACATTTCCCGTGAAATTAGAGCAATCACAACACAAACGCTCACACCGTGCTGTTCACACAGCTGGATTCCGGGACACAGCATTGATCCCAGACGTGCTTTCATTGATATTCTGGGCCATGACAGAGCCCAGATCATAACCTTTAATCTCCTGGGAGGGATCTGCAGACTGGGTAAGGGCAGCATCCCCTCTGGCCCCCCTAATCCTTGTTGGGCATCTCTGACTCCCCCCAGTAAGTATCCTCATACCTGCCCCTCTCACTCACCCAGGAACCTCCTCCCTCCCAGTACAGTCAGCTTGTTCTTCACCCAAGGTGAGGGGTGGACATCAGACACCCTCTGCCCTCCGACAGTTCCAACCAGGGACCTGGCCCCTTCCTGTGGGGGCAAAGTATAGGGGCAGACGACTGACACTAGCCCAGGTTGGCAGGGCTGCTGAGCTTCTCTGGACTGGCCTGAGGTGACCAGGCAGGACACCTTCCACTTGCCCTCCACATGCACCTCCCTGTCCTAGAGGGACAGAACCTGTAGGGACAGAACCATGGGCTTCCTGGCTCTTGGCTTTGATCTTGATCAAAGGGAGCAGGAGTTCCCGCCCCACCCCCAACCCCCACCCCACTCCACCCCCCTGCAGGGGTGCCACAGCTCCCTGCAAGTTTGCTGATAAACTCTCCACTGGACCCGTGTCTGCGGGATGTCTGCTGGGTCCTAACTTGCTGGGGTCCTCCCTCCTCTCCTGTCACCAACCACTGGCCATTTCCTGAGTGTCAGCCTCAAGGTGGAGGGGCCCCAGAGCCCAGCAGACCCTGCTCATTCATGGGGAGGAATATGAATCCCCAATAGGCCCAGGTGGACGAGCCCAGGCTGCACCCCGGGTCCAAGGGTCACCCAGAAGCAGAGTCCTGGGGGCGGGGAACTAAGGCATCCCCTCTGGGCCCACAGGTGGCCGAGGTGTGGGGCTGTGTCCCCGTGCTGAGCCTGTGTGGCCACACACACTCACGGTGAAAAAATTGACCAAGATGAAAGCAACCTGAGAGGCTGAGCCCCCGGGACAGCGACAGGCCTTCTACCCCTGAGCCAGGGTCTGGCTGAGGTGGGGAGCCCAGCCCACTGCTGAGAACCCTTTGGGGTTGTTTCTCTTCATTGACCTTCATTGACATGGTGGCTGGTGGCTCCTGCTGTCAGTGTTCTCTCTCAGTTCACATGGCTGCACACGCATTAGTGGACTCCCTACCGTGCAAAGAAATGGCTGTTGCAGTGAACAGCTGAATTCTAGAGAAAGAAGCCCTGAACCACTGTCTGGACCCCTGGGGCACCACAAGAGCCAAGTGCATCTCAGACGAGGCCCTCCTGTCACAAAACTGAGACAGCTATGTGGCCTCCGGGGTCAGATGTTCACAGTTGTCAGCTCGAGAATGTAAAGGGCTTGCTGGACAGAAGCTGCACAGCAGGGACCCTGGATCAAAAGTCACCTTAACCCAACACTGACCAGGACCAGTGGCAGCCCAGCTGTGACCAAGCCCCCAGGACGGTGGCCCGCTCCTCCCACAACCATCATCCCTCCGCACATCTGAGCTGAGTCTGAGAACTTTGATTTTTAAAGGCACCCATGAAAAGAAAAACAACAAACCATAAACACAGCGCTTTGAGGATTGGTGTCTGATAATTTGCTCCACAAAGTTTACCTGGGGCCTGGGATATGCAGAACCAAGGGGAGCAGGAGGGACCGGTGAGAGAGTGCACGGGAGGGACAGGTGAGAGAGTGTCCGGGAAGACAGGTGAGAGTGCCCAGGGGCAGTGAATCTCCCTCTGAGGCCATAGTCACACGTTTGTGTACAGTGCACGAGCACAGGCATGCACGCACCCGCACACACACACACTCCATTCTTCACAAGAGCCTATCCAGAATCTGCCCAGGGCAGCGTTACACAGCACCCTGACCCTCCAGAATCATTTCTGACCATCATCATGGCTCTTTACATTCGATTTGGAGCATGGTTGGTTGGTGTCCCAGCAGGTATTTGAGCCACAGTGGTTACAAAGCATGAATAAAAATTCATGCTCGTCCTTTCAACTTGTTCTGCAAGTTACCTGAGGGTGTCCGTGCCTTGGGCAAGGATGGTGTCAGGGGACAGGCTACCTGTCAGCCCCCTGGAAGAGGACAGGGGCACTGACACAGCAGGATTCAGAGCAGACGAGTGGCTGTGGTCTCAGCAGACAGCTGATCTCGGGTCCCCACATGTTATGAATCTCAAAGAGCCAGCTGTGGTTTCATTTATTCTCCTTATTGTTTTATTTTCTTCTTCATTTATTCCCCCTTTGATATTTATCATTTACTTTATTCCACTTATTTTGGGTTTAAGATGCTCTTTCTTCTCTTTCAGTTTCTTCAGGTAGAAACTGAGATCTTTAAGTGGAGGACTTTCTTCTTTGATTGTGATAAAATGTACCTAAAATAAAATATACAGTTTTAACCATTTTTAAGTGTATAGTTCTGTGACGTTCAGTATCTAATATAGACTTTTAATGGTATAAATTTCCCTTAAGTACTGCTTTAGCTTCATCTCCCAAATTTTTATATATTTTCATTCAGTTGAAAATAGATTGTAAAGTCCCATTCTTTGAGCCCTGGGTTATCTGCAAGTATGTGTTCTACTTTCCAAATATTTGCACATTTCCAGAGATCTTTCTGTTACTGTCTTTCTAAATTAATTTCTGCTTTCATTTTTATTTGAGCCTTCTTCCTGCTTTGCTTACTTTTTAAACTTCTTCAACTGATAAACTTCATTTATCTTTATTCTCTTTTGTTATTTCATAAACTGATGGTTGCTTCACTTACTTGCCTTCTCTTTTACTTTATCATATTATTCTCTTTCATCTCATGTAAGCTCAGCAGATTTTCTACAAGGGCACCAAGGCCATTCAAAAGGGGAAGAAGAGTCTTTATAACAAATGATGCCGGACAACCAGACACCCGCACACAAAAGAATGAAGCTGTACACCTCCCTACACCATACACAAAAATCCACTCAAAATGTAAGAACTGAAACCATAAACTTGCGACCCCGTGGACTGTAGCCCACCAGGCTCCTCCGTCCGTGGGATTCTCCAGGCAAGAATACTGGAGTGGGGTGCCATTTCCTTCTCCAGAGGATCTTCCCGACCCAGGGATCAATACCAGGTCTCCCGCATTGCAGGCAGATGCTTTAACCTCTGAGCCACCAGGGAAGCCCTCTTAGAAGAAAACACAGGAGTAAATCTTCAGGACCTTGGGTGAGGCAACAACTTTTTAGATTTACCCAAAAAAAAGTGACAAAAAGAAAAAATAAATTGGATATCATCAAAATTAAAAATATTTGTGCTGCAAAATGAAAACTCCACTGAGTGGAAAAAATATTTGTAAATCACATATCTGACAAGGGACTTGAATCCAGAATACATGAAGAACTCTCACAATTCAGCAACAAAGGATTAATAAATAGGAAATTATCTGAATAGACATTCCTCTACAGAAGGTGTAGAAATGACCCACAAGCACATGAACAGAGGCTTAGCATTAGCAGTCATTCAGGAAGGGTAAGTCAAAACCAAATGAGACACTGCATCGCACCTACTCAGACAGCTGCAACCACCGCTGTTTAAGAAGACAAAACAAGTGGTGGTGAGGATGTGGAGAAATTGGAACCTTCATACATTGCTGATGGGAATATAAACTGGTGTAGCCATTTTGGAAGACAGTCTGACACTTCCTCAAATAGTTAAACATATAATTCTCATGTGACAGAAAGTCCACTCCTGGTATCTGCATAAGAGATATGAAAACATACATGCTCAAAAATTTACAAAAATATTTGTAGCATCATTACTAATAATAGCCAAATAGTAGAGAAAGCCCCAGCATTTGTACAGATGATTGCATAAACAAAATGTGGAGTACTGCCCTGCCATGAAGAAGAATGAGGTTCTGACAACACTACAGTGTGATCCTGAAAATGTTATATTAAATGAAAGAAGCCAGTCACAAACAATCACATATTGTAGGAGTCCATTTATGCGAAATGTTCTGAAGAGGCAAATCCATATGCAGAAAATAGATTGGTGGCTGCAGGGGTGGTATGGGGAGGTTGGGAGAGAGTTCACTGCTTGCTGATGGGGACAGGGTTCTTCAGGGCTTGACAAGATATTCTAAAATTAGATTGTGGTGATGCTGCCCAACTCTGTGAATGCAGCGTGAATGGACAATGTTGCTGCCATGTCAGTGAACAAAGGATGTTGTGGCCACCCAGCCACTACGCCTGCCCTGACAGTGAGCCCTGAAGGGACTCAGGATGGGAAAGCACCGGCAGTGGCCCCGGGAGCTGAAATTGCAGATCACAGGACTGGCTTCAGTGAGCCCAGACTCTGCATCTTCCCGCCCACAGACAAGCACTAAACTCCTTGAGATGTCCGGTTTTCCTTAATTAACAGTAAACTTTTGATGTTCTGGCCACTTGGTTTTCGCTGCAAAGTTCCTGTATATCTTGGTTCCTCCCTTGCCTCTTCCAAGCAGTCCCTCAGAGCTATCCTGACAGGCTGCCTCCCGGGCTTGAAGTCCTCAGAAAGTCTGCAGGATAAAACATAACTCTCAACTTTTAGGTTGTGCTTTTTTTTTTTTCATTCGGCAGTAGTAACACTTTCAAGGGGTGGAATGTGTGCTATGTAAATTACATCTCACAAATAAAAACTGTGTGAAACAGTCACAGATTTTGCTTTAATACAAGCTTGACTGATCCTTGGTCATTAGCGGTGCCTCTCCTGTAGCTGTTATTTCTAATCCTGTGTCTGCACCTCTAGTGCTCACTTCCCCCAGGTGTGAGGATCAGGAGGAGGCACTTGTGCTCACTTGCTTTTCTCAGCTGTATTTGGCTTCAGTGGAACCTTAGTTCTGGACCAGAAATTAGGTCCCTGTGGTGGAAGCGCAGATTCCTAACCTCTGGGCCACCAGGGAAGTCCCCCTTGCTCACTTTGCTCTCTGTTTCTCCTGTAACAAATACAGTTTCTTCCTTAACAAACACTCTTCTAGGATCTGCCAGGAGGCAGGCGCGTGGGGCAGAGCAGAACAAGAGACAAAGGCTTGCCTCATGGGACCTACATTTAGGAAAGAAAACAGCAAACTGCCGCATGAGTGGGGAAAAAGACAGGAGCCTTACCAGCTCGGCCCCTCTTCAGGGTCTTCATACTCCTGACACCTTTTGCCTGCCACAGCCCCTCTATTTCTCCCGATTTTTCACCACCATTGAGGTCACTTCATAGATGAGGCACCCCACATAGGGCTCAAGAACAGCAACCAGGGATTCAAAAGTGGTGGACGAAGCGTTGTTCAAAATGGTATCTCACATGCCACCAGTAAAACGCCCAAATATTTGGGTTAAATATCAGCCGCTTCATGCCCAATTCTCTCACAACTTGGGTCAACTTGGCATAGGTATGCCGTTTACTCACAGTATCCAGGAGCTTGCCTGTGTTCAGCCACACGGTGCAGATACAGCGTTCATCCATGCCATCAGGGTGTGTGTTTGGTTAGGCACACCCTGCATGACTCACCTGGCATTCTGCAAACTTTGTCTCAATGAGGGGTGAGTGGTTATAGATGCCAACTGTTCTATCTCATCCCTGCAACAAAGGATGCTGTCCGCCCTTGAGTCCCGGAGTCGCAAAAGCCGTGCTGCCAAGGGTTCCCCTTACTTTTGCTGAAACTGCTTACCAAAGTCATCTGAGTTGATACGTCATGAACTCAGTCACATTCAGGGGTCCCTTGAGGATGCCCCCCACTGAGCATAGGCTGCTCATACTTCACCTTCTGCTGCATAATGGCCTCGTGGAGAGGTGGGGACCTGCAGTCTCACAAGGCTCAGCGTCCCTCATTACCTCATAGTTCAAGGCACTGAGTTCCTCAAGGCCACGCATCTCTTGCTCCAGAGTGTGTATACGCTGCTCTAGCTCTTCTCATCTCTGCAACTCGCGCACTTGCACAGCATCACTATCCATATTTGCCTTCAAGGCAGTCAGGAAAATCCACCCCACATGGCCAGTGGCAGTACACGCTGCTTTGTCCAGCAATGGGAATTCACCACCTGGAATGCCTTTTCAATACTCTCTGGTGACCCCTCCACAACCTCCTAGTCTCCCACCAGGACCCACACTGAGAGGACTGTGGCCACCAGGTACCACATACTATGTGGTGGCCACTGGCTTTCTCCATCCACTGGAGCCTCAGGCTCCTCTACGTGCTGGGTATCCTGCCAACTACACCAGTTGTCTTGCTGTATCACTGTGCACATTCTTTGCTGAGCCCAGGGTTGGCAAGGTGCTAGTGGGGTAGCTAGAAGAAAACTCAAGGAGCTGTAGGAACTACAGACATGTTTATTCTCTCCAGGCTGGTGCACAGCCATAGCAGCAGACATGCTGTATTCTCATGGTTGACCCAGCAGACACAGTCTTGATGCAGCTTTAAGGCAGCCGCAAGGGCTTTTCAGGCTTATATATTCTTACAGAACAAAAGTGGCCTGTGGCCAAGCAGGCACATGGGGACATGCATGCGCAGTGCTGTAACTGATCTCAGCTGTTATATAACCATGTATTTACAAGATGTGGGGCAAGATTGAGCTGCCATGGGGTGAGAGAGCCTGACCACAGCATCCTGGATGATTTGCTCTTTCCCTACACAGGTAATGCCCCAACCGCCTCCCCTCAACCCCAGAAGCTCTTAGATACTTGTCTTCAACACTGGGGTTCTGAAATGAGCCTTTCCTGGTGTACTTCCCCCAGTGTGCTCCAAGTGGCACTCAGAAAGTCCCCTCAGCTTGAAGACCTGCATCCTCACTCATTTCTCTCCGTTCTCCCTCTGTCCAGTGGCATGTCCCCCTCAACACGACCCACCCAGAACACAGGGCCTCACCTGTGCTCCATCCAGAGCTGGAGGGGTCGAGTCAGTCCCCAGTGTGGCTGCCGGAGTTGGGCCCTTGAAGGCTGGTCAGACTGTGAACAACATCCGCTGAGGGTTCTGCAGCTTTTCAGCTTTGCTGGGAGACTCCCAGGGGTTGAGGTGGGGGACCCAGGACAGACAGGCACCCAGAGGCTGCCAGCCCCACCACAGGGGCCCTTCCCTCAAGCCACCTCCTCAGAGCTGCCTCTTCTTACCACCGCCACCCACCCCCCACCGCAGACATCCAGACCAACAGCCTCTATCACCCTTGAGGTAAGCATGGGGATGCTCTCTGCATGGCACTGTGCACTGACCAGCCCAAAGGGAGGGATTCCTCTTACAGTTGCTTTATTTTCTCAGTGGATACAGAAAGCACAGTTCTCAGCTCAAGGCTGGGTGGGGAGGGGACTCTGGGGAGGGGGTTGCAAGGCGCAGCTAAGGGGTCCCACGCCCCAGGCCCACACCAGGCACTCACCCCTGTGCCAGGCACACGCACAGGCTGAATAAGAGGCAGATCCAGAAATATGTTTAGTGCAACGTCATCAGGAACAGAAACTACTAGAACATTCAAATGTCCAATTTTGTGTAACATGAGTGGTCTTTTGAGTGCTGAAGAATTGATGCTTTCGAACTGTGGTGCTGGAGAAGACTCTTGAGAGTCCCTTGGACAGCAAGGAGATCAAACCAATCAATCCTAAAGGAAATCAACCCTGAATATTCACCGGAAGGACTGAAGCTGAAGCTCCAATATTTTGGCCATGTGATGCGAACAGCCGATTCATTGGGAAAGACCCTGATGCTGGGAAAGATTGAGGGCATGAGGACAAGGGCACAACAGAGGATGAGATCGTTGGATGGCATCACCAACTCAATGGACATGAGCTTGAGCACGTTCCAGAGGACAGTAAAGGACAGGGAAGCCTGGCATGTTGTAGTTCATAGGGTCACAAAGAGTCAGACACAACTGAACAACAACAACAACAATGAGCAGTTTAAGTCTTTCTTTTAATTTCATTTTTAGAAATGTCGACTTTTAGGTTGCTCCTATTGGTATCTAATTAAAACTTATTATAGTGTAGCAACATTTGGCGGATCATCAAAAAAGCAAGAGAGTTCCAGAAAAACATCTATTTCTGCTTTATTGACTATGCCAAAGCCTTTGACTGTGTGGATCACAATAAACTGTGGAAAATTCTGAAAGAGATGGGAATACCAGACCACTTTACCTACCTCCTGAGAAATCTGTATGCAGGTCAAGAAGCAACAGAATTGGACATGGAACAACGAACTGGTTCCAAATTGGGAAAGGAGTTCGTCAAGGCTATATATTGTTACCCTGCTTATTTAACTTCTATGTAGGGTACATCATGCAAAATGCTGGGCTGCATGAAGCACAAGATGGAATCAAGATTGCCAGGAGAAATATCAATAACCTCAGATACACAGATGACACCACCCTTATGGCAGAAAGCGAAGAACTAGAATCTCTTGATGAAAGTGAAAAAGAAGAGTGGAAAAAGTTGGCTTAAAACTCAACATTCAGAAAACTAAGATCATAGCATCCGGTCCCATCACTTCATGGCAAATAGATGGGGAACCAATGGAAATAGTGAGAGACTATTTTTGGGGGCTCCAAAATCACTGCAGATGGTGACTGCAGCCATGAAATTAAAAGACACTTGCTCCTTGGAAGAAAAGCTATGACCAACCTAGACAGCATATTAAAAAGCAGAGATATTACTTTGCCAACAAAGGTCTGTCTAGTAAAGTTAAGGTTTTTCCAGTAGTGATGTATGGATGTGAGAATTGAACTATAAAGAAAGCTGAGTGCCGAAGAATTGATGCTTTTGAACTGTGGTGTTGGAGAAGACGCAGTCTCTTGGACAGCAAGGAGATCAAAGAAGTCAATCCTAAAGTCAACCAGTCTTGAATATTCTTTGGCAGGACTAATGCTGAAGCTGAAGCTCCAATACTTTGGCCATCTGATGTGAAGAGCTGACTGATTTGAAAAGACCCTGATGCTGGGAAAGATTGAAGGCAGGAGGAGAAGAGGATGACAAAGGAAATGACAAAGATGGTTGGATGGCATCAGTGACTCGATGGACACGAGTTTGAGCAAGCTCTGGGAGTTGGTGATGGACAGGGAAGCCTGGCATTCTGCAGTTCATGGGGTCATAAAGAGTCGGACACGACTGAGTGAATAAACTGAACTGATGGTGTAGAAAACTGTGTTCTGTCATTATTTTAATTAATTATTTATTATTTTTGGCTGCACTGGGTCATTGTTGCTGCATGTGGGCTTTCTTCAGTTGCAGCAAGCAGGGGTTGCTCTCTAGTTGTGATGCACGGGCTTTTATTGCGGTGCTCATCTTGTTGCAGAGCACAGGCTCCAGAGCACAGGCTCAGTAGTTGTGGCGCGTGGGCTTAGTTGCCCTGTGGCATGTGGAATCTTCCCTGTCCAGAGATCGAACCGGTATCCCCTACATTGCAAAGCAGATTCTTTAACCACTGGACCATGAGGGAAGCCCCGTCATCATTTTAGACATAAATATCTGTACATTATCTCACCGAGGATAAAGTGCCTTTTAAATCTAGATTAGTGGTAACATCTTCAACCAAAGTAGAGGGAATGTTCCATCCAGTTACATCTTTGAGGGCAGCACTGGCACCTGCAGACTCGCCTCCAGGCACTCGACTCTGGAGCGGAGAATCCTGGCTGAATGAGAGGTGAGGGCCATGGGTGCCTGCCTAGCAAAGGACTGTGGAGAAAGGAGGTAAGGACTGGGGCCTCTGATCCCGGCTCACCGCCCACTATGTCTTCCCCATCCATGGTGGTCCTCCTCCCTGGCCATTACATCTAACCTTTGCCCTCTCTTTGAACTTCCTCCTGAGACCTGCATCCTCAGTGTCTGCACTCGCTGGCCTCTCACGTCATAGGAGAGGCCCCAGCATGGCTGGGGCACGACCCAGGGCCCTCACTATGGAGGATAACGCCTTCAACCTCTGGGATTCGGGACCCACCATCCAGCTCCAAGCCTGGCCTCCCCCTCTCAGGAAGTCCCTACCTAGCCCCCTGGAAGTTGCATAACGTCCACCCACGTGCTCTGGCTCCCATCCCATTGCTCGAGCTGGTCTAAACCCCACCTCGATCTCAGTTTCCATCTAGGCCCCCCACCCACACTTCACCTCTGGTGGTTCTAAGGAAGGTCACCAGCCTTTCCCAAAGGCAGCTGTCCTCAAGGCTCACACCCACAGCCTCCACCACAGCTCTGACAGCCAACTGCATACCAGCCCGGAAGCTACCATTGAGGGCAGCTCCCACACACAGCACAGGAAGAGCCCTGCCCCTGCCTGACTCAGGTCTGAATGTCCCCCTGGGCTGCCAGCCCATCTGGACCATCTGCTTGGTTCTCCCGGGTGCTGGGGGAGGCAGGGCTCTGTGTCCTGAGGACTCACACTCCCCCAGGACTGACGCCAGGGAAGTACCAGGGAGCCCAGGATCAGATGCAGCGGAAGACAGGACTGGGAGGCAAAGGGGGTCGGCAGAAAGCAGGCAGGATGACCATCAGTCACATGGGGCCAGCGAACACTTTCCAACAAATGTGTCAACAACTTCATACACACAAGACAGACAGTAGTGCAAGAACATGTAAAGTAAGAATGGCCCAGAATTTCCTAAGACTGACAAACAATATCAGCTCACAGATTCAAGGAGCTCCAAGAAACAATGTACTAAAACAGCTGAAACCAAAGACAAAGCGCAAATATTAAAGCAGGAAGAAAAAGGCATCAACCATTGGATTTAACAGCACAGACTGGCTCAGCTGCAAACATCATTCTCCTTCAAAGAAAGGGAAGAGTGACCCCCAGCGGCGACTCAGGGTCACCAGGGCTGCCACTGCTACCACCCACCGCCCCCAATCCCCGCGCCCCAACCCCCTGCCCAGGTGAGGTAAGGCTGCTTCCCCTTCACAGGGCAGGAACGAGGGGTATCTCTCTGGTTTCATTGGAATGACGCAGCCCAAGGTCTCGGGGGTGGCATTGTCAAAGCGAGTTGATTGGGTGGCTGGAGCAGAAGGGTTACTGCCACCCGGTGGGCCTGGAAGGCAGAGCATCAAACCAGAGGATTCCTGTCCAGCCTTACGAGCTGATGGAACTCACTCTGCTGTGTCTGGACGTGCCTGGGACCCCTCACTGTCTGACTGCTCCCAACCTCCCATCAGAACAGCAGTGTCTGTCTTGCCCCCATCCTATCACTGTGTTTAAGAAGGACAGACTTGTGTGATTCCATGGGTCACAGCACAATAGGCCTTTTGCCTCTGGACCTCTGGGCATGAAATACATTCGTGGGGCTCCATCCTCATGATGGAATCATCCTAACACCACCTTACTGGGGATTCGTTTTCAACACAGGAGCTTCGTGAGGACATAAAACATTCAGCCGACAGCAAGTTCACAATGTACAATCCCATTCACACAATGTTGGAAGCCAGGCTAAAGTCTCTGGTCACAGAAGCCGGCATCACCCTTAGCGGTGGTTGGGGGTAAGAGGGGCACTGGGGGCCGCCAGCGTGCTGAAGGGTCTTGGCCTGAGGGCTGGTTACACATGTGCCTACTTTGTGAAACTTCATCCATCTGTATACTCATGACTTGTGCAATTTGGGGTATATAATTTATATTTCAATAAAAAGTTAACTAAAAATCAAAATCACACACACCAAAAAAGGTTATAAAGCAATGCACATAATGTGACCCGTGCTTCTGAAAAAATAACGTTATGTGCACAGAAACAGGATATACACCGCCATTCATTTATTAAAAAATATTTATTGAGCATGTCCTATGTGCCGACCCATAACTTATCTGGAAGACGTCTCTACAAGCGGACTACCCCATGCAGAGCCCCACAACGTGCATCACACCTCCAGCTCTTGCGACGATCTGGGACCCCACGTCCGTGAGCTGAGCGATGAGCCAAGGGCGGGAAGGACAGACGCACACACGATGCATGACAGCCACCTTCAGAGCACAGGGTGGACACTCATATCCCGTGAGCTCAGGACTGGCCTGGCTGAGGGAGTGGGCCACCAACTAACCACAGTGGACGCTGGAAACACAGCCCAGGTTTCAGGACAGGCAGGGCAGTGACAATGGTGACGGTGGGCCCCCGGCGCCGGGCGTATGGGGAGGACCCTGAAGCCCCGAGCCCGTGCGTGTGGGAGTCACCACCCCAACCTGGAGTAAGTCCATGGCTTTCCCAGGACACGCATCCGTCCAGGAGTGACTCCTCAGAGTCACGTATGTCCCCCAAGATGCAGTGGACATCCCCCACAGAGCTGCTCTGTCATCTCCAGATGGGAAAGACTTTCTCCCCAACCTGAGAAAGACAGAGGAAATGAAAACAAACCAATCAGACAGCAAATCACGTCAGTTTCATTAACATGCAGTATTTCCTAATAATAATTTAATATTGGACAAGAGGCTGGCATTCAGGTGAAGGCTTTTCTTTTAATGACAAGCATTTCAACTTTCAGCATAAAGCCAAGCACAAAATGGTCTGCTTGATTATTCTCTCTCCTGCATGAACCTGAGTAAGGAAGAGGATTCTCAGTGGCCTCTGTGAGCCACGAGCCACAAGGCCCCGCCAGCCATGCTCACTGCAGCCTCAAACTGCAGCCTCAGCCAGGACATGGCTCCACCACACATCCACGGCGGCCATGGCAAGGCACACGCTGTGAGCAAGGCCGCGCTTGGCCCAGCCCTCGGCTCTCTCTGCACCCTGAGTCTCCTGGTCTCTGTTCTCACTGACCAGCCGAGTCTCACAGGGAGAACTTAGCTTCCTGCACCTCTGCTTCCTGTGAACAGGAGGGTCCGCCTCCTGCCATGAGGATTAGAAAAATAACCCAGACCAGCTCCGGCACAGAGTCTGCTGGGGTGGGAACAGGCACCCACCACTGTGACCACCACAGACCCGCCACCTTCGGGACAGCATCAGAGCACAAGACTCTAGAGCTACATATCTTACTTTCTGCAACGTAGGGTCTTGTGCAGAAGTGATGGACCAGCTCAGGGTGACAGACATGTGTCGCCTCCACACGGGGTTCCTCTGCAACACCACTGCGCCCGTGACCATGTCTCCCACGAGGACGGGGACGGGCTCATCCATCATGAACAGCACCTGCTTCCAGTGGGTGGTGCTGCAAGACAGGCCGTGGGGCCATCTAAGCCTGCCCCCTCTGGGGAGGCCATGGGACCCCCCACACCTCCGCCCCGGGATCAGACGGCTGCACAGGACCCAGGTGGGGTCACAACCTGAGTGGGGAGGTGGGTGGATGCAGCTGTTGGATGCTGCTCAGATTCCCTGGTACCTGAGGTAGACAAGCCACAAGGGCGTGTGGCCAGACACAGGTCCTGGCCCCTCTCTGGGTCAACCCAGCCTCCATGAGCTGGCACAGCAGCGCCTACCCAAAGCCAGTGACCCTGAACTGTGACTCCCACAGTCCTAGTTGGTGCAGTTAGAGAGAGATTCACACTCATGAAATCGTGCCCAAAAGAAGTCATTACTTCTCTGAATTTGGCTGAGTGTGAGCAAGACAAGTGCAGCACTGGGCAAGCAGGGACACCCCAAACTCTGCAAGTTCTATGGCTCGGACACACGAGTGCCTGGTGTGGGCCCAGGCACACCCAGCACTAAGGGTCTCTGTGGCCTCTTGCTCTTCTGTCACATTCTCTCTGATGCAAAGGCACCCCACCTCAGCCACAGTGGTGGTATCCTTTCCGCAGCCCACATGTCCCCTCATCCCCATCCCCATACCACCTGAGTGTGGACGATCCCCACCCAACGCTCGAGTGGGAAATGTCAGGCATACCCGGTTCACCGGTCTGGGAGGAGGCCCGGCTGGAGTCCACTCTGGCCATTCAGGTCCTTCTCCTGCTCAACGTTCACAGAGGATGCCCAGGTCCTCCCCGGCCCAAAGGCCACAGTGGGGTCTGACCCAGGCGGCCACCACCCTCCCTGAGGCTGTGTCACTTCTGCCAACCACACGGTGCAGACAAGTAGCAGGGTCATGTGGAGGGGAGTGGAGTCCCCACGTGAAGGCAGTGCTCCAGGGGCTGCTGCGTCTAGCCCCACAGACAGACAACACAAGCTTGCATCCCCACACGCAGGGGCAGGCGTGCAACTCTGAAATGTTACTACATGAAAATCGTATCTCAGGAAACATCCGCCTTCTCCAAGAGTCAGAGGAAAAGCCCCTGCCACTGAGCTGCAGCAGCAGTGGGGCCACGGAGAGAAGGTGGAGGCTGACCATCCAGGGCATCAGGGGCTCCCCTACCTGTGCAGGGGCCAAGGCGACCCGGACTCACCTCCGCACACAGCCCTGCCCAGCACCCACGCACCACCCACATGCCTGGCCTCGCGCTCGGCCGGGTCTGGAGAGATTTGGGTCCACTTCTGACATGTCTAGCTCTTTACATTCGTGACTCTGTCAGGCCTCCTCTGTGACCCACGGTGGGGATGGGGTGGCACACTCACGGGTGCAGCGGGCCAGTGCTCAGCACCAGCTGTGGCTCGTCCTCCTCCAGGTTCTGAAACTGGACGCTGAACCAGGCTGTGAATCCATGCAGCATGCCTGCCTTCTGTATATCAAAGTGAAGCTCCCCTTTCATCATCTGTGTTCAAGGCAACGGGTGAGAAGTGGGTGCAGGCCCTGGGTGCACGGGACCCATGGGCTGTGGCCACCTCCACGTGGCCATCCGAGACCTACAACACCACCCCAGGCAGCCATACTGCCTACTTCAGTAGCTACGACACAAATCCGTAGCTTGCTAATTTAGCCGAACATGTCAAAAACCCAGAGAAAGGAAACGTTACAACTTGCAACTTAAATGCTGCAGACAAGCAACTTAAATGCTGCAGACAATCAGAAAGGTCTGGAGCAGTCTAGGTCTCATTGTCCTGATTTTCTGTCCCCAAATCTAAGCAGGACACTTTCTCAATTCTCTGCATAAACAGGAAATTCCAGATTGAGTCTCTATGATCCCAAAATGAATTGAAGCCTCAGGTTTAGTCTGCACATGGTTTTGTATCGTAAGCTCCATAAGAGGGTCCTTCCGCTTTGGAGGGACCCCTTAAAACGGGGTTGTCCAGAATCCACACATGCCACCTCATGGCCACAAATGGTAAGTAAGAGAATTTTAAGAATTTTGTCATCAGTGGGAGATAAAAAACTTAGGAAAAAATTTTAATCCAAATCCTATCATGACACATAATTTATCCATATTTGAACAAGCTGAGAATATGAAACATAAATCTAAAAATAACTGAAGATGTTAAAGAGGTTAGCTATAAAGAAAATAACCAAAAAATACTAAAAACAAAATCAGAATAGATTAAAAAGAATGTGGGAAAATCAAGAGCAACACATCTAACTCATTTACTTGAATGATTACGTGGGGAAGGAAGGAAGGGTCATGTCTGCTCACCTCAAGGTCGGCGACCTGCACGGTTCTCATGTCCAACTGTAATATGGTGCATGGCTCAGAGAGACAGTCGTCTGGTTTCAAAATGTGGTTATACTTGGGCTTCGAAAAAAACTCCTTAATTGCTAAAGATCTGGGGGGAAGAAGTAAGTGCTCAGCATCTGAGATGACGTAGCCCCCATCTCAGGCTGTCTCGCTCCCTCCTGTGTGTTAGCAGGAATCCTAACTCACTGTCTGCAGCCCCGAGAGCAAAAGGCAGGGCCAAGGAGGCTGGCTCTGGTGGGCAGTGGCCGAGAATGGGAGCCACAGGCACATCCTTCTGTGTCCCACTGACACACCCGGAGGACACGGAAGCCACGGGAAATTAAATTTCAGTGAATGGTGCGAGAGAACGTCTCCTCCAAGGGGCCAACCAACGTCCCTGGGAAATGCACGGCCACAGTCCTCCCACGCCCAGTTCACAGTGCCCTGTTCCAGACACTGCAGGCCCTGCTCAGAGCTTCCTCTGCCCTCCCTGGTCACTTTACCAGACATTAACACCAGGCAACACAAGAAGCCCCCTGCCCTTTCCAGACCTTCCCTCGCTCCCGCCACATCAGTCCTGCACGAACCACAGAGCCTCTGTCGGAGACTCCCCTCTCCACCCACTTTCGGATTTGGGTTGAGAATACGACGATTCAACACATGAGGGAAGATTCCATACCTCTACACCGATATTTTTTTCTTTTTTTTTTGCTGCTGCTGCTGCTGCTAAGTCGCTTCAGTCGTGTCCAACTCTGTGCGACCCCATAGATGGCAGCCCACCAGGCTCCCCTGTCCCTGGGATTCTCCAGGCAAGAACACTGGAGTGGGTTGCCATTTCCTTCTCCAATGCATGAAAGTGAAAAGTGAAAGTGAAGGCGCTCAGTCGTGTCCGACTCTAGTGACCCCATGGACTGCAGCCCACCAGGCTTCTCCATCCATGGGATTTTCCAAGCAAAACTACTGGAGTGGGGTGCCATTGCCTTCTCCGCTTGTTTTTTGAGTTTTTAATAAAAAACAGAAAGGCCCAGAGGCCCCCATCTTACTGCCAAGCCCTACCTGGTCATCTGGTAGGTGAGCAGCCATCTCTGATGAGGGGCCCTTCCCTGGCCCCAGGACAACTGCGAGGCCTCCCCTCCTGCCTCCTGGCACCCTCGGAGGGGAGGCAGCCACATACACACATCATCCTTCTCGAGGAGGAAATGCAAGAAACAGGAGGCCCTTGTGAGGAGACCTTTTGTGATAAAACCTGAAGCTCTGCCACAGGCATGACCGTAAGTCAGGAACCAGGAGAGCCACCACAAATTCTGGGGCACTGCTTTCTGTGACAAAGGCCAGCAGAGACTCCACTAACACATTTTCCGACCCTTATTAAACACTCTTGGCTCTTAATGGGATCATCTGTCTGTTTTAATGGCCCACATTACCTTATGTTTCCTATCATGTTTGAGGTCTTATAAACAGGCCATTTCAATTCTGTTATCAGCTTAAAGGCCGGTAAGGCAATAGACAGACTTCTCAGTCATGTGAACAAACTGAAGTCCCAGCAATGAGGGTTTTCTAGCCCTGCGGCCTGTGCCCCTGCAGGCACGGGAACCTGACGCTTGCCTGAGGGCACTCACTGAGGTTCGGGTCTGGCCTGGGGTTTGGTCCCACAGGCCGGGAGCCCCACGCTTGCCTGAGGGCACTCACTGAGGTTCGCGTCTGGCCTGGGGTTTGGTCCCACAGGCCGGGAGCCTGATGCCCACCTGAGGGCACTCACTGAGGTTAGGGTCTGGCCTGGGGTTCGGTCCCACAGGCCGGGAGCCCCACGCTTGCCTGAGGGCACTCACTGAGGTTCGGGTCTGGCCTGGGGTTCGGTCCCACAGGCCGGGAGCCCCACGCTCACCTGAGGGCACTCACTGAGGATAGGGTCTGGCTTAGGGTTCGTGCCCTGGAGGCCAGGAGCCCACACTCACTTGAGAGGGCTGAGGTCGAACTCATAGGCATTGTCCCAGAAGAGCACCTTGCTCCGGTAGTCCTTGTCAGCGCTGCAGGGCACCAGGTGCAGGGCGGCTGTGGTCGGCCAGATGACCCCATCCTCCTTCAGCCAGGCGTCCCGGGCATACAAGATGGACTCGATCATGAACTCAAACTGCGTGGAGGGAGGCATATAGGAGACACAGTGACTGAGATGGCGTCTGCTCCCACCGCCCTGCCCCCGCCATGGCACTCATATCCCGGGGACCGTCACAGACAGGACGAGCCGCCAGCTCACCGGAGGGCTTCTCTTACACCATCACCACAGTGGTCACCGAGTTCAGTCACAGCCTGGGTTTAAGCCCACTGGCCCACACCACTCCTCAGAACTGGGCACGGCCAACGGTCAGGGAACTTGCCCTCTCGCCCACCCTGCCCACCCAGGAGACAGCTGTCACCGCAAGTGTTTTGGGGTCTTAACTCTCAAACAGTATCACTCTGGTCTGAGGTATTCTCAGAACTTTCACCACCCTTTAGGTTGACTGAAGTCACTTCTCAAAAATGTGAAACAGCAAAGCAGGAGTGCCACAGAGGTCATGTGACCCTCATGTCAAAAGCAGCAAGAGCCCCAGGAGCCCTCAGGGGTCATGTGACCCTCATGTCAAAAGCAGCAAGAGCCCCAGGAGCCCCTCGGGGGTGCTGAATTCTGAGGATTCTTCACATGTCAGGGTGCACATGTGAGCTGCAAATATTTTCTCCTGGTTGGCCTTTTTTCATTTTCTTAACATTGTCTTTTACAGAGCAGACTTTTTAATTTTGATGAAGTCCAATTTATCAACTTTTCCTTTAATAGAGTATGCTTTTGGAGTCAAAAAACCCTTTGACTAATCATGAACATTTTCTATGATTTCTTCCAAAAGTTTTACAGTTTTATATTTAAGCAACTAGATATAATCAATTTTGAGTTCATTGTTCAAGATGAGGTATGAGGCTTAAAGTTGAAGCTTTTTTTGGTTTATGGATGGCCAACTCTTCCAATATAATTTGTTGAAAAGACTATCTTTTCTTCATTAAATTAACTCTGTTCCCCTGTTAAGAATCAGCTGACCACATTTGTAGGAATCTACTATCCATTCTGTTCCACTGGCTTACATGTCCCATTAAATTAACTCTGTTCCTCTGTTAGGAATCAGCTGACCACATTTGCAGGAATCTACTATCCATTCTGTTCACTGGCTTACATGTCTATCACTTCACCAGGTTCACAGTCTTGACCACCACAGCTTTATACTAAAGTCAGGTAGTATAGTTCTTCCAATTTCGTTCTTCTTTTAAAAAGTGTGGCATTTTCCTGGTGGTTATGTGGCTAAGACTCTGCGTTCCTAATGCAGGGGGCCCAGGTTCCATCCCTGGTCAGGGAAATAAAATCCTACATGCCATGACAAAGATCCCCAACTAAGATCTGACACAGCCAAATAAATATCTTTTTTAAACTGTATCAGCTATTCTAGCCTGCCTGTGCTCAGTCATGTCTGACTCTTTGTGCTCCTATGGACTACAGCCTGCCAGGCTCATCTGTCCATGAGATTTTCCAGGCAATAATACTGGAGTAGATTGCCATTTTCTTCTCCAGGGCTAGTTTATTTACACTGCACATAAATTTTACAATAAGCTTATCTGTATCTACAAAAAAAATCCTGCTTGAATTTTTATTGGAATTGTATTAAATCTACAGATGAACCTGGAGAGAAGGGGCATCCTTACGAGGCCGTCTCCAGCTCATGAACGATGCGTGTGGGTCAGCATCACGTGGAGTCAGCATCCGAAACTTGAACATGTTTTCCCAAGTGTCATCATTCTGGAGCCACTGTAACTAGTCGTGAACAGTGCTAGTGTATAAACATGTGACTGCCTTTTGAATGCTGACTCTGTGCTCCATGATCGTCTTAAACTTGCTCACTAGTCTAGGAAAGTTTTTGGGAGATTCCTTGGCATTTTCTACAAAAGCAATCACACTGTCTGAGAACAGGGTTTATTCCTGTGCCTTCGTTCTGTTTAGCTCCCATTTCTTCCTTCTCTCTTGCAATGGTTAGATTTCCCAGGACAATGTTGAGTAGGAACAGGGGAGCACCCCTTCCTGCTTCATTCCTGCCCTGGGGGAAGTGGCCATTCTGTCCTAACAAGTAAAAAGCTGAAATGAAAAGTCAACAACTCTTCTGAAGTCCATTAAGAGAAACTAGGTCACAGAGTAAACGGCTACCTTCAAATCGGAAAAACTGAGAGGCCCGTAAGATGGTCCCTGACGTACGATGGTTCAGCTTCATGACAGGGCAATAGGTATTCAGTAAAAACTATGCTTCGAATTTTGATCTTTTCTCAGCTAGTGATACGCAGTGCAACACCCACATGCCACACAGGCCAAGCGCCCATCAGCCATGCGATCATGAGCGTGAACAGTCCACACACTGACAGCCTCTCCCTTTCAGGACAGTATTCAGTCGACTACATGAGACATTCAGCACTCGTTTTCAACAAGCTTTGGTTATGATTTTGCCCAACCATAGGCAAGTGGGAGTGCCCTGAGCACGTCTAAGACAATGAGGCTCAGCTGTGACGTTCAAGAGCTGAGCTGCGTTACGTGCGTTTTGGATCTCAGTATTTTCAACTTAGGACAGGTTTGTCAGGACGCAGCCTCACTGTAAGTCAAGGAAGGGCTGCACAGGGAATCGCAACTCACCAGAGCAGAAACATCCCTGGAACCAGGGCCAGGCAGGGAGCTGAACCGAGGCTGACAGGCTGCTGGGGCTCCGTGTGGACAGCTGAGGCCAAGACTCCAGGCAGGCCCCATCACGGGGTCCCCACAGTAAATACCAGAGGAAAGTCCCAGTGCTTCTCACAAGCTCAAAAGAAACCATTGGAAATACGCCAGAGTATTCTGTTCTTCTTAACAGGGTCTGCCATCAGGAGAGACTACTTAACAGAGCCTAATCAGCTGGGGAAAGAATACTATCCAATTCGAGCACCCTCCAGTGATCCTGTCCCACCTAAAAGGGGAAAAAACTTGAGAAGCACCTGTGGGGTTCACAGTCCAGAGGCCCAGGATCACTCAACACTGAGACCCCAGAGCAACCCCCTCCATATCTCTACAGGCCTGTTTACACAGACCCTTTATCCAGTCATCACACCTGGCTATCAGGAAAAAAAGACATATGAACAGTTACAAGAGCCACAGCAAACCTTAGAACCAGATTCAGCCTCAGTGAAAGTGTTAGTCACTCAGCTGTGTTAGACTACTTGTGACCCCATGGACTGCAGCCCCCTAGGCTCCTCTGTCCATGGAATTCTTCAGGCAAGAATACTGGAGTGGGTTGTCATTCCCTTCTCCAGGGGATCTTACCAACCCAGGTCTCCTGCATTGCAAGCAGATTCTTTACCACTGAGCCACAAAGGAAGACACAGTAGGCAACTGTAATTATCAACTTAACAACTATGATTAATATGCTAAGGGCTCCAATGGACAACGCAGACAGCATGCAAAACAGATGGGCAATGTAAACAGAGAAAAGGAAATTCTCAGAAAGAACCAAAAATAAATGCTCAAGAGCAAAACAATTTAACAGAAGTGGAGGATGCCTTTGATGGGCTTGTTAGTAAGGACTCTCAGCTGAGCAACAAGCCTGAGCTTGAGGAAATGAAAACAGAAACTGCCAAAGCTGAAAAGCAAAATAAAACAGGCTGAAAAAGGGAACACATTGAAGGGCTACAGAACACAAAAGGTGTAACAGACACAGAACAAGAATATCAAGAGAAGAATGAGAGGCGGGAAGAGAAGAAACAGTTGAAAAAATGACTGAGAATTTCCCCAAATTAATGTCAACTCCATTCACGGATCACAGCCTTGTCGTGGTGAAGGGGCTTGTGTAACTCAATGAAGCTATGAGCCATGCCATGCAGGGCCACCCAAGAAGGATGGGTCATAGTGGAAAGTTCTGACAAAACGTGGTCCACCGGAGGAGGGGACAGAAAACCACTGCGGTATTAGAACCTCACGTGGTGTCTTACATGGTTCACACCATTTGCTGAACCCAGGGTAGGTAAGGCACGAGCAGGGAGGTTGGAAGAAAACTTGAGGCACCGTAGGGACTGCAGACATGTGTTTATTCTCTGATGGCGGGTGCAGTGGCAAAGGGGGATTTCTCAGGTGGGGCTTATATATGTTTCCAGAACAAAAGTGGTCCATGACCAAGCAGTACAACATGATGTGCATGCACAGTGCTGTGAGTGACCTCCACTGTTACAAAAGCATGTATTTACAAAACGTGGGACGCAGGACCCTGACCACGCCATCCTGGCTAATTTGCTCTTTCCCTACATATGGTTAGAACCTTATGTAGGACAACTGACTGGTTCAAAATTGGGAAAGGAGTACGACAAGGCTGTATATTGTCACCCTGTTTATTTAACTTATATGCAGAGTACATCATGCAAAATGCTGGCCTGGATGACTCAAAAGCTGGAATCAAGACTGTTGGGAGAAATATCAACAACCTCAGAGATACAGATACCACTCTAATGGTAGAAAGAGAAGAAGAACTAAAGAGTCTCTTGATGTGGGTGAAAGAGGAGAGTGAAAAACCTGGCTTAAAACTCAACATTCAAAAAACTAAGATCATGGCATCTGGTCTGATTACTTCATGGCAAATAGAAGAGGAAAAAGTGGAAACAGTGACAGACTTTATTTTCTTGGGTTGCAAAATCACTGGGGACAGTGAGTGCAGTCATGAAATGAAAAGATGCTTACTCCATGGAAGATAAGCTATGACCAACCTAGACAGCATATTAAAAAGCAGAGACATTACTTTGCCAACAAAAGTCTAAACAGTCAAAGCTATTGTTTTTCCAGTAGTCAAGTATGGATGCGAGAGTTGGATTTTAAAGAAGGCAGAGCGCCAAAGAATTGATGCTTTTGAACTCTGGTGTTGGAGAAGACTCTTGAGAGTCCCTTGGACTGCAAGGAAATCAAACCTGAATATTCTTTGGAAGGATTGTTGCTGAAGCTGAAGCTCCAGTATGTTGGCCACCTGATGTGAAGAGCCAACTCACTGGAAAAGACCCTGATGCTGGGAAAGATTGAAGGCAGGAGGAGAAGGGGACGACAGAGGATGAGATGGTTGGATGGCACCACCGACTTATTGGACATGAGTTTGACCAAACTCGGGGAGATGTGATGGGAAGCCTGGCATGCTGCAGTCCACGGGGTCACAAAGAGTTGGACACGACTGAGCGAGTGAACAACAACAATGTCAAACACAAGTCCACAGATGCAGGCGTGAAGAGCACACCAAGCAGGATAAATGTGTGGTTGGAGGGTGGGGGGCGAAGTATGAAGAGGCATGTCATCTTCCAACTATAGAGACTCAAAAGATAAAGTCCTGAGAGAGGCCGGGGGAAAAACACCTACCTACTGAGGAACAAAGATAAAATTTCACCTGAATTCTCAGAAACCCTGAAAGCAAGAAGAGAGTGGAGTGAAATATTTAACGTATTTCTTGATTTTCTGTTGTGTGTGTTTTTTTTTAAGCCACCCTGTGCTGCATGTAGGATCTTAGTTCCCTGACCAGGGATTGAACCTGGGCCCCAGCATGGGGAGCACAGTGCCTTAACCACTGGACTGTCAGGGAAGTCCTTGTGATTAAGGATCTTTGATGTTACTACTGCAAAAGGATTAGAACTCGCTGAAGGCTCAGATGATGGTTAGCATTTTTAGGCAATAATGTGTATTTTAATTAATATATGTACATTGTTATTTTAGATATAATGCTTATTGCACACCCCACAGTATAGGGTAAACATAACTTTCTATGCACTGGGAAACCAAAGTACTTGTGTGACTTGCTTTACTGCAATACGTGCTTTATCATGGTGGTCTGGATACAAACCTGCACTATCTCTGAGGTCTGCCTGTAGATCAAACGCAGATCTACATAAAGAAAGGAAAGCACTAAAAGAGAAATAAGTGAAGATAAAACTAGAACTTTTGTTTTTCCCATTCTTAATTAATCTAACAATTTAATCTAACAAATCTAACAATGTGTCCAAAATAACAGCAACACAGTACCTGACCATGTATGTGTATTTATGCTTACATGTAACAAAATGAATAAAAATGCTCACACAAGGGACTGAATTATTTTGTTCTCATAAAGAACTCACACTACCCATGAATCATCACAGTGTTAGATGAAAACAGACGTGAATCCGCTGTAAGTATATATTGGAAACTGTTGTTCTCTGTGTCCAGTCATGACCGACTCTGCAACCCACCACGGACTGTAGGATTTCCCAGGCCACAAGACTGGAGTGGGTTGCCATTTCCTTCTCCAGGGGATCTTCCCACCCCAGGGACTGAACCTGGGTCTCCTGCACAGCAGGTGGATTCTTTATCACTGAGCCACCAGGGAAGCCCTTGGAAACTGTAGGGCAACCAATTAAAAAAAAGGAAAACAGAAGAAGTATAACTGATACGCTAAGAAAGGAGAGAAAACGGAGTCATATAAAACGCTCAATTAAAACATCAAAAGGCAGAATACCTAAGTACATATGGAAAATATTAAGAGATCTGAAAAGAGAAATAGGCACAATACAATTATTGTAGGGGACTTTAATACCCCATTTTCAACAATAGATAAATCATCCAGACAGAAATCTTAAGGCTCAGTGTCATTTGCTGTCACTTTCCCAAATCTCTGCAATCTGTAAGAAGTGAGGACCAACATTCTTATTGTTCTTATTAGTTAGTTCCTTACTATTTAAAACAAACTTCTTGCTGGAAACTCCAGTGGTGTCCCCCTCCCCTTCATCCATACGTCACTTCTCTGGGTTTTTACAGAGACTAAACTTCAGACCACATTTCACTGTAACATCTTAGGTCCCAGAAAGGGGGTGGGCCGAGGGGCCGAGGAGACACACACCTGCAGGCCCGGCTCCCACTCACCTCTCACCTGCCCTTGGAGCACAGAGAGCTAGGGAGCTCAGAAACCACTGCGCAGGCTGGGTGGGCAAACCAGCAACCTCTCCACCCCAACCCAGGTGAGACTGGGGAGGGAACCTGGGAGAGCCTGGGCTTCAGGCTGGCACCAGTGCAGACCAGGGGGGCTACAGAGAGGGGGCAGATCAGCCGGGGGGAGACAGGCTCTGCTAGCACGGAAAACACCGCCTAACATCACGCACTGGATATTCGCAGGTTCTCGAAGAGAACAGAAATTTATGTAAATCACTCACCAGAAAGATACATTCACTCTTAGATTTCCCATAAAGGCATTTTTTTTTTAATCCATTAAAAATTCAAGCCAATGTTCATACAAGAAATCACTGACATGTCACCTTAGGAAAAAGTTAAAATTAATCACCATGTACGAATATTCCAGAGCCCAAAGCAGCCACTCCAGCATTCCCCACGGCCCCTTACCAGCAAGCAGGTGCCCATCCACTCAGACACCAGCACGTCCACCTTCTCTGGCAGCACCACGTCTTCCACCTTCTGCTGAAACACGGTGATGATATCAGCAAAGCCATTCTGCACGACCAGCTGCCCCGTGTGCTGGGCCATCTCACTGGCCTCCACCGCAAACACCTACATGACAGAAACACCATCCACGTGTGCCTCAGCCCCACACCACAGCCAGCTGCCCACTCTCCCCGAGCCCAAGTCACCAGCAAAGTCAGGACCAGCATCAGAGAGAGGCAGGCAGCGTGCTGGACAGCGGCCAGTGGATGGCCACCCCGTCCCCCTGATGGAGCCCCGGGAGGACCTGCCTCTCTCCCTGACTCCACCTTCTGCCAAAAGGCAGACACAGGGCTGCGTGCAGGTGGACAGAGCCTCTGCACCCACGGGGGCTGCCCACCCCAGGGGTCCCGGGTCAGGCCCAGTGGCCTAGCTCCCATATACACAGCAACAATCCGTAACCGACACAGGAGACTCCTGGCCCTCAAATGACAACAGTCAGACTTTGAGGCCACCAGCAGCTAGTTACCAATCGAGGATCTAAGAAGTCCTGAATGCTACGTCTGGGTTCTGGCAGGATCGGGACTTGGGCAGTCACTGCGCTGCAGCTCCACTTGTGAGCCTCATCCACCTGCCTCGGGGCCACTGAGAGGGGCACCTCTGCTCGGCTCAGACAGGCCTTAAATGGCAGAGGACCAGAGCCCAGCAGGAGTCCCAGAGAGTGGTCCACCCTGACCCTGGCAGGGTCACATTTGGGGCGGGAGGACACCAGGACACCAGGATAGCAGTCTACACAAGCTGCCCAGCCCTGACACGTGGATACACGTGTTTCTAACGTAACTGAAGCAGACATTTCACAAAAACATCCCACCGGTTTCACCTCACTGCCCTGCCCTATTCCACTCCGTGCTGCCTGCGACTCATCAGACCCACAGCAAGGCCTGTTGCGGGCTCAGCCTTCAGAAACACGCTGCCCTTTTCACTAAGCAGTGGAGGCACCACCAGGACCCTGCTCAGAAGCTCCCTACTTACGGCTCTGGGCTGAGCATAGTGTGCACAGAAGAGGCTGATGATCCCAGTCCCACAGCCGACGTCCAGAATCACTTTGTCTTTCAGGGATTCTTTATTCTGCAGGATAACGCTATGGTACTTAGTTGTTCGTGGCTGGTCTGCCAACATCTCCAAGTGAAGTTTCTAGATGAAATACGCATGAAGGAAGGATCACTGCCTGTCATTAGCACTACGCTACCCTCTGACTTTGGACAATCAGAGCCTGACCTGACCCCCATAAAGCCCCACACCACCCCGTGCCTAAAAAAACGTGCAAAAATCAGAAGACCAAAAAAATGCCAACAGATACAAACAAGAGTAGACAGTGAAGGAATGAGGTAGAAGCTTCTGGAACCCTTCCCATGCAGGGCGGTGCACCTCTCCAAGAGTCAGGAGAGCAAGGAAGCAGGTGTGGACCCAGAGGTGGACACGGGAGAAGCGGCCACATGCCTGACCTGACACAACGTGGCCAAGATCCGCCACGAGAGAATGGACGAGACTGGGAGGGGCTGCGGGAGGTGACGGCACTCCACGGGAATCGAACGCATCCCCAAGGAGGCAGAGCAGGGCTCCTCCACACAGTTCAGGAAGCCACAGAGGGGGCACCCCCAGCACCGTCCCCACACACCCGCCAAGGAGACCCAGCCCAACAACCACTTGGAGGGTAGGGGTGTGGCGACAGGGGCCTGGCAACCCAGACCAGGTCAGCGCCAACAGGAGCCTGTGTGGGCCTCGTGAGCCCATGGCTCCTCAGGGACAGACAGACAGAGGGATACCACCAAAGTGGACTAAGTTGAGACCCAGATGTCCTGCCTGCAGGTCAGAACCAGGATATGGAACCCATGGAAGAGGTGTGGTTACATTCACCTCAGATACAATACACTTCAGAGCAAACAGCATCAGGTCATGGCATGGACAGCAGACGACTGAGGATGGGGGTGGTGGGAAGCCCCCACATCAACACAAGAACCACTGCAGCCAGAGAACATAGGAATGCTAAAGGTTCCTGTGCCTCCACAACAGAGCTTCAAAACGCACAAAGCAAAAGCCAGGAGAAATGCAACAAGAAACACAAATTCACCACTACAGAGATTTCCATAGCCTTCTCTCAGTAACTGACAAGTAGAAAATCCTAAGAGACACAGATGTAAACAACAGTGTCAGCTAACTTAATCCAACAGACTTGAACAGCACTTTCCCGACTATTTACAGTAAGACACAAAAACATCTACAGATTCACCTAGAAAGGTACACAACCATGTACGATCAAAACCTCAAAACTTAAAGAGACGTAACACAAGGGTTAAGAAACGAGGAGAGTCGGCGTATCACCACAAAGATGTCACTCCTCCCTAAATTCACACACACTGTCCATAAAACCAGTGGGGTAGGGGCAAAGGCGGAGCACAACAAAACAGTAATAAAATTAGTTTCAAAAAATAAACACTTCAGGCCATGAAAATGCTAAAAAGGTAAATCAAAACCGAGATACATGTTTTTTTGCCTTTAAGATGGGAAATCTTTTTTCAGCTGGCAGCTTTTTCTGTGAAGACCTGTAGCAAAGGCACCCTCTGTGCCGCCGGGAGGCGTACACTCAGCCGACCTTCCAGGCGGGTGGCTTGGCTTGATCCACCCCAGAAAAACTCATACACACATCCCCCTCAAACCCACCCAGTGGGAATCTAGCAAAGAGGAGGAGGATTCAAGGAGGAGGACATCCACTACAGCATCACTTAGCATGACGAAAAGCAAACATGATCCTTTCAAAATCAACACACTGGAGCTACTGAAAAGAAGAGACTTCCAAAGCAGTACAGCTATGTGAGAAAGGTGCTAACAGCGTATGGGGACTACTCCTTTTCCATAAATTTAAAAAAATAAAACAGATGCAGCTTAGACTTAGACTATCTACACTGCTGTTGGGAGAAATCTCACAGAAGAGACAGACCTCATCTTCTCATTAACTCTTTCTTACTAGACGGAAACCTCTAAGCATGTACACAGTGGCAGATTTTCTTTTCTTAGGCTCCAAAATCAGTGTGGATGGTGACAGCAACCATGAAATGAGAAGACGCTTCCTTCTTGTAAGGAAAGCAATGACAAACCTAGACAGTATATTAAAACGCAGACACCCCTTTGCTAACAAAGGTCCAAATAGTCATGTATGGATGTGAGAGCTGGACCATAAGAAAGTCTGAGAACCAAAGAATTGATGCTATTGAACTATGGTGCTGGAGAAGACTCCTGAGAGTCCCTTGGACAGCAAGGAGATTAAACCAGTTAATCCTGAAGGAGAGCAATCCTGAATATTCATTGGAAGGACTGATGCTGAAGCTCCCATACTATGGCCACCTGATGCCAAGAGCTGACTCATTAGAAAAGACCCTGATGCTGGGAAAGACTGAGGGCAGGAGGAGAAGGGGACAACAGAGGATGAGATGGTTGGATAGTATGAATTTAGACATGAATTTGAGCAACAGGACGTGAACTTGGGCAAACTCCAGTAGCTGGTGAGGGACAGGGAGGCCTGGTATGCTGCAGTCCATGGGGGTCACAAAGAGTTGAACGTGACTGAGAGACTGAACAACAAGCATGTACACGCGTCAGTGGTTTTTCATTTACTTTAACATTTTTAATGATCCAATAGGATGGGGGCTTCCCAGGTGGCTCAGGGGTAAAGAATCTGTCTACCAATGCAGGAGACACAAGAGATGAGGGTAAGATCCCTGGGTCATGAAGATCCCCTGGAGCGGGAAATGGCAACCCACTCCAGTATTCTTGCCTGTGAAATCCCATGGACAAAGCAGCCTGATGGGCTACAGCCCATGGGATCACAGAGAGTTGGACACCACTGAGCACACACATGCAGAATACATATCTACAAAAAAGTACACGAAAAAGCACCTGTAGATTTCACCCAACATAGCAACAGTGCAAACGCTCTTGTACCCACACCCACTCGGAACCCTGCCAGCACCCCAGGCCTTCCCACCTGGCCTCACCAAACACGGACCCCTTTTACCGGTAACCATCATCCGAATTCTAAGGGGAATCCAGTCCCTGATCTCCAGATCCACCACTTTAACACACATTCACAAACAACACCTTTTAATGTCGCCTTATTAACCTTACAGGACTGAATCTACCGTATTTGAAACGTTCATCATTCAAGTATCTATTTTATTTAGTCTAAAATATAAACAGAGTTGTCTGGACCATAGGACTTTGGGTCGTTATTCACACTGGAAAAAACCAAACTAATAAGCTAGTTATTTATAGGTAAAACTACTGATTTACACAACTTTTTACATTTTATTTTTACAGTAATATTTACTACTTTTTTTTAAACACTGAGAAAAGTTTAAAATTCCATTGCTCAGATAGTATCTCTAAACCAGGAATTGGTACATTACAGCCAATCCAGTCCATCACCTGCTTTTGTATGGCCTGCAAGCCAGGATTGGCTTTTACATTTTTAAATGGTTTTTAAAAATCCAAAAACACGACACATGAAATCATATGGAAGGCAAATTTCAGTGTCTATAATGTTTTATTGGAACGCAGACCTGCTCACTGAAATTTTTAAGTCTGCTTCAGCACTTGGATGGCAGAGCTGAGCAGCTGAGCTGAAGAAAACATCTGCAGGCCCCATTCTGAACAGTTGAGCTGAAGCCCGGAAATTATTTTTGAAGTTAGAACTTAAAACCAGAGAGTGGCAAGCGGCTCCGCCTGGCTGGGCGGGCAGGAGGCATACCAGGGTTCCATAGCTGCCGAAGTACTCCTCATCCTGCCAGGAATCCTCGGGGTCCCAGTCTTCCAGCTGCTTCCCCAGGTGGTTCGCCGGGATGTACCCACAGCAGCCCGCACGCTCGCCCCACCACCAGTCTGCAGTGGTTTGTCTCAGGATGAGGATCTTTTCTCCTCTCAAAAAGCTGAGCTAGAGAAACACATATAGAAATGAAAACTAAAGAAAAACCTGCAGTTGGTATTTCAGTTGTGGCTCAGTGATAAACCTCCATCACTGGTCCCAAATCACAGCAATTGCAGTAAGGAGTCCATGGGAAGGACATCAACTGACAGTCTGAAAATCACACTAGCATTTCGAGATTTCTGAGGAAATCTACAAGAAACAAAAGCAGACCTTAACAAGAAAGATCAAACATTTTCGAACAGCTTGAATTTCTTAGAAGAGAATTCCTAACAGCCCCTTCACCGTAACTCAGCTAGGTGGAAGCAGACCTTAACAAGAAAGATCAAACATTTTCGAACAGCTTGAATTTCTTAGAAGAGAATTCCTAACAGCCCCTTCACCGTAACTCAGCTAGGTGGTAACGGATTCAGTTGCTGGAGGCTTACGCTAAGAAATTACTATTACACAGTAAAGAAAGCTGCATCAGGTAGATGTTTTTATTTTACACCCAATTTTCCTTCACTAAATAGGTTACAAGTAAGGGTTTCAAAGCAGAAGGTGAAGCAGGTACCTCCTCTCCCACCCCATTCCTCACCCAAGGATCCTACACATCAGGCTTCGGACCTGAATCTGTTAGGCTGGAAGGGTCACAGGTGGGTCTTCTGTTGCTGTGAAGTATCTGAATACCTCTCTATTTCAATCTGCTGACTTCTGCATTGACATTAATCCTGCCACTGAACATGCTGAACCCACAAAGAATAAACCCACATGGCTACCTGCGTCTCATCGGTGGCAGAATAGTCTGCGATGGCCACGAACTCCTCCGGATGCACAGCCCCCTGGAGGTGCTCCTCCTCAGCCTGCGTGGTAGGGTCCTCCTCCTCCTGATCAGAGCAAGGGAGAAAGGGAGGTGATGGGGGCAGCCATTCCTCTCCCTTCCTCTCTGCCTCTCTCTGCCTCTCTGTCCGTCTCTGTCACTCTTCATCTCTCTACTCGATTCTTTTCCACTCACTCTCATCCCATTCAGCTCCACTCTTGCTGCCACTGGCTCCCCACCACCCCCTATCCTCAGCTGCCTACTGTCCATGTAGAGCATGGAGCGGCAGGAGGTCCCCACACCTCTCCATGCTCATGTCACACCTGTGCCCGCACACGTACATACGTACACACTCAGTTTATTTTTTCTATTGACCTAGCTTTCTGTCAAAGATTGCACAGCCACTTTTTAAATTTTTTTTCTTTTTTCACTCACATAATACCTTGCGGAAAACTCCCCACCTGCAGAACTCTAACTTATAATTGGCTACTTAACATTACACAGCAGAATTCTGCCTGAGTCTTCAGTCGTCCTTTACTGATGGACTTTCTCTATGTCCACAAACATCTGCACACATTTATCCTGACACGATGACATTTTGTCTCTATGGGATAGACTGACATGGCTGAAACACAGGCACAGTTTTCATTCAAACATTTGTCAGGTTCTTTCCACAAAGGGTGAGGCACTTCACCAGCAGTGCATGGGGTGACTGACTTGAGTTTTTGCAGAGTGCTATGTGTAAAGACTCCAGAAAGGGTAAATATGTGGGGAAACACTATTACTTACACTTTATAAAGAAGACTTCTGATAGTACAGAGAAACAGCAATAACTTATTGTGGGGTTTATAACATATATAGAAGTAAAACATGTTACAACACAGCACAAAAATAGGGGCTGGTAAATGGAACTAATTTGGAGGATTCTTACATTGTCAGTTCAGTTCAGTAGCTTAGTCATGTCTGACTGTGACCCCATGAATCACAGCATGCCAGGCCTCCCTGTCCATCACCAACTCCCGGAGTTCACTCAAACTCATGTCCATCGAGTCAGTGATGCCATCCAGCCATCTCATCCTCTGTCGTCCCCTTCTCTTCCTGCCCCTAATACCTCCCAGCATCAGAGTCTTTTCCAATGAGTCAACTCTTCACGAGGTAGCCAAAGTATTGGGGTTTCAGTTTCAGCATCAGTCCTTCCAATGAACACCCAGGACTGGTCTCCTTTAGGATGGACTGGTTGGATCTCCTTGCAGTCCAAGGGACTCTCAAGAGTCTTCTCCAACACCACAGTTCAAAAGCATCAATTCTTCGGTGCTCAGCTTTATTCACAGTCCAACTCTCACATCCATACATGACCACTGGAAAAACCATAGCCTTGACTAGATGGGCCTTTGTTGGCAAAGTAATGTCTCTGCTTTTCAATATGCTATCTAGGTTGTTCATAACTTTCCCTCCAAGGAGTAAGCATCTTTTAATTTCATGGCTGCAATCACCATCTGCGGTGATTTTGGAGCCCAGAAAAATATAGTCTGACACTGTTTCCACTGTTTCCCCATCTATTTCCCATGAAGTGACGGGACCAGATGCCATGATCTTAGTTGTGAAGAGGTCAAAAAAAAAAAAAAAAGATTGGGATAGGTTAAGGATACACAACATAATTTCTTGGGTAACCACTAGAATGATATAAAAAGGTACTGCTAAAAAGTTAATCGAGGAGATAACATGGAATTATAGAAAATATTTTATTAATCTAAAAGGCAAGATTGGAAAAAGGTACAAAGGAAGAACTGTGACAAAAAGGAACAAACAGCAAGATGTTAGACTCATTATGTTAAATGTTAACAGACTGAACACTCTAATTAAATGGCAAAAATTACCTAACAGGAAAATAAAAGACACAACTACAGGCTCTTTACAAGAGGAATACTTTAAATATATAGAATTAGACTAGTTGAAAATATAGATATATATGTGTCTGTGTGCCATGCAAACACTAACCGTTAAGAAAGCTGGTACAGCTAAATTAATATAAGACAAAGTAGATGCTAGGCAAGAAGTATTAATAGGGAAAAAGAGAGACTTCATAAAAATAAAAGGGTCAACTAACCTAGTAAACAAATACTAACCTAAACATATGTACCAAGTAACAGAGATTCAAAATATATGAAGCAAAAAGTGACAGATCCAAATGGAAGTAACAAAAAAAAAAGACAAATCACAGCAGAGATTTTTGAAACTCATCTCTCTCAGTATTTGACAGAACAAATGGACAAAACATCAGATGGAATCCAGAGATTTGAGCAATACTAATGACCCATATGACGGTGATGACACCCTGATAGCTCAGTTGGTAAAGAATCCACCTGCAATGCAGGAGACCCCTGCTCGATTCCTGGGTGGGGAAGATCCACAGAAGAAGGGATAGGTTACCCACTCCAGTATTCTTGGGCTTCCCTTGTGGCTCAGCTAGTAAAGAATCCACTTGCAATGTGGGAGACCTGGGTTCGATCTCTAGAAGGGAAATGTCACCTGTTCCAGTGTTCTGGTCTGAAGAATTCCATGGACTATATAGCCCATGGGGTCGCAAAGAGTTGGACACAAGTAAGAAACTTAGGGGAAAAAAAAAATGACCCATCTGACAGTGACAACACTGGACACTACACCCGACAACTGCAGGATGACTTAGTCTCTGAAAGTGTACACGCAGCATCCAAGGCCAAACAGGGTCTTACAGTGAGACCATACAGCTTACAATGAGACCAGTGTAAGGCCAAATAGGCCTTACAATGAGACCATAAAGCAGGCATGAGTAAATTTCCAAAGACTGAAATGTTGCATTTTCAGACCAAACATTAAGTAAAACCAAAAGTAATAACAAAAATATAAAATTTCCCAAATGTCTAGAAATTAAGCAACATACTCTGGATAGCCCAGAAAATTTTAAATTTCCTCCCCTTAGGTAAATTCTAAAAAGCACACACAAACAATATCATATATTGCTCAAAGATACCTACATAAGGTATAAAAGCATAAAAAATGGTCCAGAAACACAAAGATCAATTCATAATTTATAGTAGTGTTTGCCCTTGAGATAGAAGAAGAATGGGACTGGGGAACAGACTTTATTCATGGTTTTCTCATTCATTCATATTTATATATATATACACATACTTATATTCTTTAGTAAATATGACAAAATGTTAGCAAGTTTCCATTTCTCTGTAATATGTAATTTTTTGCAGTATTATTCTATAAATACTGTCACCCTGCTTATTTAACTTATATGCAGAGTATAGCATGAGAAATGCTGGATGAAGCACAAGCTGGAATCAAGATTGCCGGGAGAAATATCAGTAACCTCAGATATGCAGATGACACCAACCCTTATGACAGAAAGCGAAGAACTAAAGAGCCTCTTGATGAAAGTGAAAGAGGAGAGTGAAAAAGTTGGCTTAAAGCTCAACATTCAGAAAACTAAGATCATGGCATCTGGTCCCATCACTTCATGGCATATAGATGGGGAAACAGTGGCTGACTTTATTTTGGGGGGCTCCAAATTGACTGCAGATGGTGACTGCAGCCATGAAATTAAAAGACACTTACTCCTTGGAAGGAAAGTTATGACCAACCTAGACAGCATATTAATAAGTAGAGACGTTACTTTGCCAACAAAGGTCCATCTAGTCAAGGCTATGGTTTTTCCAGTAGTCATGTATGGATGTGAGAGCTGGACTATAAAGAAAGCTGAGCACAGAAGAATTGATGTTTTTGAACTGTGGTATTGAAGAAGACTCTTGAGAGTCCCTTGGACTGCAAGGAGATCCAACGAGTCTGCCCTAAAGGAAATCAGTCCTGAATATTCATTGGAAGGACTGATGTTGAAGCTGAAACTCCAATACTTTGGCCTCCTGATGTGAAGAACTGACTCATTTGAAAAGTCCCTGATGCTGGGAAAGATTGAAGGTGGGAGGAGAAGGGACGACAGAGGATGAGATGGTTGGATGGCATCACCAAGTCAATGGACTTGAGTTTGAGTAAACTCTGGGAGTTGGTGATAGACAGGGAGGCCTGGTGTGCTGTCCATGGGGTCCCAAAGAGTCGGATACAACTGAGTGACTGAACTGAACTGATTCTATAAATGTTCCAGTACTTTTTAATTTCTCAAAAGAAAATTAAGACATCCACAAAATTAAAACATTTTATAATTTTAAGAAACAGATAAGTGAAATGATCCAACTACAAATAAAATTCTATATATAAAAGCCACATGAATTTAGAACAATAATTAGAATGAAAAGAGAAAAAAGAAACGTCAAAATTGATATCACAGACATGAAAATGTTTTTAAAAAAACACTATTTATTATTCTGTTTTTTAATTTTACATAATCAACATTCCTTGAAATTTAAGGTGACTTTTTTTTTTTACTGTTAACTTGAATGATACGTGTTACAAGCAGAAAATAAGCATAAATATATAAATCTTTTATAATATCCAACCCGTGTCTAATATATTCTGTCTGGGATGTTTTTAACAACTAAAAAAAACCTGTGCTTGCTTCACCAGCTCAACTGTCAAAAATGGAACCCTAGATTCCTGGGAGGTATTTACAATGCCCAATTCAGAATGTCCTGTGTGACCTCACAGCGCACTTCCTCTGTTTAAGCAGCCCCTGGTTAGTGGCCACCTTCCAAGGTCCAAGGAAATCATCATCACTTCGTGACTGAGTGAGCTCCACTCTCTGTAATGGTCCCAGTCTTTAAACACAAGTTCTCGAATAGCAGAACCGAAATTACCTGCAACTCATTTCTGGGGCAGTCACCTGGTGTTGCCATGGTTCCTTTGGGATCTGTACATAACTGCTGCTTTAATGTTTCATTTTCCCCTTCATTTCTATTTTTTAAAAAAGAGAAAATGAGAAAACGCTTGTTATGTTGCATCATAATGTTCACTTCTCTTTTAAGGTCCATGAAAAAGGTCTTCTACCAAATGGAATGTGAAGAATGAATGGAAATGAAATTTATAAACACAACTCTTACAAAATCAACTGAAAACATTTAAAATTTATGAACTCCAAACAGTGTATATTTTCATCACTAGCCTTCAAAGTGTTAATTGTTTATTGGCCAAAGCCTGTTACTTTCTCTTAGATCACTGGGAAAATTTAAAACAATAAATTGATGTCAACCCTTAACCTGGAACCCTGACAACTGTGACTCCAATTAAAATTTCTTATCTGGGGCTTTAAAACGTTTCCACTAACAGGAACCAAGGTCTGCACCTCCCAGAGACTTATCAGTTTCAATCTTATTCTTTCAGTGACAGTGTAACTCACATCGTGCTCTGCTATGGATGTGTGTTTTTTCAGTTACGCAGCAATTCCTCGTTTGAAATGAGTGCTTCACATTATCAGTCAATACCTAGTACTTGTTTTTGTGACGTTTATAATTACAAATACTAATACACATACATTGCATTTTCACTGGAAACTGCATTGAGGCCAGGATGGGGCGGGGCCGGAAGATGAGGTGTGGCCGTATTGATGGATGGGGACAGGGTGGGCGGGGTGGAATAATAGGGCGGTGCTCGGCTAAGGGGCGGGGCACGGTTGGGGGACAGGGCCCTGAAGGGCAGGTGGCCCGTGGCCTAGAGAGAGAAATAGGGGAAGGGAGGATGAAGGGAGGGGCGGGGCGTGATGCAAGAGCGGAATGAGTAGTGGGGGAAGAGAATGGGACCTGCGCTCGGAGAGGGTAGTCCCGGATGCCAAAGACAGACGGGAAAGTGGGCGTGGCTGTAGGAGGGGCGGGCACTGTGGGCGTGGTTGGGAAGACAGCCGGGCAGTAAGGCAAAGGGTGCGGGGTCGTGGGCGTGGCGCGATGGGGGCGTGGCCTTGTGGGCGGGGCGCCGAGCCAGTGGTCAGGGGCTAGCAGAAGCAGGAAGGCGCGGGGATCCCGGGAAGGAGAACGGCGGCCTCGGTGCGCCGGCTGACGCACACCTCGGGAGTGTACTCCCCCCTCCCCTGTCATGTCCAGCTTTACGTGCGGTCCAGTCGCCCGAGCTGCCCACGGGAAACCTACCTCAGTTGCGTTTCTCCGCTGAGGTCGGCGTCCACACCTCCGGAAAGGAGTGGAAGCCAGCACCCACCAAGAAACAAGCCACCGCCCTCTGCCCGCGCAGGCGCTCTGTGAACACACTGTCCCCCCCAACCCCGCCGTGGAAGGCCCCGCCCTGGAACCGGCTCGGCGAGCATGCGCCACCGTCCACGCCCACCCCCTAGTCTGGAGAGTGAGCCAACGCCCTGAACTGCGCAGGCGCCGTGCGCTGGCGCGCATCCTGGAGAAGACTCAGTCCTAGGTGGATCTCCCTGCGCAAGCTCGTTTTGAGGTCCCGCCTTCGGTTGTCGCGCGAGCTCGGGCTCTGCGCTCGGATGCCGGCTCGTGTTCGAGCTCGCGTCCCATGGGGCGGGGAGTCAGACGGCGGGGGGTGGGCGACGTCCTGGTCCGGGGTCAGAAACCGGCTGGGAGTGACAGAAATGGCTGATTTCCGCCGGAGCAGGACCGAGAAAGTTTTCCTGTTCTTTTCTTGTAATAATTCAGTAACCTTCGCAACCACACTGTGAAGTGTAAATCCTGTGTCATTCTTTCCAGGGCAGGGGGTGGCTGGAGCTGGAAAGGTAGAAGGAGGTGGTCAAAATCCTAGAGAAAGTAGGGCGGTGGGGGTCGCGGTCGAGTAGACGGGTGGGTGTAGTCAGATTCACAGGATGACGTTTCGGCGCATATATGCTGGTGATCGTTGCACAGAAATGTAAATTATTTAATACCACTGACTGTAGACTTTGGGATTGGAATGAAAACTGACCTTTACCAGTCCTGTGGCCGCTGCTGAGTTTTCCAAATTTGCTGACATATATATTGATTGCAGCACTTTCACGGCATCATCTTTCAGGATTTGAAATAGCTCAACTGGAATTCCATCACCTCCACTAGCTTTGTTCCTAGTGATGCTTTCTAAGGCCCACTTGACTGCACATTCCAGGATGTCTGGCTCTAGGTGACTGATCACACCATCGTGATTATCTGGGTTGAGAAGATCTTTTTTGTACAGTTCTTCTGTGTATTCTTGCCACCTCTTCTTAATATCTTCTGCTTCTGTTAGGTCCATACCATTTCTGTCCTTTATCAAGCCCATCTTTGCATGAAATGTTCCCTTGGTATCTCTAATTTTTTTGAAGAGATCTCTAGTCTCCCATTCTGTTGTTTTCCTCTATTTCTTTGCATGGATCGCTGAGGAAGAGTTTCTTATCTCTCCTTGCTATTCTTTGGAACTCTGCATTCAGATACTTATATCTTTCCTTTTCTCCTTTGCTTTTCGCTTCGCTTCTTTTCACAGCTATTTGTAAGGCCTCCTCAGACAGCCATTTTGCTTTTTTGCATTTCTTTTCCATGCGGATGGTCTTGATTACTGTCTCCTGTACAATGTCACGAACCTCCGTCCATAGTTCATCAGGTACTCTATCAGATCTAGTCCCTTAAATTTATTTCTCACTTCCACTGTATAATCATAGGGATTGGATTTAGGTCATACCTGAATGGTCTAGTGGTTTTCCCTACTTTCTTCCATTTCAGTCTGAATTTGGCAATAAGGAGTTCATCATCTGAGCCACAGGCAGCTCCCAGTCTTGTTTTTGTTGACTGTATAGAGCTTCTCCATCTTTGGCTACAAAGAATATAATCAATCTGATTTCGGTGTTGAGCATCTGGTGATGTCTATGTGTGCAGGAGATCCAAACAGTCCATTCTGAAGGAGACCAGTCCTGGGTGTTCATTGGAAGGACTGATGCTAAAGCTGAAACTCCAGTACTTTGGCCACCTCATGCGAAGAGTTGACTCATTGGAAAAGACTCTGATCCTGGGAGGGATTGGGGGCAGAAGGAGAAGGGATGAAAGAGGATGAGACGGCTGGATGCCATCACCAACGTGATGGACATGAGTTTGAGTGAACTCTGGGAGTTGGTGATGGACAGGGAGGCCTGGCGTGCTGCGATTCATGGGGTCGCAAAGAGCTGGACACGACTGAGTGACTGAACTGAACTGTAGACTTATAAATGGTTAAGGTAATAAATTTGTGTATTTCATCATTGAAAAACAGCAGGAACACAAATTAGCAGTATAAGGAATGAAAAAGGAAATACAGATGCTATAGATTTTTTTAAAGATAATAAACTGATATTATGAAACTTTGTCCAAAAAAGTTAATAAATTAGATTCCTTGAACAACTTGCCAAAACTGAGCAGGAATAGTTAGGATAGCTGCATAGTTCTAGATCTTCTAAAAGAAATGATTTCATTATTTAAAATCTTACAATGAATGCTCCAGGAGAAGACAGCTTCACTATTAAATGCTTCCAAATATATAAGGAAAAATAATAATAGTGTTACACAAATTCTTCCAGAAACTAGAGAAAACTGAAATACTTCATAACTGGTTCTATGAGGCCAGCATCGCCCTGCTATAAAATACTGTTAAGGCAGAAAGAAGTTAAAATGGCTGCAACAGAGAGCTTTACTCAGCATGCAGTTCCACGGAGCTAAGGCATAGCCCACAGCAGCTGAAGGACAGTGCACCCTGAGAAGATTTCAGGGCTTAGCAGTCTATGGTTTGGATACACAGGCCTCTAGATGCATATCTCAGGAAGAATTTCAGTGAACCAGATCCCTGCATCCTCCCATACATAAGAAAAGTACTAAAATCACGAACTTGAGATATCTGTTCTTTGTGATTAACAGTAATGTTTTACCAAGATACATGCTTGACTCCTTCTATTCCCAGGCCAAAATTCTATATAAACTGGCTCCTCCCTTACCTCTTTGGAGCAGTTTCCTCAGAGCCACTAAGAGGCTGTCTCCCAAGACATAGTGCTCAGCAAGACCCTGACTAAAGCTTAAACTCACAACTTTTATCTTGTGTGTCTTTCTTTAACTGAACATAAGTAAAAGTAATCCAATAATATATAAAATGATTGTCATGACCGAGTGTGGTTTATACTAGAAATGACAGAATGTTTAACATTTAAAAATCAATATTCTTTCCACATTACAGATTATTAGGGGAAAACATATGAGGACTACATAGGTGCTAGAGAAAAACATTTCATAAAATTCAAGACCCACCAAACTCTCACAAAACTAGAAATAGAAATGTCTAATTATAAATATATATGCACCCAACACGGGAGCACCGCAGTATGTAAGACAAATGCTAACAAGTATGAAAGGAGAAATTAACAATAACACAATAATAGTGGGAGACTTTAATACCCCACTCACACCTATGGATAGATCAACTAAACAGAAAATTAACAAGGAAACACAAACTTTAAATGATACAATAGACCAGTTAGACCTAATTGATATCTATAGGACATTTCATCCCAAAACAATGAATTTCACCTTTTTCTCAAGCGCACATGGAACCTTCTCCAAGATAGATCACATCCTGGGCCATAAAGCTAGCCTTGGTAAATTCAAAAAAATAGAAATCATTCCAAGCATCTTTTCTGACCACAATGCAGTAAGATTAGATCTCAATTACAGGAGAAAAACGATTAAAAATTCCAACATATGGAGGCTGAACAACACGCTGCTGAATAACCAACAAATCACAGAAGAAATCAAAAAAGAAATCAAAATTTGCATAGAAACGAATGAAAATGAAAACACAACAACCCAAAACCTGTGGGACACGGTAAAAGCAGTCCTAAGGGGAAAGTTCATAGCAATACAGGCACACCTCAAGAAACAAGAAAAAAGTCAAATAAATAACCAAACTCTACACCTAAAGCAACTAGAAAAGGAAGAAATGAAGAACCCCAGGGTTAGTAGAAGGAAAGAAATCTTAAAAATTAGAGCAGAAATAAATGCAAAAGAAACAAAAGAGACCATAGCAAAAATCAACAAAACCAAAAGCTGGTTCTTTGAAAGGGTAAATAAAATTGACAAACCATTAGCCAGACTCATCAAGAAACAAAGGGAGAAAAATCAAATCAATAAAATTAGAAATGAAAATGGAGAGATCACAACAGACAACACAGAAATACAAAGGATCATAAGAGACTACTATCAACAATTATATGCCAATAAAATGGACAACGTGGAAGAAATGGACAAATTCTTAGAAAAGTACAACTTTCCAAAACTCGACCAGGAAGAAATAGAAAATCTTAACAGACCCATCACAAGCACGGAAATTGAAACTGTAATCAAAAATCCTCCAGCAAACAAAAGCCCAGGTCCAGATGCCTTCACAGCTGAATTCTACCAAAAATTTAGAGAAGAGCTAACACCTATCCTGCTCAAACTCTTCCAGAAAATTGCAGAGGAAGGTAAACTTCCAAACCCATTCTATGAGGCCACCATCACCCTAATACCAAAACCTGACAAAGATCCCACAAAAAAAGAAAACTACAGGCGAATATCACTGATGAACATAGATGCAAAAATCCTTAACAAAATTCTAGCAATCAGAATCCAACAACACATTAAAAAGATCATACACCATGACCAAGTGGGCTTTATCCCAGGGATGCAAGGATTCTTCAATATCCGCAAATCAATCAATGTAATACACCACATTAACAAATTGAAAAATAAAAACCATATGATTATCTCAATAGATGCAGAGAAAGCCTTTGACAAAATTCAACATCCATTTATGATAAAAACTCTCCAGAAAGCAGGAATAGAAGGAACATACCTCAACATAATAAAAGCTATACATGACAAACCCACAGCAAACATTATCCTCAATGGTGAAAAATTGAAAGCATTTCCTCTAAAGTCAGGAACAAGACAAGGGTGCCCACTTTCACCATTA
The DNA here is from genome assembly GCF_032452875.1 of Bos javanicus. Taxonomy (NCBI): domain Eukaryota; kingdom Metazoa; phylum Chordata; class Mammalia; order Artiodactyla; family Bovidae; genus Bos; species Bos javanicus. Next base: position 146,168,956 of record NC_083868.1, on the reverse strand, counting down.
CTATTCAACATAGTTTTGGAAGTTTTGGCCACAGCAATCAGAGCAGAAAAAGAAATAAAAGGAATCCAAATTGGAAAAGAAGAAGTAAAACTCTCACTATTTGCAGATGACATGATCCTCTACATAGAAAACCCTAAAGACTCCACCAGAAAATTACTAGAACTAATCAATGACTATGGTAAAGTTGCAGGATATAAAATCAACACACAGAAATCCCTTGCATTCCTATACACTAATAATGAGAAAACAGAAAGAGAAATTAAAGAAACAATTCCATTCACCATTGCAACGGAAAGAATAAAATACTTAGGAATATATCTACCTAAAGAAACTAAAGACCTATATATAGAAAACTATAAAACACTGGTGAAAGAAATCAAAGAGGACACTAATAGATGGAGAAATATACCATGTTCATGGATTGGAAGAATCAATATAGTGAAAATGAGTATACTACCCAAAGCAATCTATAGATTCAATGCAATCCCTATCAAGCTACCAACAGTATTCTTCACAGAGCTAGAACAAATAATTTCACAATTTGTATGGAAATACAAAAAACCTCGAATAGCCAAAGCGATCTTGAGAAAGAAGAATGGAACTGGAGGAATCAACCTACCTGACTTCAGGCTCTACTACAAAGCCACAGTTATCAAGACAGTATGGTACTGGCACAAAGACAGAAATATAGATCAATGGAACAAAATAGAAAGCCCAGAGATAAATTCGCGCACATATGGACACCTTATCTTTGACAAAGGAGGCAAGAATATACAATGGATTAAAGACAATCTCTTTAACAAGTGGTGCTGGGAAAACTGGTCAACCACTTGTAAAAGAATGAAACTAGAACACTTTCTAACACCATACACAAAAATAAACTCAAAATGGATTAAAGATCTAAACATAAGACCAGAAACTATAAACCTCCTAGAGGAGAACATAGGCAAAACACTCTCTGACATACATCACAGCAGGATCCTCTATGACCCACCTCCCAGAATATCAGAAATAAAAGCAAAAATAAACAAATGGGACCTAATTAACCTTAAAAGCTTCTGCATATCAAAGGAAATTATCAGCAAGGTGAAAAGACAGCCTTCAGAATGGGAGAAAATAATAGCAAATGAAGCAACTGACAAACAACTAATCTCAAAAATATACAAGCAACTCCTACAGCTCAACTCCAGAAAAATAAATGACCCAATCAAAAAATGGGCCAAAGAACTAAATAGACATTTCTCCAAAGAAGACATACAGATGACTAACAAACACATGAAAAGATGCTCAACATCACTCATTATCAGAGAAATGCAAATCAAAACCACTATGAGGTACCATTTCACACCAGTCAGAATGGCTGCGATCCAAAAGTCTACAAATAATAAATGTTGGAGAGGGTGTGGAGAAAAGGGAACCCTCTTACACTGTTGGTGGGAATGCAAACTAGTACAGCCACTATGGAGAACAGTGTGGAGATTCCTTAAAAAACTGGAAATAGAACTGCCTTATGATCCAGCAATCCCACTGCTGGGCATACACACTGAGGAAACCAGAAGGGAAAGAGACACGTGTACCCCATTGTTCATCACAGCACTGTTTATAATAGCCAGGACATGGAAGCAACCTAGATGTCCATCAGCAGATGAATGGATAAGAAAGCAGTGGTACATATACACAATGGAGTATTACTCAGCCATTAAAAAGAATTCATTTGAATCAGTTCTAATGAGGTGGATGAAACTGGAGCCTATTATACAGAGTGAAGTAAGCCAGAAGGACAAACACCAATACAGTATACTAACGCATATATATGGAATTTAGAAAGATGGTAACAATAACCCTGTGTACGAGACAGCAAAAGAGACACTGATGTATGGAACAGTCTTATGGACTCTGTGGGAGAGGGAGAGGGTGGGAAGATTTGGGAGAATGGCATTGAAACATGTAAAATATCATGTATGAAACGAGATGCCAGTCCAGGTTCAATGCATGATACTGGATGCTTGGGGCTAGTGCACTGGGACAGCCCAGAGGGATGGTATGGGGAGGGAGGAGGGAGGAGGGTTCAGGATGGGGAGCACATGTATACCTGTGATGGATTCATTTTGATATTTGGCAAAACTAATACAATTATGTAAAGTT